>NC_138539.1:26379203-27579203 GCF_964234715.1 Podarcis melisellensis
ATAACCTGATTAGAGACAGAAACTTCAGTGAAAGAGGGCACCGTTTGAAGGAGGATCGCTTTATAATAGCAGACAGATGTTCCAAATAAATTGGCAAGCTTGGATTTTTGGTAGGCAAACTGAGGAGAGCCATGCAGGCAATTGTTTCATGAAACAGACCAGACTTTGAGCTGTTCCCACCTACAAATTATTATTTTATACCAGACGAAGAGAATTCTGCTTAGAGCTGGGGGCAAATTGCCTCTCTTGAAACTCTCCACCTCACTTGTGGGCAGAGAAACTGAAGTGGAGGGGATGATGACAGACAATTTCACTGATATTTTTTTCCCCATGAAGAGGAGAATCTATCCTACTCTTTTTCTGAAAGGTTTCATGGGAAGGGAGTTACTGCAATACGGCGGCAGCAATTGCGCTGGGTTGGCAACAGCAATTGCCTAGTCACTATTTCACATCCTCTACAAAGTCCTAGGCCTAGCTTTGTTCTGGAGAACTGGGGGGCGGGGGTGGGAAGAGAAATTGTGCCTTTCCTCCCCGCCCCCACCCAATGCACAAATGGAGAATATTTTGATAAAATTCTTCAAGTTAGTCTTTTTCTAGTGTGACAAGTAAAATAAGAATATCAGGAAAATTTCTCCAAAAAAAAAAAAAATTTGTCTTCCGAGAATTTTTTCGCTCAGCTGCTGTTCTTCTTCTTTTATAGAGAGGTCCTATGCTAGTTTGTAAAAAAATCAATGTAAGTCAGTTTGTAATCAGCTTGGCTATACAACCAGTTTTATTTAGGCCTGCAGTCTCCAACCTTTGCATCCACCTTTACCACTAACATGCATTTTGAGACCCATTCCTTACTTTTGCTTACTATACAGGCAGCAACAATTTGCACAAGGGTTCCTTCCCCCCCCCCCCCATGCATGTTTGTGGAGTGTGTATAAATGTGACCCACCCCATGACTCCCTGTCCCCATTCCACCCCCATTCCATTCCCATTCTGCCTTCTTGCGAGTACAAAATGACCCGCATGTCGGCAGTTGAACATCAGTTGGGTGCACCTAAAATGGATGCGCCCAAGATGGTTGTTTATACGGAGCTGCTTTTGATCAGGCTGTGAATCAGTAGAGGGTCAACAGGGAAGGAGAGAATATACATGCACCAAGTCCTGAGCCAGCAGCAATTTATCCTAATAGAAGAGATGTGGGTGGCGCTGTGGTATAAACCACTGAGCCTCTTGGGCTTGCCGGTCAGAAGGTCGGCGGTTCGAATCCCCACAATGGGGTGAGCTCCTTTTGCTTGGTCCCAGCTCCTGCCAACCTAGCAGTTTGAAAGCATACCAGTGCAAGTAGATAAATAGGTACTGCTGTGGTGGGAAGGTAAACAGCTTTTCCGTACACTCTGGTTTCCATCACAGTGTTCCGTTGCGCCGGAAGCAGTTTAGTCATGCTAGCCACATGACCTGGAAACTGTCTGCGGACGAACGCCGGCTCCCTCGGCCTGAAAGCGGGATGAGCGCCACAACCCCTTAGTCGCCTTTGACTGGAGTTAACCGTCCAGGGGTCCTTTGTCTTTTTTACCTTTTATCTAAATAGAATCCATTATTTTCACTCATGCATTTTTATACAACACTTTCCCTTAATTTTTACCTTTACACATGCTTGCTTTTAGCTGGAGAACAGTGTCATGAATTCCAAAGAGTAGCTAAAAAAAATATTGTTTTGAGAGGTGTGAATCAGGTACAAACACATTAAAATGTGAGCTGAACATAACTGCTTCCCCATCCCTAACCTGGAGCCAGTTGAAATCTCCCAAACCATTTCTTTCTGCACCCCAACTCCCAATTTCTGAGTACTGACCGCTTCACAACCCACAGTTGTGCATTAATTCCATACAATTTTACCACAGTCCATTGTCAGGTGGTGATAAAAACCCAAATAAATAAATGCACTTTCTGCATACGCGCGCGCGCACACACACACACACACACACACATGCCATTGAACCACAATAAATACAGAAAACAATTGCCTGATTTGCCTGTTTTATTCCAACAGCATGACATGGCTTTCTGTGGTCATTAAAGTGAAGATTTTATTTTATTTTTTAGCGGAGCGTTTTCTGGATGCCCCGGCTAAAGCCCACACCTTAGGAAGCAGAAATTTGCTGTAATTGTATCAATTACAGCAAGACTGTTCACAGTTGCTCACATTCACTGCCAAGATATCTCAATGGGTTTGGATTAGAAGAAAGAGGATTTTTACAAGGCTCAGGAGGGTAAATCGACACTGAATAGGAAAACAGTAATTATTATGTTTGGGCCATTGCAGAGAGAAAAGTTTTGTTAAATGTACAAAAGACTTTTTATCTCAGATCATTTGACAAGTCAAACACATAGAAATCATACATTGCCTGTGGTGGCAAAAATATCATTTATAAATAATCCTTTATACCGACAGGGCTACCAGTGACTCCTAAGTAATAACTATAAAGAAGACCTTAAAACAATCCCAATAATTAGGGGTTGGGGTTTTCCAGATTTTAGGTTTCTTTAAATTCCTTTCTATCTGCAAAATCTCAAGGGGAGACGGAGTTGCTTATTGCTGTTTTGCAAATTAGTAACTGAAGCAAACACGGAGAGAGGGAGGGGGTGAACTTAAGGAAAGGAACAACAAAGTCCTAAAATCCTTGGATAAATCTCCATGTTTATGATGTCTCAAAAGCCCTGCCAGCCTGGAGAGAGTCCAGATATCATTGTGCACAACACCTCACTTGCAATTCAAGACAGCGCTTGGAGCTGTGCATTCCAGCAGTTTCCCTTTCATCTCACCTTAGCCAGGAAAACTGTTTACACATGCACAAGAAACATAAGCAAAGCATTAGATCAACATGGATTGTTGTGGTTTTACAGATATGAAGAATTCTCATACTCATAAGATCATGCCTTTATAGCTTCATTTTGAGTCTTGGGCCTCCAAAAAACAAAAGCATCTTAGCAGAGGAACCAGGTTGCCCCGGAGATTGGGGGGGGGGGGCGGCCTGCATCACACAAGTTGTGTGATGTCACCATCTGATTTTTTATTTTAAAAAAGCAAATATTAACGCTGATAAATAGAGAACAACAGACGTCAGTTTTCAGTGTTGGGAGTGTAGCAGCATGGATCATTCAGTATGTAACTCAAGGGTTAATTCTGTTATCAGTAAGCCAGCTTTTGGTGGGGGGATGGGAGTACTTAGCAGCCAGGCAAAGTGCCATGCAGACCTGCATTAAGAGTTGCAATGCATCCCTAATTATTATTAGTATACAATTATGATATTAGAAGGGGTGCGGTTGTGAGGAAGCATGGCTGTGATAATTGTGAAGGGACTCCGCACTTCAGAATTTTCTACTACAGTACTGGCCGCATCCCCTTCTGGGGTCACATGCCAGGGTTGTACAGGGCCAGAGACCAAAAAAAGGGGGGCAGAATTTTACCTGTGTGCAGAAGGCTAGCTTCTACCCACACTTCCACACTTCACTCTGCCCTCCATGTTATCAGGAAATGTTATCAGAGTTCACGGCCACATTCCAGCTGGGCGAAACTAATTGAAGAGGTTGCAAAGCAATTCAGTGAAGGGTGTGTGGCCTGGACTACAGACTTTGTATCTAAGCCTAGCAAGTAAAAGAAGCAATCCAAAACAGGTTTGAAAGAATTAGTAGGGCCAATCTGAATTGCTTTTATCTCTATCATCTATCTATCTATCTATCTATCTATCTATCTATCATCTATCTATCATCTATCTATAGATAGATAGATGGATGATTGATAGATGATAGAGATAATCTATCAATCATCTATCAATCATCCATCCATCTATCATCTATATCTATCTATCTATCTATCTATCTATCATCTATCTATCTATCATCTATCTATCTATCATCTATCTCAGAGCTTCTGTGGAAATTCTAGAAAATAAGAATTTGTCTCCTGCTGTGAGCCACTATTTCTTCCAATGGCATCTCCTGAAATTGTATTTGCAATTTTTCTTCTTCCAACATCAGGAAAATTTCTTTCAGTCATCTTGTTTTGCCTCATCAGCTCTTTCGCCAAATGAGGCATTGTAGAAGTTCCTGTCAGCTTTGGTACAGATTTCTCCCTCTGGTGTTATTTTGCTACTGTGGAGGAATAAGGACAATAGGCTCAGGGAATAGGGGTTAACATTAAACTTGTGATAACTGCGCCATTAACACATGTCATCAGTGTAACCATGTGCTAACATTAATCAATTCTAACCAATTTTGGGGGTAGGGGTGGCTTAATGGCTCCTGGCATTATGCTCAGACCAGAGAGAGAGAGAGAGAGAGAGAGAGAGAGAGAGAGAGAGAGAGAGTTGTGTTTGCGTGTTGAAAGAGTTTACAATAAACTACATAACTGAGAACTCTCAATTATAATTTAGGGGAAGATTACTCCTAAGTAAGATTGGTGATACTGTCCAATACAATTAATAAGGGTCTGAGACAAATATATCCATATTTCTCAAGCAAAGGAAAGCATTATTGTTGTGTATTTATTTATTAGATTTATAGACCACCTTTCATCAAAAGATTTCAGGGCAGTTCACAAGATAAGCCGATCTGTGTAAATGTAGAATTTATTCTTATGAATTTGGGTTGTATCCAAAGCAGTGCCAGCAGAGTTCAACTGGCACAGGTCCCTTGCACTAATAAAATTGTTGTATTAGATTACACCCATTTTCTGCAGTGTGCACTGTCTTCAGATTAGCTCACTTGTGTGTGTTGGCTTTTAGGACGAGTGTGACTTTCTGACACCATACATTATTACACAATTCATGCATATTGATAAGCATATATTTGGACCTCAATTTTTAATGCAGGGCAATTTTAATAGGGATCTGCACGAGATGTAGCTGAATCCTAGACAGAATCAGACCATTCTTGTGTCCTGTCTGGGTTGGACTGAAGCAGCTACAAATTGCTACAGAATGGATTGAGTTGCCCCAAATTGATTTGTGCCAGTTTATAGCTCAAAGCAATCTCCCAGAAAGCCAGATAGACTGTCCCCAAACTGTTACAGTTGTGAATTGCAATACCATATAAGAAAAACACCAGAGGGGAGCTGAACTTTGTGTATGAGAGTTGTGGGGCTAGTCTAGAATGCTGTCACCCCACACATCACTCTCCAGTCATAATGCTTGGGAGAAAGGTTGTGAAGTCTTAAAATGCAGAACTCTTGTATGCGCTGTCTTTTAGAAAGTGGTGGAGTTGGGTGGCCTTTGTTCAGATAATGTTTGATGGAGGGTGTCACTCCGAGGAAGAGGAAAATGATCCATTGGGAGGGGCCAATTTATTGGGGGATGAGCAGTTAGCCATTCACACCAATGATACTTCAAACCTAGATGCCAAACCTAGATGCCACTGCATGTTAATATGTGCATCCCTGTATGTCACAGGTGGGCGACTCATGGCCAGAGGCTGCATGTGACCTTTGCCCTGCATGGTCTACTGGTTGCCCCCAATGCCAAAATTACTATGCAGTCATCACAGAAATTGCTACTTCTGCTGCCAAATTTGCTGCCACCACAAACACTGAAAGCAACCCTGCCTTGCCAGACCGGTCCTTTTTGCTATTTTCCCCAGCTCTGTTATTGTTCTCTGCTGCTGCCATTATACCACAGCTGCCTTTTCCTGGTGGGTGCCATTTTGTTTCCCCACATGCTGATACTATTAGCAAAGGGATAAAATGGTGCTCAGGAAGGGCCAGCATCTCTGTGCTCAACTTTGGCCCCTTACCCGGTCCTGCCTCTTAAACCCAAATCTTACCACCCATAATTACAGTCAAAAGGTTTATAATCTGAAAGCAATACTGTAATTGTTTTAGGGGGGAAATACAGCAATTAGAAAAGTCAAGTACAGTATGCAGAATCTACTCCCAACACAAAATACTTATTTCCTTTTATATTGTGATTAAAGGCAATGAAAATGATTCAGTTTTCTGTTTCTGGAAGCCAAATGCTTTCCCTTTGTTCACAGGGCAGGCATCAACTACCTGAACTCTGGCCCAGTTGAAATGTTTCCCTTAAGCATAAGGTGATGCTAGTTATGTTGTCCTTGGCTTTTCATAAGGTACGGTGGCCACTTGAGTCCAATTATGCAGCGTGACTTTGAGCTTGTGACCTATACTCTGTTGGGAACTGAACTGAGAGCATCTCCCGCACTTACCCAGAGGATCTTGGGATAATTATTCGGTATGCTAAGTGTAACACTGAGCTGACGGATACATCTTCCACATTTTGATTTATGACAAATATTAAGGAGAAGTCAAGGGTACAAAGAAATAGCCAGGCACAAACAACGTGTGGTGGATTTAACAACATTAAGCCATGACTTGCTTTAATCACAATTTGGGTCCTTCGTATAACGAGCACACATAGAATGTTTATTTTTATGGGGTTTGTTTCTGCACAACGACAACCGTACCCTGGACGCATTTCAGATCTTGATTTGGTACGGAGATCAAAGACAGTTCGCCGAACATCTTTTGCTTAAGAGTCAAGCTCAGATTGCTCTTCAGAATAGTCCATGTGATACCTCGTGAGTGGCTCGTATCTGGCTAGGTAAAGGCAAGAGAAATAAAAACAGCTGCTTGAAGCTGTGGACAAAGGAGAAGGAGGGTTCAAGCTTTCAGAAGCTTAGGAATCTTAGGCTAAGGTTCTGAGGTTGGATAAAGTTCCCTTCGCCACAGAAAATAAAGACGACTACACACACACACACACACACAGGATCTAGGGACAAAAAGCATGTAGTTATTTGCAGAGAATGCTCCTTCATCTTTCTGAAAGGTAGCATACCTTGTAATCTGGGGTTGTATCCAAAACACATACAATGGGAATTCCCTGCCTCCCCACCCCACTACAGCTCTCTGTGCCTCCCCTACCCCCAAATAAAATCCTCTCTAGAGGGTCAGAGGCTCCTCAGGATTTACATAGGGTGTGGGGCTGGGTGTGCAGTTGCAGGGCGACTTAGGGGACTCGGAACAGCGGGTAAGAGAAATCTGATTCGGTTCATTTTTAAAGCCAACTCTTACCAAATTTGTACTTTCCAAAACAATATGCAAACAGAACCACAGCTCTCCTTGGAAATCCGTACACTCTCAGTGCTGTTCTCCAGCCAAGTGGTGTTTATAAAAAATGCTTACATTAGTGTGCATGAAAATGAATATATAACATACAAAGTTGCATTACATCAAGGAGAATTACTTCGGTGGGTCAAGTAAGCTATCAGTCATCTGTATCCACTTTCACCTTTGGATGCAGGGATTGGGGACCAGCTGTCGAACGAGCACCTTCAAATTCTCCCTTGTCTGGTAGGAGACCATTTCCCACTAGAGGAGGGACAGTCTTGAAATTGTAGACTGTGTGGCAGATTGCTGGCCAATCAGCAGCTTTAAAGGTCTCTCAAGGTGGACAGAAGTGCAGTCTTCTGTGTCAAGAGGGGTGCCTTCAGAGCTCTTCTGAGTAGAGAGAAGTGTTTTTTTATTTGTGTGTGGCCTGTGTTTAAATCCCTGCCCCCCCCCCATGGGCCAATGGCCCTGATAAGGAGGGGAGTTCCCCATGCACACCAGAAATTCCTTAAGTGAATTTCACTGAATAAACATTTCATTAAATCAGTAGGATTTTGCTAACTATACCAGATCAGAGCATTAAAAAAAACACATTCCCCTCCCTGCAATGGTAGGATACATTTGTAAGCAGTATCAGAAGTACCGGACTTATGACATATTTTATGCCATTCAAAAAACTGCCCTCTTGGATTATTTCCTGGGCCTGGGATAAACACTGCTTTTGGACAATTATGGCAAGATTAAATGCATGTGCTACCAGCAATTAATACAGCAGCACCCTTATGATTATTAATGTGAAATAAATATGGATTGCAGATGTGCTCTCTTATTGTTAAATAAAGTGGGTGATTTATAAATTGTCAGTTTTCAGACTGGATTCCCTATCTGCACCAAGCATCGGAGCTGGATTTATTTGGGGAAAATGCTCAATAGCAGAAGGCTTTATGTGTTGCTGTTGTTCTCCTTGTAAGCATTAAGGAGAGACAGAGTATGTTATAAATCACGTGCTGCATATAAAGTGCCGTTTACATGCATTCAGCAATTTGCTAAACTAGTGCAAAAAAGCAAACAAAAAATAAAGATTTTTAAATATAGATTTTTGAGGAAGGAAAGTGATGCTTTTCCTTTGAGGAGCATATTCATTAATATTTTTTTGTGGTGGGAGACTTCTTGCCATCTTTGTTAGCTGATAATCCAAAACATGGCACAATTGTTCTCTTAATCTTTGGTGGCATTGTTCAGTTGTGGCAACAGTTAAAACTGCTCCCTTTAATTTTCTTGAACCTTCTTCCTGTCCTTTCCTAAAAATCAGCAGAGCTCCCACACTTACAGAATCACTGGACTGGGACAAATGATTGATTTATTTAAGAGGGGGAAATGAACAAACAATCAAATCCACTTTCAGAATACAGTACTAGATATGAGTCTTCTTCCTGGGACTCTTCCCCGCCCCCCATCCCCATATCAGGTAACGGTGTCTACTGAATCTTAACATCTTCACTCTGTTTCCTAGGGATAAATTATAGATCCATTCATAATGATTAAAAAACTAGAGGCCTCTTGGATTCAAAGCACCGATCATCTCTCCCTCCCAGTGTCTTGAATGCCATGAACTCCTTTCGGGAAGCTCTCTGTTATCCATTCCCTAGCTACATGCCTGGAAAGTGGAATCATAATTAAATGTGCATGTGGTATTCCTCCAACCCCATGATATGTTGTGTTGTGGTTTTAATCAATACCATATTTAATCCATGCTTCAGCACGTGAAAGCTCTTATCTGCTGGAAGGTTTCAGTTTGGTAACATACAAAGGTTTAGGTACTGTATATGGAAATTATTTGAGCTGGTCCTGGGTTTTTTGTGGGCTGGGTGGCGCTGTGGTCTAAACCACTGAGCCTCTTGGGCTTGCTGATCAGAAGGTCGGTGATTCGAATCTCCACGACAGGGTGAGCTCCCGTTGCTCAGTGCCAGCTCCTGCCAACCTAGCAGTTTGAAAGCACACCAAAAAGTTCAAGTAGATAAATAGGTACCGCTCTGGTGGGAAGGTAAACGGCGTTTCCGTGTGCTGCTCTGGTTTTGCCAGAAGTGGCTTAGTCATGCTGGCCACATGACCTGGAAAAACTGTCTGTGGACAAATGCCAGCTCCCTTACTGTCAGGGAACTGACATCGGAGCCAGAGGTGGAGGCAAGGCTCCCAAGCGATGCTGGAGAAGGGCCCAGCAGGGAGAGAGGGAGCTCATCGGCTGGGGAAGGAAATCAGCGAAACACCAGGGATAAAGGGGGGCAGATGGGGGAATCGGCGAGGGGGCTCCAGGACTCCTCGCCGGAGACCAGCGGGGAGAGCACGGGTCCTCCGCTACCCACACCCACCCTGCAGAGAAGACTTCCGCACAGGGAAAGTAGGCGTAGACTTGGCGTCAAAGAACTTCTTTGCTGGAAGAAGTTCAAGAAATGCCCACTGAAGGATTCTGCTAGCGACTGAACAGCCACGAAGTGAAGGGCTGTCCAGCCAGAAAAGGTTTAACCAGGCTACCTAGCCAGGAGTGGCGGCAACGTACGCACGAGCAACCCCATATAACCACTTACCATAGACATAGAGCATCTAAAAATGATCCAATCACTTTCCATGTCATGATGACATTTTTTCAAGTACGTTAATACCGTTTCGATTAATTTTCAAGTGCATTTGTCAGGGACTGCATTTGCATGGCGTTTTATCCCATTTCCCCCATCATTTTTCCTGTGTTAATTTCTCCAATAATAATCTAGAAAACAGATACCTATATAAGTAAGAAAAATTAGTGTTTCCATAGTGCTCAAAGTGCTTCAAATACAGTAACTGAGTAATGCTTATAAAAACGCTGCTTGGTAGATCACCATTATTATTTTATGCAGATTGGGGGGGGGGGGCTGAAATTCAAAGACACAGTGGCTTCACACAGGATTACCAGCTATATATGACATTAGTACCTGGACAAGTAAATAGTGCCTCCAGGAGCAAATAGCTGTGCTGGGGGGGGCAGTTTGCATCCTAATTTATGTTTGTAGTTAAGCAATTCTTTATATGTTGTAAGCTGCCTTGAGTGTGGTTTTAACTTTGGAAAGGCGGCATGCAAATAAAATGATTGATTGGTTGAAAACAGAATGTGGAGGAAAGCTTTAAGAAAAAAACACCATTTCCCCACACTACGGTGCCAGTCCAGATTTTATGGCTGCCTTTTGTGAAAGAAAGAAATTAGGTAGCTGTTAGCACATGCTTGACCTGAGTTTATTGTCCAACTGAGTTTAAACTGGATGCTTTAGCCACCAGACTCTTTGCCAACTTTTAAAGCAGATATCAAAGTAGGAGAACCTCAAATTTTACATAGATTGTGAAATCTGCATATAATATTGAAGCTCCCATATTCTAGAGTTTAGACCTATGTTCCATTGTGTAGCAGAAGAGACGAAAGGCAGGAACAGGTCATCTCTAGGCAGTGATGACATGGTAGGATAGAAGCAGAGAAAGAAACAGGTGCGCTGTCTTGTCTTCTCCTATGGCGATGCAGGTGGCACTGTGGTCTAAACCACTGAGCCTCTTGGGCTTGCCGATCAGAAGGTCGGTGGTTCGAATCCCCGCAACACGATGAGCTCCCCCTTGCTCTGTCCCAGCTCCTGCCAACCTAACAGTTTGAAAGCACACCAGTGCAAGTAGATAAATAGGTACCACTGTGGTGGCAAGAAAGTAAACGGCGTTTCCGTGTGCTCTGGTTTCCATCATGGTGTTCCATTGCGCCAGAAGCAGTTTAGTCATGTTGGCCACATGACCCGGAAAGTTGCCTGTGGACAAACGCCTGCTCCCTCAGCCTGAAAATGAGATGAGCGCCGCAACCCCATAGTCACCTTTGACGGGACTTAACCGTCCAGGGGTCCTTTACCTTCTATGGTGCAATGAGTCAGTGTGTCTGGCTGTTAACCAGAAGTTTGGTGGTTCAAGCCCACTCAGGGCTGGCTGTGGGCAGGATTCCTGCATAGCAGGTGACTGGGCTAGATGAACCTCTGGGTCTCCATCCATCACCACTGCTGCCCCAAATATGCACACGTGCTCAGCAGACTGTGTCAAATCATGTTAAAGGTAAAGGGGGCCCTGACCATTAGGTCCAGTCCTGGCTGACTCTGGGGTTGCGGCGCTCATCTCACTTTATTGGCTGAGGGAGCCGGCATACAGCTTCTGGGTCGTGTGGCCAGCAGGACTAAGCCACTTCTGGCAAAACCAGAGCAGCACACGGAAACGCCATTTACCTTCCTGCCAGAGCAGTACCTATTTATCTACTTGCACTTTGACATGCTTTCGAACTGCTAGGTTGGCAGGAGCAGGGACCGAGCAACGGGAGCTCACCCCGTCACGGGGATTTGAACCGCCAACATTCTGATCGGCAAGTCCTAGGCTCTGTGGTTTAACCCACAGCGCCACCTGCGTCCCAAATCATGTTAGGTTTCTTTTTTAAAAAAGGAAGGGTCTGTGCTTTTTTAAAGGAGAGGAATTTAAACACAAGTGGTAACACAAAGATCTGACCTGTGGCCAGGTAACAAAATGATTTCCAGAATCCATTGCTCTACCCCATCAGCCACACATCTAGAATCATTTCCAGACAACCAGTCAATGGTTCCCTCCCTCTTCTGAGTTCCAAGCGCCCATCCAAAGATCACAGCAGAGCCTATGCATGTACGGCTGTCAGGGAATGTCTTCATACACTGACTTCTGTAAGGTCCCCAACTGCATGGAGAAAGCCCACTGTGCATATGCAACTTGTACACATGTAGGCTCTATTCAGCCCTTCAGATGAAAACTTTGAGGCCAGGAAGCAGGAGAGGCAGTACAGTTCTGAATCAGTAAACCAGGCATTTGGATCATGGCTTAGACTGTTTGGGGGGTGACTTGTTATTGTGATATTTATTGCTGCCGCTTGGCTGTATTTTTATTCCGGTTTTGTGAATTTACTGATATTGTACCGTAACGGTTGTCCTAGCTTTTTGTTTATGCTAAGCTGCCCTCTGTGCCAGAACAGAGGGCGACTGGGATGTAAGAACATCACATAAATGAATTAATAAGCACAGGGAGCTACAGTTCCCAGAGTGGTTTAAGAATCAATCCCTCTTCGCATGGAGCTCTGGGAACTGTAGTTCTGGGAGGGGCATAAGAGTCTCTAAGTCTAAACAACTCTCTGCACATTTAACAAACTACACCTCCCATTGTTCTTTGGGAGGGAGGCCACACCTGTCTAAAGTGGCAGCATAGTGCTTTAAATGAATGATGTCAATGTGGTTTGTGTTGTTGTGTTTCCTTGCTGAACAAAGGGCCAGGCCACTTCGGCTGTAAGAGATGGAGTGGAAAAACAGTCAAGTTCTACGTGGCTCTCACAGTGCAGTATAATTAATGTTTCTAGCACTCAGGCAGGCAGTTTTGTTGTGAATTTAAGTATGCCAAGCTTCAGACACATGAGCATCAGAAAATAAGAGCTTCTGTTTGAAGTGCTGGCACTATCTGAGGCATAGCGATGCATTGATAAATGATGCATCTAAGACACAGAAACCAAATTCCTTTGGTGTTATTAGTGAGCTACTGCCTGGTCTGAAGGCAAGAACGAGAACAATATTGTTACTTATAATTCAAAGCTAGCCTGTGTAAAGGGGGGTGGGGGAGAGACATGTGGTATGAAGAAAATGTAATTAATTTGGTGGTGTAAGCCTTCATAAATTATCAAGTATTCCCAATAGCAGTCCTGAAAAACTTACAGAGAACATGAGCTGCCTTTCAATTACTCAGTTTGCCTGCTACTGGAATTCTTTTAAGGTGGGGAGATGCTGACTGTATTCAAGATGTTGAAACCATCACCACAGTTGACATATTGCTCCACCTTTAATTAAGACCGTAATGTTCCTCTGGGCCATACAGAAGCCAGTAATCTGCGTCCAGAGGCTGTCACTCTCTTCTCTAATGGACTGCAGCACACAAAAATTAATTATAGAGGAAAGGTTGCCGTTCCAGCTGGGACTGAAGTCTCTTGGTTCCAGAGCAAATGTTTTGCTGCTGATCAAAATGAGAAGCTCTACTTGCTACTGTGTGATTCACACTCTCAAATCCAGTGTTTAAATAGCCTCTCAAAAATGAATTTCTATGAGTGGTTTGTCAGTATGTTTGAACAATTGGAGTTTCTCTTTCCTCCCATAAGTAAGCAAAGTTCTTTCCGGGCTCTTTTCTTCTTTCACTAAAGGGTACCTTGGGATCTTATGCAAGGTATGATCTGAACACAGGTTCTCTCTCTGTTTCACTTAATGAACTATAGTTTCCAGGATTCTCTGGGGAAAGCCAAAAATGTTAAAGTGGTATAAGAGTGCTTTAACTGTTTAGTGTCAGAGGCGCCAGCTTGCAAGGGCAACTGGGGAACCAACATTGTGTGTGTGGTGTCAGGATGTCTGGAGGAGCCGGGGTGGAGCCGAGCACAACGGCAACATGGCTTCAGTGGCCAGCAGCTCTGCCTCCTGCTCCTCCTCCTGAAGCCACCATCAGTAGGAGGTTGCTTCTATCCTCCTTTCCCTCTGACTTACAACATGAAGAAAAAAATCACGCAATTACAAACATAACAAAAGTTGTTGCTGCTTAGTCGTTCAGTCGTGTCTGACTCTTTGTGACCCCATGGACCAGAGCATGCCAGGCACTCCTGTCTTCCACTGCCTCCCGCAGTTTGGGCAAACTCATGCTGGTAGCTTCGAGAACACTGTCCCACCATCTCGTCCTCTGTCGTCCCCATCTCCTTGTGCCCTCCATCTTTCCCAACATCAGGGTCTTTTCCAGGGAGTCTTCTCTTCTCATGAGGTGGCCAAAGTATTGGAGTCTCAGCTACAGGATCTGTCCTTCCAGTGAGCACTCAGGGCTGATTTCCTTAAGAATGATAGGTTTGATCTTCTTGCAGTCCATGGGACTCTCCAGAGTCTCCTCCAGCACCATAATTCAAAAGCATCAATTCTTCGGCGATCAGCCTTCTTTATGGTCCAGCTCTCACTTCCATACATCACTACTGGGAAAATCATAGCTTTAACAATACAGACCTTTGTCGGCAAGGTGATGTCTCTGCTTTTTAAGATGCTGTCTTTAAAAAGTAGACATAAATTAAACATCAAAAGCACACAACCAAATTAAACAATTTCCATATAAATCATAAGAACTATCATAAATGTGCAAACATTAATATTAGTAACAACAACAACCCACCCCCAGAAAAACCCACTAAACAATACCCAGCCCAAGAGTCTGTTCAGCAGCCTCTGCTTTTGTAGCTGGAGTCAGTCCAGTCCCAGCCTTCCCAGGCCAGGTGGAGAAAGGCCAGCATGTCATGGAGCAGGTCTTTGAGGACCCACAGCCAAAATGGTTCAGTTGTTATAATACTTTGGTCCATATAGTATTGTGATGATGCTGAAAAGAACTAATATACAAGCTGAACCTCATTTAAAATGTGTTGCTTGGCACAGGAAATATGTAAAGATTATTTACATGACCACGTATTTAAAAAAGAAAGAAAGATTGAAAACCCACAAAGATATGTGGGGATTAATTCATTAGCTGATTAGTCGTGGAAGGTAATTGGTTAATGCTTACAATCCTCATGAAACAAATATCAAGGCTTGTTCCTGAGTGCCCACTGTGCAAGTCTGATTCTAGATTTGCTCTAATCAGGGAAGGAGAAATGTAATATGTGCCTCTGTGTTGTTGATGTCATTAAGGTAATTGATTCCCCACCCCCACCCTGGGGAAACACATGTCCCTAGATGCCTTGTCATGAAGATGGGGCCAGGAGAGAGGGTGGAAGGTCTTACAATTAGTGTTGTGATCCTGGCTAGGGAAGAATCTTAATTTCCCATTGATCACATTTGCTTCTTCTCATAGTTACTGCTTTGTGATTAGTCAGGCCTGTTAATTGCCATTGTGTTTCATAGAATCATAAACTCATAGAGTTGGAAGGGATCCCAAGGGTAATCTAGTCCAACCCCCTGAAATGCAGGGATCACAGTTAAAGAAACACACCACTGGAACAGTTGGAGCAGCACCATCGCTTTGTAATTCTGTAAAGTATCTAGAGCTCTTTCATATGTGAAGCCGTCACCCAGCAAAAGTGAGAGGGGTAAGATCTTTTGATGGAGGTAAATAAATCTAATAAATAAAATAAAAATCCCACAGATCAAAGCAGTGGTCATATATAGGGTAAGGTGATCTCACAGGTAAACTGGTCCCAAGTTGTTAAGGTATATTAATCGTAACACCTGAAACCTGGCCCACAGCAAATCAGCAGCTGGTGCAGATTTCTGAGCACACGTGTCATATGCCCATAAGGTCCCAATCCTGTCTGCAATCATGCTGCAGCCTTCTGCACTAACTGCAGCTTCCGGATCAGGTGCAAGGTGAAGCCCCACAGAGAGGTCACAGCGGTAATCCAGTGCACGCCCCCCGCCCCCCATCTTTCATTGGTTGACAAATACATTTTAGATTTTATTACGCTTTGCTAAGTAGCCGTTGCTTTTTAAATCTGTGGACTTCTTCTCTTGAATTTTTGTTGAATGTTTTTATGGAATTGCAATTTTAAATGGCCAGAAGTCCCTCTGATGGGCACAGGAAGCGTAGGGCAGAAATCTTTACTCAAACGAAAAAGCAGCGTACATAGGAAACAGAGTTACAGATGAAACGCCTCATATAGTGGGCCCTCATATTGCCTCACCCCCAATCTATAACATTTTCAATAGATGCATCTCGCATAGCCAGGGTTGGCGCACATGCTATGAATCATGCCGCTGAAAATGGCCTCCCCGAGGCAAGTGACTCTAGCATTAGCTACAGCATTTGGAAGAGTTTGCGAGACATATATTTGTAACCCCATTAAGAATCTCGGCACCCCTGACAGAGAGCTGCTGATAGGGGAATAAGGACTCTTAATGTTCACTGGTACATCCAGGGGAAACAGTTCACCTGGAGGGTGTTTTTAGTGGCATCCCCACATTAAGGATGATCTATGCATCATCCCTCAGCTGTGAAATGTCTAGTGATGCTCTGGTGATGAAATATACTGGAGGGGAATGCACCTGCCCCATGAGGGAATCAGTCTTACCTGCTCATCTGTCGCTTTCCAACTCACTCCCATGCCTCTTGTCTTCATTTTGCATTGTGAAATCATTGATTTCACATAAGAAAGGATGAAAAGAATGAAGGTTTCCAAGGGGAAGAGGAATCCAAAGACTTGCAATGCCCCCAGTAGTACATTTGCAAGGAACCTTAAGCCAATAGCATGTGGTCGTATAAAAGAGCCCATTCCACAAAGTGACGACTGCCAAAAGTTCTGATCATTTGTTCAAGAAGAAACAAAAGAGTCTTTTGGACAGGGTCAACCCTACCATTAGGCAGAGTGACGCAGCTGCCTCAGGTGGCAGAAAATGAGGAGTGGGGAGCAGACAGATCTGTATGTGCCACCTGGTCTATTCTGCACTCACTTAAGCTTATCAGAGCTCCTTTGGGAAGATGGGCAGGACATTAATTTAGGGTTAAATCCCATATATGGTTAAGTAACTCAATTCACTAGCACAAGAATTGATGCTTGTGCAACAGAGCTTTCCGCCTCCCCCTAAATCTGTTCTGGGTCTGTCCGTCCCCCCAACATTCCAGACCAGATTTTGGGAGGCATGGGGCACACAGTGGGAAGGTGGAGAAAGTTCCATTGTGCAAGCATAAATCCTTGCGCTAACAAAGTAAGTGCATTGGACATAGCCGTTAACAAATAAATAAAATGATAAAGCAATAAGCTAGGCTGCTGCCATCATGCACAGTGAAGGACGTTGTCCCATTGCCTGTGTTGAAGTAACATTTTGCTTTCCCCACCAATCTTATGTGGCCCTTAGGGACACGGGTGGCGCTGTTGTCTAAACCACTGAGCTTCTTAGGCTTGCTGATCAGAAGGTCGGCGGTTCGAATCCCTGCAATGGGCTGAGCTCCCGTTGCTCTTTCCTAACTCCTGCCAACCTAGCAGTTAGAAAGCACTCTGGTGCAAGTAGATAAATAGGTACCGCTGTGGCAGGAAGCTAAATGGCGTTTCCATGCGCTCTGGTTTCTGTCATGGTGTTCCGTTGCACCAGAAGTGGTTTAGTCATGCTGGCCACATGACCTGGAAAAGCTGTCTGTGAACAAATGCTGGGTCTCTCCATAGTCTCCTTTGACTGGATTTATCTGTCCAGGAGTCCTTTACTTTTATGTGGCCTGTGTAAAGTTGTCTAGAAGGGAAAGTGGCTGAATATAGCTCTGCACCTCTGATGTAGCCAGAAAGGCATTAAAAGGGCGCTATATCATTCTGAAAGATCAATAGTGAATGAAACTATTTCTTTTACTCTGCAAATAATAGAAAGGGGGGGATTTTGAGATTGATAGATATAGATATAAAATTCTTTCATGTGCAACCATTTTCCAATGCAAATTATTTCCTGCGCTGCATAGCGTTGGTGCTAAGATGATCTTTATCTCTCCCTGTTTTAAATTTCTGGGGGTCTCCTACTCCTGCCACTCAACAGCAGCAGCACTACCCATTAAATCATGGCAGCACCTGAGATAATAATTAGACAAAGAAGCACAGCTGTAAGTGTTCAGCAAGGTTGCAGTTTGCAATTTGAATAGTCTTAAGAAGAAATTAAATAGCAATGGAAGCAGCGCTCACAAGGAGAATGCAAATCAGATGCAAATTGACTCCTACTTTATTTGTCTGTTCTTTGTTTCTGTCTAATACAAGCAGAGGTAATTGATCATGTGTGCCACACTACTTTTTAAAGCTCAGTGCCTCCATTATGCAAGGTGGTTTCCTGGGGGAGGGAGGAGTGAAAAGTTCCCGAGAACAAAACAACCTCATTTCTCTTAGTGTGAAAAGGATTTGAGAAAATTACAAAACAGGAATCAAGTGCATCACCATGAAACTATGGAAGTATCCATTTTATTAAGCTTCCCAGGAATGAGTCGCCCCTAAGTGTCTTCTCCAAGATGGCGTGGAGAGTCATCCTACCAAAGAAACCTGGGCATGAGTTGTATTTTGAGCAAATCAATATGTGATAGACTTTATCCATGTGTAAAGTGATTTCAAACATCTGGAATGAGATATTGTTATTTTTTTCTCTAACACCTTTAAAGTATGCCATCTTACAGATAGGGATGGATGGATCTGTCGCTATTGGTTCCTTTGGTTTCTTCTTTTCTTCAGCCTTTAATTCATTTAATGTGCAGTGCACACAAAATAAGTTCTTCACATTTCTGCTGCAATTTGTGTTTTGTTTTGGTTTTTTTTAAAAAATCCTCCAGCATTTTAACATGAATTTATCCTAATATAAAAATATTTGTACATAATTTTGCATAATTGTGGATTTTTCCAAAGCAGTTTCCTGAAATATGATGCATTTTAGTATGTTACATTTTCCAATATATGCATTTTAATGCAAGCTTTACCCTAGTGTACAATTTCCATCCACATTATTTGGCTGAAGAACTACACTGCAAAATTCAGAGAAGTATAGATTTCAAAGGATAGATGTGTGTCCATTTGCTTATTGCTTTGGAAAGTGAAAATCTGGTAGATTCACCTTTAAATGTGAACTGGATCAAATTCCTCCCCCACCCCTTCTTGCAGTTGACCAATGTTGTAGTAGAGGAAGAATGCAGGCTAAAACAATTATGGGACTCTCTTTCTTCATAGCTTCCAGTCTTGGAGCTGGACTGGGGAAAGAATACAGTGGTACCTGGGTACTCAAACGTCAAAAACCCAGAAGTAAGTGTTCCAGTTTTCTAACGTTTTTTGGAAGCCGAACATCCGATGTGGTTGTCGGCTATTGTTTCCAGGGCACCAGCGCCAAACAGAAGCTGCGCCTTGGTTTTCGAACATTTTGAAAGTCAAACGGACTTTCAGAATGGATTAAGTTTGGCGCTTTTGTTTTTGCTATTTATTTTGCATTTTTGAGGCTTTTTCGGTTAATTTGTTTTTGTGACTGTATGGAACCCAGTTCAGCTATTGATTGATTGATTGTGTGACTGCGGAAATGGATAAAGCCCCCCCTCCAGACAATGACTATCATCAGTGCAGGTAAGAAAAAAAGTTAGTTTTAATTTTTATCATCCACAAAACTGTCTTATTTATTTTATAGTACAGTACATTGATTATTGCTTTCATTTTATGGACCAATGGTCTCGTTAGATAGTAAAATTCATGTTGAATTGCTGTTTTATGGGTTGTTTTTAAAAGTCTGGAATGGATTGATCCATTTTGCATTATTTTCTATGGGAAAGCGCACCTTGGTTTTGGAATGGATTTCCGGAATGGATTAAGTTTGAGAAACAAGGTACCACTGTAATTTAAAGCAGCAGAACATGGTTAGGTGATACCATGTTTTGTGTGTGTGTGTGTGTGTGATATGCAGGTATTGTTCCCATCTTTGTGTGGTCTATGTTGTATAAAATATAGAATCTCCAACTCCACTTTATTGCCCGATGGGCACACACGTTTCATAAACAAGCAAATCTCTACTTTGGCTCTGAGATTCCCTCAGTTTCCAGCTCTGAGTTCTTGCTTTACGTTTTGAATTACTAAGCACAACTGATCTGACTGTTCTAATTAGCAACAGGGCTGATGGGAAATGTTGTGTGGCTGTGTTTAGACACCATTACCTATGAGTAAAAAACCATGCTCCTCATATCAACAACAGAGGATTTTGTTCACAACTCCAGTTGTGACATTCATGCAGGATGCTCCCAATTTAAATCCAAGCCAGCTGCTCTCAGACATGAGGTCAACATGGCAGCAGAATCAGCCATCCACCCCACCAACATTCTGTTTCATTGACACTATCTCTTAATTGACTTTTCTTGTTTAGTTAAGGAACAAGATAATTAAGAGACATTGTCAATGGAACAGAACATTGGCAGAGGCGGACAGTCTCTGCTGCTAGATAAATGCCAAGGCATTTATCAAGTGAGCAAACAAACATCAGTGCAGTTGTTCCAGTGTTTGTTTATACCCATGTGCAGGAGAGTGATTCAATGGCAATGGTTTTTAGGCTACTTTTATCAATGGATGTTTTGAATGGCCGTGGCAGGCACATATAACTTTGTTGGTTGCTAATTGTTCTCCAGACCCAATTCAACATGCTCACACTTAACATTTAAAGCCCTGGATGACCTGGGGCCCAAATATTAAAAAGGACACAATCTCCTGTGACCACCTGCTCGTACCTTAAGGTCAGCGTGTGATGCCGACTAGTGGTCCTTGTGAAGGATGAAGCTCATAATGCTAAGGCATGTGAAAGGGCCTTGTCAGTGGTGGCCCCAGGACTTTTTTTCCAGCCAGAACTCCCTGGAACGCAATTCCAGCACCTCTCAGGTGGGCGCCATTGCCATTCTAAGAGAACAAGGAAGGTGTTCATGGTGAGTTCCACTACCTCTTTTTCTAAAAAAAATAGCATAGGGTGGTCCCAGTGGCGTAGCGTGGGGGTGCAGGGGGGGACGGCCGCACCGGGCGCAACATCTGGGGGGCGCGCTCGCACTTGCAGCTCTCTGCCCCTACCTGGCTCACTCACTCTCTCTCACGGGTTAGAGGGCGCAAATTACTTGCCTTGCCCCGGGTGCTGACAACCCATGCTACACCACTGGGTGGTCCCACACCTGTGGAACACTCTCCACACTGAGGTGTGCTAACCACATCATTGTTAGGGGGAGGTGTGCCAAACTGCATGACTAGATGCAGCTCTTCTGGGTTTTGGAAGAGGGAAATTGTGACTGTAGGAATGTATAAATCGCTTGACACTGATGCTTCAATTATCAGTTGCATTTAAATAATTGTTTTTAATTTCTCATGTTGTATAGTTTTTAAGTTGTAAGCTGCCTTGTGATCTTTTGGTGAAGGGCAGTATATAAATTCCTCTACAAACAAACAAACATAAAATAAATATACATATTTGTTAAATAGATAATTTTGGACTCTCCATACTTGTGTGGTTATGAGGGATGTTGTGATGAGCTCAAACTCTTCAAAATTTACTACTGCCTCTTTTTTGTGTCTATTAAATTGTAAGCCATAACTTTAAACCCTGAGTGCACTGGCAGAAAGGTGTCACAGAATTGCAGTTAGAAAGCAAGTGAATAAGATTGATTGACACTTTTACAGTAAGAAACTCTAACATCTGGGATTTCCACTGGCCACAACAGTCCCTTCACTCAATAATGCTGGGCATATTTTGAATGCATAAAAACCTTTAGCATTTGGACATATATAATAGAAGTCAGAATGATATTATTGTGCAAAAGTGGCCATTTTAAAAAATATTATCTTTGCTTTTATGAAAGCAACCTTGATATTGACTAAGTTTGAGTTTTTTAAAAATTCAACAACCTTGACATTCTTGTTTCAAAGCATTTGAAACTCACATATACTGCATAATGCACTTGTATACTGCCGCAAGCTTATGAAACAGTTGCCAATCCCAAGAATGAGATGGAATTATGTTCTGCATTTATCTCATCAGCATTTCTGTTCAGCATAATAATGGACACTTGTCAATAACACATTGTTGTTACACCAGTCAGGATCCTCTCCAGCGTGAAAGAAGCAAACACCTTGCAGAAAGGGGGCTTCTAGGCATTTGACACCATTCAGAATAAATGTGCATTCACCTGGGAGCCATATTGTGGCTGCCTTATGGCTGAAGGAAAGCAAATGAACAATTTTCAAATGAACATAAAAATCATACTTAAAAGACTTCAAATGGAAAATATATATGTATTTTGCAGCCTCCATCTATAAATTAACATGTACCATCTGGGTTACATCTGGTGAAATAAAAGTGTTGTCTCATGAGTGGTTGAGGTGCGAGAACCATGAAGCAAGGCTGAGTTGTGCTGGCATCATTTATGCTACAAAGGCAACACTGCTCTTATATATATATATATATATATATATATATATATATATATATATGCTTTCGTAGATTTTCACGGGTACAGGAATGCAGGTTTTGGTGTCCTCGGGTGTCTTCCCGTGTAAAAGTTGGGGTGTCTAGGCGACGTTTCGACGAGGTCTCACTCGTCATCTTCAGGCTGGTGCTTTCGGCACCAGCCGAAAGCACCAGCCTGAAGATGACGAGTGAGACCTCGTCGAAACGTCGCCTAGACACCCCAACTTTTACACGGGAAGACACCCGAGGACACCAAAACCTGCATATATATATATATATATATATGGTGTAAATCACAGAACCGTAGCACCGGGAGCATGATAATAATAGGAACAACAACAACAACGAACATTTGTACGGCATTTTGAAATACTTCACTTGCATTATTCAGATGCAATCCTTACAACCACCCAGTAAGGTAAGCCAATATAATTGTGTCCTGTAGCTGGATTCTCTCTCACTAGATGTTGGAGGTGCCGTGTCTTCATTGCAACTTGGGTCTGCATCAATGTGTTCCCCTGGTGGCTACAATGCAAGCATAGGGCAGGCTAGTGGACTGCCTGCCACCAGAAAGATGATCGACAGAAGAGCAGTGAAGAATGACAATAGTTTTGGGTGTCCATCCACACACACAAAATTCTCATTGCATCTAACAGTGCAATCCAAGCCCAATATCCAGTGGGATGAGAGAGTTTGGATTTGAAAGGAACCAAACACTGAATACATTTCCCAATTCTGGAATTAATTTTGGAGGTTCACCTAACTCAACCAGAAGTTGGGAGGTCTAGAAAGTGAACTCATGGAAAAATAAGGGAATTGTCCTGAGAAAATAATATCTTTTCCCTCTTTCTATATACTTCCTCCTTCCCCACTCCCATGGTAAACCAGTTGCCGTCCCTGACCACAGGCCACGCTAGCTGAAACTGATGGGAGTTGTGGTCCGAACATCTGGAGGTCTCCACATTGCCTATCCCTGCCGTAGCTCCTGTAAGCAGACTTGGATCATATTCAAACACGCAGCTATGATGACTCACTTTCCCTGTTCATTTCATGTGAACAGCACAATGACCTCACTAATTCTCATCTTGTTCAAATTTAAATACCTTTGGTTTAATGGAAAATAATACAGAGCAGATTAATATGCCAATCAAGGATGAATCCAAGCATTTCCCCCTATCAGATTTGAAAATATCCCAGCCCAAATCTGCTCTTCAGAAAAGCTAACAACATGGGCAGAGCTGTCTATTATTTTATATGGAGGAAGTAATTCCGCACAAGGAGGAATTCGAATTAACATACTAGAATTAAGTAACAGCAAAATGTGCAATTTATCTACTTAAGGAAGTTCAAGTCAGAAGGAGCATCTGGCTTTCATTTGGGATCCAGGGTTTTATTTATACCAGTTTTCCAGATGGATTTATAGAGACTCTGGAAGGGCAGCTGGCTGGAGCAAGTGAGACAGTGACAGGAATAGGATCAAAAGAGCATCCTACAAATATTCATTTTAATGGCAAATTAATCTCAGTGTTTCAAATACTTTAGTGTCGTTGTTTTTTAAAAAATAAAATGTGTTTATCCTGAACTTTCGGGCACAGAGATGGGTTAAACATCAGCCATGCATTCTTCACTTTTCAATTCATTTGGTATGGCACAGTAGTTCCTCTGTTACTTGTCAATCACGTTTTTGTAATTTGCAGTAAGACCTTGTCCACATCCACACCATGCTTTTCAAACATCATGATACCACTTTAAACAGCCATGGCTTCCCAGAGAGTTCTAGGTGCCGTAGTTCATTAAGAATGCTGTGAGTTGCTAGGAGACCACTATTCCCCTCACAGAGCTACAATTCCTAGAGTTCCCTTTGAAGAGGGATTGACCCACCCACCTCTGCCCATGGAAACACTCTTTCTCAGTCACCCACTCTCTCTACCAGATGGATGGACCAGGCTCTCTCACTCTACACCCCTGCCCACCCAAGACTCCTCCATAGCAGGCTCGTGCACTGCAAGCCCCTTCTCTAGCTCTCCACAACCCATCCTTTGCCAATGCAAAAATGCTCCTTCCCAAACTCCTCCTCCTGGACCCATCCCACTCTGCCCATGCCACCTGATAACTCTCACTCACAAACTCCTGCTCAGGCTCTCCCTCTCTTCCTCCTCCCACTGGACCCACCCTCTGCCCCCACAGTTTGGAGGAGGAGCTTGAAAAGAGGGGAAAGGGAATCCCAGTTGAAGTCCAAACAGGACAGGGGACACTTTACTAGGGACAGGTGGCAACCCTAGACGTGCTTCAGAACAAAATTGCAACACAATGGATTTGCCATTCAGTAAAATTTCACCTTTACCTATAAAGAAAGGAGAAAGAGTTTTAGAACAGTGGGAGAAGAAGGAATATTTTGGCGAAAGTATTGGAAAGACTTGGGAGGTGAAAGCATTCCGGAACTAGAAGAAGAAGGAACAGAGTAGTGTGGCTAAAGAAGCAAAAGAAGAAGAGAAAAGTGTAAGGAGATATCAGATTGAAAGAGGTATCTGAAAATTTGTTTTGATTGGGTGAATTGGTTTATCTGAAATAAAAAATTACGGAACCAAGATGTCTTTCCTGGAATGTGAATGGTTTAAACAATAAACTTAAATAAAATAGAACAAATATTAAAGGGGGGGATGGGACATCACCTGACTGCAGGAAACCTATGTAGCCAGGAAACACAAAAGAGTTTTGAGCAACAAAAAATTAAGTATGGAATTTATCGCCTCAGGTTTGTAAAAAAAGGGGGGGGGAATTGTGGTGTATGCAAAACTGAATTTAGAACCTAAAATGCTGTTTAAGGATGAAGACAGTAGAATCATGGGGGTAGAAATAAAATATGAAAGGGGGAAATTAATTATTATTTGAATATATGCACCTAATGATAAAAAAGTACAGTTTTACAAAAAGTTAGAGGAAAAGATGTGGGATTACAGTAATGAGAGTATAATACTTATGGGTGACTTCAATGGGGTGACCTCAGTAGAAATGGATAGAACAATTATAGAAAACATATCAAAGGAAGGAAAGTTATCCCTCTCCTTCTTCCAAATGGTTGAAAACTTTAATTTACACGACACATGGAGACTGAAGCATCCAAATGAAAAGATTTCACCTATTTTTCAGCGGCTTAAAAAAATCAGGAAGCGGAATCGATGGGATTTGGGTATCCAAAAAACTAACATTTAAAATATTTTTTTTAAGTGTATGGGTTTGAAGAGAATAATTTCCAAATAAATAAAAGCCCTTACAATGTATAATGAAATGCCTTGCTTTCAAAGAGAGACAAAAGACACATGCATCCTCAATGAGTGACATGGGAGGCATTTTGATTTTCAATGTAGCTGTTTTGTTCATATGGGCCTGTCTTTCTTTACCCCGGAGTCAGCACAGGCCAACTGATGGTTCCAGCAGATGGTTTTTCTCATTGTATTCAACTCATACCTGTATTTTTACAAATGTGATTTTAATTATATTACAAGTTGTTTTCTTTTTTAAAAGGGGGGAGCTTTTAGTTCAACATAATGTGACAGAAGAAGCATGTCATGAGACTACTAATGCAGAACAAATTTAAAGGAGCGTTTAAGTAGCTTGATAAAAATTTTCTAATATTTTATTAATACAATCTTAAATTATTTTAGCCAACTGAGGACATGTACATAGGAAGCTGCCGTGTGGCATATCAAACAGTGTGTGCTTCTGTCTCAATATTGCCTACTCAGACTGGCAGTGACTCTCCAAGGTCCCCAGGTAGGCTCCTGCTGCCTGACCCTGACTGGTGATGCTGGTGGTGGAACCCAGGGCCTGGCGCAAGTGTGGACGCTAACAGTGAACTATCGCCTCTCCTGCAAAAGGAGAAATCCCAAGGGAGAGCACAGTGCCCTTGCCTGAACTGCTCAGATGGTTGAAATCACCCTAAAAACAATTCCAAGGAATAATTCCAATGAATCACATTGGTGACCTTGGGGAAACATTTTTCAATGATTCAGAAGGGCGCTTAGTGGAATCCATTGGGATACCTTTTGCATGAGTGTGGATGGGGTGTTAGGTGAGAGGGACACATCATGCTCTTTCTGGGGTAGTTTGTCCACCTTTGGTCCCCACCCTGCACCCAGCTCTCATCTGTGGCTCCTAGAAACTGTCAGCATGTGACAGCAACCACACTCCAGGAGACGGCTTTGGCTGGCCAGCTAAACCAAGTGAGGACAGTCAGTGGGTCTCAAACCCTCAGTGAGTTGGGGACTTCCCCTGTGTGCACATACAGGCTAGGGTGGATTGAGTGGACAAGACCTATAGCGGGTCCAACAGTCAAGAAAGCAGTTTTTGCACATGCTGTAGAGCGAAATGAGGGGAAGATAGAGCTCGTCAACTTGAGAAGGAGGAGAAAAACTTTGTTCCTAAACCTCCTCTGCCTTGCAGTATAGACTCATTCATGAAAGAAAGGCTTTGGGAGTAAACCCTGAGGGAAAATCCATACCAGCTGCCTTGTTGGATGTCTTTGGGGAAAGAAAGGCTAAGGGGTAAACCCTAAACAAACCCAGAGAAGAGTCTGGATGGTGTCTTGTATTCCTCTTTCCAACAACTCCTGCAGCCAAGCTGGTGCCAAATGATTTCCTTTGGACCACATCAGCAAAACTGAGAGGGGGGTCTTTTCATCTGGGCAGCCCAGGACCTCCATATGCACTGCTGAGTCTTGCACCCCAGAGAGATCACTGCACAATGTGACTTCCTCCTTGGAAGTCCCTTGACTTCCATTATCCCTTGAGAACAGACAGATGCCAATAAGAGTGAGGAGTCCTAATCCCCCCCCCAGGAGGTGGTCAAGTTTGGGTGAAGGGTATTTGGGCTCTGCCTGTAGGGGAGCTCAGGTGCTGTGGAAGCTTCCACTGTGCCTATTGAAGGCTGCTGCTGCCACTGGTGGCCTTTATACTGGCAGTAGCCAGCACAAGGTGCCCAAACTGAGCATGGCCAGCCAAGAATCGCTGGATCCTAAACCAGTCCGTTGCCAGGCGAAGTACCTGATCTGGCACAGCAAGAAGAGAAATGCAGAAACTTGATCTGTAAGTTGCAGCTAATGCAGAATACTGCAGCATGATTACTGACAGGAGTGAGGCCTTGTCAGCGTATAACACCTGCACTCAGAGATCTGTACTGCCTGCTGATTTGCTACCTAGCCAATTTCAAGGTGTTACTTTTAATATATAAAGCCCCTAACAACTAGGGATCTGTTTACCTGGGAAATCATCTTGCCCCATAGATTGACTCATAGAGCTTTTAATTCTTGCCTTGTATTTGAGCTAAGCACTGAGAGTCACTGAAATTCACATTTCTCAACAAATAATTACAAAATTTGGCAACACAGTTTCAAACTCACCTAGCTGCAGGTCTTCATTAGCTGATTAAATTCATATGTTATGTGCTTGCAAGCTTATACATCCCTCTGGTATGGAAATGGTTAGATATAATTTTATGCTGGGAATGATATATACATTGTATTTTTACAAACCATCTCCCTATCCTTGGGTATTGCCCAAACATCTGGTGGCCTAGTTCAGAAGGGTTCCACTGAATGCCCGAAGGCTAGTTCTGGAGGCTTTGAAAGCCAAAACCTCTCCAAGTATAAAGGCCTGGCTTGAAGATGCAATAGACTTGGCAGCAAAGAGAGAGTGAGATAGGACATATATTTATAAGACATTCTAGTTCCTCTTTGCGGAATATTTTTTCTCTATGAATTCCATCTCATGCTGATCCTCAGCAAACTGCCAGGTAATTCCAGCCACTCTCAGGAATATACGTTTTCCTTCTCTTTGTTCTCAGTCTCTCCATCTTTCTGACTGACTGCACTCACATGGCAGTATATTCTGCTTCCCCAATGTTTCCCTGTTAAATTCCACATTATACAGTGGTGCCCCGCTAGACGAATGCCTCGCAAGACGAAAAACCCGCAAGACGAAAGGGTTTTTCGGTTTTTGCGACGCTTCGCTAGACGATTTTCCCTATGGGCTTGCATCGCAAGACGAAAGCCCATAGGGAAATCTCGGGGACCTTTTCTTAAATGCTGGCGGTGGGGAGCAAAGCCTTCTCCCCCCCTCCGGACTTCAGAAGAGGTCCAGGAAGGCCGGCGGGGGCGAAAGGCTTTGCTCCCCACCGCCAGCATTTTAAAAGCGGTCCGGGATAGCAGGGAAGCGCTTCCCGCTATCCCGGACGGCTTTTGAAGGCAGGCAGGGGGGGCAAAGACTTTTGCCCCCCCTGCCTGCCTAACCGGGGGCTTTTAAATCGCCCCGGGACTGTCCGGGGCGATTTAAAAGCCCCCGGACGGCTTTTGAAGCCTCCCCCCGCCGCCCGGCTTCGGGGCATCGTCCCGATGCCGGGCGGTGGGGCAGGAACGCCTCCCCCCGCCGCCCGGCATCGGGGCATCGTCCCGATGCCGGGCGGTGGGGCAAGAACGCCTCCCCCAGCCGCCTGGCTTCGGGGCATCGTCCCGATGCCGGGCGGTGGGGCAGGAACGCCTCCCCCAGCCGCCCGGCATCGGAACGATGTCCCGAAGCCGGGCGGCCGGGCGGGAAAGCCTCCCCCAGCTGCCCGGCTTCGGGGCATCGTCCCGATGCCGGGCGGTGGGGCAGGAACGCCTCCCCCAGCCGCCCGGCATCGGAACGATGTCCCGAAGCCGGGCGGCCGGGCGGGAAAGCCTCCCCCAGCCGCCCGGCTTCGGGGCATGTCCCGATGCCGGGCGGTGGGGCAGGAACGCCTCCCCCAGCCGCCCGGCATCGGAACGATGTCCCGATGCCGGGCGGCCGGGCGGGAAAGCCTCCCCCAGCCGCCCGGCTTCGGGGCATCGTCCCGATGCCGGGCGGTGGGGCAAGAACGCCTCCCCCAGCCGCCCGGCTTCGGGGCATCGTCCCGATGCCGGGCGGTGAGGCAGGAACGCCTCCCCCAGCCGCCCGGCATCGGAACGATGTCCCGAAGCCGAGCGGCGGGGCGAGAAAGCCTTTGTCCCCCCTGCCTGCCTTCCCAGGGGCTTTTAAATCGCCCCGGACAGCGGAGAAGTCCTCCGCTGTCCCGGGCGATTTTAAAATGCCGCCCGCCAGAAGAGGTCGGGGGAAGGCGTTTTCCATAGGAACGCATTAATTGATTTTCAATGCATTCCTATGGAAAACCGTGCATCGCAAGACGAAAAACTCGCAAGACGAAGAGACTTGCGGAACGAATTAATTTCGTCTTGCGAGGCACCACTGTATTCCAGCCTTCACACAATGTAACAGTCACTTCTGGAAATCTAGCAGAATATAGTAGTAGTCTAGTGCTCATTTCTGCGTTAATTGCTTTTTTATATATAAAAAAATCCATTTGCAACCCCATGAACCCAGAAAATTGAGGGTGTAAACTGATTAAATTTTGGGCAGTGATGACATCACTGAAGACAAACACAAGCCATTACACTAAATGGGAGAGAAAGTGGGAAAATGGGAGAGAAAGTGGGGAAATGCATCCCAGTTGTCCCTTGGCATGGAGACCTCTGTTTGTTGCCCTTGTGGTGGGGGGGGGGCATGGCAGCAGGCAAACCCTTCCTCCTTTTTATTTTATCTAAGCACTTGGAGGCTTACAGGAAGAGGAAAGATAAAGGTGGTAGTAGCGGTGCTCCTTGAATGAATGAATGAATGAATGGCAGGCACTCACCATAACAATTGGTCAAAATGACCCTAGAAATATGTGTTGTTCCTGTTGGGGTGGTTGGGTTCATGAGCTGTGGAAGCTCAGTCAAATGGTTAAGCTCACCACAGAAAACAGTCGTTTACCAGATTTGTCTTTACTAGGTCAACACCAAAATACACATGTGATTTACAGATGTTACAAGTGGGGTTTCTCTCTCTCTCAGCCCAGAGAGGGTTATTTGCTTTAAAGTCCTTGCTGTGCTAAAGTCCACAGCTAAGTCTTAGTTCAGTTGCTTGCAGAGTCCTGCAACTGACACAGTTCTCAAAGTTCTGAAGTCTGGCAATTTTCCAACTCCTTCCTCAGATGATCTCTTCAAAAAGTCTTCACTCAAATCCACAGTTCTACCAGCCAGCCTTCAACAATCCCTGCCATTTCCTACCCCAACCCACACAGCATCCTGTAACCAGAGTTACTTGCCAGATCTGCCCAGTCACACAGGTAAGAGAGTCACAAGATGCCTGCAGGTGCATTGTGGGGAATGAGCCATCTCTACTGACTCATGGAGAATTATCCCATTAACTGCATTCTTTAACAGTTCCAGGTCATTCTGGATACTTACATGTCAGCTGCTCAATACTTAGTGGAATGCCAGAAAAGGACCCACCCCCCAGGTCTCCAGTAGTAGATATTCTGAATTTGCCAGAGGGTGCTACCTGGAGAGATGGAACTGCTCTTGTTTCAAACTGTTTCTCATTCTTTCATAAAAAGAATATCAGGGGGAAATCACCGAAAAGGAAATATGCAACTTATACGTGCAGTCATGCAATGAGCCTCATTTCAACTGAACATTACCATTAATGGCTAGAAGCATAGGTGGAAGAGATTGTGCATGAATTTCTGGGCAACTGTTTCAATCTGAGCAAACCTTGGTCCAGGCTTCATATAGCTTTCTGGTGCTGTGAGCTAGAGAACATAGTGAAAACCTCTAAATCCTGATGCTCCCAGAACTGTTCTGAATGGCAAATAGTTGTTTGCCATAGATAGTATATTCCATGGGTTGACTTGCACATACAAAAGGAGATGATTTACTTTATATCTGTGCTTTTAGATCATTTTAAATAGCATCTGCACAAATTCTTCCAGCATTTTGGTCATTCTCTGTGAAAGAGAAATAGTGACATCTTGTGGAAGAGGCATTATTTGTCTCTATATGATTACTCTGCTGAAATATAATAATTTTATATATTAAGTGTATTCCACTGGCTTTATTGGGTGATTTGACTGTACTTGGGTTTCGTTGTCATTTTTAATGAAACTCATTTCTGGATCAACCATGAATCTAGTATGAATCTATGGGAGGAATTCAACAAAGTGCTAAGAAGATCATGACATCAGTGCAAACATATTTGCTTGCCTGATAGACTGATCTCCCCTCTCCTCACTTCACATGCTGCTTTGGGGGGTTGTCCTGACATACTCCTCACAAGCCAATTGGGGGGACAATGGGCAGGGGGAAGTCCTTGTGGCAGTGGCGTAGCGTGGGTTTTCGGCACCCGGGGCAAGGCAAGTAATTTGCACCCCCTAAGCCGGTAGGGGCAGAGAGCTGCGAGTGCGAGCATGCCCCCCCAGATGTTGCGCCCGGTGCGGCCAGGCCCCCCTGCACCCCCCATGCTACGCCACTGCCTTGTGGGGGCATCCACGAGTAGGACCCGTTGCCTAAATCCAACCCTATATTTCCTTTTAAAATAAATAAATAAATCCAGCTTTAATTTCCTGAAATGCAATCTCTTGGTTTTAATGGGGCATGAGATTGCAGCCAGAACCAGCAGTCTAGAGAAGCATCTATGTACATTTATTTATGTGCCGTGTATATATATATATATATATATATTTGCTTTCGTAGATTTTCACGGGTACAGGAATGCAGGTTTTGGTGTCCTCGGGTGTCTTCCCGTGTAAAAGTTGGGGTGTCTAGGCGACGTTTCGACGAGGTCTCACTCGTCATCTTCAGGCTGGTGCTTTCGGCTTCTTGTTACTGGAACAGAGCAGGATCTCAGTGTTTGAGTTCCTATAAATACTGTTGAGGGGGTGTGGTGTATAGCCTCCAATGTTCTGGGCAGAGAGGAAGTTCCCAGGCTAGTGTGCCTTTTCTTCTTTTGTTCCTTAATTACTTGAGGGATATCCTGAGTGATTTCTTGAGTGATATCCTCTCTGCCCAGAACATTGGAGGCTATACACCACACCCCCTCAACAGTATTTATAGGAACTCAAACACTGAGATCCTGCTCTGTTCCAGTAACAAGAAGCCGAAAGCACCAGCCTGAAGATGACGAGTGAGACCTCGTCGAAACGTCGCCTAGACACCCCAACTTTTACACGGGAAGACACCCGAGGACACCAAAACCTGCATATATATATATATATATATATATATATATATATATATATATATATATATATATATATATATATATACACCCTGTTTTCAGATAATTATTATCTCCCACAGCAGTTCTGCAGCCAAGTAATGTGTTTAAAATGCATATACTGGGGGGGAGTGTGTGTAAAAATGCACATATTAGTGGAAATAGCATACAAAAATGCATTATATTAGGGAAAATTGCTTTGCAAAAATGAATAGTAAGAGAAAATTTCACTAAAATGCAGATGAATTTTCATGACTTTTTAAAAAAATAAATGCAAACTGATGTGGAAAAGTGGAGAACTGAACTCAAGATGAGGAAAATGAGTGTAGTGGTGTTCCTCCTGAACTTGCACATGGCTCTAAATTGTTTAGGGGGGCTCCGTGAATACAGGGAGCTCCCTGCTTCACAGTGTCTCCACATTTCAAGTTGGGTTTGTTTGATTGGTTTTCAACTTCATTAGGTGTTTGGTTTGGTTTGGTTTGGGAACATAGGACAAGTGAATATGGAATTTTGGCTGAATGAAATACAAAAATACTGTGCTTTAAAGGAACAAATAAATAAAAGCTAGTTATCTTTCTTGATAGAAAAGAAATCTATTTGAACAGAATGAAGACAGCAGCTTGAAATATACCCCACTATTTGACCAGTATAGTGTAGGGGCTGCAATGCCATAAAATTTAGTGCTTCCCAACCTTTTTTGTATGCAGCATATATTATTATGCAACACATAATTCCTGATTTGAAGAATATGTGCATCGCATTCATATTTGTTGTCAGATTGTTTCTTCAGTAGCTACAGTTGCAGAAACCAGAATTTCTGCTTATGTGATTTGTTTCTTCTGGCAAGGATATAAAATGCAAGATGGAAAACATGCCGTTTTGCAGCTCCCATTAATTTTGGCAGAACTTACACTGAACTCATTCCTGATGCGTTGTTTTCTGTTAATTGGCAGGCCCTGTAGAGTCATCCCCACCTTTCAGTAATTTAGCCAGACCCTAACCATGTAACTGCTGTCTTGCACATGTGCTTACTGCTTTTTTATGTACTGAAATGCGCGGAAGAACACTTTGGCATGCCTGCACCGTCTCAATTCCACATCCTCTCTGTCAATGAAAATGATACATGGTGCCCGGCTATCCCACATCACATCCTGTGAATTGTCACTGACTGGTACTCCACTTCCTGTTTTAATTCATAAAAGTTAGCATCTCATCAGACATATGCCGGTGGTCAAATCATACACGCTTGTAGCATGGTGCAAAAGTCTCCTTAGCATAAATGCTTCTCACACAATGGCTATATTGGATTACATTGACATCTAGAAATAGTAAGGGAGGACAACTGTCAACCAGGAGGCTTCTCTTAAAATGGAAAAAGCAGCTTAAGGGAGTATCTTTATATATATATATAAAAAACCTGTCAAGACTATGAGAGGGAGGGGTTAAACTTCCCCTCCCCAGCCCTTGGCTGCTCAAGTTTTCCTATGTATATGTCAAAACAATGCATGCTAATCACATTCATTCATTTAAGTCATACGTAGCTTGCTCCTCAGGATCTGATGCACTCTTTTAAAATAAATGCATTTGGAGCAGCACATCTATAAAGTAAAATAAAATGAGTCTGTGCCCTAACTTTTGGGATTTTCAAGAAGAATTTGCTGTGAGACATTTCTGCCTTTATGTGGCTGGCATGCAGAGATCCATGATTTTGCTACTTATATGCATAGATAGTGGGATTTCATTACATTTTAAAGAAACAGGTAGGTAGCCATGTTGGTCTTCCATAGTTGAAACAAAATTTAAAAAATTCCTTCCAGTAGCACCTTAGAGACCAACTAAGCTTGTTATTGGTAAGAAGTGTGCATGCACACAAAAGCTCAAACCAATAACAAACTTAGTTGCTCTCTCAAATAAATTTAAAAAAATCCTTCCAATAGCACCTTAAAGAAAGACCCTTATGTCTCTGCCCTAAATTAATTATAACCTAGTCTACGAAACTAAAGAGAGGAAGGATATCACTTCCCTGTATAATGCTTGTGGCGGAACCAAAAATATTGAACACATTGGAAGTCATTACCTCACCACTGCAATGCATTGAAAAACTGAAATGGATGGAGGTTGTGAGTTTTTAAACCTATAGCCAAGGATTCCCTGCAGAAAGCTGAAACTGAGATACGCCGCAATGCAAAACCGCAGAACACGTTGTTGTCAATTAGCTTTGACTCGGAGGGAGTCTGAAAATTAAGATTTTCATTTCTGTTTACCCCTGCCATTAAATCTGTCAGACTGTGAGCTGAGAAACCAAGAGAGGAAAATCAAGACTCTGTTAAACAAGGGCTTTAAAAATCCCCCAAGGTCACGGCGCATGTTATAAAAGGGAATGAAGTGCTGGTTCCTGGGCAACAGAGCAAACATCTGCATCCCACATCAGGCCAGGTGTTCCGAATCAGGACGAACCAAACCAAAGCCAGGCCAAGCATTAATAAAAGAAAGAAAGCGGCAGAAGCCAAGCGTAACTCTTCTGCTTCCTGCGTCCCCTGCTGCGCCCGCATCTGCAGCCACCTCTCAGCTGACTAAGCCACACCTGGAGTCGCTGATGGGCAGCAGCAGCTGCCTGACACCCACAGATGAATCCCCAGGAGGCATCAGGTGTTTGCATTCCCCTGCCCAGGGGAAGAGGGTGCTTGTTCGCTGCACAAACGTACAACATGTCAGGGCGAATTTGTGTGTCAGTTCATGGTGCTTAGACATTGCATTGAAGCAATTTGCAGAAAGGAAACATCAGGAACTAAAGCAACATGACATAGACAAAGGTTTCCGTTTTCTTCCCAGGTCATGTTTAAGAGAATTACACTATTTTCCGCATACCTAGGTAAGGAAAGCAGACCCTGATGTCTCAGGAAAATTTAATTGCATTGGATGATTTATCCAATTAAAGAAGAAGTGTGTTTCCATCAGTGAGTTGCAACTGGAAATTCTCTGTTAGTAGCTCATCAGCTACTAAAATTAATTGAAGCATTGTTCCCTAGCATATTTGGGTCTAAGGATTGCTTGTGGTTTCATAATTGGAACTCACTGTGGTTTTTTAGCCCTCCATATACCCAAACACAGCAAAAACTGAGTCACTAGTACAGGCCCGCCAAGTGCCCTGGAAAAATGAGACATCCCGTTTCTTATTGGGGGCCATTTTGGGTGCCCTGAACCCACATGCTCTCAGGCCATGCTCTAGCCCCGGAAAAAGTGCTTTTTCGAGGTTAGAGCATGGCGTAGGTCACATGCTATGCCCAGGAACACGTCCCAGAAGTTAGACGAGATGCTAGCAACTTGTGCAAAGGTCCACACCCAAGTTTCTAATCAACTCACCTTATGCTTTACAACCACAAAAGAACCGTTGGGATATTAGTGAGTAAAGCACAGTAGGCCAGCAAAGTTATGCCAGCAAAATGCTCCCATACAGGCTATGAAGCAAATCCTAGAGCTGCCAACAACATCTGAAGTGAATTAAAAGTTCCTACCCAAGTGAGACAGATGTAGAAATTTCAAGGGGAAGCTATGAAATCTTCAGAATCCTTTTAAAAACGGAAACAGACTTTGCACAGCTCTGGAGAGAAGATTGTGCCAACATTAGGGGATACCCCAATAGACCTAATCAGAACTGGAGATGTTCCACAAATGTAATGTGTGCTTATTGTTCTTGGAGAAACTGCATGTACCTTCTTTTCACATCAACTGCCTTTACTCACCTGGAGATACTTGCCCAAGGATTCACAACACCGTCTTTTCCATAAATGTGACAGAAGCAATACTTCGTGTTCGGAATGCTTTGCAAAAGCTCATCAGGGAGGCAGCAATTATAACATCACGCAGTGCCTTTATGAAAGTGGGTCATGCAAACTGCTGAGCTTTATTCTGAATTTTACGCCGCTGGGCGCTACCTCATGATGCCTCAGCTGGCTGCGCACCTCTCCCTTCAAACGATTTGCTTCTCAGCTTGGCGTAGGACCTTTGTGCTAGAACCTCTGTTACTGCATCACATGAATTACACATTTCCCTCTCGCTCTGTAGTGAGGTAAAAGAGATGTTTCTGCCTCAGGGTCAATTCTTTCCCTGGTGGGGGAAAGCCGAAGATTGCCACTTGGGATGGAGCTTGCTGCAAATGTAAATGTCTGAGGTTTTCTACAGCTTTGCCTTTGCATTCCGCCTCGGACAGAGCCTTAGCTAGGTGGGAGAATATTTGCTTTGTGTGAACGAAGCCTAAAGATAAAGGATTGTTGATTAAAATGGGCTATGGATCAGCAGCTGCCTTGCTGTGGCCTGCTGGGCTCCATGGGCGCTTAATTAAGTCCTTAGAAAAATGGCTGGAAGGATGTGGAAGGAGAACAGGTGGTAAAGGCAGGTAGCTGACTGTAAGTGTGCAGGTAGAAAAATCTTAGTTCAAAGCAGCTCCACCATACAATGGGGAGCAGGCAGGTTGAGCCAACAAACTGTAGAGCTCAAATGAGCCTTGATGTTGTGGGTGAGGTGTTGGTGACTGTTTCAGATCCCACCTCCTGTGCGACGTAAACAAGGCTTAATGGGCTGGTGCTCTGCTGTGGAGCCTGGCACACCCTGGGGCTGCTTACCAAATAGGCACAGTAAGCACAGGCCTATGGGCCCCACGCCTTTTTCGGGGGGGCACAACAATGGATCAAAATAGTATTGATGCAATATTGATTCATTCTTGAAATAAAATGACAATCAAGCTTTCTCAGTTCAATGTTTTGTGTAATAAAATTGGTTTATTAAAATTATTGGTTGGTAAAATCAAAAAAGTATTAGGAGATCATTTGCAAGGCACCCCCCCCCCAATATTTTGACTGTCTAGGGGCCTCTACAGGGTTTAATCCAGAACTGAGCACATCTCTAGCTCTCTAATGGGTCTTTTGAGTACATAGATTCATTGAAGAGGATGTGTTTTGGTGTAGTTGTCAGAGAAGGTGTTTTCTTAAGGGAACTTGGATGAAGTGAACTACTGCTTTTAGAACCCCAGTCGAATGGGGAATCTTTTTCAGTCCAGGGCTCTGTGGTCTGCTTCCCCTGAGATGGAGCTACTGTTCACTTAGGACATGTAAGCTCCCTGAAACTACCTTCTCTGGATCTGGGTGTAAGTTGCTGCTTACAAGTGGGGACAACTGCCTGTCATGGGGAAACAAATACCTAGAGACTTGCTAGAACATTTGACTCATAGATAAATCCACTGGGATCTAGGCTGACAGGTCGCCATTACTACCTCTAACCTCCATGACCCTGGGATGTAAGAAACACCTTTTTAAACTTTTCTGTCTATGTCTGTGTGGCATCTGCGTGATGCTGAGTGCACGTATTTTTGATAAAGCTTTTGTTAAACTTTTTAACTCAATGTCTTAACTGCGCCAGTGTAGCCATGACTCTTATAGGCTATATTGGGTGACTGATCCTGCCCCACAAGGTTGTTGTGAAGGTAAAATTGGGGGATGGGGAGAGAACCATGTACTTTGCCTTGTGAGCCACTGTAAGAAACAAAGGCCAAAAAATAGCTAGAGAAACTGTAAGTGAAATCGTATACCAGTCAAAACGATGCATAAAAGTCTGGATGCTGGTCATTCAGAGCAGAATTTTAAAGTGTCTTAAGCCACATTCCACCATCTGTTGAGTTTTCCAGGGCAATCTTGGGCATCTAGCAACAGCCAGGATGGAGGCCAGGAAATTTCAGGGTATCTTAGACTCTCAGCATTTAACTCTAGCAAAATCCAGAAGAACCTTGCCACAATTCTTTTCAAATTCAAGCATTTTGTCATGGGAATGTTCACCTAAAGGTTCAGTGAATTAATAAAAATAAGCATAGAGCGCTTCCCCCCCCTCCCCACACTCTCTATCTCTTATTCCTCCTTCCTCCTTTTTTTCTGTTTGTGTTTTGCTTGGTGCCATTCCAAGTCCTCAACTTACACTCCCTAACATAAGAAGGGTATCTGTATACTCATTATGGACAGATGATTCTGTCACACAGCCCTTCCCTTCCCTAAGAGTGTTTTTTATAATGCAGAATTTATGGGCTTTGGGTGACGGGAAGAAAAATTTCCAGATGGTTCACTTGGTTATCTTACATATGACCTAACCGTTACCAGAGTAGTTAATAGTTTAGACGTTTGCAGTTAGAATGTTTGGCTTCACAATTTACTCAGCTTAATTAACATGTTTTTCTTTAGGGTAACAAACTATGCACTTGCTGGGGAAATTCAGAGAATGCAGGTTTAGATCTGGATTTGTACCCCCTAGGCAACTTGGAAGGTTTTATTTGAAACTATATTTTCACATAATTACAAGCGGGGAGGGGGATTGTTACAGTCTAGATAAAGTCTGGGGATATTAAATGGGACGTTGCAATAAGAAAACACAATAAATTTCTGAACATAAGGAGATCCCTGCTGGATCAGGCCAGAGACCCATCTTAGCCCAGCATCTAGTTCTCACAGTGGCCAACCAAACGCCTCTGGGAAACCTGCAAACAGGATCTGAGCACAACACCACACTCCCATCCTGTGGCTTCCAGCAACTGGTACTTAGAAACATCACCCTACTGTTGACGCAGAACATAGCCATTGTGGCTAGTAGCCACTGATAGTCTGATGAGATGAAAGTCGTACAAACAAGGCTGGCTCCTGACATTTTTTTTCTGCCTGAAGCAAAGAACAAGACCTCCCTCCATTCCATGTATAGAAGCTGACTGGACAGTGTCCTCCAACACACCTAAGGGCATTGGGTGGCTGTAGAGGATGCCTGACAGGCCATGGATCACCCGCAAAGCTCAGAACAACCACCATCCCATAGTATCTGCTGCCTCAGGCAATCGCCTCACTCTGCCTCAACCTGGCACCCTCTTGCTATCCAGAAGATACAATTCTATCCTTTTGTTTACACCACACATTTTGTGAATGGGATATTACCAATGCATGAAAGTTCATGGGTGCATTGGTACACACTGACCAAAAAGAATCCTACTGGAATGCGATCAAATTGAGATTTGCATCTTTTTCTAGTGTTCTTTAAAATGGGTATGTCTTTACCAGTAACATGCAAGAGAGCGGGAAAGATGCAAAACACAACAAGGAAACCCCAAAGGAACTAAAAGCTTCAGCAAGCAACATGTGTGCCAATTCTGGAATTAATTTTTCCTGATTAGATTAGAATTCAGGAGGAGCGGAACTTGGAGCAGAGCAAAGCCACCGAGAAGTAAAAGAACAGAGATGTGTGGAAGTCTCTCTCACTCTTGCATCACAGCTGGACTGGTGTTTAGCCTGTTTCTTAGGGTGCTCAAAGATTTCATCTGGCCCACCTTGTAAAATAAGCCAACCTGATCTGTCCCTGGACCAATGCACAGATCAGAACACAGGGATCTTTGGTTACAGTACTCGCCCCAACTTTGTGATACAGTTCTTAGCTTCAAAAGCATAGCTCAAAAATGTGTATTTGGGGGACAAAATACATACAAAACCAATATTTTAAGAACATAACAAAAGCCTGCTTGATCAGGACAACGGTCCATCTGACCCAGAATCCTGTTCTCACAGTGGCTAATCAGATGTCTATGGGACCCTGCAGTTTCCCCACAACTGTTATTCAGAAGCATTACTGCCTTCAACCATGGAGAAAGAGTACAGCCATCATGGCAAGCAGCCATAGATACCTTAGGGCTTTCTAAGGTATCTAACTGTTGGAGATGTAATAGGGGTAATGCTTCCCTAAAACGTGTGTTTTTTCATTGTCCTATATTGAAAGACTTTTGGCAGAATGGAACTGAAGCCATCAACAGAACTGTACAGAACAGCCTTACTTTTACAGAGCAAAATATCTTCTTGAATTATATACGCAGCACCTGGAACCTTACAAAATGGCAATATGAGTGGACTCTCTGTGCCCTTACCACAGCAAAAAGACTGATACTGATGAACTGGAAAAATAAAAACGTGGTTCCCTTCTATGAGTGGATTGAAGACTTATACAAACTCGCAACTTACGAACAACTTGCATATAAACGCAGACTTGCCATGGACAAATTCAATGATATTTGGAATTCATTCTTACAAATACTGTAATTGGTTAAGATCTGGTGAAGTACAATAACAATTTTGTAAAATATACCGTTTTTCCCTTCTGCACTGGTTCTGTTTCTCTTCTTCTTTTTCTCTCTCACCATATTTAGTGCACATATAATCATGTACTTTTTGAATTTTCAATAAAGATGTTTTTGCAAAATGGCTAGCAGCCATTGATAGCCTCCTCTTCCATGAATTTGTCTAATCCTCTTTTAAGGCCATCTGAATTGGTGGCCACCATTGCATCCTATGGGAGCAATTTCCATAGTTCAGCGATGTGCTGCATGAAGGTTTCTTTTCTCTCCCCTGAATTTTCCAACATTCAGCTTCATTGGCTGCCCCTGAATTCTAGCATTATGGGAGATGGAGAAAAAAACCTTTTCTCTGCCCACTTTCTCCATGCCATGCCACTTCTAGGATAAAATGCATACCAAAGCAATGCAAATCTTGTGCAGTTTTTTAAAATTGCAGATTGATGCAGAAAGAGAACAAAACACACCTATGAGTGAATATGTATGACATTGACTACAGACTGGGAACAGAATGATCTACTTTCCCCTTGTCTTTGTTTTCTGCCCTTCTCATCACCTGTGTTGGAGTAAAAGGTTCCTGGCATTGGATTGTGGGTTTTTGCTGCCAGAAGAAATGAAATGGGAAGATTTCACTTCATTACAGTGGAGCATTTTTTTTCCAAAGCTCAGTAATGTTTTGCCAGCACCAATCCCCAGATGTGTTTCTATCCAGATGATGACATGGATCACAGGCGTCTCCTATCAGCATTGGCCCATGGTGATCAGCTCGTGCATACGAAGCTTATGAGACTAATCTTATTGCTCAGTTCTGGTGCCAACCTAGGTGACTTATTCCGAACACGTCGGATGGCTGAGGAGTCTCAACTGTTGTTTTTTTAAAAAAGAGGTGATAAGGTCAGGAAGGCAAAGAGAACCAGGACCCTTTGCAAATTTTATAGGTCAGTAAAAGGGATTTTCGAGCCATATGTTGCTTAACAGGAAAGCCGCATCAAGGGAACATGAGACTGGAGAAATATGATCTTGCAGCTCAAATCATGGTAACAATTCTGGCAGCGGCAGCGTTCGAAACCATCTGCAGCCAGTTTAGCAAACAATCTGGAATGTCACCAGGAACAAATTAAAATAGTCAATCCTGGAAGCAATGAAAGTCTACATGGGGGGAAGCATGTGGCTGGATGGAATGGTGTTCGGGGGATTTCTGGTCTCAAGCAGCCGTGCAGCAGATTTGAAAGCATCGCTAGGATTTTTCACCAGAGCTTTGTTATAAAGATGGAAAGCAAAAGCGCCGGGCCAGTGAGGGGAGAGGCTGGGAGAAGAGTTGCTGCCGCTTGCCCGCTTGCGAGCCCTGAAAGTCAATCAGCCTCTTGCGGCGCTTGTTGACAGTCCCGCCGTTAATGCAGGGAAGCGTATGCTGCCTCCAGCTGACTTTGACCCATCTATTCTCCTGCATTCTGCTCCACATATGGAGCAGGAGCACTTGGAAGGAAGTGTGCTGATAAATCCCACTGCGAGGAAAGTGTGTTTAAAAAACACTGTACAGCGTTAAGGGCATGTGTAACACCTGTAATCCCAAGGCAGAGGGTTGCTGCAAGCATTAAGTCAGAGGTGGGGAAAGACAGCCACCAGGTAATTACAGGGTGGAAACTGGGTGTGTGGGTGGATGCATTCATTTATCGCTGTGCAGTAAATGGCTCCAGCGTGGCTGCTGCCTGGAAGCGTGTCTTGTACTGGCCATCGGACACAAGGGGTTTTATGCAAGTTGTCAGCATGGGCTTCACATCTATCTGTTGCCTATTCTGACCATGATGAGACAGGTTGCTCATCTTAATCCAGCAGGGGAAGCAAAGTGTTGTGTGAAAGAGAGGTTGTGCGGGAGTTGTCGGTTCAGTCCCCAGCATCTGCAGATAAGGCTGAGAAATACCCTTGCGGGAATCCTTGGAGAGGCACTGCCAGCCAGTGCGAACATTACTGAGCTAGATGGACCAGGAATGAAGCAGCTTCCTATGAAATCAGATAAAACATTATGACTGAAACTCCCCATGTCTTGAAAATATGGATTCAGTCAGCAGATAGTGTTGTACAACAGTGTGACAGGACACAAGTCAAATTCAGTAAGGTGCTTCCTCAAAAAAAAATCATCACCTTGTAGAGTCTTCACCACTTCAGTCATCAACTGGTAGTTGTTGCCGGACTCAGCGCTGGTGTCAGGATGAGGCTGTAGTGCCTGAGAATGAATCTGCAGCCCTGCGTTCTGAAGTCCATTAACAGCCTTACACCATATTTTTTCCTTTGTACAAGTGTCTTTGAAAACTACTTTCAAAGGCATCACATTGCACCAAGATAATTGAGATGAAAAAGAGATAAAAGTTTTTAAAAGAAAATAACAAGAGTACTAGTCCCATGACCCCCCTTTTTCTGAGTAACAACCCATTTCACGTCCGGAAGAAACAAGCAAGAGATGAACATAACATGGAGCTGGATGGTACTGTAGTGAAGCGTTGGGTCTCTGGGGAACTTAGAGTTACCAAGAAGCTTTGAATTAAAAACCCAAAACCTGCCCTCGGACATGGAGTGCTGCCTGACATCAGAACAACTCTAATTGATTTCAGTGGGAGTTGCATTCATGTATCCAAGGGCAGAATTTAGCATTCTGTGTGGTTAAAATGCAATGCTCGATGCAATGTAGTGGGTTTTTTAAAAAGAAAGAAAAAGAAAATGAATACGATGACTATAGGAGTCAGGTACAAAAGTGCCTATTGCTTCAGGATATTTTTGTCAAGAGCTAGCTTGATAAAGATGGTGGGTTGCATAATGTTTCGCATTTCTGAGCTAGGGAAAAATATCTTAAATATATATTGGAAATAGAGAACAGAAAGCACTGGAGGTTGATAAATAGGTTTCACTCCAATAAGCCCTGAAGGATGCAAGTACAGGGAACAAATAGCCTGCACCAATTAGGTGGCAAGGACACAGTGAGCTCCAGCCACTTGTCTCCATGCTAGTGATGGGGAAGACATTTGACTGGGTTCACATTTAAAGGCAAATCCACCTAATTTGCACTTTCTGAAACCATACGTAAACTGAAATGCAGCCATTCATTGAAATTTGCACTTTTCTGAATTTTTGCAAAGTAGTTCTCCATCCAATCAATGTGTTTGCAAAAATGCATATACTAGGGTGACACGTGTATAAAAATGCATATATTCCAACCATTCTGTGATTCTATGTTAGGGAACATAATATGCAATTATTACTAGGCGGACTCGATTGGCAAAAATGTGTGCATTTTGGCAAAATTGCATACCAAAATGTTTATATTAGGAGAACAACACACTGAAATGCTGTTGAATGTGCACAATCTAAGATTAGAAAACTGGGGGGAAAGGAGAGAAGCTTAAATTGACGAAATTGTCTATCCTTGCTCCAGGCTTGGGACCAGGTGGCCATATGCTGCTAGTAATCAGTGGAGAGATTGTACAGGCTCCTGAGTTGTTCGCTGTGTAGGAGGGGGAGTTTCAAAATATATTCTTCAGAACCTTCCTTGATCATCTTTCATAATGTGTAGGACACATAACTAGGCATTTCCTCAGCTGCAAGCAACATGGCCCATAAGGATGTGAATGATGATTGGGTCCTGATGGTGGGAATTTGTTTTACTTTCAAAGGTTAGGCAATACGCTATATGTGGTTATGTTTATTTTCTTTGATTGGTATCAGATGCTGAGTCAATAGGTACCAAATGCAACAAGAAGTCCTGTTTACTTCCTGTTTACATGCTGCTTTTTAGCATCCCTCGCAGGCAGTAAATTTCAAGCTCGCAAATGCCAGCTGTGAGTTTGGCCCATACAACTGTCTGTTGCTTCTCCTTGTGGTTTTGGCATGTCTGTTGTGCGTTAACTGAATCAAGTGACTCACAGCTCCGTTCCCCCCCACAAACCTGTCACAAAAGCCCTCGTTTTATTTTAACTTTTAAGAAAAATAATTCTGCTGAAGAATCACTTGATGAAAATGCTCAAGCACCTTTGTGGAATGGGATTGAGACTGTTCCATTTGTACTCTGACTATACTCATCAGATGGATTGTCACAGAATCACCTTTGGGCAATAGGAGCATGTAGGTAAGACCTCAAATATATGAATTCAGTTGTTTAACTAGATGGCACTAATGCATTTTGGCAGGACCAGTTGTTAGTGGTTTGGAGCTATGAGGCAGCTCATCTTATGAAAATTTAGAGTTCCCGATAAGTGCCAAGAGTAGGAGAGGGAAAGAAACCATCTCATTCTTTGGTGAACCGCTATTCGTATTCAGAAACATATCCCCAAAAGATTTTTCATCTCCCCAACAGGTAATCATTGACTGAAAGAATCTCAACCTGCATATCAGATTAAAAACAGATGGCCATAGATCTCTTTTTCGGAATAGTCTTCAGCCACAAAATAAACTTAAGAGAATGTGAGAGCATGTGATCAGGCACCATTGCAATCAGAATCAGTGAATGAATGGTTTGGGTTGTTCTTTTGTTCCTTTTCCCCAGCCCACGTTACACAAAATCACTTCTGTTAAAGCATTACGCTTTGAATGAAAATATTGCGTTAACTAAGATAACACATGTGAGGATAATGGAAGGAGGGGACCTTATAGACTGGGCACCGGTTAATATCTTTACTTTCAATGGCCACCATCCAACTAGCTCCATCTGTCCCAGAAAGTCTGGATTTGCATTTCTGGAACAGCAAGATCAGCACATGCTCACATGCCCATTTTGAAACTTGGAGGAGTTTCAGAAGTAGTTCATTACGTGGCAAGGGTGGGTGGCTGTTCAAAGGGTGGGAGGCATTTCAACACCAGATTTGGGGGGCACAAAGTCTACCATTGCTCTAGGGCTGGATCTTGACAATGGTTACAAATAAATGGGTGTCAATTGTAAGGATGCAAATTTTCACTAAACGTTAGAGGAAAATCCCTAACAATGGTTTGATAGCAGAACAGACTGCCTCAGGCGATCCCCTTTGCTGGGGGGGGGAGGGTTTGGACATCCGCCAGGGATCCTTTGTTTGCAAGGTTCCTGTATTCAACAGGGGGTGGACCAGAAGATCTTAAGTTCCTACACATTCCTAAACATTTTTGTAGTTACTATTCACAGGACAAAAACAATTCTCTTTTCACTTTGATTGATCACATAAGTTGACAGTTTAACAGATGTAAACAGAGAGAGGGCAGCTAGCTGAGCTGGCCAGTTTCCCAGGTATGGAAAATAACTGGTTCATATACAGCAAAACTCCACCCTCATTCCAGCATGCTGGCTGGAACTGATGGGAGTTGTAGTCCAAAACATCTAGAGGGCAGAAAGTTGAGGAAAGGCTGGTATGTAGTATCCCGTTGAGTTCTGTACTGGCAAAAAAAAAAATGGTCCTTGTCTTTCAGCGCTGAAGAGAAGATAGCTTGGAACTGATGAACAGAGCACATAGTTTTTGAACTCTTGTTTAGGAGCTGGACAACAATGAAGGCCTTTCATGGAATCAACGGTTGAGCCAAGTTCACAATGCTTCTTTGATTAGACAAAATGATTTTTGTATGTTATGCCTTGGGATGTTTCTTCAAATTCTTCTCTTCCTTTTCATTCCTCCAGTCTCCCCCTCCACCCCGAAATCCCTTTCTGTTATTTGGCTTCAATAATACCTTATGTGCTGGCTTTTATTTCAAATAATGAATTGTATGGTTTGAATAGATAAAGAGCCTGATAAATATTTGTGACGCTATGGTGCTGAGGCTGGAGGTAGGCACAGCAGCCTGAAGGCTTCATTGATCGTTTTCCCCTCTTTCAACTGTAGAGCGATTCTACATGTCTGTTACGGATAAGGAAATCTCATCATGGAAGGAAATCTTACCAGAATCACCTCCATGTTGTGATACAAACAGCTGGCCACCTCAAAACCCCTCCGCTGAACTCTAACAGTGTTTGATTCTATATTTACTTGCAATGAAAGTTCACAGAAGAAAATAAGAGGAGCTCTGCTAGATCAAACCCAAGGCTTTTCTGTTGGGTTCTGTTCTTACCATGGCAACCCAGATGCCCACAGGAAGCCTGCAAGCCCAGCATGAGCACAATAACACTCTCCTTCTCGTGAACTCCAGAAACTGGTACTGCCTCTGATACTGAGGTTTGGCAGGTGGGTTGCTCTGCCCACCTGTCAAAATCCCTTGCACTTGCAAAGCTCACCTGCCACTAATCCTTTCAACCTCTAAACCAGACATAGGCAAACTTGGCCCTCCAGATGTTTTGGGACTACAACTCCCATGATCTCTAGCTAACAGGACCATTGGTCAGGGTTGATGGGAATTGTAGTCCCAAAACATCTGGAGGGCCGAGTTTGCCTATGCGTGCTCCAAACTGAAGATTGAAAGGGTCTGTGCGGACAGGTTTTCCAAGCCTCAAACACCCCTCTTTTCAAGTTTTGCAGGGAGTCTGCCATGCACTGATCCAGTTTGAAAGCACCAGTGCAGGCTTTCTTCCATTGTTTACTCCAGCAGCAGCACTGGGAGGAGGGTGAAGGGGAGAAATAATTATTTCTGCCACTGGTAAACATGCTGAGAGGGAGAAGTTTCCCCCTCCTTGAGTGTTCTCCTACTGTCCATCACATACCCTCCAAGTGTCCTGCTTTTCCAGGGACCATCAGGAATTGTGAAAGCCATCCTGGCTTCTGATTTGATCCCAGAATGTCCCTATTTTCCCCACCAGTGCTGCCAGGGTAAAGCTCGGGGAGGAGGATGGAGTGACGCTTGTTTTCCGAGCGATGGCGATGGCAGCTGTGAGAAAGCATCCTGTTCCACATATAAGAGATGAACAAAGGAAGATTCTTAACAGCCAGATAACAGTTCAAGAATTACTAGAGGCAACAAAAAGTTCTAAAAATGGCAAGTCACCAGGCCCAGATGGACTCAAGGCAAAATATTATAAAAAATTAAGTGAACAATTAGTGAACCCACTGAAAGATGTCATGAATGAAATATTGAACACAGGTGAAATTCCAGAAACATGGAAAGAGGCTTACATTACAGTGATTCCAAAACAAGATGCAGATTTGCTGCAAATTAAAACTTACAGGCCTATTTCTCTGTTAAACAATCATTACAAACTGTTTGCAAATATATTAGGTAGCAGATTAAAAAATATACTGAATGAGTATATACATCAAGACCAGGAAGGATTCCTTCCAGGTAGACAAATGAAGGAGAATAGAGGGGGGGAATATAAGGGGGGAGTATTATATAAATTTAATAAATAGAATAAATAAGTAAAAGAGAGAGAGACAGAGAGAAAGCATCCTATTGTCTCTCCATGCCGCTGCTGCTGGCCTTCTCCCTTGGGCAGCTCATAGCAGCTGCTGGAGAGCGGACGAGGAGGAGAAGAGGCTACCACAGAGACCGTGGCTCAGTCTCACGTGACATGCTGGTTCTGAGGGGCAGGCAGAGGGCAGCGCCATCCTGGGCAGGAAGAAAGAAGTGGAGCAGAGCGCAAGTAGTCTTGCTTTGTTTTGTTTTGTCTTGCTTTGCTTTTTTAATGCTTTGTGCCTTCTTGTCTAATCTTGCCCCCTACTAAAATTTTATTATTGGTGCTTTTTTTCTTTTTGTAAATCTACCGAAGAATAAAATAAAATCAAGATTAAGGAGTTTTCTCAGGACAGTATAGGTGTGCTGTGCCCCACTGGTATAGTGGTGGTGTCCTTCTTCTGTTGTGAAATGCTTTGTGGGGTGAAGGACAAAAATGGCGGGCGTCAAGGAGGCTCAGTCAGAAAGGAGTGAGAAATTTCCCTATCCAAGGAATTTTGAAGGGTATGCCATCAGCTGATGGGTGGCTGGGAGAAAGCCTTGTTCCAGCACAAAGGAGAAATCAGGAGACCATTTTGAGCTTGCATTTGTTCTGTGGATACCACACCCTTAACTGCCCCATATGTGTATGATGCCAAGTGTGGGGAAGGGTAGGTGGGGCTCCCCAGAACAGCTTCATGGACTAAATGGGGAGGCCTGGCAGGCCATCTTTGGGCCACAGGCTGGAGGTGTCCGACCCCTGATTTAGGGTAAACTTTGTTTTCCTAAGCAAAATGCTTCATAAATTGTGCCTGGGCTAACAGTGCCTGTTGGGGGAAACGTATTCCCTGAGGGGACTGCTAATTATTAGTTTGGAATCCTTTCCCAGTATCAGCTATGGCTTGCAATCTCTGGAGTCAGGAAGTCTGCTCTCACATTTTATGTCACAAACAAGAGTGAGGGTCATGGAGGAGCTAACACCATAATGCAACGTAAGCAAGACGGATGCCTTGAGCCATCAAAACGAACCAAAGAAGAGTCAGGTCAAGAGTTTCCTCACCACACTCTTTCCTAACGACCCCCAGTACAGAATCCTTACCATGGATTCATAGCTGTGGAGACAAAAACTGGACTTGCTGCATGGTAAGATCTCAGTTTTCCAGAGTCTGGATACCTTTGTTGAGTTGAGCAGGCCTACTTGATATGGGCAGTCACACTGTGCACCAGTTGGAAAGGGCTCAATTAAATTGCCTGCTTTTGATGCCTACATGTTGTTGTTGTTTAGTCATTTAGTGACCCCATGGACCAGAGCACGCCAGGCAGATGCCTGTTGTCTTTGTCCATGGAGTTTTCTTGGCAGGGATACTGGAGTGGCTTGCCAGTTCCTGCTCCAGATGGATCACGTTTGGTCAAAACTCTCCACTATGACCTGTCCATCTTGGGTGGCCCTGCACGGCATAGCTCATAGCTTCTCTGAGTTTATTCAAGCCCCTTCGCCACGGCAAGGCAGTGATCCATGAAGGGGGATGCCTACATAGGATGACCAAAAGAGGGAATGGCCAGATCTCACTGGAACTGAATTCCAGTTCCTCTTTGGTGGGTGCTATTGAATAAGGGAGGCATTCATTGTGAGTTCCAGCACATCTTTTTCTAGAAAAATAGCATGGGGGGGTACTGAATAGGTCACAAATAGGGATAGGCAAATCTGTCAGTTTTGATTCTCTTTGTTTCTCATTTTTCCAAACTTAAATTGTGTACCTTTTGCAGCAATTTGCGACTAAAAAAAATAAAATCCTCATAAACATTCATTGCTATTTCGCCTAACATATCTTTAATGCAGTTTTGGCTAATAAACACATTTTTGCAAGCAATTTCCACTAATCTAATGCATTTGTGTATGTCATTTTCACAAATTTGTGCATTTCTCCCTAATAATTGTATCTTTCTTTGGTTGGAGAACTGCATTGCAAAATTTGGAAATGTGCGTATTTTGAATGATAGCGGTGATTTGGCTTGCACATTAGTTTAAGAAGAGCAAATTAGGTAGTTTCTCATTACAATTCAAAGAGAATTGAATTTCACCTCCATTGCAATACAAGCAACAACGATTGTGGTGCGGTTGCGTACCTGACCCTCGCACATGTCAGCGGAGCCCCGCTCCAGCCCCTTTTCTGGCCACTTCTGGGTTGTGGCACTGCACCTTGTTGCACATCAATTGGATGTGCATATATTGGTCATTGCCTGTATGTGGCTGTTGGTCAGGGTTTCATGCCAAAGGTCACAAATTATGGAAGCCCCAGCTAGGAGGTAGTGAGCCATAATTCTTTCTATCTCAGGATATACACTTTTATGCACAGGAGTTTGATGATGAAAAATCACACATGATTTAATTGTGTTTAGCAGTATGTAGTGCACTTAGGACTGCATGGTGAAGGATGGGCTATAAATGCACAAAAATAAATAACCCTCGGTGACCCTGGGTTCTAGCAATGCAAGATGGGGGGAGGGGAACATTCCTATCCATTTTTTCTCAGCATGCATTATCTTACACTCCTCCAGCGGCATAACCTTGTGTGACAAAGACCTGAAAGTATTTTTTAAATAATGGGGGTTGCTAATTGGTATGCAGCCCAGTATGGATAAGATGGGGTTTAGGACTTGGATGGAAGAAAACATAGAATCAAAATACAGTGGTACCTCGGGTTACATACGCTTCAGGTTACAGACTCCGCTAACCCAGAAATATTGCTTCAGGTTAAGAACTTTGCTTCAGGGTGAGAACAGAAATTGTGCTACGGTGGCGCGGCGGCAGCAGGAGGCCCCATTAGCTAAAGTGGTGCTTCAGGTTAAGAACATTTACAGGTTAAGTACGGACCTCCGGAACGAATTAAGTACTTAACCCAAGGTACCACTGTATGTTTATTGAGTGCATGGCCTCTCTGATATGGGTAGCAAGATTAAGACTGTGTGTCTCTCTGCATCTGATGTCCACACATTCTCCCTGTTTGATACACCATCTGCCTGCAGGTGGAACTATCCCATTTTGGCCTGGAACTCCCTTCTGGTCATTGGAACAAAATGCAGGGCCTATCCTTAGGCTCACCTTTTCTCTGTGGTACAAAATGCAGCTAAAACTCACTCACGTTAAACAAAAGAGCTGTTAAGCAAACTCAAACGTGGATGCTGAAGTCATACTTGTAGGGTGATGAAAACCTGCAATCTAAATATCTGGCAGGAGGACAGATCACAATTGAAAAGCCCATCGCACTGCCAACTAAGAACACAAAACAACGGCCACTATTTATCTATGATCTCGTATGTTTTATACTCTCCGGAGCCAATCAGCCAGCCGAGAAAACACAAATTAGCTAACAAACCCTGTCCCTGGGGATTTATTGACATCACTGATGATGCAGACGAACCGAAGACGGAAGTTGGCAAATCAGGACAAATAGAAATCATTAGCTTCGGTGTCACTGAAAACATGGGCTGGATAAAAAGCCTGGACACAGATTTTTTTTAAAAAAACAAACAAACAAAAACTCCAAAGTTTGACAAATGGAAAATGGACAAACACTGGAAAGGGAGAAAAATCTCCTAGATCACTAGTTTCTCAAGCTGTATTCTAGGAAACTGTGGGGTTCTTCAGAAGTTTATTAGGGGTTCCTTATACAAAGTACTAGTCATGCTAGACAATCTTTCCTAAAAGGAAACTTTTCTACCATTATATTTATTAAGTGCCTCTATCACTCATCTTTATTTTGTCATAGAACTGAAGGAAACATATATGAGCCAGTGTGGTGTAGTGGTTAAGAGCGGTAAACCCGTAACCTGGTGAACCGGGTTCGCTTCCCTGCTCCTCCACATGCAGCTGCTGGGTGACCTTGGGCTAGTAACACTTCTCTGAAGTCTCTCAGCCCCATTGTGGGGGAGGAAGGGAAAGGAGATTGTTAGCCGCTTTGAGACTCCCTCGGGTAGTGATAAAGCGGGATATCAAATCCAAACTCCTCCTCCTCCTCCTCCTTCTCCTCCTCCTCCTCCTCTTCTTCTTCTTCTCTCACTGTTTCCTATCCAGCTCCTCCTTACCTACTTCAGATCTGCTTAGCCACAGCAAGGTGTCTGTATCAAGTGTCCTCAGACTGTGCCCTCAGACCCTTACTACTCAAAACATTAAACTGGCACAGCTTCCGGGTAGTGCTAAGTGTTTTTGGGTCCCCAAACATTGTTGGACTACAATTTCCATCATCCCTGACCATTGGCCATGCTGGCTGGGGCTGATGGGAGTTCCAGTTCAACACCATCTAGGGGTCAAAAGTTGGGAAATGTTGCCCTAAGGTCTATTCCCAGTTTGGTGAAAACTGTGGTGCAGCCTGACAGACCTGCACAATAGGACCTGTGTTGGTCCCGGGGGGGTGTTACCGTGCAACGTGGTCTGTGTCCGTGTCCGGTCCGAGGCTGAAGCGGGGTCCAAGGCAGGGAGTTGGGCATTGTCAGGAACTCTGGCAGAAAACAGGACAGGGTGCCGGCAGGAACAGGTAACCAATGATGTTGCTCCTGCAACCTGGGACTGGGCGGGTTGGCCTTTATCTCTTCTGAGGCATAGGGCGGCCCCAGTCCACAGGTGACTCACCTCTCCTGGCCTGGAGGTGAGCACTCCTCCTGTGAGATCTTAGTTCCCTCCGCCTCTCTGCCCTGAGCCTCTGCAGCTCAGGAGAGGCTGGAGGGTTACTGGACCCAGAGGCAACCTCACCTTCCCTTGACAGGGCTGGGAGAGGAGCACCTGCAGGCAATGGGTCCTTGATCACCTCCGGATTCAGCTGGTGTCTGCTCCTGAGGATCCGGCACAGGTGAGGGCCCTTCAGGTTCAAGCCCCTGCCCCGGCTCAGCCGGCCCTGGAGGCGGGGACTCCTGTGCAGGCTGGGATTCCTCAGGTTCAGCCTCTGAATCAGATTCCACAGCACCCAACCTAGACTGAGTGTGGGGCCCACCATAGTTCCCAGAATTCTTGGCAGAAGCTTCCTGAGCCGATGCACTGATGTGAGAACATATTGTTGGAAGGGAGGAGAAGGGTCTCAGGGGCTACCAACTCTGATGGGTATGTTCTACCTCCATGGTGAAAGACCATAGATATGCTTCTGAATACCAGCTGCTGGAAACCACAGGGAGGAAGAGTGCTGTTGAGTGAAGCCTGCTTACAGGCTTCTCACAGGCATCTGATCGTCCATTCAGGTTGCCTCAGTGGCATGGAGTGCCTTCCATCAGCTTTTGGCTGGTGGCCCAGCTGCGCCCCTATCTGGACAAAGCCTCACTACTGTTGTCTATGCTCTGGTAACCGCTAGGTTAGATTAATGTGACATGAAGGGCTGCCTCTAAATACAGGGGCCATTGGTTTGTTTTGGCTTTCTTCTTGTTTTTGTTATGTATTTTGTGTTTTTATCTTGTCTTCTTATGTTGTGAAGCATCCTGAGATCTACTCATCATCATCAATAATAAAAATAATGATATAATATACTGAGTCAGGTCAGCTGAGATAGCTCAGTCGGTAGAGCATAAGACTCTTAATCGTAGGGTCATAGGTCATTCCTCTGTGTAGCTCAGTATTTTCAGTATTGACTCAGTTGAGTAGAGCGTGGTGCTGATAATGCCAAGGTTGCAGGTTTCATCCCCGTATGGGACAGCTGCATATTCTTGCCTTGTATGGGGTTGGACTAGATGATCCTCAGTGTCCCTTCCAATACTAGGACTCTATTACAGTGGTACCTTGGGTTACATACGCTTCAGGTTGCAGACTCCGCTAACCCAGAAATAGTGCTTCAGGTTAAGAACTTTGCTTCAGGATGAGAACAGAAATTGTGCTCCGGCGGCGCGGCAGCAGCAGGAGGCCCCATTAGCTAAAGTGGTCCTTCAGGTTAAGAACAGTTTCAGGTTAAGTACGGACCTCCGGAACGAATTAAGTACTTAACCTGAGGTACCACTGTACTCTATTCCATGGGTAGGCAAACTAAGGCCTGGGGGCCAGATCCTGCCCAATCGCCTTCTAAATCCGGCCTGTGGACGGTCTGGGAATCAGTGTGTTTTTACATGAGTAGAATGTGTCCTTTTATTTAAAATGCATCTCTGGGTTATTTGTGGGGCATAGGAATTTGTTCATTATTTTTTTTTCAAAATATAGTCCAGTCCTCCACAAGGTCTGAGGGACAGTGAACCAGCCCCCTGCTGAAAAAGTTTGCTGACCCCTGAGGTCTATTCTGATTCTACAAGGAGAGGCAGCAGCTCTCCAGGGTTTCAGACAGGGCTCTTTCCCAGCTCTCCCTGGAGATGTAGGCAATTAAACCTGAGACTTACTCTCTGTAAAGCAGAGGAACAGTTTCTGCATAACCTGTGCTCTTGTCTATTGATATTAGGCTGGTACCCATGCTATCTTATTTTATATGCCTGTGATTTATCCTCCCTCCACTTAGCCTAGCCAAATACATAATTTAGTCACCTATGTTCATTTTGAAAAGTGTATAGATTTTAATTTGTGGTTTAGTGGCAATTATTTTATGTAATTTTAAATAGTTTTGTGGATTTGGGCAGGGGTTTATTTACAAAGTGCAAGTAGATAAATAGGTACCGCTCCGGCGGGAAGGTAAACGGCATTTCCGTGTGCTGCTCTGGTTCGTCAGAAGCAGCTCAGTCATGCTGGCCACATGACCGGGAAGCTGTACGCCGGCTCCATCGGCCAATAAAGCGAGATGAGCGCCGCAACCCCAGAGTCGGTCACAACTGGACCTAATGGTCAGGGGTCCCTTTACCTTTACTTTACTTAACTACAATTTTATTACGCACATCATGACCTGCCCAAGCCCACTTTACAACTGAGAGGAGAGTGGGCCTGGATTTCTGACATGAAAAGCCAACCCCCTTGGAGCAATGGGAGTGTTGTATTCCACCATATTGCATTTTGCAGAGAAATGATAATCATTAAACTTCCATCAGGAATCCTTAGCCTTGCAAATGCCAACTGGAAGACCCCCTCGAAGCGATGGTGAAGGAAGGGCTTCAAGAGATGTGGAATGGATGCTACTTCTTCTGGTTTTTGTTGAAATTTAATTGAGGCAGACGGTATAATGTGAAGCTTTCAACTAACGGCAATTTCAGCCTATGGATCTTTGCGATGTGGCTGATCGATCACGGGCAATAGCAGCATATGCTGCTTTCAGGCTCGAGTTTCCGAAATGCCATGAGATGAGAAGCATCCTCAATTAGTAACCGAGGCCATTTAACACATCAGCTAAACTGCTAACTGGCACACATCAAGGCTCATTGTGTAGACAGAAGACCTACAAAGAAATCAGCACAATTCAGCATGTGGCAGGGAATGACGAAAAGGCAAAATAGTAAGGGTTTTAAAAATATATATGTGTAAGAAAATGTGCCTGTGGTTCTCTCTTTAAATGTCGAATCGGCGTGTTTGTTGTCTGTCTCGCTCTTGCTGGCTTTGCCTTGGAGAACTGAGAGGCATTTGGCCTTTTGTGAGTCTGTGTCAGAACTTGTATGTCCTGAGGAGAAAAGTAGCTGTTTTGAGAAACTATAAAGCTGCAATGAACAGACAAATGGTTGGAATGGCTGAGTTAAATTTTATGGAACAGATGTTATGTCCCAGAGCAGCCCCGGGCTTTGTCTGGTGTCAGCCCTTTGGTAAATGGGTTTTCATAATGAATTTAGCTGCTAATTCGCACATAAAAATCTATGTTAAAGTAATGCTAAGGGACTGTCTCTTAAACCTACAAAAGCCAGGCGGTTCAGGATGGATGGCTTCACCTGTCTCTGCAGGGCTCTTTCTTTCTGAAGGTAGGCCAAACACCTCATATATAGGGGTGATTTTGGGGGGGTATTACAGAATGCATCTTCACCTGTAACGGTAAGATGAGCGAGCGAGCTTAAAGTCATTTTTAACCCACGAAGCTTAAAGCAGTGTTTAAAGCTTCAGTCCACGCTATTGTAACGACTAGGGTGTCCTTTTTATTGTGCATTCCTGATCAGTGCACACAATGGTATTGGCGCAGTTATACACAATCCTGCGTTCAGCATACCCCCTGCCAAATGTCCTTATTTTCCAGAGACAGTCCTGGAATTATGAATGCCACCCGGGCTTCTGATTTGATCCCAGAATGTACCTATTTTCTCTGCCGCCACTGAGCTCGGGGAGAAGGATGAGCTGGCTCTTTGTCCTGAGCGGCTGTGGCTATGAGAGAGCATCCTATTGCCTTTCCATGGCTGCCATTGCTGGCATTCTCCATTGGGCAGCTCATAGTGGCTGCTGGAGAGGCGAGGAGGGGAAGAGGTTGTCACCCCTGAAAGCCAACTTCACATGATGCGCCGGCTCTGCAGGGCAGGCAAAGGGCAAGGCTGCCCCCTGTGCAGAAAGAAAATGGGAGTGGAGTACAAGGAGCCTTGATTATTTTTTTAAAATGAAAAACATGCTTTGTGTGTCCATGTCTAAGCTTGCCCCTTTATAAAATTCATTTATTGGTGCATGTTTTTCTTTTAGTAAATCTACCAGAGAATGGAATGGAATAGGGATTAAGGGGTTTTCTCAGGACAATGAAGGGTGTGTGTGCTTTGACTTCAGACCAAGCTTTGTTGGCAGTAAACAAAACAAACCTAAGCTGCTGGACACAATGGCAAGCCATGGTTTACTAAGCCACAGTTTAGTGAACCATAGTCTAGTATTATATGCAAACCAGGAAGGGCTGGATTTAGGTTTGATTAGGCCCTAAGCTACTGAAGGTAATGGGGCCCTTTATATGTCCAGCTGTCCTTTGCCAACAGCAAATTGTCACTGTTTTTTGTGTTGAATATCTGCTATATGGTAATTTATGGACCTACTAGGTATCTAAAGCCATTTGCACATGTTGTCATGCAACCAGTCCATGCAGAATGTAGGAACCCTATATATAGAAATGAGGAAACCAGTGATATTTTAGGGAACAGGCTAGCAGGTGGGGCCCATTACTTACATCATAGGAGCCTGCACAACACAAAACACTGTTGCTGTATGTAGATTTTATTTTATTTGTTTTTTATCTTATATTTTGGAAATGTACATCCAGTTTTTTCCCCCTTTAAATTTTTTTGGGGTACCCAAGAGAGTGGGGCCCTAAGCTATAGCTTGTTGGCTTATACGTAAATCCAGCACTGGCTGTGACTTCAGCTCAAGCTTTGTTGGCAGTAAACAAACCAAATGTAAGCTGCTGGACACAATGGCAAGCCATGGTTTACTAAGTCATAGTTTAGTAAACCATGATCTAGTATTATATGCAAACCAGGCCTACATCAACCCAAGTGAACGATATACTTAAAACCATGCTGAGAGTCAACATTCCTTTTTTGTGGAGTGGGTGATAAAGTAGTAGAAGGAATGTTTATACAAGATATGACATCCCAGCCTCTGGATGCAATCCAATGCTTTTATATTGCATCATTACTAAATTGTTAAAAACTCAGGTTGAAAAAGTGAGGACTGTTTAGCACAGGACATTATTTTTTTAGCAGTGAAAGAGAGAACAACCAATTCCTCCTCCAACATAGAAATGATCTATATGCCAGTTTATTTCCATATAAATTTATTGTTACATATGCTAATAACAAACAAGGGAAAACAAACAAAAGAGAAATGCATTGTTAAACATACAGAAACAAGCAGATTGTCTGATCCTTGCTAAAATCCATCAGAAGGATGAAAGCACCATTTCACATCCAGTCTGGAAACGCACTTATTTATGAGAAACATTTTATTATTATTATTCTTTTGGCAGACAGAAGGAAGTACCCCTCCCAGGAAGTGCATTCTTTTCTAAACAACTCGTTAGTATTATTTTGCTAGCCAGTAAATGTCAAACAATCTTAACAAATGCTTTTTGGCACATTAAGGTTTTCATTAAACAAGGAAGGTATCTTACACGGTAGATTTATATCATCCAGCTCTGTCCCAGCCTTCAATAAATTATAACAAGGTAGCTAAAGCCAGACTTTGTGGCACTTAATATAGGGATTTAGGGGGAAATAACCTTTAAAAGGGAAAGCACAGGATGAACATTAGGGACATTTAATTTGCATAGCAATGATCCTAACAAGTCTCCCTTATTATGTATTTATGTCTAATTTATCATTTTCACTAAGTTTCTTTTTAAATACTTTATTGACATTCTCTCTGTGTGCGCACGTGCACACGTACAAGAGTTCATAAAAACAGAGGTTGTAGCAGTGCAGGTTTGTACAGTCTCTGTGTCTTAATTTGCAGGACTGCAGAAAATTTATGGGACCCTGGGCAATAATGAATGAGGTCCCCATTAATGTATGTCAGTGTGCTTTTCTCTCCCAGAGCTGATTAGGTGAACTTGTGGGGCTCCCAGCTTGTTTTTGTCACATTTTAAGAGGTTTTGGAACTCAGGGCATCACCAGGTCCTTATTTTGGCACATCCAAATGCACAAGGTGTTCCCAATAATCCCAGTCAATCGACACAGAAGTCTGGAGAGCCAGATCTATCCTTAGGAAGCTGATTTGGGGTGCCATGAAAGGTTGATGTAGAACATACTGATCTGGGAGGGATCAAATGGTCTGACTCTGAGTAAGGCAACTCCTATGCCAAAAATAACTTTGCTGGCCTTGAGTGTATCTGGGGTGTATCTCATGCTAGTCTTACTCAGACAAGACCTGTTGAAATGAATGAACATGACTAATATAGGTCCATTCATTCCAGTAGGTCTGCCCTAAGTTAAGCTTAGCGGGATACAACCACCTTGGGTGTTATGCAGGACCAGCCACGAAAAGCTTGGCCTCACTCTGCACACAGGTACCGTATATTTTTTAAAGCGCCAAAAACCTCCAAAATCCTGAGCTATTGCTTCACTGAATTCACCAACTTTTGGCACACTGTGCTTAAAAGAAAATTCTGGAAAATTCTACTTAAGGTAAAGAGAATCAATGCCAGCTGCATTGTTCCTATGGCTTCAAAGGTGCATTAAAACAAGGGTTACCAACCTTTTTTGGACCAGTGGTCACATTTTGCATTTTGAGAGTATCCTGGGAGTGCCAGTCACAAAATGACTGCTATAAGGCAGCAGTGCATAACACAAAATTAGACAAGAGAGCCACCCCTGACAACTGTCATGGGAATTCAGCTATGTCCTACTAGTCCCAACTATGGAGCTAATTCAATATTGATTATACATACACACCGATGCTGTCTAATAGCAACAGGGAGCATTCCTCACAACACTCACTTTCATTTCACAGAAGTCACTTAGAAGTTACCTGCACATTTTGCCTTATAACTTTCTTTCTAGATGGACTAGGGACTGACTTTTTTAAAAAGGCACCAGGGTGTCCTTTCGGGCACCAGGGTTGGCAACCTCTGCATTAAAAAAAACAGTTTTTGGCCAAGTAGATTCTTTCAAGTTGTGTGTGTGTGTGTGTGTGTGTGTGTCAAATTTTTTAATGAAACATTCATCACAAATTAGTTTGCTCCAGAACAGCTGACTTTTTTCTCCCAAACCCTGATGGCATACAATGAAGATATTCTGCACACCCAATTTTTAGCACAATAAGAGATGGGTGTGTGCACCCATGTTTGAAAGTCAGATTTTTTAGGACTGCTGCTAGATTGCCTCAGAGAAGATAGCTTGATTCTTGCCTTGGTCCTGGAGTGGCTACCTTTGTCCACCCACCCCCACATCCCTTGCAGCAGGGCCAGTTGCAGGGGATGGTGGGAGTTGTAATACGGATACATCTGCACAGCCACAAGTTAGTCACCCTTGCTGCCTTACCCCCCTTTGCAAGTTATCCTAGCCACACTTTTACTTCAGTTAAAACCCTCTTCCCCACAGAGTCAACGAAAGCTTGTAGCAGATTGAGACCCAACAGTTTCCCTCCATATTTCTTTTTTAAATGCACAAATGTATAATTTAAATGACCCCTTCAAACTTATTGCTTCAAAGATCTGCCAATTTGGAAAGTGAACCCAAAGTTCTGCAGACATCATCATAAACAACCAGCATAATCCAACATAACATGAGGCAATTATTTAAGTGTGATTGCTTGGAGCTCTCAGGGCACAGCGCGGATCTCCTGCATTCTTTGCAAATAAGCAAATCATAACCACAATAAGTGCTAGCAGCAGAAAATGGTAACACTGCACATTGCAAAATTATCAACCTAACATGTCCTCCTATTCTACACAAGTTTGTGAACCGTGTGATTTTAATAAAGGATTGCCAGCCATTCATAATTGTTATGGATTGCTTCTATTTGTTTTTTTTTAGAGCCAAGTCCATAATGTGTAGAAAGCTTGCTCATTTCTTTTGGGGAGGTGGGGGGTTGGGAGAGAGAATAACAATAAATTTTGCATGAATGATGAATTCACCACTTTGATAGAGATGCCATGAATATCAACCCCTGAAGCAAAAATTGTGTACTCGCTGTTTCAGACAAGTGTCCATTGCACATCTGTTTTATGAAAAGCCAATTGTGCATGCAATGTGTAATAACGGTTCAGATCTGCCTTAATTTATATGGCTTTTGAATGCAGATGATGCACAATTAAGGAATTTATGAAATGTGACATGCAAGAATTATTCCAATCTGCACTACTTAGAGAACACAGTTGTACAACTACATATAATGAGAGGCATGCAACACAATGCAATGATTTAAATCAGCTTTGCAAACACTGCGCACCCACTTTTGTGGATTAGGATCCCAGACTCACAATGCCAACATGTTGAACGTCTGCAATATTCACCAGGAGAAAAGTGTCAGATTTTGCACAGCCTGCACTTTCAATGTGTCTCCTATCTATACAATGTAATTTATATCTCCATTGTCCTCCTATCACGAGAATCCAATGTGTCAGATGGAGAAATTTATCTCCTTATTTATTAACTGAAGCAATTAAAACTGTATGATTAGATATTTATAATATTATTTGGGGGGGAGGGGGGCAATACGATTCTTAATGTCCTCCAGTTTTTGCCCAAACTTGGTTGTGGCTTGAATTATCTGTAATTAGCAAGCAAAAAAGATTGCAATCCCACTTAAATATCTATGACATTTGTCTGACTTTTGTGCATTGGGTTAGAAACACTTTCAATAAGCTGTGCAGAATACTGCTAGACAAAAACTATTTGAAACAATGGCACTTTTGCTTTCCACTTATCTATGCAGAATCTCCCGGATCATTGTTTAGATGAAATATGAAAAGATAATTTAGCAACCTATGCATGAACCTGCATCCTTCTCTTTCTTCAGTATGGCCAGAGAAGGAGACCGGCTGTTTAAAGCTAACAAGAGTTTGTTGCAGTTACAGATAGGTAGCCGTGTTGGTCTGCCATAGTCAAAACAAAAAAATTCCTTCCAGTAGCACCTTAAAGACCAACTAAGTTAGTTCTTGGTATGAGCTTTTGTGTGCATGCACACTTCTTCAGATACACAGTGTACCAAGAACTAACTTAGTTGGTCTTTAAGGTGCTACTGGAAGGAATTTTTTTGTTAAGAGTTTGTTGCTTAGTCTAAACTCAGAACTGTGCTTAGTTTTATCCAAACAAGCCAGGATGAAAAACCACTTGTCCCAAAGTGACAAACTGCTGTTAACTTAAAATACACATGGATGCTACAGCTACATTGAAGGAGAATGTGCAGAAGGAAGTGGATGAGCCTCAGGCTCATGCATGTAGCACTACACTATGGTTCAGTGTTACATCCTAACCCACCCACCCCCCCACCTTTGGGATTGCAGAATCTGTCTGAGCACTTAGATCTAGAGCCGCAAACTGGCCCACTCTGTATGCAGATACAGACCTATGTGAGCACATGTCATTCCCTGTAAAATGTGACACAGAAAAGGCCTCTGTTACAAGACCAACCCCCTGACCACTGTACATTAGCACCATTCTAATTAATTCAATGGAGCTGTCAGCATAGGTCAAACCTGAGAATTTTACAACAAATGCTAAACCTTTTCACAACGGAAGGGAAAGCAGGAGCTATGTTCATAACCAGAAATATGTTTTTAAAATTTATGAGAAGATACATATGGCAGTGTAGAACATAAGTAACACTCAAAATTGCCAGTGACCTTGGTGGTTTTGATAGAATATGAAAGGGGCATGGTGGGATTGCTCTAATGGGTGACCTGCGTATTTAAGAGGAAATAATCTGGACATCACAGTTTGTGTTTCCATGTAACAAGCTGTAGATCCTTGGGATTAGATACCAGCGACTGCAGTACAAAATTCAGTAAGGTTGTATTCTCTTGTGCACAAAATGATACAACTAAGTTACAATAGGACAGAGTTAAAAACAATATACACTATTGAAATGTCCTAAATTGCTTTCTAATTGTTATTATTTATCTAAATGCATACAAAAATATGTAGCAATCAAATAACAATTTTATTTTTATTTTTAAAAAAACTGTCATTGCTGGTAACTCAAAGAGATACCTCCAGGAACGTTTTGACAGTAAACACTGTTGATGTTGGATTTGTTAAATAGACTTGGCATACAATTATCACCATCAAAATCCCATGTTTGAAGATCTGACGAAACACCGGCAAAGTTCTTTCTGTAGGTAAGCGGTTCAATATATCTATATCAGGTCAGCTTCAGACCTCAGTGTGTTCATTAAGCTTGCAGAAATTCTAAAATTGAAAGAAGGAGATTTCACCCTACAGCTAGAGTTTTCTAGAATGCATTAGCATGTAAGTCATTAACAATCCAGGCATTTAACAATGAAAATAGACCCAGGGCGAGAGACCTAGACTGTGAGTAACTGTATTGTATCAACATTTCCAGAAGCGGTACATGTGTCTACCACATTTGCAAAGATACCATGATGTGGTCCGTATACAAAATGTCATTAGTATGATATGTAATGTAAAAGAGAAGATCTGGACAGAACTGGAATTTGAGAAACCTGTGCAATACAGAATACCAGGCATCCCATTCTTGATTCATAACCAAACTATCTTAGTAATGATAACAAACCCATTTGCAAAAGCGGAATTAAAGATCTGGCAATCCTAGATGTAGAAATTAACACCCCCTTATCACTATTGATTCCCTTCACATTGCATCACGATTCCCATCCTTTTACAAACCTGATAGAAAACTGATTGGTATGAAAGGAAAGGAAAAGGCTGGTACTGCTTGATTCACTTTTATGAAAATGACACTTCTCTCACAACAGGGCAGATCATGGAAAGAATGGAGGGATGCTGGGTGAATTGGCTATCTGTTGATGATGCATTGTGTCTCAAATTCAACAGTTAAATCTCAAGCAAATTAGAACAATGACACCATTTGAACGAATGATTCTGAACATCCAAAAAAATGCTATCAATTTTATATAAAATATTCACTGATCTAGCCATTGGACTATTAACTTGGTTATTAAACAAAATTGGGAAATGGACCTAGCCATAGCAATTGAAGCAGCATATTGGAACAATCTGTGGACAACTAACCCTCTAAAATCAACATCAACCCACATCAGAGAAAATTATTTTAAGTTAATACATATGTGGCATTTAACACATGTAAGAGTCAGCTATATAGATAAAACATCCACTTTGGCAAATGTGAGAAGCACATATCCTGCTGTTCTAGAAGGTTATTGTAGTATAACACAGGCACCAAAATTCACAAGACCGCCTCTGCTAGTAATGCAAACCTGGCGTTTCATAGGAGTGTTATGTTGAGAGGTAATGACTTCTTAGCTTCGTGGAGAAGGACTCGTTTGTCTCACGGAATCCACGTTAAACACACTAGCACACATTAAACATAAACTGTGAGGAATTATGGGAATTGTAGTCCAACAACTTCTGGTGGGTAGTATGCTGGCCACCCGAACATTAACGCTGACATTTGCCAGAGTTTATATTTGCCCAAGGATTCTGTGAACTGGCACTGTGTCTGCTCACTAGGCTAGGTCTCAAACCTTAGCTTGAGATCTGGAATCCCTGACAATAATGCAGCAGTTTGGATTGCAGGGGCTAATCTGGATGGAGTGCTGAACCCAAGGACTTGAGGGCGTGTTGGCTACTTCCAGCACTAGGACAGAAAGAACCTGCTGCACCACTGTTTGGTCGTTCCTTTGATACTAAGGGAAGCTTCAGAAAATTCAATTTTCACCCAATGAGTCATGATCTCTAGGGCCACCAAGTGAGAGGAAGCCACTGCAAACAGGTGGTCTGAAACCAAGCCCAGTGTCAGCACTTGCATGGAGGAGACAATGGGCTTGGAGAGTCCACCACAGCTGACATTGGCTTCCTTATACTTAATTTGTTTTTGCTTAAAATGTTTTTTTTTTTAACAGCACTCTTAAAAGAAGTCCAAAAGCCATCTAGAGAAATTAAGATGGTGATAGCTACAGCCATTTCCCCCAGCATTTGTTCTCGGCCCAGGGCTGTGTGATACCATCCAATATTTCCTACTCTTTGGTGCAACCTGGCTAGTTTGTGAATGGGGGGGAGCCCATCAGGATATTACTGAGAGGAGCATCTTGCCCAAGGCATCTTTAAACCTGGCCACCACACTCTGGGCAAAGCTGTGAGTTGTTTGTTTACTGAAGCCAAGGTGAAGGAGGAACTCTGTGTGTGTGGAACCTACTTGCACACTTTAACTACAACAGCTGTGGGGGGAAAAATTCCTCCCAACACAACTTGCTTGTCCCATAAATATGTAAAAACTAAATCAAAGAGAGCGTAAGTTTCAAATAGCTAAAATACTGCATTTCCCCTGTTCGGCATTTTGCTCGGCAAACACCGCCAGTTTTTAGTCAATCAGCCTAAAGCGATGTTGGAAGAAAAGGAGGAAGAAGACTTTTCTAATTGAATTAGCAGAATGTGCATATTCACGGTAATAAGGGAGGGGAGGGTGAAGAAACAGAAAACAACAGCTTATTGACTAGTTTTAACTTTAATCTGTCTTGGAGGGGACTCTGTCTTAGACCCAAACAATGGAAAGCCAAAACTCCATGTGTTGCCTGAACATTTGGTTTAATAACAGTTACAGTGGCGAATCTTGCATGAGTTCACACTATAAGCAAGTCTGCGCCCTTTGAAACCAGAAATGTGGAAACAGAGTTTATATAATAATGTTGGTTCCAATCCAAATACCCCTGAGCTGTGTCATATAATATCGCCTTAACAGAGGCTGCAAGGGTGAGGCTGGACTTAGGCAGGTGTAGGCAGCCATGAATGAATGCAAGCAGGAATGGACAATCACACCACAGTAGATGACCCTCACTGCCACTGTATATTGTTGCTTCCAACTATCTGCTGTTCCTGTTGTTGCACACACACATGTGCATGCGCTGATTTTAAAATGAAATGGCTACTATATGTTAAACGGGGAGGTCAAGGGGCTGTTTAGCTTAGAAAAGAAAGGAACATAGGAAGCTGCCTTATACTAAATCAAACCACTGGCCCATGTAGCTCAGTATTGTCCACCCTGAGTGACAGCAGCTTTCCAGGATTTCAGGCAGGGTACATTTCAAGACCCATCTAGAGATGCCAGGAATTGAAAGTGGGACTTTCTGCATTCAAAGCAGATGCTCTACCACTGAGCTAAGTCCCTTCTCATATGTCTTTAGGGCTGAGGGGGCATGCTATAGGGTAGGAGTAGTCAACGTGGCACCCTCCAGGTGCTTGTGAACTATATCTCCCATCAGCCGCAATCAGTATTGTCAGAGATCATGGGAATTGTAGTCCAGAACCATATAGAGGGCCCCACTTTATAACCCTAGATCAGACTAAGAGTGCCATGGACAGAGTAAATAGGAAAAGCATGACTCACCTCTTTCAAGGCATAAGATCTCAGGTCAGCCAGTGAAATTAGCAGGTAAGAAAAACAAAAGGAAATACTTTATGACATAGCCCATAATTCACCTATGAACGTCATTGCTGCTGGTTACTGTGACTGGCTTTTTTTAAAAAAAAAGAGGCATAGAGGAATAATATCCACTGGGGTACTGAACAGCAAGTGCCAGAAATGCAGAAATAAGTACCCCTCCTGACTGCTGGATGCTGAAGATGAAGAACAAGGTACAGAGATAACCATCTCACCCTGTTTGTGAATTTCCCAGAGACATTTGATTGGCCACTTTGCAGAGGGAACTTGAGTGAGGTAGAAAATCATGATAGCTCTCTTATCTTCTTCTGTTCTCGTGCAGTGAGACTCACCTTGTTCAACTGAATGGCACCAACAGCTGATGACACCGATTCAAAAAAGACGGCATTCTCAGATTCCAGCTTTCCGCTGAGCTTCAACGCCTTTATCAAGGAAGCTGTAGTAAGACAGGAATGTGCGCACTTTAAAAGAGAGGAACGACACCCGGGAAAGTTAATTTTTAAAATTTATGCTCACCAAAAACTGATACTTGCCTTTGCAATTTGCCAGTAAAACATCGATGTTTCTTTTTTTAGATTCCGTGTAGATCTAAAAGAATCCAAATAGTTAAACTACCTTACTAAAGATGCTGAAGTATCACATTCAGATGAAACAATGCTCCCCCTCCTCCTTCTCTGTTTTAGATTTTGTCACCTGGTTGTTGTTGCTTTCATTATTTCATATTAATGAATTTAACACAATTTAGCAAGGCCTACTTTCGGCTCGGGAAAGATGTCACTCAGGAAGAAACAGGTAGGGTGAATACACCCCATATCTTTAAAACATGTTTAAAGCACATTCCCCTCGAATTAAGTTGGGAATTGTGATTTGTCCCTCACAGAGCTATGGTTCTCAGTACCCATAATAAGCTGCAGTTCCCAGGATTCTTGGGGGGTGGGGTTCCTTTAAATGAATTATGTATGCCCGGCCTAAGTAATATCTAGCAAAAAAATATACATGCTGAATTGCAAGTGTCCAGCAGAGGGAACTGTTCCATAATATAAACATCACCCTAAAAGCTAAAATCCATTAAGGTTTTGTGGTATGGAATGGTAAGCCTCAATGCCACATTGTAAGGACAAACACTGCTGTGATCCAGGAGGATTCTGCTTAAGTTCCATCTAGTCCAGTATTATGTTCCCCTCAAAGGCTGGCCAGTTGCCTCCAGGAAGGCCACAAGCATGGCAAGAAGGCAAGAGCCCATCCCTGCTGCCGTCCCTGCAACTGGTCTGAGCTTATTTTGACCAATGATACAAATGCAAAGAGAGCACAGACCAGAGCTTATATTTGATGCATCTCCTGCCCTCTTCCCTTACTCCATGACACATGCAGCACATGGCAAGCTCACATGCACTTTGCTATGTCACGTGGATAAAGGGTCCTAATAGTAATACTATGGCTTCATGGTTTCTTTCCTTAAAACGTAATGCAAATATTAAACCTATGTCGGTCACAACATCAGTACGGTTTTTAAGTGTTGAATGTGCAGTGGCCCAAGTTTGCATTCATTCCTAAAGCAAAAGCCTGTTTTCCAACTGGCGTGTAGCAGCTAGAGATTAAGGTTTCTAAAACCCTTTAGTGCCACTGGATCTCAAGGAAGCAGCTTTTGGTCTTTGCCCCTCCGTGAAGCCCTAATATAAAAGAAGCATGTGGCATCTGCTTTCTTCTAACTAATCTTAAAAAGCAATGTGAAATGATCTATTTGATCTAGGACTAAAGGCATGTGACGTTATTCATGTGGTTTGAGTGCAATATTTTTCTTTCACAAATAGCCAACACACACACACAAAACTAAGCAGGGCTGGGGGTGTCAGGGGATGCTTAAATATTTTGCCCCGTTTGATTCCTATCTGGATAGATCTAACCCTGTGTCTATTTGCACAGGGAGCTTTTTTCCATGCGCATAGCAGGCACAGGGGGGTATCTGGATTGGGAACACAGGAGCAAACGTCTAAGGTCCCTCTCCCCTCCCAATCCATCTCGCCTCCACCCACTCACTGGCTGTTGTGAAAGAAAAATGGAATAGTTCCAGTGGGATAATACTTCAAAGGAGATTGGCAAGTGGGTGATGCCACCCATCTGTCCAAGTTGGCCCGCTGGGGTGGGGGGAGATAAAGATCTGTCCCAATGGGCCAAAAAGGTTCCCCATCCCGGCTTAAGGGCAAATCCTGCCAGTCTTACCTAGTCAATGATTTCTATTAAGTTTGAAGAGTGCAATGTCCACAAAAGCAATGTCCAGTCACATATGCTGTGACTGGTCTGGTTCTCTGACCCTTTTCTCTCTTGTGATAATACTTGCATGTTTGACTCATGACTTCTGAACACTTGTTTTGCTACTCCGTAAAGTATCTGATTGTTGACACAGGATGACAGCCAAAGGCTTTGGATAGGATGGTCATTTCTATGGGGAAGGAGGGGCAGTTTCCGGGAAAAGGTGAAAAAAGAAGCAATCTGCATTTGGTCAAAGGGGGGGGGGCGTACTTGTCTGAGAGGAAACTTCCTAGGAAAAAAAGGGACAACTAGAAAGTGAGCATAGGACCCCATAGGAAAAAATATGGGAGACAAATAGTTTCCAAGCTGGGATCTGATTCCCATGTATCTGTAGGTCAGTGACTTACAGTTTGGAGATTACTCCATTGGGAGGTATTGTGTTTGAAGCAACAAAGGAGTGGAATTAGTTGGTGGTTGACCTCTGAGGGCTTATAAACCACATGCAAGTCATCACTTGATGCTGCAGCCATCAAGCGACAAGTGGGGATGTATGAATTTGGTGTAAAAAAAAAATTTTTTTTTAAAGGAACAGCACAAAGATTCGTGCCCATTCTGCAAGCCTCACTGCATTCTGCATTAGACGGTTGTGATATTCTTGAAGGAGGAATGAATATTTCGGAGGCCTTCTGCTATCCTAGATTATGCCAGCGGTATACTTGTTGGAACACATAACTGGGAGTAGAATGAGTGGGAGATTCACCCACAGAGCGCGCACACACACAGGTAGGTGTATAGAATCATATAACTGTATAGTTGGAGGGATTCCCAAGGTTCATCCAGTCCAATCTCCTACAATGCAGGAATCACAGCTAAAGACCCCTGACAGATAGCCATCCAACCTCTGTTCAAAAAATTCCAATGAAGGAGAGTTCACCACCTACCAAGGTAGTCTGTTCCCGAGTCACACAGCTCTTCCTAATATTTTGTCAGAATCCCTTTCTTATCATTTGAATTCATTGGTTTGGGTCCTACCCTCTGGAGCAGCAGAAAACGTCCTTGCTCCATCTTCCATGCGCCAGCCCTTTAAGATGGCTATTATATCACCTTTGCCTTATCCTCTCCAGGCTAAACACACCCAACTTCCTCAACCGTTCCTCATAAAGCTTCTTGGTCTCCCTCCTCTGCACACAGTCCAGCTTGTCAACATCCTTCTTAAAAGTTCTACCTAGAATTGGGTCTGACCAAGGCAGAATACAGTGACACTATAGAATTGTGTGGGATACAATAAAATGAACGTGGTGAATCATAAATACCTGAGTAAGCACAGAGATGCCAGTGTAGTCAAAGAAAGTCAGGCCACTGCAGTCAAGTATTAGGAAATGTCTTTCGCTGGGCCATTGCTGTAACGATGATTCACCTATACGGTTAGTTAAAAGGTCTGTTATTTGTTTGTTTGTTTGTTTGTTTGTTTGTTTGTTTGTTTTTGTGGGCTACAGACAGATGCGATATCAATCTGAAATAAGTGGGGATTTCTATATGGAATTGTAGAGCTGGGAAGCCCAGAGGTCATCTCGTCAAACCCCCTGCAATGCAGGAATCACAACTAAAAAATCCCTGGCAGATTGCTATCCAAGCTCTGCTTAAAAATCTCCACCAACTTCCAAGATAGTCTATTCCACTGTTGAAGAGCTCTTACTGTTAGAAAGTTCTTCCTAATCTTAGTCAGAACCTCCTTTCTTGTCATTGGAACCCACTGGTTCAGGTCCTAGCCTCTGGAGTAGTACCAGAAAACCAGCTTGCTCCATCTTCCATGTGACAATCCTTTCAGTCTTCTCTTCTCCAGGCTAACCATACCCCACTCCCTCACATGCTCTGTATGCTGAAGGCCCCAGATTCAATCCCTAGCATCTCCAGGTAAGACGAAGAGGCTCCTGCCTGAAGTTTTGGAGAGCTACTGCCACTCCATGTTGACATGAATGAGCTAGATGCACTATTGGTCTGTTTTGGGATGAGACAGCTTCCTGTGTTCCTAGACATGACTGGAGAGAAGCTGAAAAGACCAGAAATGAAGCCCCGTGCCCTCCCTATGGTGGTTTAACAGTACATTTTATGGTTTCTGTTCTTTATCAGATTCCCAGAGAGCTTTATGGAAAAGCCTTGCTAGGTCCTTAAAATAAATAATAATTCCACATTTAGTGAAGTTCTTTAGTAAAGGTAAAGGGGCCCCTGACCATTAGGTCCAGTCATGACCGACTCTGGGGTTGCGGAGCTCATTTTGCTTTATTGGCCGAGGGAGCCGGTGTACAGCTTCCGGGTCATGTGGCCAGCATGACTAAGCCGCTTCTGGCGAACCAGAGCAGCGCACGGAAACGCCATTTACCTTCCTGCTGGAGCAGTTACCTATTTATCTACTTGCACCTTGATGTGCTTTCGAACTGCTAGGATGGCAGGAGCAGGGACCGAGCAAGGGAGCTCACCCCGTTGCGGGGATTCGAACAGCCGACCTTCTGATCGGCAAATCCTAGGCTCTGTGGCTTAACCCAAAGCGCCACCCGCCTCCGTAGAAGTTCTTTAGCTTCCTTCAAAATTCCTCACATGTTTTGCTCAGGAGGACCTCCTGGATTTTGATTCAATTTCTGTCGGCACTTACCACCCAAATTTTCTATTAGGGGAACTGATGGCAAGTTTGAGCGCAACTGTCTCTTCATGGAATGTAAAGGAAACAGCTTCATAGATGCTTTCCAATAGGCAAACTTAGAATCATAGAATCTTAGAGCTGGAGGGGATCCAAGGGTCATCTAGTCCAACCCTCGGCAATGCAGGAATCTCGGCTAAAGCATCCATAAAGCATCCACTTCACTAGGTAGTTGCTCAATTCAGTTAGCAGGTGGTTAACCAGTAAGTATCTTTAAACACTTGATGCTTCTCATAATACAGTGGTGCCCCGCAAGACGAACGCCTCGCAAGACAAAAAACCCGCTAGACGAAAGGGTTTTCCGTTTTGGAGGCGCCTTGCAAAACGAATTTCCCTATGGGGTTGCTTCGCAAGAAGAAAGCCCATAGGGAAATCTCCGGGGACCTCTTTTAAATGCTAGCGGTGGGGAGCAAAGCCTTCCCCCCCCCTCCGGCCTTCAGAAGAGGTCCAGGAAGGCCGGTGGGGGCCGAAAGGCTTTCCTCCCCACCGCCAGCATTTTAAAAGCAGTCCGGGATAGCAGGAACAGTCCCGGGGCGATTTAAAAGCCCCCGGGAAGGCAGGCAGGGGGGACAAAGACTTTTGCCCCCCGCCCGCCTTCGGAAGAGGTCCTGGACCTCTTCTGAAGGCTGGCGGGGGGCAAAAGTCTTTGCTCCCCCCTGCCTGCCTTCCGGGAGAGCGGAGAAACGCAGCGCTGCGTTTCTCCGCTCTCCCGGGAAGGCAGGCGGGGGGGAAGCAAAGACTTTCGCCCCCCGCCGGCCTTCAGAAGAGGTCGGGGGACAGACTGTCCCCGGACCTGGTCTGAAGGCGGTTTCCATAGGAACGCATTAATTGATTTTTAATGCATTCCTATGGGAAACCATGCTTCGCAAGACGAAAAACTCGCAAGACGAAAAGACTTGCGGAACGAATTAATTTCGTCTTGCGAGGCACCACTGTAATGTGAGCTTTCTAAAAACATATGCTGAAATTACTGCATCTAAAAATGTTCCATAGCAACCCCAAAGAAGCAGATTCACAGGCAGTGCTAAATAACCATCCCATGAGCACAAGGATTTCGACTTGCAAGGCAGAACTTCTCCCCTCTTCCTTCCTGAAGCACAAAGTCTGCCCCCTCCTCAAATCTGCTCCAGATGGTTGGAGGAAACACCAGAAAAAATTGAGGGGGTGTATGGTGGGGAGTCCTGCTGCAGAAGTCGAAATCCTTACACTGATAGGATAGTAACTTTGCACTGCCCGAGTTACAAACCACAGTATTTGATTTCCACCCCATTACGGGGATCTGACCTACGGGACACAAGTATCATTTGCTTTCTTCTGTTAAATATTGGAAGAGAACTAACCTTCTAAGTTATAAACTACAAAGCACCAAACAAAAGGATGGAGATACAAAATGAAATGGTTTAAACTAAATAGTTTTGACAAAGAATATAAAGGGCTCAGAAATTCTTCAAGGGACTTAGGTGCTAACAATGTATGGATTTACATTGGCACTAAATCCTCTCAATGAGTAGCCAAAGATTTGGTGCTTTTTTTTGTTTGCAGTTCTTGAGGTTTATTGGATTATTTAATTGTATATGCATAATGTTTTCCAAATAGAGCAAAAGAGAAATTAATATCAAAGAAAGTAAACTCCAGCCAGACAGTAACTAAAAATAGACTCGAGAGAGCTGCTGGGCCTTTAATGCAATCCTCTCCACAGCCCATACAAAAATGTCAAAGAGTAAAAGAAAATCTTTGCCCCAGAGAGATAATGAAAGATCAGGAATTATGGGAGAATACATCAAAAGCATGGAAAATTCTCCAGTATTTGCTTTACCTTGTGGTTACTCATTTACCTGAATAGAAAAAAAACATTGCTGGCATTTCAATGTCTCCAGGTGGTCACATTGCCCCACAATATACGGTACTTTTCCGTGTATAAGACTATGTTTTTTTACTCTAAAATAATGTTCAAAATCTGGGCTGGTCTTATACACGGATAGTATCTCCCCCCATTATCTTAAATTGGGGTCCCCCCAAATAGTCTAATACATAGGGGCGACTTATAGGTTTATTAATAGGTTTTTTTATATCATATAAAGTTCACAATGTTTGTATCTTACTTTGTCGCAAAATACAATCTTTGGACATGGAATTCAATGGGGAGTGAGTTAAAGGATTCTTTTGTATTTAAAAAGCCTCCTGGCCCCCACCTTAGCATCGCAATTAAATGAGAAATTCAAGACATGGAACAAGAGATGGGGAAGAATTTGTTGAGTTTGCATTTTAATGAAAACTACTTAATTTGCACTTTCCCCAAATAATATGCAAGCTCAAATGCGGATACTTCTTCAACTTTTAAAATTCAGTTCTCCAACCAAATAATGTGTGCAGAAATGTGTATATAATGTGCATATATTAGAGAAGATAACATTCAAAATGCAGTATTGTAGGAGAAAGTGGTTGAAGAAATGTGTTTATCAGGTAAAAATGCATATAAAATGTAAATTGGGAGGAATGAGCAGTAAAATGAGAGTTTTTTTTATAAACCGCTTGAAGTTTTGCTTTGTTTTTACAATCAAGTGGAATACACATTTTATAAAATAAACAAAATACTGATTAATTTAAGTGAAGCCTTTTTTTAAAAAAAAAAGAAAGAAAGAGAAAACTGATGCAGAATAGTGGAGATGAGAACATAAGACTATAAAAATGAGAAACTGAAACAGACAGATTCTTCCAGGCCCAGTAAGAGACAGCCTGCTCTGCCAAGCTAAGGTTCCATTTGCACTATACATTTAAATCAGTATACCAATTTAAACAGTCCTGGCTTCCCCCAAAGAATCCTGGGAACCAGTGGCGTAGTGTAGGTTGTCAGCACCCGGGGCAAGGCAAGTAATTTGCACCCCCTAACCCGTGGATTTGCGCCCCCTAACCCTAACCCCCAGATGTTGCGCCCGGTGCAGCCGACCCCCCCTGCACCCCCCACGCTACGCCACTGCTGGGAACTATGGTTTGCATAGGGTCCTGATGGTTGTTAGAAGACACCCCCGCCCGGAGGGGGGGGGTGCAACATAGCATGCTGTTCTGAGTCTCTTGTCCAGTTGAAAGACCAGGACTCTGATTCCTGCATTGCAGAGTGTTGGACTAGATTACCCTTGGGTCCCTTTCAGCTCTACAGTTCTGTGATTCCCCTCACAGAGCTGCCAAGGTGGTTTAACAATCAGTCCCTCCTCCCAAGGAACTTTGGGAACTGGAGCTCTGTAAGGAGAAAGGGGGGGGGTCTCCTAAGAACTCTCAGTACAGTGGTACCTCGGGTTAAGAACTTAATTCGTTCTGGAGGTCCGTTCTTAACCTGAAACTGTTCTTAACCTGAAGCACCACTTTAGCTAATGGGGCCTCCTGCTGCCGCCGCGCTGCTGGAGCACGATTTCTGTTCTCATCCTGAAGCAAAGTTCTTAACCCAAGGTACTATTTCTGGGTCAGCGGAGTGAGTAACCTGAAGCGTCTGTAACCTGAGGTACCACTGTAACCTTTAACAAACTTTGCTTCCCAGGATTCTTGGCGGTGGGGGGAACCATGATTGTTTAAAGTAGCTAGATACTTTGAATGTATGGCATAGATGGGAACTAAATGTGCTGGTTTTTGAAGAAGAAGGAGGAGGAGGAGGAGGAGGAGGAGGAGGAGGAGGAGGAGGAGGAGGAGGAGGAGGAGGAGGAGGAGAGGAGGAGGAGGAGGAGAGGAGGAGGAGTTTGGATTTGATATCCCGCTTTATCACTACCCTAAGGAGTCTCAAAGCGGCTAATATTCTCCTTTCCCTTCCCCCTCCACAACAAACACTCTGTGAGTTGAGTGGGGCTGAGAGACTTCAGAGAAGTGTGACTGGCCCAAGGTTACCCAGCAGCTGCATGTGGAGGAGCGGAGACGCGAACGCGGTTCCCCAGATTACGAGTCTACAGCTCTTAACCACTACACCACACTGGCTCTCACCATACTTGAGCTTCAGGAAAGTCATCTTCGACCCTGTTAACCACCCTTTGGCCAGTCAGGCATCAGGAAAGCTCTTCCCTTTCACCTCCTCGCTGGCAGCCATTTGTATACATCCTACAGAACTCATGCCTGCCTGCCTCTAGCCTTCTGGGTGATTCTAAGTGACATCACATCATGCTCCTTGCCTGGACATGTAAGCATCAGGCACATTCATGCTACCTTCTCCATTGCCATCTCTTAGGACATGCACTCAAGAGAAGCCCTGCATGTAATGGGAAGCTCTTGCTTTGGTTTTGGGTTCTGGGTCTTGCAGTCACAGCACACACAAACAGCTCTCTGCGACTGGCGTGCGGAAAATTGAGAACAAAGCTCTCAACGAAGGCACAACACCACAATTTGGAGCTTTTGTAGTGCAAAGGTGCAATGCCAACAGGCAAGTATATTCATTTGAACTTTAGATTCTAAAGCAAATAAAGAACCAGGGGGGAGAAATATGACCCAATCATATAATTTTATGGTATTCCACTGATCTCCAAAGTGGTGCAAACCTGGAAATCTAGATCACCTACGTTTGGTAACTGTCCCACATGTTTATTTTACAACACATTTCGAACACCTAGTTAAATCAACACACTCATTCCAATACATTCACAATCTTCAGACCCTTCACCTCCTGCCATGTCAAAGGGAAGGTATGTGGGGCAGTGAGATAAGTTTGATTCCTGATCAAACTTTAACTGACATGGGTCCTGGAATATGATGGGGGTAATCTAAAGGCCCGTCAAGTGTTTATGTCTTAAATGATAAACTCACCATGGCAATTTCCATTGGATAATGGGCTGAGCAATGTGTTCTGTTCATACTGTAAGAAATAGAAAAAGGAAGTGATGAGAGAAAGAATTGTCCCTTGTTTCGCTGCCTTAAAAGTTTTGCAAATCCACCGTGTGCAAAGGTAACTGAAGTTACGTTGTATTAAGCTCCGTGTTTCTTTACTGGGTCTGGAGACTCACTGCTTCTTCATAAGGCAACTACAACCCAGCCTCAGCAGCAATAACATCCACACTTTAAAAGGGGTGTGATGTAAAGATTAAACAATATATAAATATTGCTTAATACGGTACATTTATACTCAAACTCTCCATTAAAAATGCCCAAGGTGGCTAACAGTAACACCCACAATAGAAAATAGCTAAACCATATTTTTTAAATAAAAAAAAACCCATACACAGTATTACAATAAACCTAGGGGTGGCCCTAAATTTGCCTCAAACTACAGAGGGAGAGGCTCAAGCACACGAGGGGAAGGCATAGGGAGAGAAGAGAGTACATGAGCCCAGAAGGTGTTTGAGCTGAGGACACATTTATTGTACTGCCATAGCATGGTTTGGCTAGCAATGACTCAACAGAATAGCAAGATGAGGGAAAGTGCAGCGGTGGCGGCAGCAGCAGCATATATACTAAAGCCACGTTATATGAGCCATAAAATAACTTTGGTCAGCTTCATTTATGCATACATTTGCCTCTGTATCTGTATCATTAAGAATGCTGCTGGGATAGACTTAAGCTCCTGGTCCAGAATCCTATTTCCTATAATGGCCAGTTAGATGCTGTCAGAAAGCCCAGAACCCAGGCATAAAGGCAATATCTTTTTCTCTGAATACTGCTTCTGAACATGGAAGCTCTATTTATCCATGATTGCTAATAGTCATTGATAGATCTCTCTTCCCTGAATTTGGCTAATCCTCTTCTATGCTCACTGAACTGACACCACACACACACACACACACACACACAAGCCCACATCACACTTGTAGAATCCTTCATTTACTGCACACAACTCATTTTCTATGTGTTTGGCTTCAGTAGCAAGCAGTGTGTCTGTGTGTATGTGCCTGTCGAGCATCAGAGCTACCTGGCTTAACTGGTTGGCACACGGTCTACCCTGGATCCAAGCACTGGCTTTTGGATTGCTGGCTCTGACTAGGTCACTGTTTTCTTAGGCGTGCTTTGAGTCATGCTCCTAGGTTTCTAATCTGGATCAACTCCATAGCTTTGAATGCTGATTTGGTGGAGGGGCAGGGGAAATGGCCAGGCACGCAGTATTCATATAAACAAAGTCTTTGTTAAGAGTGATGGATGGACCACTGTTCTGAAAAATTAAGCTTTTGCTTTCTCAATCATATCTAACCAAAATCAACAGAAGGACTCCACCACTGTAGTGCTGGAAATTGGCTTCTGTGTTGCCATATCACACAACCTCACTAAGCGGGAAGGGGGAATAAATAATGTTGTGCTTTCAATTTCTTCAACTATGGAAGGTCCCAGTGTAGCTTTGCATGGTCAGTTTGCTTGAGAGAAGTGGGAGTCCTGGAGACGTCTGGTGGTTTTGTAATATCCAGTATTGGCTTGCAAGACTCACCAGAGCAATCTGAGGAGGGAAACCAGTCATTACCAGAAACATTCAGGAGCTTGCGAGAGAGGCAGAGGCTGTCTCATTCAGCACCATAGTGACATATTAGCTAGGAACCCCAGGTGCAGAATGCTGACATTGGTGGGGGCTGCCAGTCAGCCAGCAACCATGCACTTGCATATCGGTGACTGAGACACCTCCTGCCTTCACTGCTGCCTCTCAAATGTCTCAGGTAATGAGACAATTTTCCTTTCTGCAGCCACCACCAATGGTGCAAGCGAACCACAACACTGGCCTATACAGACAATATCTTCTTATAAGCAAATATACTGATTGAGCAGGTTAAGAGGACAAAAGGCAATGAGATATCCAAATTATCATTGCCCTCCCGCCCCCTGCAATTTAGTATCAATAGCTGATTTCTCTGGCAAATTCAAAACTGCCTTCCTCCCCCTGTCGCTGCCCAGACCCCACATTCAGACAAGTTAAGCAAGTTTCACTGCTTCTTCTCACTCTGCAGGTGGGTGTCAGCTAATTATCAAAATAGCTGAGTTGACCTGCTGCCTTGATCATCCACAATAAATTACAGTGGTGCCTCGCAAGACGAAATTAATTCGTTCCGCAAGTCTTTTCGTCTTGCGAGTTTTTCGTCTTGCGAAGCACGGTTTCCCATAGTAAAGGTAAAGGTACCCCTGCCCGTACGGGCCAGTCTTGCCAGACTCTGGGGTTGTGCGCCCATCTCACTCAAGAGGCCAGGGGCCAGCGCTGTCCGAAGACACTTCCGGGTCACGTGGCCAGCGTGACATCGCTGCTCTGGCGAGCCAGAGCTGCACACGGAAACGCCGTTTACCTTCCCGCTAGAAAGCGGTCCCTATTTATCTACTTGCGCCCGAGGGTGCTTTCGAACTGCTAGGTTGGCAGGCGCTGGGACCGAACAACGGGAGCGCACCCCGCCGCGGGGATTCGAACCGCCGACCTTTCGATCGGCAAGCCCTAGGCGCTGAGGCTTTAACCCACAGCGCCACCCGCGTCCCCACGGTTTCCCATAGGAGTGCATTAAAAATCAATTAATGCGTTCCTATGGAAACCGCCTTCAGACCAGGTCCGGGGACAGTCTGTCCCCCGACCTCTTCTGAAGGCTGGCGGGGGGGGGGAAGTCTTTGCTTCCCCCCCCCCGCCTGCCTTCCCGGGGCAGCGGAGACTTCTCCGCTGTCCCGGGGCGATTTTAAAATGCTGGCGGGCGGCAGCGAAGCCTTCGCTGCTGCCCCCCAGCATTTTTAAAACCCCGGGACAGCGGAGGACTTCTCCGCTGTCCGGGGCGATCTTAAACTGCTGGCGGGCGGCAGCGCTGCCGCCCGCCAGCATTTTAAAATCGCCCCGGGACAGCGGAGGAATTCTCTGCTGTCCCGGGGCGATTTAAAAGCCCCCGGGAACGCACCGTTTCTCTGCTCTCCCGGGAAGGCAGGCAGGGGGGAGCAAAGACTTTTGCCCCCCGCCGGCCTTCAGAAGAGGTCCAAGACCTCTTCTGAAGGCGGGCGGGGGGCAAAAGTCTTTGCTCCCCCCCGCCTGCCTTTAAAAACCCCCGGGAAGGCAGGCAGGGGGGACAAAGACTTTTGCCGCCCACCCGCCTTCAGAAGAGGTCCAGGACCTCTTCTGAAGGCGGGCGGGGGGCAAAAGTCTTTGCTCCCCCCGCCTGTCTTCAAAAGCCCTCCGGGATAGCGAGAAGCGCTTCCCTGCTATCCCGGACTGCTTTTAAAATGCTGGCGGTGGGGAGCAAAGCCTTTCGGCCCCCGCCGGCCTTCCTGGACCTCTTCTGAAGGCCGGAGGGGGGGGGGAAGGCTTTGCTCCCCACCGCTAGCATTTAAAAGAGGTCCCCGGAGATTTCCCTATGGGCTTTCTTCTTGCGAAGCAAGCCCATAGTGAAATTCGTTTTGCGAAGCGCCTCCAAAACGGAAAACCCTTTCGTCTAGCGGGTTTTTCGTCTTGCGAGGCGTTCGTCTTGCGGGGCACCACTGTACACGTAGAGTAGCACATGTGGCAAATGCCTGTAAAACGAACTTAAAACCTTCTTTGTTGTTGAACTCTTTTACCTGCAGAGCATATTTGCAGGAGGTACAATGCCCACATTTAAAGAAACCACATGGGGGACCAGACAACATACATTGTATGGGTGCTGATTTTAAATCCGTATGCACCAATATATCTTTTAGTGACTTGGTGCGTCATTTGGCAAAAAGGGGGGTATTATCACACCCGGGGATATCCTTAAGAATATGTCAATGACTTTCTTTCAAAGTGAAGACGATCAATTGTTTAAGGAAGATATGTCATTACTTAGTTTGTCAAAACAAAAAGTACGTTTAGAAATGCACGCAGCAGCGTTAACTGGATATGTAAAAAATAATTTAATCCCTAAGAACACTGCCGGTTACGTCTCATGTGTTTTTTTTTTGTTTTTTTTAAAAAAATTTTTATTGGGTTTTCAACTTTTTTCACCAGACAAACATACACATATAAAACAAACACAAACACAAATCAAAACATCATAACCTTACTTTCATAATCTTCTTTCCATGACCTCCCCACACTCCCCTACCCACCTTCCACTTTCCTTGATATCTCAGCAAATTATTTGTTCATACTCTTAAATATTATTCATATCCTTACTTAAAATTTATCATTTTTACTTATCATAATTTTACATATCCCATTTTACACATTAAATCCTTTCTTTAAGGTCGGCCTAATTTCTCTCCCACAAATTCTTCCCTCATTATATTAAATCAAAGATCATAATATTTCAGTTCTAAATCCCAGATTTTTACCACCCTATGCTCCCCTCCCCCCCTGCCCCGGTTTTTTGCCCCTTCCCAAATCAATGTCCTCGAAAAAGGGAAAAAAAAAATTTAGCCCGGATTTCTCACATCAGAGGCTCTTAGGCCCCAATTAGTCTCTCTCCACCGGTTTTGTTTATAGTCCATTTTGTTGGTCTTCTCTTCTCGAAGGAGTTCTGTCACCAGCTCCTCATGTTTTCCTCCTTCCACATCCAACAAAAACAGTTTCTGTCCAGGATCAACAAATCTCCCATACTCCAACTTAAAGAAAGAGTCCCTGTCGTACTTATTCATTCTTTTATAGCTCAACATTATAGTTATTCCAGGGACCTCCATCTTTCTCTCCTTTTGCAGATTTGTAATCCATTGGTTGTCTTCTTTATTTCTTTTGTTCCCAACAGTTGCAGACTTTTGATTGCTCTTGTCCACCAGGATTTCCTCTTCTCCTTCCTCTTTTTCCCCCAATTCTAAAGTTATCTCTTCTTCTACAGCTGCAGATTTTTCTTCCTCCTGCTGAATTCCATCAACAGAGTTGCTTAGTTTAAGGTTGAAGGTCACCAGTTGTTTACTCATGACCCGGCTCTGTTCTTGTAAAGTTCCCACAAGAAAAAACATTTTTTCTATCTCTGCCAGTAATTTTCCTTCAGCAGCCATTGCAATATCTTCAGTTCCCTCCAGGGGGATTTCCATCATGGTTCTTTTCCAACAATCTGTTACTTTGTTATTCAGAATTAGTTTGTTTCCAATCAGTTCAATTTTAAAGTAGCACTTTTAATCCAGAAAGAGGTTTGCAACACAGTTCCAAATTTTAACTGCCCGTTTGACAGCTCTTTTGACAGCTGTCAAACTCCTTATTCTTTTTCTCGGGCTCACACACAGGGCGCTTCCCGGGTCCGGGGGGGGGGTCAGTCAAGAAAGAAAAACCTCTGAAATTCCTCTCTCTTCCTCTCCAGCACAAATAACTTCTTAATCCAATTTGTGAAAGTTGTCAATTTAAGCACCAGGGTCTTTTCCGACCTAGTGCTCCTCTCTTTGCTTTAAATCTTTTGGTGGGGGGGGGAGTGCGGACTTCCTTTTTAACACGTCCCCCGGTCGTACTTAAATTCAGGAATAAAAACTTTTAATGCCGAAATTTCCTTTTACTCACGGGTTACTTTTTTTTCAGTCCAATTTCAGGAAGAAAGACAGCGCTCTCCGGTCATGGCTCGCGGCTTCGCTCCGCCGAGGTAGCGATGGACTCTCAGCACCGCGCCGCTCCCCAGTCCACTCCGCAGCCTTTAAAAAGGCTCTTCGCGGGTCGGGGAGGGCGTTTAAGGTGCCCACCGAGTCACCAGGTCCGCAGGCTTCCGCGCCTGCGGTTTTTAAGGGTCCCCGTGTCGCCGGCACGGCAAGACCCGTCCTCAACGGAGCCGATTCCCTCCGGAGCTCGGAGGGAATCCGCCATTACCCGTTCGCGCTATCCCGGAAGTTCATGTGTTTACTGAGTATGCTTTACGTGACCATAGGCTTGTTTGTTGTTGTTTTGCTTTGATCATCCATGCACGGTCAGCATTCATGGTTAAGCAGCCATGCCACTAAAGGGATGCTCTGAAGATCAAGACAAAGTGGCCGCTATTAATAATCCTGAAATTTGCTGCTGCATATTTGCTGTAAGGTTCCTCCATCCAGCCATAAAGGAATGGATTGTCAACTTTGTCAAAGATGGCCAGTCAGAGCACACCAAAGCCCCTCTCAGGTGGGTGTCATTGTGGGCCAGTGCTCCCCCAGCAAAACAAACATTTCAAGTCAAAACAGAAGCTGGCCAGCGTGTGAGAGTCTACACTTTTATTTAGATCTATGACTCCACCTGGCTACTAGCTGCTACATGGCGGAGCCAAGTCCTCCTTCCTTTTCCTCAACCCGTCTCCTGTGTAGCTACAGCAGGCTTTAAGCTTTCCAGCCAGGCCTCTACCGTTGCAGACATACATGTTTGCGTGAGGGCCCTTCCGACCTGCCCTAGCCATCTACCTGAAACTAAGAGAACAAGGCGGGGAGGTAGGCACATTTCTTTGACCTGTACCAGAACCAGGGGAGCCTCCCACACCAGTTAGGGAGACAGCCTGCCATAGTTTTTAGACCTCCGTGGGTGGTGAATGCAGCTGTTGTCAGAAGTGGCATTTGTTCAGGGCTGCCCTTAGTCACCCAGTGTTTTCCTGTGACAACTTTGTGATGAGTTCTGGAACCAATTTTTCTAGGGGGAAAAGTGCCAAGCAAGATCCAGATCCTGTTTCCCAGTTAAGAAATTTATGTCTCAAACAACAAAAGGTTTTATTCTGCTTATTTTAATTCTTTTGACTAGATTTGCCAGAGACCAAACCTGACAGCTCAGTAATAGAGAAAGCACATGATTTGCCTGGAGAATGACCCAGGACCCAATCCTTGTATAAAGCCTATGAAGAGCCACTGACAGTCAATGTAGACTGCTGAGTTAGATGTGCCAACAGTCTTACTGGGGATAAAGCAGCTATCTCTGTTCTAAAGTGTGTTTTCTACCCCTGAGGCGTTTCCTCTTGGCCAACAACACAAAGTGCAATCACCATGCTTTGAATCTGCAGTACAGTTTGAATTTCCTCTTTGCAATACGAGCGGGTGGAATGAAAATGTGAACCAAAAGTACAGAAAAACACAAGCAACCCTCTCTCTGTGAAGAAACATGCCTTACCTTGTTCATATCTTCAGGTAGCTGCTGTGCACACGTGCTTTCCTTCTGGATTATTTTTAATATGTCCATGTGAAACTTCTTAGCATTCAGAAAGACGAGTGGGTTATTCACCGAGACAATTTTTACTGGTTGTAAGGACTCCTTTGAATTAAAATTAAAAACAGTTTAGCAAATATAGTAATGCTTGTTAACCAGCAGACATAGCATTCTTTACAATAGACTAATGGAGTTGAGAGTTGCAAACTCTATAAAGGCCATTTGAGCTCCAAGAACTTCCTGCTCAATGCAATGCAAGATCTACAATGCAGCCACCCAGCCTCTAGTAAAATACCTTGACCAAGAGAAAGCCTACCACAGACCGCCCCACAAGCAGTGTGCAGAAGTTTCTCCTCATGTTTAAGTGAAGTCTGCTTTCCTGCAATTTTCCGCCTTTTGGTTTTCGTTCTGCCCGCTGGAGCAATATCTTCTTCATGGCAGTCCTTCCGATATCTGAAGACAGCCATGCCTCCCCTTAACCGTTTCTTCAGGTGAAACATACTTAGCTCTTTCAACCACTCCTCAAAAGACTTGGTTTCCAGGCTCCTCTGCAAAATCAGGTGGCACCAGGAGTCATCCCTCAGGCTGAGCCTTCTAGTAGGCCCCACAGCGGACAGGAAATAAATGTATGGAAACTGAGAAGTCTGAAATGTCTCCCAACGTTTTTTAATGCCAATTAAAGCATTCTGCACCCTAGACTCCTGAATGCCAAGATGATGCCAGGTTCTCGTTAGGTTGTGTGCAACAGGAATAAGATCAGGTCCCCTCCCCTGCTGCTATAGGTATAAGCAGTTTCCACATACACTCTGAGGAAGTTGAAATGGACACATGTCCAGCAAGGACAAAGCACAGAGGAGGAGGAAGAGGACAGGGATTCCCCCATGCTGAAATATAACTCCCTTTGAATGAAGAGAGAATAAGAAGACTAGGCTTACAGAATCTGCTTCTGTTTTGAATCTGCATTCCACTTCTTTCATATGTTTCAGGCTCAGAGTTGTTGCTCTATAACAGATATGTGAAAGCAGCATATATGAGAGTGCACACTGTGACTGTAAATGCCAAACAAGCTTTTGAAAAGTGAACATTTTCCAGGTGGTATCTGGCTATTCACATGTTCCAGATTCTGCAAATTACTTACTTCATACATTGGACAACCTGTGTTTGTTGATGGGTGCTAAAATAGAAAGGGTTCTATAGCTACTTGCTCTCCTACTTTAAAAAAAAGTCAGGCTCAATCAGAGGCATAGTGTGAGGGGGCCCGGGGGGGGGGGCATGGCCCCAGGTGCACATTTTTGAGCCTTGGCAGCTGAGGCACGGCAGCAAGCAGGTTGGTCTAGTGGTCAGGTGGATGGAGGCAGCAGGCAAGCAGCCTGTTGGAGGTGGGTTCCGTTCACTCTCCACATGGACTCCACACATGCTTTCCCCCTGTGTGAGCCCCCACCCCAGCTGCCCAGTTCACTGGGGGGGTGCAACACTTGCCCCGCCCCAGGTGATGGCAACCATCGCTACGCCACTGGGCTCAATAGTTAAATTAACAGGATTCGTTCACCTATATGTAGACAAACAAAAAAGACATTGGACAGTTTTTCCAGACGCATTTGCAAGGCAGCAAAAATGAGCAGAAGACAGGAATTAACCCATCCCCAACTACCAACTGGCTCCTGCTAACAACATCCTCAGACCCCGTATTCATTTTACAATGGAAACATAGGATTGGGAACCCCGTTTTCCCCTTACATCATGCTTATTTTAATCCTGAAATTGGTTGCATAGTCATAGCCTATACTCTGAGCATTCTGTGACATGGGCTAGGAATTTGAACCTTCAACAGACTACAATTTCCATGATTCCTGGGAGGTAGGAATGACAGCTGAACTGGCATATAACCTATGTAAGTTTGCAATGTATTTTTGCCCTAAATGCAATAGAATGATATATTTCACTGTTGTGGATACAAAATTCTTTGCCTCTGAGAACACTGTAGGAATGTCTCACCTTGGGAAACGGAAAACCACTATAAGTATTGTGCAGACTACGCCGTACAGCAATCCCACATTAGCAGCAAAACAAATTGTAAATATGTAAGTGCTAACCCATATACTCTGTAAGGAAAAAAAGAGAAGACAAAAAGGAATTAGTTATACAAACTTAGCAAAAAAAGTGTGTGGGAAGAAAGGTTATTAACCCTTTCCCTGCAAGCTGATTTTTGTCCAAAATATCCCTTCCCCATAGGGATCACCTTATAATATTTTTCTTCTTTGGGATAAATAAGTACACATTTATTGTAGCAGCACTGGTCACGCTACTGGGAGCCAGCATAGGCTTTTCCTAGGCCCTGGTCAAAGGACTAGAGAAACTTTCAGAACCAATATGACCACAGCAGTGGCAGGACAAGGGGGGAAAGAGAAAAAGAAAGAAAATCAGTACCATGGACAGTTACAGATTTATCCTACCACATGCAGTGGTGTTGTGCATCCTGTATAACAAAAGTCATGCTTCTTGTATGATACAATAGAAGTCAAGCAATGCACACCTGTGATTACATTTTGATAGTCCAAGAAGCCATGACTAATAAGTGGTTGGATTTGGTACACAATATAGCCTAAAAGATCTCAAGCCCTGACAATGAGCCTAGTGAGCTATTTTACATGTTGCTGTTTACAGAGGCTGTTATAGCATTGTGAGAGATCTGTGTATTTAAGTGCACTGGTGCAGTGTATGGAGATCATCATCAGTGGGAGTGACTTTTAAAAGATATAAAACACTTATCAAGATGGTGACACTAGATGGTAGGACTCCAAGCTTGCGGATCTGTATCACACACACTTTTCAAGAGAAGTGTTATATTTTATTGATCACGTTTCTTTCTTAACATGCCTACAAAGATCACAGAGAAGTATATAAGAGGTTCCCCATTTTATTCTTACCAAAAAAAAAAAGCCTTTGATGTAGGTTATGCTAAGAGATAGTGACTGATCTGAGATAACCCAGAAAGTTTCATGGTTGAAACTCAGTTGCTACTCTGTCCCATGCTGTAATCAAAGGATTTCTGCAAAAATCTACAATCTGTAGCAGAGCAATCACTCTCAAGTCTATACACATATACAAACTTAAAAACCTAATCCAAAATATAGTAATTTTATATTCAGCTTCAGTGCTAGCACTGAAATCTCATAACATTCTGATATCTCATTGACTTCTACTGGTTTGAACCAGAATACTGACGTATGGAGGGGGCAAGGGGGAGAATGATTGCAAAAGGTTTCCTTTTACAAAATTTGAAATTAAAATCTGTTCATTTTTGCATTTGTGTAAAAAGATCTGGCTGCTTCTTAATTTTACTGAATGTCGTTCTCTTGCTTATTATTTCTAAGCATGGTCCAATGCTGAAGTTTTGCTCCTCAAAAAAAGTAAGATTTATAGTGCAAATTGAGAAGAGAACAACGAGTAAAATATTAAACCCAAACCAGCAAAATGCATATGTATGTACAGGGAAGAAAACAGAAAGGGGGGGGGCAGGATTCAGGACTGGGGAGTTGCTTTGTAAGAAGACGGATGAAAAGGTCTTTTTCATCTCTATCATGTTGGTTGTAAAGAAAGCCAAAATGATGGAAAATTATCCCCTGATGACTAATTGGTACCTGGCTGAAGCAATTTGATTATTTCAAGTTCCTTCCATAGTGGTTGTGTTGCTACATAAATCATACCACAATTCACATCCCTTAGAACAAATTAGCCAAACTGAAATTACAATCTCGTCTGGAATGAAATGGTTTCTTTGTAATAGCATTGAAGCACACAGCCTGGGAAAACTGCTAGCTCAGCACTTGCTTTTGAAAACGATGACTCTGAATTCCAAGGAGAAGGCAAGGGGGAAGGAAAGAAAGAAAAGGGCAGGATAATACTTTATACAAATCTTGAAGAGCAGGAAACAAAGGTAGGAGGTGAGAGGAATACTTTGGATCCAAGGAGAATTTTACCACCCAGACAAAGAAGATCTTCTCTAAACAATGAGCGTTGAACTCCAAAACATTTCTGGGAGAGCACTGTTCTCAAACCAAACCCCTAATCCTAAGAGGCCAATGATCTCACTTGCGTCAAAGTGCCCATCTGGCTGCAGCAACTACGGGCTTGATAGCTGCTACAGCCAGCCAAAGAGCTTCCCACCTGCCTGCCTTCTTAGGGTCTACACTTCCTCTTATCCCATGCTGAGAAAGCAAGGATCTGAGCAGTTTTCTGCTTGTCCCGTGCTCTCTATGCATGGGTCTGAGCGGTTTTCCATTTGCCCTGCCACTTTCCCTTGGAAAACCCACTCTTCACCCCAGAATCGGAGTGAACATCAATCCATGGGAAACCCAACTGAGGTTTGCTCCGATTCAGCAGTAAAGAATGGGTTTTCCCAGGGGGGGAGCAGTCCCAATGGGCAACAAGACCTGCTATCCCTCACAGCAGTGTCTTTCTGTTGCTGTAGAAGAAAAGTAAGCAAGTAGAGGTGGCAATAGCAGTGGCTGTAATAAGGCTCTCCAGACAACATAGCAACTATTACAGGCAAGTAGAGGTTTCTCAACACACAAGGGCTAAACCGCAAGCTCCTTAGAACTGACGTATTTGCTTCTACATAATAAGATTTGGCATGTGACAAAGAATCATATGTAACTGTTTCTATTTCCTGAATTCATTCTTGTTCTATTGATGTTCCACTGAGAGTCCTATGGAGTTTTAAACATCCAACCTAGAATGCAATTGTAAGTATAAAACCAATATTTATTTCAAGAAGGCTCCTCCTTTGGCAATGGGACATCTTCACTTCAATCATAATACAAGGCACTAATGCCTGGGAAAGGCTGGCCAAGACAACCATATCCCCACCTGTCAGTTACCCTTTCAGAGGTTTGTTATGGCTCTCTGTCAGAACTCTTGTTAATAAGGACGTCAATATGCCACCCTGACACAGAGTGAAGCAGGTTTTCTTTTTATCTTCCAGCTTTTAAAGGAAAATCATAGACAGGAACAAAGTTCTGTAAAGACATTACAGAATATACAAAGAGTACTTTGGCAAAGTATTTTTATAAAGACAAGTAAGGCAACTAATAGAAATCAACACATCATCAGCTCGTCAAATAACACATTTAACCATCACCCAACTTAATTATTTGTTCTAGGACCTTTTCTGGTCCTAGAACATCAAATGAGAAGGTGGGTTCTTGAGAGCACATGACAGAGGAGAAAGGTGCTTTGTTAGCAGGAAAAAAAGGGTAAGGGAAAGAAACAGTGGCAAAACTTTAATTCATATGTAAAAGAATGGACCTTCCTCTCAGTAAATTCCTACACAGTTGGCTGAGGGACAGCAACAAAAGGGAAGACTTGGTAGTGGGGGCATTTAGGACATTATCCCATACATTGAAAGGCCTGGAGGAGGGGAATCCTTAGATTCAATTTCACTTACCCAGTCTATTTTATCCACATTCCAATACTTTTTTAAGTCACGGAACTGCACCAGCATCCCCTTCAGCCCCACCACAATGATACTTGCTAGAACGCACTGCAATGAAAGAATCCTTTGTCAGAAAGTGAATTCAGCATTTCCCCCCCAGACATGCAGGGAAATAGATTTCGGCAAGTTAACTGGCAAATTCCCTGGAAGCCTGAAGACACCTCTTCACTACAGTTATCAACACCTCCAAATATAAATAATGCCAAAGAGATTATATCTTACATGTGCCTTTTGTGGATTCTGAAATTGCAATGCACTATACATTTGGGTGGCAACTAGAAGGATAAATTCAAAGAGTCTTTGAAATACCAGGCATTTTTTAAATCCAAAAAATAATAACCAGGGACAAGAACGGCCTGTGAGTGAATATGCCACTTTCATTTCTTCAGACAGTAGAAAGGCCTCTTTCCTTGCGTGGAGAATAAGGGTTTTTCCCCTTACTCATGGGAAGAAGAGGGTAAATTATCCCCTAGCGCTGGTGCTAGAAGCCCTGGCTCCAGTCCTATGACCTAGTGCAAAATTATACCCTAGGTGCAAAGATTCAAAACTTCTGCAATAAGTTCCATCGAAAACAGGCAACCCAGTTCATATCCAAGCAAAACAGAAAGAAAGACTCCCCACTCCCTATTTGTTCTTGGCACATGAAACTAGTGTGTTCTCTCCCTTCTATGAGAGCATTAATAATCATGGAATCATAATGAAAGGCGGTGCAGTCATTTTCAGAAAGAATAGTTTAGTCTATGAAAATCATATGATCGCAAATAATAGTAATTAAAAAAAGAACTGTACCATGGGCAGCCAGTATAGCATTGGTCCTACTGCATAGATGACCACAAGCACCAATATGCAAGATATTAGGCAAGCCACCTAAAAACAATTGGAAAGGAGAAGCATAAATAATCACATTATTCAAATTCTAAAGCATGTCTAAAATGAAATGAAAGTGCTTGGTTTGCCGAAGTTGCTGAGCATAACAAAACACTGCAGACACATAAAAATTCTAGGAGCCAGGAAAGGGGATTTTGGCTCTCACATGGTCTGCAGATTGGAAGCATCTGAGTATAATTTAAGATTTGACCTGTTGTGGTTACCCTTAGCCCACCTAAAGAACAAATACATGTATCAAATACCAATATATACAATATACAAAAGGGGGGGTTACTGTTTGATCCCAAATATGCAGGCAGAAAACACTGAGCTTCTGGAAAATGTACTTTTGTGCCTGTATTTATTACACAATGGTTGCAAACCAAAGAAATTCATCCACACCCAAGTCACACTGATTTCTATGAGATTTAGGGTGGGACTACGTGTCCTCCACATACCTGTTGGTTGGCAGCTTCTCCTAGGGGGGAACTGTGGCAAGGAAGTGGTAGCTGTGGAAATGTTTAGGCACTCTGTTCCATCACTTGTCTCCTCCCAAGTTCCTCTCAAACCTGATTGCTTTATTTATCCCAACTTTCCTCTAAGGATCTCAGAGTGGCATACATGGCCGGCTTCTCTTCACAACAATCCTATGAAACCAGTTTGGCTGAGAGCAACTGGCAGAAGGTCACCCAGTCACTGGGAATTTGAACACAAGGCTCCAGCATCCAACAGTGGAGAACAAGCAAGCATGCATGGATTGCTGGCTCTTTCTGAATCTTTTGCATTTCATTATGAAAGTTGCCCATTGCAGTTTTTCCCCCCATTCTACATGGAGGGATCTCTAAGAAGCCTTTATTTTGTCCTCAGGGATCTAATGCTGCAATTACACATTACAAAAGATGCAGGACTGACACTAAAAACAGCAGTGCTCCCAATTCTCCACCTCAGTCTCTTCCTTTTCTTGCATATAGATGAGAATGTGTGACACCACACCTCTAGTTTTTGCACTAATAAAGCGGCACAAGTGCAGAAAAACTTGGAACATGGTACCATTGTGTAATTCATTCCGTTTTACTGCACAACGGGAGGAAGAGAAGGAGAAGAGGTGCAGAGAAGCTACTTTCAGCAATAGCCACACATCTCTCATAAGACGTTGTTCCAGTCTAATGGAGAATTGCCGCAGGATTTGTTTGAGTGGAGACCAATTTGTGCGGAGTGATTGGATCTGTTTCTTAGCCAAACCACGACCTGCATGATTTTTAAATATTCTCTATTTTGTACGTATTACTCTCCTGATTGGACCTGTGATTCTTCTTGGGTGGGAACTTTTTTTGTCTGTATTTGTTGCTTTGCTTTGCTTATTTTATGTCAGTCTGATGACCAGACTTGGCTTGAGGTAGGCATGTAATAGATCAGTTTTGTTTCCCAAAATGAAGGACTGTTTGGTTTGTCAGGGATTTTTGTGTGTGTGTTTAGTGTCTGTGTCTAGTCTCTAAAATCACTATTGTCATTTGCTTTTGTCTCCGTTGATATTTTCTATGGATAGCTCCAGCGGCTGATCATACACCCTTACGTATCAAAGCATTCGCTGGTCGGTACAAACGGGTAAGAGTTTTGGTTTGGTTTTCTTTGGCCTTCATCAAGAGAAGGAAGACATCAGCTGTTTGGGTCTAGAGATACTTTCCAAATGAGCAGACAGTGTCTCAGGAAAGGGCAAGTACTATTTCCCTTCCCCCACAGAACATGACAACCTCACTTCAGAAACTTCCAGTTTGGTAGTGTGGGCAGGCTGTTTTATCACCTTTTACTGCTGTTTGAAGGGATCACAGCACTTATTCCACACATGTTCTAACTGAATGGCTACTTTTTGCATTTCATTTTCGTCTGATGTCACTCCTTACAAATCCCATTATCCCCTATGTATCATACACCTGCAACTGAAGATTACACCATGCATCTGATCAAACGGACTCAAGTCCACAAAAGCTTATTCCATAATAAAAATGGTTAGGGTTTCAAAGCACCACACGGCTTCTTGTGGACTGTAGGCAGAGACAATCAATACAATTGGAGGCAGGCTCTTACTGCCCAGCAGTTATTAGTCTGATTTTCTTAAGGTGGAACCAACACTGACTGTTAACCTTAATGTTATATTTATATCTTTGCTAGGTATTGTAAGATAGTTTAAACATTACTGTTTTTTCCATTGGGAAATGTAGAAAAGAACATGTGCTAAAAGTAAGGTGAAGATCCCAGGTTCATTTGCTGGCATCTTCACTAAGAGGGTCAAAGGCAGAACAACTGGGAGAGACTTTTTGCCAGGAGACCTGCTGCTGGTTAGGATAGGGCAGCCTTCCCCAGCCTGGTATCCCATAAACTCCCATCCGCCCACACCAGCACAGCCAATGATAAGAGATTATAGGAGTTGCAGTACAAAATATCTGGAGGCCATCAGGTAAGGGAAGGCTAGATAGCCCTATTGACCTAGACAGTCCATTGCATCAGTTCAGTGTAGGCAGCTCTTAATATATTTTCATTCTGGGATCATTGCCCCTGTATTTGATTGGTCGGTATTACTTTTCTGAAGCATCTTAGGAGAGTTAAGCTCGCTTCCTTTCCCTTTTCTTCTGCCAATGTAGCAGGCACATGTGCCTACGGCATCCCCTTGAATGGTTACGAAGGATCTCACACCTCATTTTCAGCATTAATTACTCTGCAGTGCAGGAGATGCGAGTACAACGGCCAATATTTCTATTCTGCCCTGACAACACAAATAGAGTTACCTGTGTTTTTGCTCCAGTGCTGAATAGGAGAGCAGTACGGCCCATGGCTGCTGCGCTGGGTATGCAGAAGAAAAAGGATGGGATCACGTTGCTGAGGCCATGAGCCAAGAACTCCTGGAAAGTTGGGGGGGGGAGAGCATAAGAACCAAAGTAGAGTCCTGCTAGATTGGATAATCTCAACAAGCATCCTGTATCCCAACAGTGAAAACAGTGTACAAACATTTACCTGGTTATCATCCACAGAGTAGTTGAACTTCTTAGCAGAGGCCTGGGCGAGGGCTAGTGAAGCTACATAGCCAACCAATGCCACTCCAAATGCCTCTGTGATTACTTCAGGGAGGATATTCATGGGTGGAGACCTTGGCAGTGGTATGCTGTAAAAGTAAGGACAATCCTATGTGGTGGAGGGTGTTATGCATTAGAAGGCAAATGTGCCAGTATCAGATCAAAACTGTGAATTGAAAAGTTCCCATTAATTCAGGGTAGGCACAGAAATCTCAATTCTGATGGAATTTCTTCATTTTATAGCCACAACATCACAGTCTATTCCAGCTTTTCAACTTTAAGTTTAGTTTGAGAAGGGTCATTTTTAGGAAGGATTTGCATTCTTCAGTGCTACAAAGTCTGCCAAATACCAAAATGTGCTGACTGGCCTGCTGTTATTTAACAAAGCTGCACTGATGTACTGAAATGATACATATTGGAGGTCTTTACCTCAGATAGCTTATCAAAGCTTCTTCTCAATATCTCTACATTTCACATAAATACAACCAGTGCATTTCTTCCAGGGGAAAAAGGTGCCTGTACTCACCATGAAGTTGTTTCAGTAAGTGTCACACTTTTAACCAGTGCTTTTATTCTAGAAAAAATGGTGCCAGTGCTGCGGGTCCTTGAGTACCCTTGGAAAACAAGCACTAATGCCAACCAGCTGTAGCCCTTATTCAGAGGGTTAGCAAAAATCTCAAACATGTGAGCAGGAGGAGGCATCATGGCCACTATTCTGGATCTCCACACATGGCCAATTTGTTTGTGAACAGATATGCATATGCAAATTGTATGTGTATAGGTTGCCTCCTTGGTAGGATTCTCAAATCACATGGTATGAGCTTAAGTTCATACAACTTAAATACTTAACCTCTGATTTCAAAGGAGTGGCTGCTTACGGAGGTGTTATGTGGTGGAGGGTGTTATGCATTACGGAGGTTGATGCTAGGACCACAGATACCCTTCCCCTCTTTAAATCCACAAGTTTAGTATTTCCAGATTTCGATCATCTGAAAAATGACTACATGTAGTCCCACAAACCCAGGCATAAAAAGAGGCTGGACATTCAGTTTGTAAAAACCAGTCAACATAAAAATAGATGTGTCAATTTAGTCTTCAGTAGCAGCTTTAGAAAGAAATAGGGGACAAAATCAGACAACAAAGGACTTGTGGTTCTTATTCTACAAAATAAAGCAGCATTCATATTCATCAGAAGAACTGGACCTACATTACCTACACAGTGTTCTCAGTCTGCTAGCAAGTGGATGAGTTTAATGTTGTGCAACACAGGACTCCAATATAACAGTTGCGCTAGCAGAAGCTTGTTGTGCAACAGATTCCATAACCTGTTGTGCAAAAAAGTTACCAGCAACCTGCTTGTGCATTCTCTTATGCAGCTAGGTTTCACTGGTATAAAACATTTCACCAGCAGAACAAGAGTATAGTGCTAAGGGATTTTAACTTGGCGCTTCGTTGGATACGACCCACAGATCCCCAGTATCTGACGTCTGGTTCTATATAGGTTCCCTATTCAGTAAATCAGCCTTCTGAAAACCAACTTTCTTATCATCCTTATTAAGGCAGAATTCATGGTTTCATTTTCATTTTTCAGCTGCTGACCATTTTATTGCACAGGATGAGGGTATGCAAACAATGATTTTAAAATGCAAAAATCCAAAACATACTGAATATACATATTTATGTATCAATACATACAAGCATATAAAGAACACGTTACCCTTTTGGAATATGTCCCACAACTTCCATGCCATAGCTGTGCTTCATATCAGCATAGTAGCAGGCAGCAGAGGTAGCAACTATCTATTGGTCAAGCAACAACAAAGACTTAGAGTAGGAAGGCAATAAACACTTCACATTTTTAAAAGAAATCTTTATGTTTCTTTTGGCACTGGGCTCACTACTTCAGAGAACAATATGAGTGGAACCAATGGAATAGAAGCAATATTGTTAAGTTACAGAGATGAGACCATTGGGTCAGCTTCTTCTCAGATGGGGATTGCCTAGGTTCACGTATAGTTGGGTTTACAAGATAGCATATAGCTATACAGAAGCTATGTGAATATTGGCTCTTCTACACACCCTCAATTTATCTACGGTTATTGCATTGAATTAACAGATGAGAAGCATGGAGTGTATTGAAAAGGAAGGGGATGCAATTTCCCTACCTTAAGAGAGCATGTGTTCCCACACATCTCAGGTGTATTGAAATGAAGGTGAAATGAAGGTCAAACATACCTCTCTATCCTCTATCCAGATAAGTAAGAAGATTATCAGCATCCAAGGACACATTTCAGTCGGGCAACGGCATTTAGGGTGCAAAGCAGGGCCAGTAAGGTGTGGCCTGGGGAGAACTCCAAGGGCAGATAGAGAGGCCTGGAGTGCCCAACTTGGCCCCCAGGCTGGGGATTCCTCACCCCTGCCCTATATGTTTTTGTCTGGCACATGTACACATCCAGACTCAGAGTCCTAAGTGCATACTCCTATGCACACAAGGCATTTATGTGTCTATAAGCAGACCTTATTAATACAGAAATCAGCTCACATTAAGGTGGGATAACGAGGCCTCATCCATTGAGATTAATGTGTGGGGAGGGGGTTTGGGGGGGTTGAGATCTTGAATCAAGCTCCCACACCTGTAAGGTTTCTTTGCATCAGAGCCACAGTATGCATTTACAAAGCACAATCCCAGAATTCTTTACTATAAAGACAGTAGGCCAATATACCTCATTACTACACCATTTTGAAAAACAGCTGGGCATTACAAAAACTAAACATCATAGCTGAGACACCAGAAGGTTGCATGGCTACAGTTAATGAGCCCAAACAATGTTTTTAAACCTCACAACTGAAGCCAGTCCGTTGCCATTTTCCTTTGTACGGTATTTGTTTGATATTATACTTCTATCAAACTTTTCCGAGAAACAGTACACCTGAATTTATCTAAACTGGTCACAGCATTATCTAAATGGCAAAACCATAAATATTTGTCCTGCACTGCATTAACAATGAGCACCACCGGCTGCAGCAGATTAAGTAGTGCAAAACAGTGCTTGTGTTTATACTTACCAAAACCAAATCAATAGGAAGAACCACCTTGATTTTCCCTTTAAACTTTTCGTTCAGTTCTTTAACAAGAACGAGAATCACAATGCTCATAACAGAGAGCAGCAAAGCTTCCAACTGAATGGACTTGATGTTTTCAAAGATGTAGGCATAAATCTATAGTGGAAAGAAAATCAGAAGGTCAGTTGAATATCAAGGGTGTAAGTGCTCAAAGAAGCAGGTCCACAGTTTTGGAACTTATTACTGAATACAGTGGATTGTATCTAGACATGCCTTTCAGCAAACGCAAGAGCTGCTTCCATGATATATATTCCATTTATATTCCAGGAGAATATAAACTAGTTCTTTTCTGAACTCAAAAGTCACCATCAGAACATTTATATCTGCTGTTTTCTTACACAGAATGGTAACAAAAAATGTTGACTATGTACATGCAAAAAGTTACAGAGCAAGTTATGATCCCACTGTCCTGGAAAGCCACAATGCCACAACTAAGGTCATCATGACCTAATCTAGATTATTTCACTGGCGGACATTTGTCACAAAAGCAGGGATGCAGCTTTTCCATGCTTCATCTAAGATGGGGGGGGGCACATTTTGTACATGAGTCAGACATTTGGAAGGATGGGCAATGAAACCACAACCTTGACCCACATGTTGTCCTTATATAATCAAACAATGAAGATGTTATACTAGAGGGCTTGGGATTTGGCAACTAGAAAGCCATGCCTATCCAGAAATGTGCGTTGAAGACAGCATGTGGCTTTGGCTTAGCGCCCCACCAGGAGCCGAGACTGACTAGGACAAAAGACAGAAACTTGGAATGCCATGTCCGAATGTCAGCACAGTCATCAGCACAGGCTCAGAAGCTACCCAAAGCCAGATCCAAAGAGCAGCCAGCAAGCAAAATGAAGAGCTGGACTAAATCCCACCATCAACTATTTAAATATGACATACACAAAGACTTGCAAGTTTTATTTCAAACATCTGTCTTTTGTTGAACATAGGCTGTGTTTGCCAACCCATTCTGATACACTATGCTGTTAAGGCTTTATGAAGGCATTCTGAAATAACAGGAATTGATTCGGGAACTCGCAGACAGTCATTTTTGTGGATCATCACTACCCAGTTTGGTATTGTTAGCCATGGATTACCATGACCCATTTTGCTGTGGTGCGCTGCTTGTTTTCCCATATCAACACACATGGAGACCAAACTACTTGTCTGAAGGGCCTAGTCAGGGGCGTACCCAGGGGTTGGCCCCTGCCAAGGGCAAAGGCCCAGGGAGACACAAAAATCGTGCCTCTCCACTCTAGCTCCAGGTAGCTAGGAGCTCGCCTGCCCATCGGCAGGCTCCCTTGGACGCTCCCCTGCTGGTCTGGCCAGCCACATCTCTTTGCCAAGGGTACAAGGGAGGGACAGGGGGCACAAGGGAGCTTAGGTACACCTCTGGGCCTAGTAGAACCTTGTGTCCTCCAGATGTTGTTGAACAACAGCTCCCATCACCTTTGGGTCAGCCTGGTGGAACAGTATCTGTACCACCAGCATACCACATATATATATATATATACTGGCAGTGAAGTGAAAAGTATAGCTCAGAAAAAGTACTATGTAGCATGAATAGATAGCATATCATTCATATATATATATATATATATATATATATATATGAATGATATGCTATCTATTCATGCTACATAGTACTTTTTCTGAGCTATACTTTTCACTTCACTGCCAGTTTATTACTGGTTTAACTGTCTGTGGCAAATCTACTACCAAGGCACAGTCCAAGAAGTTCTCCTGAACTGTACTCAGAACTCTATGGAACTGATAAATGTTACATTCCATATCTCTAGAAGGACCAATGGGATTAGATAGATAGAAAAGAATGAATATAATATGCACTGCTATAATATTAATAGTCTTGCATTTTAGTAATGTTTATCAGACAATGAACACTAGGAATTACCAACTCAATCACCTAATCTAGCATACCATGCATTAAAGGTGAAGGCTCTGAAATAAATTTCAGGGGCTCAATAAAACCAACCTCAAAAACTCTTCCCTAATTCAGATTTTGATCCAAGCTGGAGTAGACTGCTCCCCTCCCAAGCACTCTCCTCCATCCCCAGCTTCTCTTCAAGCACACTACCCTACTCTGGGATCTCGTGGATCAAAGCTGCTACACTCAGTCCCTCTGGGGCGATGTAAAGAGGCTACAGTGGAAATTTTGGGGATTGAGTGAGGTGAGGAGTGCATGTGGGGTGGAATCTGCCCTTGGAGTGAGTCCCATCAACTTCTCCCCATTGGACCTCTCCATTAGGGTTTACTGGGGTTGGATGAAGAGATTATAAGGGCAAAGTAGGGTTGGGGAGAGGCCAAGTCTCACATTCTTAAACCAATTTCAGTTTCCAAACAGTTCTCACATAAGAGTGCGTTTGAATCATTTTATTTTAAGGTTTCAAGAGTATCACAGTAGCCAAATGGCCAATTCTCATGAGCCCTTAATCAACTTTCATTTACAGGAGTATAAAAAACATATTGGGTGACACAAGTTCATTGCCTGATCGTTATATGCACATCTAAGTGAAAGGCTGCCAAAAACCTCTGATGCACTTTGAGATAGAACAGACATTTAAAGAACCTCAATTTACCAAGATTTCTTGGAAAATGTGAATACAATTTTCTGATTAAAGTTTTCCCAAAAGACATGCTCCTTCATCCAGTGACTCCATGGCACCCATGAGGTTTTCTGATGTCATGGAACTCTTCGCAAGCTGCATCCTCTTTGGTGATAAGACAGGGATGGCACAGAAAGAACACTCTCAGGCAGAAAATGGGACTCCCATCCACTACTGACATATAAACTTGAGAAAGTACATTGGATTGCCAGATTGCAGCCATATAATGCAATGGTGCAAAGGACAGGCGTGCTGATACATCAGTAAGTTAATATGTCAGCAAGTATAACTGTAAAGGTAAACCATTAAGGCTAGAGTTCCAAACAGGCACAGCTATTAAAATACACAAATTAGTCAAAATACTCTAGGATCAATCCAATTTTACAGGCAAGAAGTCTCTATTAAACTGCTGAAAAGTGCTTCTCTCCAGCAATTGGCTGCCAAATGCAACACAAATTGGGAATAAAGTTGCTTTACAAAAACAATTCAAATCTAATACCTGGACCATTCAGTTAGGAAACTGGTTCATAAAAATTAAGAGACCCAGATTCTAAACAAGAACATTTAGTTTTGCTTTCTTATTTTCTTTCTCTTTCAGAAAACTTACCACATGGCATTCCAACCCTCAGGTGGCATTTTGCCACCCCTTGTTCGGAAAAGTAGGTTTGGAAGCCGGAGGGTTTATTTTTAATACTCTATTTGCTGCATTCTTCCAGGATATGCAGGGAGCTGAGTACAGTTTGAGGTAGCCAGTTTGAAAAATACATGTGGCATGATCCTTCCATGTGTGGGTGAAACACCAACACACGAAGGGATCGCCAGAAGGAATAACAGAGCCCTATATATACATGGGCACTCAGAACACCAGGCCATTGTGGGAAAATGCTGCACTTCATCAAGGAATACAAGCTCCAAACTTTAATGGAGTGGAGGAAGTGAGCTAAATGAGATGGGGGGCATGCGCGGGGGCGGGGAGGAATGGGGATGGAAGAAGAAACTAGCCATCTTGTAACTTTGCAGCACCAAGATCCCTCTCTGTGTACATGGATGGTAGAGGAAGCAATCTAAGAGGCTGTCAGCTAATGAATTTGGGATCTTCAGACTGTTTGTTTTCTTATTGCAAGTTGTACAAGGGAGTTGGGGGGGGAGTCTCTGAAATGTAACAGTTGTACAAAAGAGCTATAGCTGCCAAAATTCCAATTCTATACCACTGCGAAAGATACAGAACTCCCCCCTTTCCTTCCATCCTCACACAGTTATCACTTCAGGCCCATCTCGTAATGGGGAGCCAAGCAGTCGCCCAGCAGGAATTCCCTATCTGAGATCACACATCTACTACAAAATTCTGAGTAATAATTTACATTGTTAATAATGCCAATATTTTTTTTAAAAAAAAACCCAATACTGAAGGCAGAGTTAGTGGAGAGGAGGTAGCCATGTCAGGAGCTTGTCTTATTCTTGAGTAGGACCCTGGCAGAGACACATGCCCTACTGGCATTTTCTCTCCCTCCTGGTCATTCATTCGGGAGCTTCAAAAGCTTCCTTCAGCCCAAACATCACCGCGACCAATGCCGACCGACACCGGCACACTTAGGGATCCGCAGAGTGTTCGCAGTTTGCGTGACAGACCTCAGCAACTCAGCATTTTGGCTAATCTACTTTATTTACATATAACCACGCACAGAGCACTGCAACATGGCTCCCTCTCTCTCTAGCATCAGATAGCAAAGAAAAAAAACAAAGGACAATAGTTCCACTTCACGGAACACAGTAACACAAACATCCTGTCTCTGTCACTTCCCACACTGTAGAGTCAAAACGTACACCATCATGTGACAGTCAACAATCCCATGACTGCAATCATGGAGCAGGAATTCTAACAAGCCATACCATCAGGAAGAGTGAGGGTGGCAGATTTGGGGGGACAGGGCAATAGTGGCAGCCCCCAGCTGCTCTTCCAAAGGCGCCCACCTGTTCCCCTCTGTTGAAGAACCCCTTATTGCCCTCAGATGCTTGGAAGGAAACTGTTCTATTCTCAATGTCGAAGTAAGTGTCAACTGCTAATTAAGTTGGCCCCTGTGCATGCAGTGCAGCTGGCCTTGTCCTCAGACAGAAAATTGCCTTGGTCTGGTGGTGTTGTGTGGGTTCTCCCAGCCTACATACTGCTCCTTTCTGCTAACTTTTGAAGTACCTTAACTAGTGAGAGGGTCATACTTCAGTGGAAGAGCACATGCGTTGCTTGAGGAAAGTCTTTGTTTCAGTTCCTGGCAACTACAGGGAAGACTAGGAAATATTCCTGTCTGAAATTCCTGGAGAGATGCTGTCAATCAGCACAGATAATACTAACTTGCCATGTGGCAGCTTCTTATGTTCTCCCAGTTTCATCCAACAGTAAATGTGGCATACGATGCCCTGGGAGAGGCATCACTTGTGCAGCAGGCTAAATGTGTGGTTAGAGGAGCAGAAGGGCAGAACTTTTTGCATGGCTCTCTACCCATGTGGGAGCAACCACAGAAGAGGTGGCAACCACACTGAGCATTTATAACAAGTCTTATATTAAGGGAAACCTTGATTGGACAAAACTCTGGCTTCATATAAATTGCAAGCGGTAACGCTTTTGTGATAATTATGTATCTCGTGGGATCCTCAAAGTAGGTTGGTTCCCTCATTTGCTCATACTGAATTATGATCTCATTCTATAAAAGAAAATGTTTCATTGGCTTGTTTCCTTATGACTCTCCTACTCCACTTTATTAGCAGACTGGACTCCTGCATTGCTCCACTCACCTCTGCCCTGGGTGTCGAAGCCAAAAAAAGAGAGAACTGAGTAAGTTGAGGTTGTGAAAAAGAATATAAAATGAGGAAGAATTAGGCAACAGGCTAAACTTACAAAGGTAAACGTTTTAAAAGAAAAAAACAAAACAGACCAATGCGGTGGATGCCAAATTTGCCTTTTGCAGTGCAGTTGTGCCTGCTGAGCAGCGCACAATTACTTAATTCTATTTTTTTCATATAAAACTACTACCATAGCAACACAAATGATCAAAGTTATTGCATGGTGACACTGGCCCCTCTCCAAAGCAACCCATGTGTGGAGACATGCACATGGATTTTAGGTCTAATTTTTAAACAGCCCCTTTAAGAGGGAGGGATCTTCTCTAATAAAAATTAAACCACCATTTTAAACAAAGATGTCAAATATAATGCTCCGTAATATGTCTGTGTGGTTTTTAAATGTTATGTTTGGAGGGGAAATGCAAGGTGCATTGACTGTTTTTGAATCTTTTTGCAAACTTAAAAAAGAATCAACTAGGATGCAGCAGTTTGCAAATTGCATTCTGACAAACTTGTTGGGGTTCCTCAGCGAGAACATCAGGAATGGTGCTTTGCTTCTCCAAATTATAGCTTGTCCATCACTACTCATTTTCTCCTGCAATGTTGGGTGTGCTATTGGTCACATTCTTGGTTCAAGTGAGGCTTAAGATGGTGTTGCATGCAAACTGTGCGTGCAACACATAATATTCCCGTGTTGCCTGGTGAATACATTAATGTGGACATGACTCTCCAAATGTAAAGTATATGAAAACCATTGGATGAATGTGGAAAAATCACTATCTATCTGCAACCATTCTATCAAAGAGCATAAGTTTGAAGAAGAAGGAAAAGAAGAGAGGAGCTGCTGTCAAATAGAGAGCCTGGGTCGATTGCTATAGATTCTTGATTTTCTATAATATAGAAAATTAGCAGATGACATAAAACAAGGAGGCTGAAAGTATTAGGTGCCAATGGCACTCACAAGAAATGTTAGAATACAGGCAAGTCTGGGTTAGAGAGATGAAGGAATGTGGGGCAATACATACCTATCATTTTTAGCATATCATGCAATCTAGGGTCCCTTGGCTGCTGCATTTAAATATCAGTATCAACCATCAGGTGGCATTGCCTATTTCCTTGTAATTTATATGGAAGGAATGGTTTACAGATGATAAAGGTTTACAGTACACTGAAGTAAGTTAATATGCAATTAATAATATTAAGAGAGAACAATGTATTAGTAAAACATTACTGGGTCTTGAGATCATGCTTTCTATGTATCTGTTTGGAGTACTAATGAAGACCATTTTAAGGCTGCAATTCTATACAGTATATTTTTACTTAGGTATAAGTGCCATTGAACTCAACATTTTTATGCTAAGATGTTTTTACCCTGCCATAGGCCACAGAATTTAACTTACTGTCAAAAGCCCAGGCAAACTGAACAAACTTATCTTTTAGATAAACCAGGCTTTTATCTTTTAGGAGCCAAGCTATCGATGCTGATGCCTGAAAAATTCGACAATACGATAGCCACCACAAGAAAGGCTCTCTTTCAAGCACCTACCCACCTAACTTCCAAAAGTTGAAGCACCCAGAGAAGGGCCGTAGATGAAAATCATAACTAGAGGGTAGTTTAATATGGGAACAGCTTGTTCTCCAGATTCTCTGTCCCTGGACCAGTCAAAGTACATCAAGTGCACCACAACAGCACTTCATACTAGTCATATTACAGGTTGTGTAAAGAGTTTGGGAATTAATTGCTGAATAACCACGATATACTTGCCCCACCACCCCAGTCAGTCACAGGTAGTAAAGATGGGAAAGGACAAGAAAGAGAAGGAGATACAACTGGATTGGTTCTGAAAAGTGAAGGACAATGGAGTTTCCAGAGCCAGAGTTGCAGTTGGACTACGGGAGATTGTAGGAAAGTAACTGCATTTCAGTCCAACATACCCCACAATATTGTTTTGAGGATTAAAATGGGGTAATTGCATGCATTTATTTATAGACTGAGACACAGCGATAAAAAACTAACTGTAAAAGACCGTTTAAAAAACCAGCATTAAACAATTCTAGCACTGGGTATCATTGAATGCAGCCAAGTCCCTCATTTTCTCAGTTCAGATTGAAGCTGATTCGAACCAAAACACATCAAAATGAGGTATTTGCTAACGAAGAACAGGATAAATTCAGGACAGATATGAACTGTGGCTAACATCATGTGTACACCACTTCCCAAACCAGTGGCAAGAATGCACTGGATGCAATGGGATTGTGTACACAGCCTATGTCAGAAGATGTTAAAAGCTTGTGAAAGTAAAAAGATCTTTGCTTAGCACTAAAATACATGAGTATATGGACGAGGCATGAGTCCGATAGGAGGGTGCCCTCTTTCTCATCACTGCTGGCTTCATCTCAAATGCCAGGATACAGAGATGGTAGCTGTGCATGGATGGATTGATGGAGGGAGATGTAGCCTTAGGTACTCAACTCCCAAGTCACATTGAGGTTTCAAAGGTAAGCTAAACACCAGCACTTTGAATTGTGCTTGGAAATGGACTGGGGACCAGTGGAGCTCCTTAAGCACTGGAAATATGTCTCTGGCAGCTCTGCAGGTACATTACGTGCAGTCTTCAAAGGCTGCCCCACATAAAATGCATTGCAGGAGTCTAGCCTGGAGGTTATCAGAACAAGGATAACCGTGGAAGGCTCTCTGTATCCGGGAAGGGTCTCAGTGGGTGAAAGGCACCTTGTGCCACAGGCGACATTGGGGCCTATGATAGCAAAGCAGATTTGATAAGGATCCCCAGACTGTGTACCTGCTGCTCCTTTGATGGGAATGACCTGCATCCAGAGTTGGATTTAGATATACATTGGATTTAGATATACAAGTTGGATATACATAGACCCAAACCCCACCAGGACACCACAGTGCCTAGGCCTGGGCCTGCATCTTGAGCGAAAATGCAAACTGTGAGCAACACGGCCGAGCCAATTTTCAAGAATGAACTTACATAAAAGAACCCCAGGGGTCCCGATATATACGGCATTTTCATTCCCAAGAGGTACTTGACTTGTGAAGTCACGACGTGCGTAGCTGCTCCCGTCGTCATTGCGCTTATCACCGGCTCCGTGAGCAAGAAGGTGGCACTGCCCAAGTGCAGCACAAACATTGCTACCTGAGAAACCAAAGATATATTAACAGCGATTACATGTGAATATGGGTACCAAGGCTAATGTAAGGAAAAGATATGCCCACCCTTTTAACATAAAAGGGACAAGATAGCACCACAAGCTAATCAAACAGTGAGTTGTTGTTTTTAATTATGCATTGCATACCATGAATAAACTTTCGACACATGTCCACTTTCATACATTCATTATATGTTATCTCTCCCCTATCACTGGTTTACCAGGCTCTAGGTTAAGATTAGCTATAATAACAGCTGGCTCTGCCAATGTGTATTTAGTACGGTGACTTTTCTGAAGCATTGGCTCGAATGTTGTTGTTTTTCAGTTACTCCAATATATAGGCACAATAAGCTCTGCAGGGCTTTGGGGGGGGGGGGAATAAAGCCACGAAAGTCTGGCTGAAGCTACTTTTAAAAAACCATTCCATTCATACCGTTCTCTGTACAGTGTCTGACACATTTAAAGTCACAAATGGCCAGGATTTTAGGCCCCACAGGTTTAAGTGGAAGGAGCTATGCCTCTCAACCACGTTTCTATTCCTTTGAGATGTACACCGCCTGGCCTAAGCAGACAGAACTAAACAGGCAAAATAAAGTTGTTATGTCCTCAGCTTTGTACTGACACCAAAATCTTTGACGGCTATCTGAGGGCAGTCTTCTGTTTCCCCTATTATATGCAGTTTTGTACCCATTATTTGGTTTGAGAACTGTACCACAAATTCAAAGACTAGCTGTGTTTTGGTTTGTGTTGGTTTGAGAAGTGTGCATTGCAAACTGTCTCCTGCCCACTTCTTAATCTATGACTCTCCCCTTATTCCATAGCTGCTAATGTTTCTCAGGTGTCTTTGGTGAGAAACTTTGTAAAACTTTTCAGAAAATCAATGCATACAATGTCAACTGGATCACCTATATCTATCTGTTTGTTGACACATTTTAAAATAACTTCCAGAGTCCTGGATACTCCTTCAAATATATAACTCCCTGCACAAAGGAAACTAAATCAGGAATATGGGTTCTAGCCAAGCCTCATTCCTGATATGCCTGTTCTCTGTATGTAACCATGCCAGTTCCCACAGGGAGTATTCCATAATGAAAAGCCTCACAAGCAATCAGGTGCAATAAAACATGGTTATTGTCTTATCTACTGTTTTGTCATAAGTAGGCTGTAGGCACTGCTAAGGAACAACCTCATATGGTGTGAAACTAAGCAGGATATTGACACCCATGTTCCCAAAACGGCTTTGTGAAATAAAGTTAAGTTGCTACCTTGACAGGGGGTTGAGCTCAGACCAGGTCCATAAGGGAGCCATAGGGCAAAACTCAGGTTTTTCAGAAGGGCTCAGCAGTATGAAGTCAATAGCTCAAGCTTTTTGAGTGGAACTTTGGGCGAAAGACATCTATTCATATAAAAGTGTGTTGCTGGAGAAAAGAAAAATGGCTAAACAGATGAAAACCACCCTTTCCTTTGTTTGTTTTTTGACTATGCCTACAAAGAAACAAGAAACAGCCATCTCTTTTCCTGAGGGAATGGCAACTCCAACTGGAGAAGCCCTCCTAGGAGATGTGGAGTGTTATGGAAACCATGACCCTGTTTTCTAGCCACCATCTGGTTTGTATGATTCAACCTGACCCACTGGACCTCTCCAGTTTTCTATTTCCTTAGTAGGTGTACCTGTGCCCCTTTCACATACTGACAGCACCAGAGAGCAAACATGAATCCGCTGGCACTCCCAAAAAATACAATGAAGTTCAAGAACACTGTGACACTGAATCATAAAAATATCTTTGCCACAGTCACTGGTTTACTTCAATGGCCAAGGCAAGAAACCAACTCTCAAAGGCATTCCTAACTGAAACCATCACCAGGATGATACAATTTGTGCAATTTATGCAATTTATGGTAGGGACATTGATGCTGTTTTCTGATCACAGCCAGGATATCCTGAAGAATAAACACTTCCAACGTCTATTATTTAGAGTATAACGGCTAATTGGATTTTCAATTTTTTTGAACTATTAGCCTGAACAACACATCCTGCTGCAAATAGCTTCAGAGAATGTATGCTGAATAAAGACAAACTTGCTTTTACTAGCCCAGTCTTTTTGCCTTACATTGACTGTGCGCAACGTGCATTATTTTGCTGTTCTTTAACTGTGACAAAGACTTTTAAAAAACATTTCTATCTGTGTTCTTAAATTTGCTCTGGAGTTAATTGCTTGATGCGTTGCAATCTAGATAACATTTTTGTATCCCAAGTCATTCAGCACCGTCAACAAAGTGTTGCTCCTGACCTACTTTTACTTATTTCAGTTACAGCTTCACCATTCTAGTGACTGGAACAAAACTTGTGTCTATTTTCAGTGTCCTGTACAGTGGTACCTCGGGTTAAGTACTTAATTCTTTCTGGAGGTATGTTCTTAACCTGAAACTGTTCTTAACCTGAAGCACCACTTTAGCTAATGGGGCCTCCTGCTGCTGCTGCACCGCCGGAGCACAATTTCTGATCTCATCCTGAAGCAAAGTTCTTAACCCGAGGTACTATTTCTGGGTTAGCAGCGTCTGTAACCTGATATGTATGTAACCTGAAGCATATGTAACCCGAGGCACCACTGTACTGACTACAAGTCCCAGCCCATAACTTTCATCACTGTAAAGATAATCAAAGTTTAAATGTTAAAACTAGGGCTGATTTGAATGCTTCAAATACATGGATTAATACACTTATGCTTTCATTTTCTGTGTGTAACATGTAAAAGGCCAACCCCTACATTTCTTCCAGAGACCGACATGTGGGCTCATGTAATTCTCTATGGGGGAGCTATGGAAGCGGTTTACACAAGAAACAGTTTCTACACTGGAAACCACCCCACCCCCAGTACTGCAGCTAATAGTGGAAGGAATATTCCAAATGAGAAAACAGTGCAGGTAGATCTCAAAATGCAGGATGAAATGTGTAAACAAACAGACCCTCTTTGACCAGGAAGACAGAAGGACATAAAGACATGCACATTTCATTCTGCATTTTGAGATCCGAAGGTGACAGTCCTCTGCCTTTACAAGCATGCCATATTTATCAAGGAGATGCATATAACTAGATACAGTTGGTCTTTATTGCAGTTGACTTTAACATACCATTGTAGCAACGGTAGGCAGCAACCTTCCACACGATGGCTTCCCTGAATATGTGGGGCAATCGGCAAGACCACAGCCTAGCCAGGATAGTATAGAGACAAACTTATCGAAGGAGAGTGCAATGAGGGATACATCCCATAACATGATAAATGGGTGCGAGCAAAAGTATAATTATATTCATCAGCCCTCTAGAGTGGAGCCACTGGCCACAATCCAACACAATAGTTGCCAAAGCCCCTTGAAATTAAGCATGGTTAACTCTGTTGAACTGCAGGCATCTCACAGCAATATGTAGCCAAAGGTGAAACCACTTTAGCACGGCTACAGCCACAAAAAGGGAAAGATTGTGAAATAAAAAGGAACAAGTCCAAGGACAAATGGACATGGGAAATGCACAATGTCCTTCCAACATCAGCAATGTGAAATAGAAATGATTTGTTAAGATGAATATCTGGCCAAGAGCCATTTTGAAAAGGAAAGGGCAGGGCTAATTATTCGAAAATATGCTATATTCTACTAGGGCGTCGCTCACTTTGACAAGCCTGTTCAATAACATTGGTCTTTGAATGGCCTGAGATATGCTCTTAAATTGACACTACTTAATGAGGAACAACTGATTGGTTCAAAATTGGGAAAGGAGTACGGCAAGGCTGTATATTGTCTCCCTGCTTATTTAACTTATATGTAGAATTCATCATGCGAAAGGCTGAGCTGGATGAATCCCAAGATGGAATTAAGATCGCTGGAAGAAATATCAACAACCTCAGATATGCAGATGACACGATCTTGATGGCAGAAAGTGAGGAGGAATTAAAGAACCTTCTAATGAGGGTGAAAGAGGAGAGCGCAAAATATGGTCTGAAGTTCAACATCAAAAAAACGAAGATCATGGCCACTGGGCCCATCACCTCCTGGCAAATAGAAGGGGAAGAAATGGAGGCAGTGAGAGATTTTACTTTCTTGGGCTCCATGATCACTGCAGATGGTGACAGCAGCCACGAAATTAAAAGACGACTGCTCCTTGGGAGAAAGGCGATGGCAAACCTAGACAACATCTTAAAAAGCAGAGACATCACCTTGCCAACAAAGGTCCGTATTGTAAAAGCCATGGTTTTCCCAGTAGTGATGTATGGAAGCGAGAGCTGGACCATAAGGAAGGCTGATCGCTGAAGAATTGATGCTTTTGAATTATGGTGCTGGAGGAGACTCTTGAGAGTCCCATGGACTGCAAGAAGATCAAACATATCCATTCTTAAGGAAATCAGCCCTGAGTGCTCACTGGAAGGACAGATCGTGAAGCTGAGGCTCCAATACTTTGGCCACCTCATGAGAAGAGAAGACTCCCTGGAAAAGACCCTGATACTGTATTGGGAAAGATTGAGGGCACAAGAAGAAGGGGACAACAGAGGATGAGATGGTTAGACAGTGTTCTCGAAGCTACAAACATGAGTCTGACCAAACTGCGGGAGGCAGTGGAAGACAGGCGTGCCTGGCGTGCTCTGGGCCATGGGGTCACGAAGCGTTGGACACGACTAAACAACAACAACAACTTAATGAGGGTCAGGAGATAAGATAAAAGTCACATCTTGGACACTATTGTTATCTGGGTGGAGACAATTTGTGCTATGTTAAATGATGCACAGAATTGCATCAGTCTGTATTATGAGAACTCTCTTTCCAGCAGCAAGTTCCTTTAAATATATTTAAAGGAATGCAATTGGATCAGTCGGAAGGAATCAGTTTTATTAGTTAATGTTTATACCATAATAATGTTTCATAGTCTTTAAGGAGTCACAAGACACTTGTCTGATTTTGCTGCGTCAGGCTAGCATGGCCATCCCTCAGGAAGTGGAGTAGGAATGTGGTACTATTGGGTGGGTGTTTTCTTGTGCCATTTGCCCAAACTAGGGACATTTATGATACCTGTATGTTTTGCCAAGCAAGTCAGACAAGAACTTTGCAAGGGTTTCATTGATCTGCATTCCAAATAGTTTGGCCCTTGGAGAGGAAGTTTTCCAATGTCAGATTAAAAACAAACAAACAACAAGAATTGGTAGGCAAATTCATTATTTTGTTGGCAGTGGAGGTCTTAAAGGAAAAAGCAAAGTAGTGGAAAGGCAGAACAATGTCCAGAGTTAGTGGAAAGGAAGAACAATGTCCAGAGTTGGAGGCTAGCAATTAAACATAAAAAAAGTTATTTACCTATTTACTGTCTTTTGTGGAAAGAAGCCTAAAGTGGAGCACTAACTCATGAAGACAACACAAGGAACTGAAGCATGGAGTGCACTAGCAACTTAAGGTACAAATCACACAAAACTAAACATGCTAAAGATGTAGCCCAGGCATAGGCAAACTCGCCCTCCAGATGTTTTGGGACTACAACTCCCATCATCCCTGACCACTGTCCCAAAACATCTGGAGGGCCGAGTTTGCCTATGCCTGATATAGCCAATTCATAATGGAAAGTTCTGCTGGGTAGGGGAAGGTTGGGGTCAGGTTGTCACTTTCATTTGATTTGCTGTGATTTAATGTAGATTGCCTGGAGCTGGTGGAGAAAAAAGAGGTTGGGGGGGAAGGGGGAGAAAATATGACAAAAAATATTAAAAAGTAAAATCCTGCCTCTGCTGAAAAACTGAATAAAACAAAGCTTTGAAGAGGAAAAAAACAAGATTTTCCACAGTTCAGTAGCTATTGTGTGTTGGTTCAAAAGCATTCCTTACCTCTCCATTAGATAAATAGTGATTACAATAGAATAGCCTGATTAGCTTTTGTTGCCATGCTAAATGAGAACAAAAGATGTTTTCTTTCTGATAGTGTCCATTGGCAACTAATAACAAGATCTGTCAAGCGTATGACTGTTTACAAAAGTCAGCATAGAAAAGTATTTTTTTTAAAAAAGTTACACGATTGTAACATAACTCAGGGGCAAATGTATATGCCATGGGTCCTGACAACCACATAATACAACATATGGACATCAATTGCAAGAATCCAACATGCAGTTCATCAAGCATGGGATGCATGCCCGTGACTCTATTCTGTCACGCATGCAAATGCCAGGAATCATGAATTCTCTCCTATTCCGTGTAACAAAACAGACACATGTGCAATTGGGACTTAGGTCTCAAATAACTGAAAGCCCGCATTCTCCCCTACAGATGCTCTTTGAGTGTTAAGGGCAGCAGCTGGAGCCATGTTGGTAGTTCCACTGTCCTCAGAAATTCATAGTGGCCCAGGAAAGGGCACTCTCTGTGGCAGCCCTTAAGTTGTGAAACTCCCTCCTTACACAGCTGTGCCTGGCACCTTTATACAGCTTTTGTCATATGTGCATCTTCACCCTGGTCTTGGGCACCTGAAATATATATTTCTAGTGACCGTAATTTGTTTTAATATGTTTTTAATAGTTTTTAATGGTAGGCCAACATTTCGGGGGCGGAGGGGGCACCGAGTTGGAGAAGGCTACACTATGGTCTTAAATGTCTGGGGTACACCAATATCCACTTTCCACAATGACAAGAAAACTAGGGTGTGTACCTCACCACAGAAATGCCCCAAAGCATGCAGTAACATAAGCATCATAATAAGGGTACATTGTACCTGAGTGCAATAACTGACTGATGGTTAGGAATTGTGAATACTCTACTTAATAGCTGATTCTCAGTAGAGGCCATATTTCAGTGCAATTTCAGTTTTGTGGATTCAGCTATTAGCCATAACAACAACAGAATACAATGAAAATGAACACTGGTTTGGCACATGCTCCAAAAGATAGCACTTGACAAAGCACGCATGAGCTTTGGCCAAAGCAAAAGCTAGAGAGGTTATTTTACGAGTAGCAGCCATATTCCAAATGGCAAGAAGGAAATCTGTCTTTGGGAGTTTTGCCCGGTGTCATTTAAAAATATAAATCAAAATAAGTGTATCCACTGGGCATTGAAACAACAAAAGAAATACTGATTAAAAAAACACCAAACACCTCAATTTGGATGTTTCCACAGACAAAAAAAGCAAATTATTATGATGATTATTATTATATGGAATTGCATGCAGCACTTAGATATCTACCCACTAATACAGAAGCAGTCATTAACTGAAATGTGATCACAGTAAAGAATTTTGTTTACAGTTCCCTCCTCTTCTTTTTAAAAAAATTGTTTTACGTAATTCCTATGCACAAAATACCATATACAATCATTCCATCTATGGGCTCCTTATAAATTTTGAACAGTTAAAGGTACGTCTCATAAACAAATACTTTATAAAGAGTACATGCATAATAGGGGGGGGGAGATATTACATTTTATCTTTCCTTATTATTATTTTTCACTTGTATTACAGTAGCATGAAGTTTGCTCCAATCCCAGGTACCTCAAGTTCTTTTCTTCTGTATTGCACTACCAGCCTCCAATCATTTGGCCTTTCTTTATTATCCCTTGTTATAAATAGATGTATAGCTGCCCAGTGAGAGTAATGTCTTGCATCTTATGAAGTCCACAAAAGCTTACACCTTAATAAATGCGTTACACTTTAAAGTGCCACAAGTCCCCATGGCTATTATAGACTGTAAGTCCTTTTGAAGATCTTACAAGCTGAAAAAGCAGGAGATAAAGGTTTCCAATAGATAAATTAATAAAATAAAGTCTGCTTTCTGCCAAAATTCTGCAAATCAGAACAGGGTGGTTCCACCTATCCATTGCCACTGGACCTTCAGTTTGGCCCTTTTAAAAATTAGTTGCCACTGGTGTTCCAGGGCATGCTCTCAGTTTGCATGCAGCCTGTTAGGCATATCAGCTGTGCTATGTAAACTGAGAGTGCCAACATGAACATACCTGGGACTCCGCTTAAAGTGCATTAATAATCAGATTTAAAAGAGTGGTGGAACCAGCTTTCTTGGTTTAACCTGAAAAGCAGCAGGTAAACTGAGATGGGTATGTTGAAGCCAGAGCAAGCGATGTCATGTAACTTTGCACCAAACCTGCCAGCAGCTTTCTTAAGGATAAGGAAACATTTGCCTGTGCTACATGAAACTCCAGCTTCCTCTCTGGCCCAGATCAACTTCATTTGCAAGCTGAAAACAGTCACAGTGGAACTGCTTGCCATATGACTAGATGCTGAGAGATGCAAGAGAAGGGATGCTGGGAAATGGTCACTTGAAGACTAGTTCCAAGGTTATTATGCCATTGTCCCCCAAATGCCTTCTTTGTAAGGATTCATCATGTAGGATGGGGAGCCCGTGATCCTCCAGACGTTGCTGGACTCCAACTCCCATCAGTCCCAGCCAGCATGGCCAATGATCCGAGATGGTGGGAACTGTAGTCCAGGAACATCTGGAGGGCTACGTTAGCCACCCCTGATGGAAGCGACTATAACATTTGCGTGTCAATTAGCATGTGATTTGGCCCACCCACAGGCCCATGAAAGTAGGCCTAAACGCATGGTAAGCGACTCATTTTTCAGCAGACTCTCATCTTGATTTGGAAGAATTAGCTCCCAGTTTTAATTTCTTGGAGCAGACAGGAACCCTGGTGGATAAAAGGGAACATTTTCCCTTATATTCAGTAAGCAGCAGCTTAGCTGAAATACCAATCATGTTTTGCATAAACCTCAGCCTGTAATGAAATGTATATTTCATTTTTAAAGATCGTGTACAACTGGCAGCTCCCTCTGATCTTGCTTTTGTGGCATCAACACTACAGCAGTGAGGTGTCTTCCATGCTACTTAGGCCACATTAAACTCCGGAGCACATGGGAGGACTCCATGCTATGGCTCCATCACAATCCAGTTTTGCTTCTTCTAGGGGCTCTGGATGCATTATGGTTTACTGCTAATCTGATTTTCTATATGTATTGGCTATTAAGGGATACCTACCTGAATGAGTCCTCCTAATAATGAAACTGCTGCAGCAACTCCAATCCTCTGCATCTCAAACTCAGATAATCCTAAAACCGTGGAGTTATTGTTTGCTGTGAAGTTGCTGCTCATGGGAGGAACAAGACGCTCGACAGCATTAGCTGATATCAAGGAGGTCAACGCAAAAGTTCCTGCAAAAGAGAGAGAGTTTAGTTTCTAATCGGTACAGTTCCAGTCTGTTTTGCATTGTGCTTAAAACAAAGGAAGTGCTATTGAAATCTGTTGACTGGGTGCAGACTACGGTATTTTTCGCCCTATAGGACGCACTTTTTCCCCTCCAAAAATGAAGGGGAAATGTGTGTGCGTCCTATGGGGCGAATGCAGGCTTTCGCTGAAGCCTGGAGAGCGAAAGGCGTCGGTGTGCACCGACTCCTCTCACTCTCCAGGCTCCAGGAAGCTATCCGCAAGCCTTGCACGCCCGGGGGGAGTTCCCCCGGGCGCGCAAGGCTTGCAGGCAGCAGCCTGCAGCATGGGGCGCCCTCCAGAGGACGCCCCGTGCTTCGCACAGGTGTCGGCAAGCCTTGCACACCCGGGGGATCTCCCCCCGGGAGCGCAAGGCTTGCGGGCGGCAGCTTGCAGCACGGAGCACAAGGCGCCCTCCAGAGGACGCCCCGTGCTTTGCGCAGGTGTCCGCAAGCCTTGCACGCTCATATTTGCTCATCTGGGGCAGAGCGGCTAGTCCTGGGAGGCCACCATCTTCCTGTGTATTAGGGGCGGGGGATGGCTACCTGGTGCCACCCACCTCTAGTCATGCTGGACCTTCCAGTTAGGGTGAGCCTTACCCGCAAGGCCAATTGAGGCAGAGGCATGGGGGCTGTGCCCTGCCTGTTCCTGGTGTATTTAAGAGGGCTGCCAAGCGCAGGCCACCCTCTTTGCTGACCGCCGTGGGATTTTCCACCCATGCAGTCTGTTGGGGGTCCGCCTAGTGGGGGAGCGGGCAAGTTAGAGTATGGACCTTGCTATATTCAGGGCCAGGAAGGAATTTTCTCCTGCAAGCTGGCTTGCCAGTTTTCACGTACCTCATAGCAACTGTCACAACTTTGGTGGATAAGGATTTGAGCTGGATGCTGAGTGGTGTGGACCCTGTTAAAGGGGTCCAGGAGGGATGAGACTGTCCAGGAGTCCACATAGGGACTGATGGTCTAATACACCTCTGCCAATGGCGGGCTGTGCAGGGTTGTGGCACTCGATCCATGCTGGGGGATGACTCCCCAGCACAGGGTCGACCCACACTGAGTTCTTATCAGGCAGCATGTGAGCTGCCTGATGCTGGATACATGCCCAATGCCTTAGCCAAACATACTCTTTCCTGTAATCAATAAAGCTGTGGCCTAATTTGACCCAATACCAGGCTTCTGTGTCCATTCCTTCGGCCCTTCCCACACCAACCACAAACATTATGTGCCTGCGGCAGCAATCACAGTTACATTTGTGTGTTATTGAAATGATGAACAAAGGCTGTTTATTCAACTCCTGTTTTGTGTGTATATATGTGAGTCATCCTGCTAAATGTACATGGGATCCTTACATAAACGCTTGAGTGAAATATATCTGAAATGCTGTTAATGGATGTCGTGATAGTCACCAACCCAATGGAGAGATCTGCAGCAAAGGAGTAACTTGCACAGTTAGGGGAAATATAAATTGTATGTCTTGGACCCTAAGGTGTACTTTAACATTTATACTTTTCTTTAAGGTAAATGTTCTAAGAAATATTTGGGGGGTATTAATAGCATTATTGGAGGCATTATAGAATCGTTTCAAAACTATAAATTCACCCAGATGTATAAAAGATTACAAATACTGATCACAGAAAGAAGATACTTTACAATAACTACAAAGCATTTTTTTAAAAAATGAACGCCAAATTTCTGCACTGATCAAAATTTTCTAACCAAACACTCTACGCCTTCATTCTGGAAATCTTGTTTCATCTAAAAGCAACATGAATAGCACAGAACGTGCATCAATTACGCTGCTCAGATATCCCAAACCCTTTAAATATATCAAACTGCATCCAACATTTATTCAAATTACCAGATGTCCTAAATGCTTTGCTTGAAGAAACCAATAGTCCAGCTTGTCCCTGTTGGGCAATTACTACACTTTAAATGAAGTAACTACGTAATGTCTACTTTGCTGACTCAAGAGTTATGATCGCTTCCAAGGAACTTGCCACAAGATGCAAATCCAACTTGCCAGTGAGTTGCAAGGGCCTTTGACAATAGGCTTTGCATACGTCCTGATGCAAATTCTATGTACTTTGGACGGAATGCTGCTTTCCCAGCAGACCACATGGCTGCTACAGAGCTGTTAAATGTAGCACTGAATGCACATTTTGGCACACAGACCATTTCCAAAAAACCACGCAATTACTCAAAAGACAATGATTGCCCCTTAGAAAGCATAATAACAACCAAAGGGAATGTGCATATACTTGGGCTTTTCAAACCCCGAGGGGATAGCTTTGTGTGTGGTTCCACGCAATTCAGAATTTCCCCTCCCCAATATCTGAAAGGCTCCCATAACTCTTTCCCTTCCTCCATCCTTTCCAACCCGTATTAACTAAAGGGAGGCCATGACCCCCGTACCCAGCTCCATTGTCTTCTGCAACCGGGACCAGATGTTCTCTGTGAAAACCCTGCTTCTCATTCTGAGAGATCAGTTCTCAAATTAATATCTTAGACGGACCCCTTCCTTGGTTCTGCGTAAGCATCTCTGAGATGCCCATATGAGCTTGAAAATTACCTAAGACTGGGCTAGACAACTGGTGGGTTCCCAGATTCCCATCAGCCCTAGCCAGAATAGCCAATAGTCAGGGATGATGGGAGATGGACTTTCTAGATCCAATCACCTCTGCAGCAGGAGGAGGAGGAGGGGAAGGAGCCAACTACTGGAGTTGTGCCATGGTCAGCTCCACACTTTGCCTCCATGATTTGTGGGGTGGGGGCCCAGCATTACCCCCAAAATGTAGGGACCCCCAAAAGGACTCAGCCCCCTGGAGCTGGCACCCTGGAACATGATCATGATCCCCCCCCCCCGAACTTGTATTCTACACGTACTCTCAAACAAAGAGGAGAGTAGACTCTGGTGCTTACAGAGGGAAGATTTTAAATTTTGCTCACCATATAATTAAATAATAACAATAGAGCAATTTTTTAAAAAAAAAATCATCAGTAAGCACAGGAGTCTGCTCTCCTCTCTTTGTGTCGATGTTTTCCTGCACATTCAAAGCATTTAGCCTTAGATACTGCAGGAAATATAGCTATCCTGGCTAAGAGACATTGATGCTGTTGTCAGTAAGCTCTTGTTATTTTTAAAGCACTGTCACAATTGAAAAGAACATTTGGTGTTAAGGTAGATGGAGTGAATCAAGTGCTTGAGGTGAGGCAGTAGAATGCGCACTGACGCCATTCTGACTAAAACCCGGCCAGCAATTGCTTAGTATGAGAGTTGGGCTCCAGCGTCCTTTGTAAGGGATGAATGATTTGGATGATACAGTGCAGCTGCCTAGAAGAATGGCAAAATGTCTGATTCAGGATCGCCCTTTCTTGCTTAACTATTCTTCTGTTGTACATAATATGGATTTATATGTTTACATCCATACATAAAAAAGACCTTTATGTGTATGTGTGTCAGAGAGAGAGCCGGGCAGGGGACACACACGGGGGGGGGGGGGGGGAGAGATTATCTGGATATGAGTCAGCCAAACGATACTAATAATCTCTTCTGGTTTCAAAGCAAGCAAACATTGTGCAGCTCTTGTTTTTTGTTTCTGGAAATAAAGAAATAAACTGTCTTTGGCTGAGCTCTCCCAGGTGAAAGTTTCATCTTAGAGCAAATTTTATAGAGCATTATATATAATGGTATAATGTATTTATTTTGTTTATTTTTGAAACTTAAGAGCCTGCACTTCATCAAAAGACCCCAGGGCAGATTATAGCAATGAAGGAATAAAACAAACAAGAGAATACAATACAATACAACACAGTTAACTAAAACTACACCATCCATTCAAAGGCCAAACCTTAGCATCCAAAGGCCTTCTGAAAGACACAGACCTTTAGCAGGCACCAGCCAGATCTCAAAGTGGAGAGTCCTTATGGAGATAGTGTTGGTGCAATATTAATGATGCAGATACAGTTCCAGATTGACCTTCATCATGCTTCCCCCACCCCCAAATAGTTTTATTACACAGGGAAAAAATGTAGTTGTAAAAGAAATGCACCCCAAAAATACCAAATTCATTTTTGGAGAGTGATTTCTATCTCCTCCAAACTGCAAGAGTTCAAAATAGTCCAACTACTGAAGTCCACAAAACTATTGCCGAATGTGAGCGTCACAGAGAGCACAACCCATCAAGCGCTGCTGTTACCCAAATTCCATTTACTTCTGCCGAACTTACATGGGGTTCCTACAAATGAATGGAGTCCGAAAAGTTGCAAAGCTTTGTGCATTGATCCTCGGGGACTCTTTGATTTTCAGAGAAGCCAAATGGAAGCTAATTCTGCATTCTGCCCTTCCATGGAAGAACAGCTTGTTTAATTTTTGTTCATTGTACACTGCGAGCTATACAAAACACTAACCTCGAAGGCAACATTAAGAGAGTCAGCCAACAGACCTGTTAAGTTCTCGGAACTGGTCCTCAAGGATCCAGAAGCACTTACCTGTGGCAACGTGGCGTCCCATTCCAAATATGGCATAAATAATAACAGGGAAGAGAGATCCGTACAAGCCAAACACAGGGTGCACTGAAGAGAGAACAGCAAAGGCAAGCCCTGTAGAGAAGGTAGATGGGAATTATGAAACAAATCAGGTTATGTTCTGAAGGACTTTAAAAAGGGATTAGAAAGGTTCATGGAGCTATCAGAGGCTATTAGCCATGATGACAACATTCTCCCTATGCCTCTGAATAGCGGTTTCTGGAAATCATGAGCCGGAAGAATGCTGTTGTGCTCAGGTCCTGCTTGTGGCCTTCTCACAGGTATCCAGTTGGCCACTGCGACAACAGAATGCTGGAGAAGGTGGGCCATTAGCCTGATCCGTCAGGCTCTTCTTATGTTCTTAATATCAATCTGTAATCAGAATCTCATTCTTTAACCATTTTTAGAGGTGAGATAGCATGATACATAAGAACACAGGAAGCTGCCCTATTCTGAGTCAGGCTACTTGCCCACCTGGCCCACTGATTTCGAATCATACCAAGATAGACTATGCCCATGTTCCCAGGATGCTGAATCTATGAAGCACATTTTGTTACATTGTAGTCTGTATAAACAGGTTAAAGGTAAAGGGACCCCTCACCATTAGGTCCAGTCGTAGCTGACTCTGGGGTTGCGGCGCTCATCTCGCTTTATTGGCTGAAGGAGCTGGTGTACAGCTTCTGGGTCATGTAGCCAGAATGACTAAGCTGCTTCTGGCGAACCAGAGCAGCACACAGAAACGCCGTTTACCTTCCCGCCAGAGAGGTACCTATTTATCTATTTGCCCTTTGACGTGCTTTTGAACTGCTAGGTTGGCAGGAGCAGGGACCGAGCAATGGGAGCTCACCCCGTTGCGGGGATTCGAACCGCCGGCCTTCTGATCGGCAAGTCCTAGGCTCTGTGGTTTAACCCACGGCGCCACCCGCGTCCTTATAAACAGGTTAGACAGCACCTAATCAATTCAATATTAGCAGAGTACCCTGTAATGGCTGATTCTTCTCATATCAAGGCTCTCCTTGAGGATAAGATTGATACTATTATACTGGCTGTAGCAAAATTCAGTATGTACAAGCTAAAGCTTCTCTGTTGGCTAGCAAGGCCAATCTTACACCTGAATAATTGTTGATATACGCTATTGTACCGTGAACTCACAATAAAGCTGTGTGTGTGCTTTCTAATCTAACAAGCATCAGCTCTGCAACGGAGGACTTTCCCATCTTCTTCAACCTGATCCTTTTATAGATGGAGATGCCAGAGATTGAACCAGCAACCCTCTGCACACAAAGCAGACGCTCTACCGCTGAGCCACAGTCCCTTCCCTATGGGAATTCCATCTTAGCCACTGTACTATGAAGAAGTCTCTGGCTTGAATCCTTCATCATCACAACTACCAGTTAATGGCCAAAGACCTGTCCAAACAAAAAAAGCTTTAGCCTGCCGGTGAAAGGAAAGCAGAGGGGTGGCCCGCCTAGTCTCCCATGGGAGTAGGTTCCAGAACTTGGGGGTAGCCACCAAGGAGGTAATCTCACAGGTCCTCCTTGCCAAACATTTCCTTAAGAGTGGTGAGACTGAGAGAAGGTCCTTCCCTGAAGATCTCAAAACCTAGGCAGGTTCAAATAGGGAGATACAGTCCTTTTAAATGGATGTACTGCATTTAAAATTTAGTTAACTACTCAGTCTATTCCTGCTGCAGAATCTGGAAGTCTCAGATATTTCACATCACCAGCTACCTGGTTCTTTTCTAAACCAACAAACAAATCTAGAGATGGCAAAGCAGCCTGGGACCTTCTGCATGCAATGCATGTGTGCTATCACTCAGCTGCTGTTTCTCCCGTAGAGTTTTCAGATTATTCCTGCTGGACAGATCTACAAATCTCAAAAACACAGGGCTTATTCACACCTGACTTTTAAATAGGATCAAGAGGAACGTAAGATAATTTTCTTGCCACAATCTTTCCTAAAGTCAATACAACATGAGGGAAAACAAGTAAATCATTAACAAGAAGTAACAGCCTACACATTAAGGTCACAATCCAGTCAAAGCTAAAAACTTTGAAATCCCATTGGTTTCCATTGGTGAGATGCATGCATACGCTCGTCTTGAAATAAATGGGACTTGAAAATGCATTACTTTGGCTGGATCATGCATTCTACCATTAATGTCCATAGTGCTTTACAGAGTAATAATGAACCCTGAGCTGTAACATGAGCTCTGAGTGGAAGAGCAGAGCTCTGTTAAGGTGCTAACTATTCTTCAGTGTGAAGACCAAAGTCAAGTTAATCATTTTGCCAGAGTTAGAATGCATGAGTGGACAAATTACATAATATGGCAAACGTATGCAACCGGGGGGGGGGGAGAAAAGGTGGTGATGGAAAACAGATTAGATTAGGCAGTCTTTGTAAACTTTCTGTACCTAAAACTAAGTTTCAGTGTTCTTTAGTGTCTAGCCACAAAACCTGCCATAGTCTAAACTGTGAGATAAAGATGCATGATCAAAGTGATTACTTTTAAACATATTTTTAAATGTATGAATTATAGCCCTCCAAACCCACTACAAAAGTCAAGGCATTTGAGCACTGAATGAAGTATGAAAATATTAATCCTAGAATCATAGAATCATAGAGTTGGAAGAGACCACAAGGGCCATCGAGTCCAACCCCCTGCCAAGCAGGAAACACCATCAGAGCACTCCTGACATATGGTTGTCAAGCCTCTGCTTAAAGACCTCCAAAGAAGGAGACTCCACCACACTCCTTGGCAGCAAATTCCACTGTTGAACAGCTCTTACTGTCAGGAAGTTCTTCCTAATGTTTAGGTGGAATCTTCTTTCTTGTAGTTTGGAACCATTGCTCCGTGTCCGCTTCTCTGGAGCAGCAAAAAACAACCTTTCTCCCTCCTCTATGTGACATCCTTTTATATATTTGAACATGGCTATCATATCACCCCTTAACCTCCTCTTCTCCAGGCTAAACATGCCCAGCTCCCTTAGCCGTTCCTCATAAGGCATCGTTTCCAGGCCTTTGGCCATTTTGGTTGCCCTCCTCTGGACACGTTCCAGTTTGTCAGTGTCCTTCTTGAACTGTGGTGCCCAGATCCTCAGTTCTTGCCTCTTTGTCTCATTAGCACCACTGTCCATCAAGCCATTCCCTCGAGTAGTTTTGTCTAAGAGCCCTTGTTGAGACTTGATTTATATTTATTACACGTCTTCCGCCTCTTTTCCGTGGAACCAGAAATGGGTCACCAAATGGCATATAATATTCCAAATGTGGACCTATCAGAGTTATATAATAGCATCATAGTTGGCAGCCTCAGGATGTTTCAGGTGAATGAAGCCTTATGTAAAGCACCTGCAAAGCCTAGGCAAGAATGTAGTCAGAGAGCATTGTGTCCAGTCCCAGGAAGAATTTTTATTCTTGGCTCCCTCCAACAATCCCATAACACCAGGCACGATCGTTGCTAAGCATGAAGGACTACATAGTTAGCCTTCTTACCTGCGTGTGTTTTTACTCTCTGTGTGAGAATTCGTACTTAAAGCAGGAAATCCTACTCAAAACCAAGCTGATTTATTTTACCTTTTTAAATAAACAACTTTTTAAATTTAACAATAAGAACATTGTTGTTCTTAAAGATGAATGCTGACAGGAGTGGAAGGGCTGCTTTAAATAAGAGTCCACCCCTTGTGTAGATGAGGGCCAGTATAGCATGGCAGTTCAAGTGCTGAATGAGAGCTGAGGAGACCCAAGTTTGAATCCCCTTCTCAGCCACAAAGAACTAAATGAATGACCATTGAGCCAGATTAGTCACTATGTCTCAGCCTAATCTACCTCACAGGGCTGTTGTTATGAGGGTCAAATGTAGAGGGGAGGGATCATATATAGCACTTAGAAATCCTTGAAGGAAAGACAGGTTATAAATGAAATGAATGAATGAAATGGGAGTGCTTATAATAAATAGGCGTGCACAAAGAAAAGGGAAGATAACTTTAGCAGTTTGGGGATCTGGCCACAAAATCACTGACCCAAACATCCGTTTTGTAACTGGTGCTGAATTCAGCAGCCAGACTGCTGACCAGTGCAGGATGGTCCAAACGTACAAAACCAATTCTGGCATGAAAGTACTAGCTACAAATTAGTTTCCAGGCTCAGTTCAAAGAACTGGCTTTGATCTATAAGGACCTCAGGACCTCAATACTTCAGGGACCACTTCTTCCCATATAAACTGATGTGGAGCCAGCAATCATCATCTTGACCTTCTTGACCCCATCCATGGAGGTCCAGAGGGTGGCAACATGAGAACAAACCTTTTCAGTGGTTCAAACTGGGTTGAAGAATACACTTAGGCTGCAATCCTATACACACATTTACCTATGAGAAAGTCCAACTGAACTCACCTGGGGGTGATTCCTTCTTGGTAGGCATGCATAGGATTATGCTGTTAAGCATATAAATATAACCAATTTCAGAGAAATGTAAGCATTCTGGGTGACATACCATGGGACAAAGATGCCAGCATATTTAACAGGAGTGCTTGCATCTACCAAGAATGTTCTTCTGCATCTTTTGAGTTTAACTGATGTCCTTAGCCTTCTGGAGTTTCAGAAGTTGCTGGATGGAAGACTCATTGAGACACATGATCCGTCTTTCTGGTTTTTAAGTACAAGTTTCAAGCATGTACACCAGCAGCCTAAGAAAGACTGCCAATTTTTAGGTTTTTTGCCAGCTCATGAAGTCTTAAGTTTCTTGGCTTTCTGAGAAACCCACAAGCCAAGTACAAAATTTAGAACTACCTTAGGTAATACATGGGCTTTGTCCCACAGCACATGGCTCTAATCCTTTGCAAGCTAGCTTTGTTTTAAGAGCAATGATCCCTCTTGTTCTTCTGTTTAATTATAACTGCACAGTTCAAGTTAAAGGGCCATTTTTATGTGAGGCAAATGAGTTAGTAAAAACTACATAAATCGTCAGCCTCATGGGAAACCCAGGATTAAAAGCAACTTCTCTACCTGGCACTTGTGGCCAAAGTCTTGGAGATGGTGGTAGTGATATAAGTAGAATAAAACTTGGGAAGCATGGAACGCTATAAAATCTCTGTCCTCAAGCCAGAACATCTGGCTAGATCCTTGGAGAAATTTGAGCTATTAATTTGTAATTAATTAATAAGCCTGTAATCGCAGATTGATAAGTGATGCCAAGGCAAAGGATATGAATCTTTTGAAGGATGTGCAACCATATAAGCAAAAGAGACGTCTCCCATTGCCAAATAGGATGAAAATCATGAAATGAGTCCTTCCAATGTGTATTCAAAGCTATTTCAGAACACTGAGCTGCCTAGCAGTTCTTCTTCATCCATTCTCTCGTAGTTCCATGGCCAGTGGTGAGACCTTCTCAACACCATCCAGGCTATTAAGAGCTAGCCATACTGTCTGAGCTCCTTGGTTTTCCTTCTATGACTCTAAGGACCAGCCATTAGAACCTAATAGAGACTTATCATATTTCCAAGCTCTCTAATCCAGCAATGGACTCACTAGATTCCTCATATGTTTCCTTCCACTGCTAAGAATCTTTGCTTGCTACTTTCCCTCTCTACTTTCATTTGACCTTCCATCTTACTTTTATCTTATTCCCCCATCCCCTGAGCAAATTTATCCAATTATTCAACCACAGCAGCGGTAAAATTTCCCACTCTAGTCCAATAAACCCTCATCCAGAAACACACTGGTGCTACAAAGACCAGGCCATGCAAAAGCATAGAAGGTCTCAAATGCTGCTAAGAGGTCCAGGGAAAGCAATGGGATTAAATTTCCCCTGTCTGCCCCACTGAGCTATAAAAGCTGTTTCTATAATATAACCAGGCCTGAAAACAGATTAATATGGGTCTACATGATCCCTTTCATCCAAATGGAAGGTCCACATAGCTATCATGAGTAAATAGCCTTTGGTGGATTTATCTTCCATGAATTTGTCTAATCCTTTTTAAAAAATAAAAAAAAGCTATCTAAGCTAATATATACCGCTGTCTATTTATAGTGTCAGGTAACAGAGCTCTGTTCTCTTCAGGGAATACAAAAAGAAAACATGCATCAGTGTTGCATCATCCATCAGTTCAAATATAAACAACAAATTAGTTTTGCAATTATTATTCCTCCTACAGTGCTTATGAAACCAATTGAGGGATGGATTTCTAGGTTTCTTAAAATAAAGATTAGGGCACTGGAGTAGGGGGATTGAAATGGATGAGAAATTGTGTTAGGAAAAAGTCTCTCCAGATCCAATCTAAGCATGCACTAAACAAATATGACACTCCTTTGAGAATTGCACCATTTCAGATGTTCACGTATGGCCCCAATGAAGCAGGAATGAGGATGGGTAATGGCTAATAAATTTAAATTCAATACAGGTAAGGTGTCACTTATTCATGCACATCGGTGACTGAATTCCCCCACATTCTGACCAATCCTCAAGTGGTTCTGCCACAGCTGGACCCATAAATGCACTACCATGTGATCACTTCAACTATGTGGCTCTCTGAATTGGTTCTAAATTCAATGAACCCTTTTGTACAGGCAAGGCATATGAGTAGATTGAGAGGCATGAGCCATATGAGCATCAGAAAGAGTAGGGGTGGAGAACATTTTCAGTCCAAGGACCACATTTATTTCTGGTCCATCTTCCAAGGGCCATGTGCCAGTCATGGGCTGGGCCAGAGCAACAAATATAAATTTTGCCTTTGTACAGTAGGCTAGTTTCTTGACATGGACTGGTTGGATGCAGAAGAAAGGTGGAAGGAACCGGCTGGGGAACCCTCAAGAGAAGAAGGCTCAGAGCCCAGGAAGTGGTGGTGCAATGACAATGAGTGGTGAGATGGAGAATAGGGAAGAAGAGGTGTCAGAAGCTGAAGGGGTAACAGGGCTCAGTGAGCTGTGAGAGTCTGTGGCAGAGAGAAGTCTGGAATCAGAGGCAGAAGCTGAAGCAGAGGAGGAGAGAGGCCAAGAGGCAGAGATGAGTCAGGTTGGTGAAGAGTCACAGGTGTCTCCCCCTCCTGCTGTGACAAGCTCCCCTCCCCTCCGGTCTCCCAGGACCAGGAAGGGCTTGAAAGGGGGGGAGGAGGGATTGGTGACATGAAGAGGCACTCTCTGATTGCTTGGGGGGAAACCTCAGAGAGGAGGGGACTTAGGCAGCTGTGAGGAGGCGGATACCATTATTATTATTATTATTATTATTATTATTATTAATATTACTATTATTATTAACTACTTATACCCCACACATTTCACTGGGCTGCTCAGCAACTACTTCATGGGGACAAGGCCAACCAGTGATGAGTTGCTCTGTTCATTAGGCTTGACACTCCTGTGTGGATCAGGTTTTTACTAATAAAGAGTTAATTCCAACTTGAACAGTGCAATGTACTGCTTGCTCACATTTCTACATCCTCACACTCCTCTCTATTCTTCATTCAGACAAGCAAGAGGCATTAGCAGGGCTCAAGAACATATTCTAGCCACGCAAAAATATCTGGGGTGTGAAACAGAACCTGTGAAGGATGTGAGCTGGAGAAATTTCCAAAGACCAGAGTGAGAGCCTGGAGGACTGCATTTGACCCCTGGCCTGAGGTTTCACACCTCCGAGCTGGACTGTAAACCTCCTGCCTTCAAAGTTTCTATGGCAGACTATGGCACTCTTAGCTCACTCCACATAAATTACTGACCCATCTGAATAGCTAGGAAGCAAAAGGATTAGCCTACCAACAGTGCCGACTACTAGAATATCTTAAACATTGAACTCTCTGCCATCCTTTTATATTAGCAGCACAAGCATCAAAAAGGATAGAGAGTGCACAAATGGCTATATGCTGACACGAAGCCAAAAGAGATAGGAAGCGGTTGTCTGTAGCCAATGGAGGAGATGTTTAGGTGGCATGTTTGGTGAAGATAGCTGCTTTGGAGTATAAGAGGATTTTGGAGGGCAAGCAGTGGTATGTGGGCTTAATGGCACTTCCACCTGGCAGTTTTGTTGCTGCTCAAACATTCAGTTTTTTTGCCGTGTTCACACAATGCCATCCTCATCAAAATGATATCCTACAACATCTTCTCATTTAATCCAGACCACTTTCATAGGTTTTGCTTTCTTATCAGATTTTCCGTGTAAATCATGGTTAAATAGGAAAATAACACAAGGTAGTGTTTTGATGAAGACAACATTCTATGAATGCTGAACAAAACTTGCATGCAAAACAGTGCAGAGTCCATAATAAACTGCAGGATGGAAGCACTCTAAATGACAGGGGACTTAGAATTGCAAGGAGGTCTTAAGGTCTGGGTAGAAACTGGGGATTAGAAGCAACAGCAGTATTGATTAAAGTTTTTTTGCACATTGGGATTGGATGGTAACGAGTGTACTTAGCAATTAACTACGGGTCCTTTTATTGCCTCCCACACCCCAAATCAAATACTGGAAACTGAGTGTAGCCCTTGGACATCTTCTGAATGAAGAGTTTAGACTCCAGTTTGACATCCCTTCTTTGTGTGTGTCTGCTATGGGATTAATATCCATGCTATCTGATTCTGTCCCCCTCTCAACTTTTTGAATCAAATCTCTCATTAGCATTTAGATATTGCACAAGTTTTTAAAGAACAAAATCATCCTGTGCCAGGGCAGAATGAACTGTAAAGCTTGACAGAATGGCATCTGAACATTCCTTAAAGGTAATGATCCGAAGTCAAAAGGTGGAAGGAAACACTTGGGCAAAACCTGTTTGGTTAACAGAATAATTCCATGGCTCAGACAGCCATTTAGTCTGTGGATTCAAGCAAATATCAAAGCAGATGTAGGCTGCAGATACCAAGAGAGTGATTCCTTCTCAGAGAACAGTTACCAATGGAATAAGTTGCCTAGGGAATTGTAGAATCTCCTTTAAAAGGAAGCTTAATTGGAATCTGCTTTATATTAAAGCCTCGCCCTCTTATATGATCCTCATGATTTCCTGCGGTTCCTTTCTACATCATGATGATATCATTGGAAGCTCCTAGGCACATAGGAAAAGCTAGATTTGGGTACCCCAATGCTATGTTTTCCTGTAAACTACGACAACATGGGATTTTGCTACATGACCTAGGGCTTCTGACATTCTGATTGGCACAGAAAGCAGCCACACTGCAATGGCCCCCATGCTACAAGCAGAAGTGGGGCCAAGAATAGACTGGGTGAGAATGAATATATATATAAATATATAGATACACACACACACACACACACACACACACACACACACCCATCCTCCTTGACCACTGGCTATGCTGGCTGAGGCTGATGATAGTTGGGAGTCCAACAATGTCCTGAGCTAGAGAATGCTGCTGTACTAAGTTTATAGAAGTCTAAATGAAATACTATGCTGGCAACCATTAGCTTAAGCAGCTTTAAAAGAAGCTAGCCAAATTCAATGAGATCTATCAGTGCCATTAGCATAAGGTTACCAGATGTCCCCATTTCGCGGGGACAGTCCCTGGATTTACAAATCAGTCCACATACAAAATCAATTGAAGTTGAAAAGTGTCTCTGGATTCATTGAAAAAAAATCTGGTAACCTTACATTAGCAATAACAGCCAGGAAGAATCACTATGCTCCAAAATAGAATACCTTTGCATTCACAGGTGCTGAGATTCAAAGACTAGAGAATGCCGTTACCTTCATCCCCTGTTTGTAAACTCTTCGTGAGCATCTGATGGCCTCTGGTGGAAAGAGAATAATGCACAGGACAGATCTTCGGTATAATCTAGTGGGTTTTTCTTCTGTTCTAATATATGTTTTATTAAAATAATCAAGGCCATAGCTTCATGGCAGAGCACCTATTTTACACGCAGAAGATCTCTGGTAACTCCACTATATTCGATATGATGGACAGGATAGCAGGTGATGGGGGAAAGTCCTCTGTCTGAGTCCTTGGGGAGCCACTGATGACAGGGAAAATATTGGGCTCATTGGATCAATGGTCTCACCTGATATAAAGGCAGCTTCTTGTGTAATGGAAATGGTAGTTTTCTTTAACATCACCTGCGTATTCTAAGCTGTAGCCAATAAAGTCCAAGAACTCTTTTGTGGAAATCCAAAAAAGAAGACTGGAGAAAAGTACTACCTACTCTTGCCTGCCTCTTAATTCAATATTTTGGTTGGCTTCAAACATACCATTGTTAGCTGTGTTTTAATTGCAATTGTTGTCTATGAGTATACCAGTGAAACAAGATCCTTTACAGTACTACAGTATTAAGGTCTTTAAAGTTAAATCATGCCAGCGCAGATGTTCCTAATTACTCCAAAAGCATAAATACTTACACAAACCGGTTGGTTCCAGCTGCAGAATAATTCAATTAAAGGAGCACTTATAATTTTCAATGCATGAATGAGGACTAAGGCTAGCTGTTAGGGAATCTGTAAAAGAACAGCTATCACAAAATGTTTGCCTCTGAATGATCTTTCAGCTGTTTTCACAATACACTGAATGGAGGATTTTTCTGAAATGCCATATATAACATGACAGAAACCTTAATTTCTCCAAAAACTATTTAAGCAGTTTTGTACTTTTCACATCTGTCCCCCCCCCCCAGGTATCAGCCAGGGGGGGATTTCTTCGCACCTATGGCAACCAAAATAAATTGGAGCTCCCCCCTGATTTTTATTACAGCTTTCAATGGCAATTTACAGTACATCTTAGAAGACAAACATGCCTGCGAAAGGCCACAATTTGGGCTATCGTGATAAATATGTAACAAGGTACTATTTTATGTGCTAAACTTTGTGGCTTGTTGGCTGTTGCTGTCAAGGAAGTGGTAGGTAACACTAGGGGGTAATGCTAATGCTTGTCTGTCTCTTCACCGTTTCTCTCATATGAGCAGGGGAAGAGAAAGATGCTACTTTCAAGGTGAATTGCTAGATTTTCATAGAATAATTATAATAACACTTAGCATTTACGTTCCAGTTTATGGCATTCAAAATACTTCACAACCATTATCTTGGTAAGCAGTAATCCTCACAAGAACCCTGTAAGGTAGGTCAGTATAAGTGTGTTGTTCTCATTGCAAACATTGTGCAATAAAGCACAGTAACAACCAACAAAGGAGGGTAAAAGCAGATAGATTAGTAAAGGGTTAATGCTACAATCCTACTATACATCCCACTGAACAGAGTGGGATGTACTTCTACATCAGCATGCATAGATCTGTACTGTGAATTTCACTTCATAATTAAAGGGTTCTGCTGTGAGTAGCAGTAAACCTCTCTGCACAGGTATAATTATTTTTTTAAGGAGACAAGCAAGAATCGCTCTTATATATGCCGTCGGATGGCACCCAATTTATATGCTGTATCTGCATGCACACAAAAATGCTGCCAAACATATATTACTATTGTTGTGTGCTTGCATGTTCAAGGGGAGAAATGCCCATTGATTTCAGCAAGGTTAAGGCACATTTAATCTGCGAGCAAGCCCCCTCGAGCACAGCGGAATTTACTTCCACGTAAACACACGTAGGCGTCCGCTGTAAGTTACACTGAATGGGTCAAGGATAAGGAAAGGGGATGGGGGAAAATCAGTTCTGGTAGGAGACAAGCACAGGCTTGAGCAGTTCAACCTGTACGCTAAACAGCTATCGGAGCCCGTTTCCAGCCAGTACCTTGAGTCACCTGCTGAACAGCCAGCATCATCCCAGAAATTGTGTCAGGAAGCAGGTCTGCTTTCCAGTTGTAGTTTGGCGCCCACTCCAGAACAGGGAGCCTCCTTACACACCACAGTTTGAAGTCTTCGTAGCGAAGTGCATGGATCTTTCTCCAGATGGCATTTTTCCTTTTTCGCTTGGCCCCTGCCATGCTGTGTTCCCACTACCCCTTTCCTTCACAATGTTCCTTCTTCTGTAGCAGAAGAAAATAATAATAGAAAAAAGGGGGGAGAAAACACTGCCTCTGTTGAACTGCACCCAGTTGGTATGAAATTCGCTTATTCTTCTGTCAGGTTATACTTTCAGATCTGTGAAAGAAACACCCGTTCTTTTATCTCCCTCCCCTCCTTTCTTCCAGTGTCAGAACCTTGCTGAGTATGTTTTGCTTTCAACCATGCAAACTATCTAAAAGGCTGTTCATGTTCAGCACAATATTTTTTCTGCCCTAGTCAGAGATGTGGTCTAGCCTTATGACAGTTTATGGTTCTCTTTGCAGTCATTCTCCTCCTTATATTCAGTGTAGTGCTTGTACGTTTGGCCTGGGTCCAGCATTAAAATGAGGTAGTGCTGGGCGTTTGTTCGATGTGGGTTGGGCTATGCTAATGAAAGCAGGAAGTGCCCAGGCAGACAGGAGTCTCCTTGCCAACCATTTAAAAAGAGAGAGAGAGAGAGAAGCAGCAATTTGTCTTTTTTTTGCGAGGGAAACACTACACAGAACTTCTCTCCCTCCCTTTCTAGCCAGAGGAAAAACTCATCAGTGCATTAAAAAGTTGCTCCGAATCTCTGGTGCTGGCAAACATGCTCAGTGAATTTAGCTAGACCTCTTGCAACATGACACTTTAATTAAAACATTCTCTTTGGAACAGCAGCTCGTGGGTTAGACTGCCCACACGTCTTGGCACAGTTGATACCAGCCGAAAACAAACAGGGAGACCTTTTCAGGTAAGCTTGCAAGCTTACCAATTGGCTATGCACAACCTCCCTGATTTAGCCTGTTCCTTCCCCTTTAAGAAGGGTTTTGATATGCAGAAATGATCAGGTGAAGCTTTTTATAGCCAGTATGGTCTACATTTTGTGACTAGGAGCTAAATGTGATCCCCACCTGCAATTGCTGCAGATTAAATCGCTGTTAAAGGAACAGCTAGGGAGGCTGCATCAGAAACTGGCCATCATGGGAACATTGGGAGCTGACGTCTATTTGGCCCCAGTACTGCCTATGACTGGCAGTGGCTCTCCAGGTCTCAGACAAAATACCTGCTATGAACCTCTTTAATGCAGATGCCAAGGACTGAACCTGAGACCTTCTGCAGTCAAAGCATGTGCTCTGCCACTCAGCTATGCAAGACTTCTAAGGGCATTACATTTCTGAGGTGTGACACATGGGGTTTTTACAATAGACGCCTAGAAACATAATGTGTGGATGTGGCAAAGTGGTATGTGAACACACAAGCATCACACAAATGCACTCTTCAGAGCACCATGCTGACTGCCTTCTTCTCCCTCTGCGATGTACCACAGGCAGCAAACCCAGGTTGCTGCTGTGTAATGTAAGCTCCCAGTGTGGTGTGTAAAATAAAAGTTGCAGGGCATCCTCAAAGAACCAAGGTGCTGACCAGGTGCTTGCCCTCCAATTGGTAACATGGGCAGTGCACACTCACACCCCATTTTTCCAGTAAGTTCATAAGCCTGGTATGAGTTACAGGGATATTGAAAGAAACCCAACGAGACTGTTCTCATCACAATGGAAAAATTGGGATCTACATGCCACCATAATGTAGCTAATTGCAGCGCTGCACTAGATGGTATGGTGGTTTATCTAGTTCTGATAAGTACAGCTAGATATCTATTCAATTGCTAATATGCAGTTTGTGCTCACCATCCACATTTTACAGCTGTTTAATCTGCTCTCTCCTATTGCTGCTGTTGGCAGTTTATACAGCTAATATGCTCTCTATGGAGACTAGTCTCTAAATATTTGTAATGCCTAGTGATTTCTTATTGTTCCTGTACTCATATTTCTTTTTCCAGGTGCTCAGATGCTACCCTACTGAATATATTACTCTGTTATAAATGCCTAGGTATTTAAATATCACACATTTTATAATGGCATCAAAGAAACGGGGAAATAATGTGTTTTTTTCTGTAATAAGTATATATTCTGCATTTATGAGTCATGGAAACCATTAGGCAACAAGGTGCTAGTCAAGTAATCCACGATGCATATAAAGCATTATGAATTCCCCCCTGCCTCAGCCCCAGAGGGTAATGAGTAACATTCAAGCTAATCTCCGCTGCATAACAGAGCCATTCATCTCTTCGTAACATGGGGTTTCTAATTTTGAAACCCGAACATCAACTTATGCACTGCAACAAGAAAAAGGCTTCAATGAAGGGAGAGAGATGCCCACTAGAGAGATGGATCCCACCACTTCATCCGCCATATACAATTTTTACTGGGTATTCATAATTAAGGATATATACCAGTGATATAAACAGACCCTATGCATTAAAAAAAAACCAACAATCTGTGTCTGAGTCACTTTGTGTTTTCTCTCCACTTTGAACTGTGTTTCGAGTTCTGAGCCACTCTGTGTACAGCAAGGCACTGTGTTTCCCCACTAAGTATAATGCAAAATCTAAAAATGGCTATGGTTTTTTTTTTCCTTTTGGCCAAAGTTGATGAAATTTACAGGCACAGGAAACAATCCAGAGTGGATTGAGGCTGCCAAATTGCAGATAAATAGGTCCAGGGGCTTTTTGTTGTGGAGGTAAAAGGAATTAGCTTTTCTCCATTATATCTTATTAAGGGGTATCACTTTCTTAAGGTAAAGGTAAAGGGACCCCTGACCATTAGGTCCAGTCGTGACCGACTCTGGGGTTGCAGCGCTCATCTCGCTTTATTGGCCAAGGGAGCCGGCGTACAGCTTCCGGGTCATGTGGCCAGCATGACTAAGCCGCTTCTGGCTAAACCAGAGCAGCGCACGGAAATGCCGTTTACCTTCCTGCCGGAGCGGAACCTATTTATCTACTTGCACTTTGGCGTACTTTTGAACTGCTAGGTTGGCAGGAGCAGGGACCGAGCAATGGGAGCTCAGCCTGTCATAGGGATTCGAACCGCCGACCTTCTGATTGGCAAGTCCTAGGCTCTGTGGTTTAACCCACAGCACCACCCATGTCCCTATCACTTTCTTAGTTTAAGATAATTAAGAGGTGGCTGAATGGTGGTGTGTATTTCTTTATAGTACTTTTTTTAAAAATAATAAATTTAAAGCCTTTCTTCTGGTGGTTGTTTGAGTCCTCAGATAGGTCTTTATAGGTCTCAGATATCATAATCCTGTTATACAAATTATGGTGTGACCACATTTGAATACTGTGTACATTTCTGGTCACATCACCTTAAAAGGGATATTGTAAAACTGGGTGAGGTTGCAGCATATGGAGAGTTTTAGTCTAGAAAAAATGCATAATCTAACTTGATAGATTATGAATGACAGGGAGAAAGTAGATTAAGGTTTTTCCCCTCTCTCGTAACACTAGGACTGATGAAGCTGAATACTGGAAGATTCAGTACAGATTTTTTTTTTAAAGCATTTTTACACAGCACATAAACTATGGAACTCTCTTCCACAGGAGGCAGTGATGGCCATCAACTTGGGTGATTTTAAAAGAAGACTGGACAAATTCATGGAGAGAGCTGTCAATGGCTACTAGCCATGATGGCATTGTTCTGCCTCCACAGCTGGAGACAATGATGCTTTGGAATACCAGCTGCTGGAAACCACAAGAGGGAATAATGCTATTGTGCTTGAATCCTGCTTGCATGTTTCCCACAGGCATCTGAGTAACCACTGTGAGAACAGGATGCTGGACTAGATGGGCCACTGGCTTAATCCAACAGGGCTCTTGTGTTCTTATGTTCAGATGTTTATTGTGTTTTCTTATTGCAAGTTCCCATCAGTAAGGGTTTGTTGATGCTGCTGTTGATCAGTGCAGTATTGAGTGGTTATTTGCATGGGTGGAACAGCTACCACAGATCAAACCCAACATACAGAACTCAGCTTTCCTGTTTCCTCACATCATCCCAACCACAGTGCTTTCCAGTGGTGTCTGTTCATGAAGGCAAGTCATCCAAACCCTCTACAAAAGTCCAATCTGTGTAGGATGAATGTGTGTTGGGAGTGCGGGGATGGCTAGGTGTCAGGGAACTGCCATCGGGGCCGGAGGGAGAGAGCGGGCTCCAGAGGGATTCCAGAGTGCGTCCCGGGATGGGGAGAGGCAGCCCATCTTCTGGGGAAGGGAATCAGCGTAGTACCAGTGGAGAAGGGGGGGCAGATGGAATTGGCGAGGCGGTCCCATGACTCCTTGCCGGGGACCAGTGGGGAGAGTAAGGCTCCTCCGCTGCCCACACTCTCCTTGCGTAGAAGGCTTCTGCGCAGGGAGAGTAGGCGGAGACTAGGCGTCAAAGAGCTTCTTTGCTGGAAGAAGTTCAAGAAACGCCCACTGACGGATTCTGCCAGCGATTGAGACAGCCTGTCCGGACAGAAAAGGTTCACTCAGGCAACCCAGCCAGGTGTGGCGCCGGTTTACGCACAAGCAACCCCTAGAACCATTACACTAGGCATAGGCAGGCGCTGCCCCAAATGCATGCATGCTTGTTTGAACTCAAAAGAGAACCTACATGCATAGGCTCCCTTCAGATATTAAATTATTGTGGTGAGGGCTCAAGCTTTCTGCTTCAGTTCCTTCCCTCTCACATCTGCATGTTGTTGTTGTTGTTGTTGTTGTTTAGTTGTTTAGTCGTGTCTGATTCTTCGTGACCCCATGGACCAGAGCACACCAGGCACTCCTGTCTTCCACTGCCTCCCGCAGTTTGGGAAACTCATGTTAGTAGCTTCGAGAACACTGTCCAACCATCTCATCCTCTGTCGTCCCCTTCTCCTTGTGCCCTCAATCTTTCCCAACATCAGGGTCTTTTCCAGGGAGTCTTGTCTTCTCATGAGGTGGCCAAAGAATTGGAGCCTCAGCTTCAGGATCTGTCCTTCCAGTGAGCACTCAGGGCTGATTTCCTTAAGAATGGAGAGGTTTGATCTTCTTGCAGTCCATGGGACTCTCAAGAGTCTCCTCCAGCACCATAATTCAAAAGCATCAATTCTTCAGCGATCAGCCTTCTTTATGGTCCAGCTCTCACTTCCATATATCACTACTGGGAAAACCATAACTTTAACTATATGGACCTTTGTTCTATTCAGACTGAACATTTGTAAAAGGCTCAAGCACTGAGCAATCAAAGGATCAGAAATCATGTGTGAAATGGTTTGAATCCCCACCATAACTAAAAGCATACATGAATGTTTGTGAGAAAACAAGGACTTAGGTTCTGTAGCTGAACCAACGCTTAGAAAATGTTCTGAATGTCAGTCCCAGAACTTTATAATAAAGAGTGTCTCTGAGCTGGTGCAGAGTGAATTTATTTCCCTCCTAAGCGAGCCTAGTGCATCCTCACTCTTCTTAAGGTGAGGGAGGCAGAGTTAGCAAGTTAGATGGGGATGATTCTAAGCTTAGGGGGGGAAAGCTCTCTGAAGAAATTAAGCACTGCAACCCATGCTAGTTAACTTTTGCAATCCAGACTGATCACAAAAAGATGGTTAACATCAATGGAAATTAATTCCCATATGAAACAAGCTTTACAATGTGCTGCAGCAGGAAATGTTTTGTGGCTATGTTTTAGTTGTTGGATCTTTAAAAGTCCCTGCAATCATTTTATGGATAATGTGATTGAGTATCTCTACAGAAGAGCTAGCAACAGGGGGCACCAAAGCATTAAAGATTCTGCAGCATCCACTACTGATGACATAAGTGCTACAAGAGCAGAAGGAGATGCTGAAAGAGAAGAAAAGGCCCAATGGAGTCAAGAACAAAAATACATCTTGAAATATACTCAGAGTCGCAAAGTGATTTCATGCTCTTTATTCAGCTCATAGTGGTGAGGAGGAATGAATGAAAGTCCCCTCAGAGTATCTGCTTTATATACATTATTTACACAATGGGCTGCACATGATTGGCTAATTCCGGAATTCTACTGTAAGCCAATCAGGTTGTGGATTCACTTCTATCTGGAGCATGATTGGGTGGTTCCTGCTAACCAATCATACTGCTGCATTGTTCTAGGACCAATCAGACTGCTGCCTTTTGGAGCCTATTGTTCTAGGACCAATCAGACTGCTGCCTTTTGGAGCCTATTGTTCTAGGACCAATCAGACTGCTGCAGTTTGGATCCTATTCGACTCAGTACATAACACATCTCCCAGCCCAACAGCAAACAGGAAGGTGGCAATTTTTCATGACTGCTAATACATGAATTCTGCTGGCTTTTCAAAAGAACGTTGGAATGATTACCAATCAAAATCCCAAATGCACAGGAGCTTATGTGCTTGTCACTGGAGTTAAAAGGGCTTTATGAGCATCTTTTCAGGACTCGAGGTTTCTATAAAATCTTTTATAACTAGAAAGGCAGTTGTGTAATGGGTCATGAAAGTCGTCACCTTTGCAAAGTCTATTGATCTTTCTCTTGACGCAGGATCTTTTCTAATGTCACAAAGGCCCTCATTAGCCACATGGATGCAGCTCCCTTTCTGGAAAACGCCCCAGGTCTGCAGAAATGTATGCATTAGAAGATAATATTAATACTAATAATACTAATAATAATGCACAAACAGAGCCCAATGTGGCCTCCAGGAGCCAAGGAATATTAAGTGTCAGTTGGCAGGGGAAGGAAAGGGAAGATGGGGAGAATTGGCTTGATTCTTCTCCTAGTAACATGCAGGTTCAGTTCACATGGAATGCTAATGCATAACGTAAGAAATAAAAGCAGCTATAAAATACAATTAAAAATTATAAAGCATGTAGCATAGTACATTACCATTGCTACAACAGTCAGAAAAATCATTAAGGGTTGGATGTGGGAAAAGCCTTTGATATGATTGACTGGCCCTTTTGAGCAAGATCCTTTCAAGAAATGAATCTTGGTGGCAGATTTAAAGAAGAGATTGCCCTCTTATATAAGGACCCAATGAAAAACGATTTTGTTAACAATCACCTGTCAAAGCCACTAAGGCTTCAGTGTGCCTTCAACACCTTATTGTTTGTCATGGTTTCCAATCTTTTTTCAACCATTAGCAATTTTGATAGGAATCAACCAAATGGTCCATAGAATTACCTTTGGCTTGTAAGAATTCAAAATTTCACTGTATGTGGTTGAAGGGCCTGAGCTCAACAGCGCTCTCCTCATTTGCAATTCCCAGAAACTAATATACAATGGCACACTGTCTCTGACAGTGAAGGAAACCATAGCCAACATAGCCAGCACAGAATGATACCTCTATCCTCCATGAATTTATCTAATCCTCTTTTAAAACCATCCAAATTAGCAGCCATTACTACATCTTGAGGAACAAATCCCATTGTTGATCTATTCGCTGTCTGAAGAAGTACTCCCCACATTCCCCGTCCTGAACATTCAAACATTCAGGTTCTTCAGATGGTCCCAAATTCTAGTATTAGAGAGAGGAAGAAAAGTATCCCCCTTTCCACTTTCTCCACGACATGCATTACTTTATAAACCTCTAACATGTTCCCCCTTCTGTGCTCTTTTCCTAAACTAAAAAGCCCCAAATGTTGTGACCATTACTTTCCTCAAAGAATTACTCCATCCCCTCCAATTTTGGTTGTCCTTTTCTGAACCTTTTCCAGCTCTGCAAATGCCCTCCCTTTTTTTTTAGATGAGGCTACCAGAACTTTACATAATATTCCCGATCTGATCTCACCATTTGTATACTGGCATTATGATATTTGCAGGGGGGTTTTTCAATCCTTTTCCCATATGATCCCTAACATTTAATTTGACTTTTTCACTGCTGCCTCTGGGGCCATCTGGGTATCCACTATGATCCCAAAGTCTCATTCCTGGTCAGTCACTGCCAGTTCAGATCTCATTAGTGTATTTGTGAAATTACGATATATATTTTTCTGTTGCCCTAATGCATCTCATTTCACACTTGCTTAATTTGAATTGCATTTTCCATTTTACTGCCAATTCACCCAGTTGAGAAAAATCACTTTGTAGGTCATCACAATCTCTTTAACCACACTGAACAACTGAGTGTCACCAGCAAACCTGGTTACTTATTGCTCACCCATAACTCTACATCATATGAACAAGTAAAAAAGCACAGGTCCAAACAACAGTCACTGAGGGACTGAGAAGATGAGTTCGTTTCCTTCCTCGGCTTGGCCTCTTCAACAGTTTATCATGGATCCAGCTTCACCCTTCCTCTTAGCCGAAGCTGGGAGAGAATTCAGCGTTTGTAGAACTCAAGCCCCACCTTCGTTTCATCAACATTCTGTGGGCTGTTTTAAGATGCTCACTCAGCGCAGTATGAAATGAAGACATCACTCCTAACTGCATTTCTTAGAACTGGGCAGTGCTTCCAAATTAGCAAGATGTGCTAATTTGCTACGCCACAGTCACTTCCTAGAACCTAGCTGCTAGGATAAGCCTACTGTATTACTGCAAATCATGACAAAACTATTGCTCCTATCGTAGGCTTGTCCCAATGTCTGTTTCACGCAAGTTATCGTGGAAAACACTGGGAGGAAATGCAAATATGTTTTAAAGTTCTAGCATTTTTTTTCTTATTGGAACAAGAGATGAGTGGAGTTAACTGATTAATGGCAGCTCAAGTTGTGGACCATTTTGATTTAACAATCCATAGCAACACTGTGCTCTACTTCTCTACCTCCCTTCCTCCTCCACTCACCCACAAAAGCACCTTTTGTACAAGTTACAGACTGGTCTACAAATTACATACTACTGTCACTCAGGACTCTGTTTATGGCCTTTATTGCATACTGTATATTCAGGGCATGCCATTTACCAGGAATAAGGGCCACTCTTCTGTAGTTATTAACATTGCATAACCTATCCCATATGGCACTTCCCTTACTGGCACATAATTATTCATAGAAAGAAGAAAGTGCTCTGTGCCATACGAACAGGAAAACGTTTCATTTCAATGGGTTCCAAACAACAGAGGCGACACAATGGAATTTAATAAAACAGGATGCCTCTCTGCATCTTTGCAAAGACAGTTCTCTGCAACACAGGCCAAGCAACTTGCACTTCTGTGCCATTACTTTGTGTTATATCTCACAGATGACCTTACCAAAATACCAACAAAAAGGCTTCAAGTCTGAAAACAAAACTATGAAAACTTCCACATCCCACCTTTAATCACAAAAACTTACCAAACACTTCCACTAAATGCACACACCGTTGTCATGTGCTCTTTTCACAGACAACCAAGTCACAGTGCAAGCACTGGCTATCTGCATATGGCATGAAAGCGTACCTAGCGTGTTCGGTGAATGCATTACATTTTATCACAAGAACACACAATCTGTGCATGGCAATCTCTCAAAATTATTTGTTCAACTAATCAGGGAAACTTGTTTCTGATAACAAAGCAATATTTTGTATATAGCTCTGAGGAAGCCCAATACGTAGCTCTAATAAAACTCTCCAGAATTCTGAATCTAACACAAAACTGCATGGCTTGTAACCCAAGCTAAAAGCAGTGGAAACTAAATGGAGCATACTCCCACATAATATGCAAGGACATGAGTGTGTGGTTCACCTTTGACTTGAACTTCTTGCTAAAAGAAATGTTTTCTCCATTCCAGTACTAAACTAACTTCATTTCACAAGAGGCATACAAAGCAACAGTGACATCCAGTGGCTTCTATAGGTAAACTGCTAGTCATTTGTCCTTGGATCACAACTGGTAGCATCCTGCTTTCTCCATCAGTTAGATTCTCCGACCTTGACATCATCCTCCAACTACACAATGTACCATCACAGATTGATACTGGAGTTTCATGGATAAAACGGAGAGGTTGATTACTCATGCTTTTGTTACACAGCCAGTCAAGAGAAACTTCAAGTGACTCCAAGAAAATAGGAGATTATGCAAGAGGCCCTTGGAGGGTGTAAGCAAGAAATTTGAAGTTCTGACACCCTTTAGTATTACAATAAGCCCACAACCTATGTGGGGGTTACATTCTGGGGGTCAAACCTAAAGCCAAAATCACGTATAGTGGTACCTTGGGTTACATACGCTTCAGGTTACAGACGCTTCAGGTTACAGACTCCGCTAACCCAGAAATATTACCTCGGGTAAAGAACTTTGCTTCAGGATGAGAACAGAAATTGTGCTCCGGCAGCGCGGCAGCAGCAGGAGGCCCCATTAGCTAAAGTGGTGCTTCAGGTTAAGAACAGTTTCAGGTTAAGTACGGACCTCCAGAACGAATTAAGTACTTAACCCGAGGTACCACTGTATAGTCAAAACTCATTGCGTTCAACAACGGGGGGGGAGGGATTGCCAAAGTCATTTTCCCCAGAATCCTGCTCCCTTTTCACCACCTTTTTATTTCATTCATTATTTTTTTTGCCATGTACTTAAATGTGCATAAGTTGCAGAGTTACAGTATTAGATAAATAAGCTATAAATGAAAAATATTGACCTAGATAAGTTATCTTGATCAAATGTGAGTTGTGTGCACAAGTATGTGCATGAGGCTGCACATCAGAATGTTTGGCCAAGCCAAGGGTGGTGTAGGTGCGAGAGGTTCATCCCCCCCCCCCTCACAACAGCTTGTATGCATGTAGGCAAGTGCAGATGCGCAAGTGAGTATCTTCTTGTGAGTTGGGGGGCAGTAGGCCATATGCTGAGACATCTCTAATCCCTGCATCCAGCAAGTGTTAAAATATCAGCCAAGCTATTTTCCTGGTGAGGCGATCACATCAGTGATAGGCCATTAACACGGGTATGTGTGTATGTCCCTGCCAAGGTCCTGTTTCCCTGACCTATGCTTTTCTGACACACATAGAATAATGTGAGAAAACAACTCAGGCACTGACTCTGTTCAATCTGTACAGCTGGGAGAATATACAAAGCTCCCAGAGTTCTTTACAGTGGCACCTCAGGTTAAGTACTTAATTCGTTCCGGAGGTCCGTTCTTAACCTGAAACTGTTCTTAACCTGAAGCACCACTTTAGCTAATGGGGCCTCCTGCTGCTGCCGCGCCGCTAGAGCACAATTTCTTGTCTTATCCTGAAGCCAAGTTCTTAACCTGAGGTACTGTTTCTGGGTTAGCGGAGTCTGTAACCTGAAGTCTATGTAACCTGAAGCGTATGTAACCTGAGATACCACTGTATTGTGGATTCCGGGACTACCTGTGGATGGCGTTTGAAATATCAGCTTACTTGGGTGGAAGACCTAAAAACATTCCAAAAATGTTTTTTAAAACAAACAATCCGCTTTTGAAAAATGCATTGAATTTGCTATAGCTCACAGTTGCCGCCTAGTGTCACAACTGTATATTGCACTTTTTACAACACATTCAAAACATTTTATCTGCAGTTGTACAGCTGAGTCCTTGGTACCTGTTTCATTCTCTCTCTCCCCTCACCCACTAAGTCCCAATCTCTATATTCAAAATAATCACACAGCGGTGGGGGGGACACAATATGGTACTGCTAATTCAGGCTGCAAATAGAGGCCTGCATTTTTGAACGGTCCTCGAGTGCAAACTCCCTACAAAGAGAAAAGTAGCACCTCAAGGAGGTGACTATGGAAGAATCAGAGTCCAAACATCATTACGCTAGGCCCAGTATAAATTGGTAGCAAAGGCCTCCCCTCTCTCTCTCATTCCCTTGTTTTGAAAAACTGAAAACAAAGGCCTTGTTCGTTTTTAAAAACAGAATGCTTGGTTGATGCAAGGCATGCGAGTGTCTCTCTCTCTCTCTCAAACCCAGGCCTCTAGCACAGTCTCCCCCATCTTACCTTCCTCCACAAACAGCATCCTGAATCCTCAGCAGGCCAGACAACTAAACTCTGTGGACCAAGGTTGCCTTCCAGGCTCCTCTAGTGGCCTGGATACTGTCAGCTGACCCACAGAAGCCAATCAGAACCCACCAGGCCCTATAAAATCAAAGTTGGTGCTTCAGTAGGAGTAATAGGACATCAGGGGATGATGCTCACCTTGGAAGCCAGTTCACTCCAAGCTTCCCAGATGCTTGTCTACTTACCCTTGATCCTAAACACGGGCCCGTTTTAAACTTTGCAGCCTGCTTCTTGCCCTTTGGGCCTCAGCCTCCCTACATCAGAACTGGAGCCACCAGAACTGTGACCTTTCCCTGAGCTTGGCTAAAGCCTGACAATTGTTTCCCTAAGAAAACTTATTTTAAACATCAATCTTTTTTTGTTTTGAAATAAATAAATAAATAATAAACAACTTCTTTTTTTGCACTCGTATCCCTCCGTTCTTTGGTCATGGGACCCAAGATAGCATACATGTGTCTTCCAGGCAATCACACATCCGGGCAGACCCAGATATTATTAGCTTCCGCAAGCTGCTGGCCTCATTTGCCTCCAGGCCATACTCTGGGGTTGTTTCCTTCTTTATAAGTGCCTTACGTTTTTGGCTGTCTTGATTTGCGCTTACCGGCGGAAATGCATGGCAGCAGGGCCTGTATGCATATATTAATTAGACATAAACGACACATTCGTTTTAGACACTGTTCCTTATTCCCAGCGTATCGCATCAAGTTCTCCTGTGCTTTCTGTAGGCCAGAGGCCTGATTCACTTGGATGTATTTCAGTCAGTCACTTTCTCTCAGCCTAACCAACCTTCCAGGATTGTTCGAAAGAGGAAAGTACTGCTTACATCACTGTGAACTATTTGAAAGAAAGGCAGAACAAAAAAAATGTGGCTAGATCAACCTTTTCAGATCTGCAAATCAAGTGGCAAAATTTCGTTGTCTTTGCTGCATTTCTGTATTTTGGGCTGTCAGGATCATGATGGTTGCCATATGTTAATTGTTTTAGTTTATACTGACGCTTAAAAGGATCTTATCTAACTCTTCTGTGCTTCTTTAAAATGTGGGTTTTGTATTGTATTTTTCATTTTTATTTGTGGTCATTTTTATAAATTTTGTAAACCACTTAAGAGATTTCCTCGATCTATGAAGCAGTATGTAAATTGCCTAAATAAATAAAAACATGTGCAGATAACTCTAAGAGTGTGAGTTTTATGCCTTTAGAAGACAAGGAAATTTATGACCCCATTACCACTGCATCTTACACATTTTCATCTTCATTGCCACTCGGTTAACTCACAGTCCTGATTGTTTTTAACAAATGTCCCTGGATCCGTCAACCTGTACCTCTCAGAAAATTCTGGTTTGCAATGCTAATAGGAAGGTACTGTGCCCAGACCCACAGATCAGCTTGTCTGTCTTCTACCTCTACCTGTTGATTTCACTTTATTTTTCTTCCTTTTATACCAGGGCCTTCATTTGCCTCCACTTTTGCTGATCAGCACATAAGAACCAGGGGACAGAACTTAAAAGGTCATATAAATCCAAAATTCCACACATTTCCAGGATCCAGAGTCAACTTTTTGAATTCCAGACATGATCAAAATCTGCTTTGAAGAATTAAATTTGGGTTTACTTAAATAAATTCTAGTTCATAAATTTTAAGGCAATAATGTTAGGTACTAACATGCTGTATTGTTTTTATGGTGTGTGTGTGTGTATGTGTGTTTAACTATTCTAAAATCCAGCAATATGTAATATACTATTGATAAATTAGTTTTACCCCTTACATCAACTCTGCTGGCAATGCTACCATAAAGCAGCCATGAACTAAGCTTATTAGTCTCTTAACACAGTACTATAAAGTAGCCACTACTTAGTAAACATAGCAAAACATTGTTACTTGCTTTACTACAACAAAATAATTTTTTTACTAACACTACTTTTTGCAAACAGCCAAACATTTAATCATTCATGCTTTGGTCTGGATCTCCATGTGTAAAGCCTCCTGAGCTACTTAGTCCCTTGTCTCTGCTTCTGTTAAGTTGTGGGTGAACATACCAGACGACACAGCGATTCTTCAACTGCTCTTGTTTATTCACAGGCCAGAACTGAACTGAAGGGTTCAGTCAGCCTGCTTATATAGAGCACCACTAGAACGCAACAGTAACCATTTTCTGTAACTATCCAATCACTGAACGTCACTTTCAATCCCTTATTTGCATATGTGGGCCTGAGTGAAAACTATCTACAGTATCCCCCTGCTGGCCCAGGGTGAGAACTTCAGTACATAACAGCTTCCACCTCCACATTCCACATATCCTGCAAGAGAGGCACCAAACAGCCATCCTACAGAATAGATTAACAGGAATAATTTGCTGACAGTTCATTTATCAATACCTAGAAATGGGTGTGAGTGGAGCATCTTCCAACATGTCACAGCCCATCTTTGAGCAGCATATCTAGCTTTGACACCATTTACTGCAGGCAGGCATAGGCAAACTCGGCCCCCCAGATGTTTTGAGACTACAACTCCGATCATCCCTAACTAACAGGACCAGTGGTCAGGGATGATGGGAATTGTAGTGCCCAAACATCTGGAGGGCTGAGTTTGCCTATGCCTGATTTACTGCCTTTCCTAAAATGTGTTGTTCTCTCTTCTGTGACAGTTTTGATGGCCAATTATCTTATCAAAATAAAAATACAAGGGACTCTGTTTCTTTAAAATTCTGGTTAGACTATCTTTCTAAGAAGTTCTAGAAGATTAGTCAAATCAATCAGTAGGGAGATAAGAGATATAGCACCTTAAGGTAAAGGGACCCCTGACCATTAGGTCCAGTTGTGGCCGACTCTGGGGTTGTGGCGCTCATCTCCCTTTATTGGCCAAGGGAGCCGGCATACAGCTTCCGGGTCATGTGGCCAGCATGACTGAGCTGCTTCTGGCGAACCAGCACACGGAAACGCCATTTACCTTCCCGCCAGAGCAGTACCTATTTATCTACTTGCACTTTTGACGTGCTTTCGAACTGCTAGGCTGGCAGGAAGAGGGACCGAGCAACAGGAGCTCACCCCATCGCAGGGATTCAAACCGCTGACCTTCTGATAGGCAAGTCCTAGGCTCTGTGGTTTAACCCACAGCGCCACCCGCATCCCCTATATAGCACTATATACACATATACAGTTGGCAATATTTTGCTAGGCAAACAAATAGTGTTCTTCTCATGTACAACAATATACAAAATAGGCTGTTACTAAGGTGCTATATAACAACCTATTTTGTCTATTGTTGTACGTGAGAAGAACACTATTTGTTTGCCTAGCAAAATATTGCCAACTTCGACTGGAGGAAGATCTGCTCTCTGCTCTTTTAACTATTAGATGTTGGGGCATCGTGTACTTGCAAAATGTGTGCTTGCAATTGATCAGTGGTCCCTCCATAGACAACAATCCTCTATAGAAGACAGTCCAGTTTATTAGTAGTATGACAGAATACCTGTGTGGTATTCTAGGCCGTGGTTGGGCAAAACATACATGGAGATCTATTTAGTTTCTTTCTTTCTTTGGACAATTTATATGCCACTTACATTTAAACAAAGCTCTAACAAAGTAGTCTAAAACTTTCTGAAATAAACAACTTCAAAAAAATGCCAGAGTATTTCTACCTTCTATAAACAAAATGAACAACTGGAAGATCCTCTTCAGCATCCCAACAAACATTACAGTACACTTAAAATCGGCTACAAAAATACAAAGGAAAATTAACATAAAACAGCCAAACAACAGGAAGTAAAATATTATAAATGCATATCAACTAAAAAGTTTATATTCTACAATTTTAAATAACACAATTGACCAAAATAAAAAATCAACACTCTATCCAGCCAACATACATGAATCAATTATCATTAAATAAATAAATCCAGTTAAATGTCCAGCCCCCTATACAGCAATAAACACAATTTAATCTAACTGCAGATAAAAATACATGCATACCTAAAGTAGAGGATCCTTTGGTGGTTTACAGTGTATTGGCAAGGCAGAGTATTGGCAAGACTCTGTTTAACAACAGCAACAAAAAAATGTCCCGCCCCACAAAAAAAGCTACCAGAATTACTGATCCATTACAATCCAGATTATGGATAGGAAAACTAAGGCCCAGGGGCCGGATCTGGCCTTCTAAATCCAGCCCACAGACGGTCCAGGAAGCAGCATGTTTTTACATGAGTAGAATGTGTCCTTTTATTTAAAATGCATCTTTGGGTTATTTGTGGGGCATAGGAATTCATTCTTTTTTTTTTCCTTTCCAAAATATAGTCCGGCCCCCTACAAGGTCTGAGGGATAGTGGACCAGCCACCTGCTGGAAAAGTTTGCTGACCCCTGATGTCGATACAGATTTGTACATGCAGATGAAGATAGTCTGTCACCATTTTGAATTTGGCTTGGCTCCCAAGCCATTATTTCACACCTGGCTTGGTTGGTGGGTGGGGTTGTAGTAAAAAATGAAGTAGATAGCACAAGTGTGGTCTAACCAAGCTTGCATGTTCAGTTCATAAGACTTGGCCAACAATCTGTGGGAACTGAGATTGCACCTGAAGCCATATCCCAGAATTCTCTGCAGCACATCAGATTACTATGCCATATGCTCAGGGCACATTGCTTTGGCAAGCACAACAATGTGGAAAATGATCTCTGGAGTTAGAAAGTTGCAAAAGCCCAGCTATATGCAGGAATAACAAGTCAATAAAGCCAAGAACTAAAGGTAACAGGATTACAAAGCATGTTTTGATTACTATAGCTCCAAATATAAAGCTGATATGCAATACCTGGTGGAAGAGTCATCTTCTTCTCAGACGCCATCCTGCTATGTCCACGACAAGCTACATTTGAATGTGTTTTCAAAGGAAAACAGCAAGGGGGAGGGGAAATTCCCTCTAAGTACACCTAAGCTCATGAGTGTGTCTTAAGTGGCTCTTTGGATCCTGGCCACAACACACATAAATACACAGTCAAATGCGTATTTACTTTTTCATTAGCCGAATCAGTCAAAGCCATTGTCTGAGTCGTGAAAAGCACGTCAGGACTCGTCTAGGTAAAAAAGAAAAAGGTAAAGGACCCCTGGATGGTTAAGTCCAGTAAAAGGCAACTATGGCGCACAGCTGTCATCTCGCTTTCAGGCCAAGGGAGGCGGCGTTTGTCCACAGACAGCTTTTCCAGGTCATGTGGCCAGCATGACTAAACTGCTTCTGGCGCAATGGAACACCGTGATGGAAATCAGAGCCCATGGAAACACCATTTACCTTCCAGCCACCTATTTATCTACTTGCACTGGCGTGCTTTTGAACTGCTAGGTAGGCAGGAGCTGGGACAGAGCAACGGGCGCTCACCCCATTATGTGGATCCGAACGGGGCTGAGTGTTTTCTCCTTTGTCTTGTGCTTGTCCAAGAGTTTTTGCCATTGCCCTTCCACTTCACCCTGGAAAACCCACTATTTAGCACTAAATCGGAACCAACGGCAATCCACTGAAAATCCAATTGCCGTTTGTTCCAATTCAGCACTAAACCACAGGTTTCCCCAGGAGAAAGTGATGGGGTAAATGGAAGTATTTCTTCCAAGTCTTCCAGTCTTTTATAGGGGGAAGGCGCCTTTACTTCAACAACACTCGTTCAGTACTTTGAAAACAGCACTCTCACTGCCACTGCAGTTGTTGTTTCTCTCATTGCATTCGGAATGAAAGCAATCCAGTATGTTCTGTAACTTTGAAAACACAGAGTCAAGCTGCCAAAGATTTAATTTTTCATAAAAATAAAATTGACCCATGAAAGAATTAAGCCTGGACAAGAAAAGAGTGGTTTTTAGTGATATCTCATAATGGTATTTCATTTTCTTTATAAATGCTTGGATAATATATTTGTTGCATTTTATGCTACACTAATTTAGTTTCCGTTAAGAATGATTACGTAAGAGAGCCACTGAAAAACTCAAGTAAATGTAAACAAATGTGAAAGTTCTTCTCAAGTTGTTGCAAAAGGGTGGATTAAAAAAACACAAGCACTGCTCCCTATTGTAACTGAAAGGGATGTCATGCGCTTTCATGGTATCTCAGCAAGGATAAGCCGGAAAAGTATTTGGCACAGGCATCTTCTTTGTGGAACAAAATATTATGGCATGTTGCAAAATGTAGACACTTGCTTCTAGGGCTGGGGTTCCTTCAGATACCTTTTCAAGCTAACCAACTCTGAATCCGATACCTGTACTCAAGTGATGCGGCAATCAATGAGATAAATGTATTGCAACTAAAGCACCACTGATTTCAACTATTCATTCATCCTTAGGATAAATTTGAAGAGTTTTTCCACTTGAATAAAACGTCAAATGCCTTTTTGGTCACATTGCTTTTACTAAAGAGTACTATTTATTTGACAGTTGAATCAATAGACCTTTTTGAATCCTTTTGCTCACTATAACTGTGTTCAGAAAAAGCAAGTATCAGATGCGTTTTCAGATAATACCGTGTACCAATAAATATTTTAAACAGGGTCTTTATTCTTCCCCATATTGTAAGCTAAAACATACTGCCTAAGAAGTGCTGTTTCTATGTAACTATCACTTGACAAATGCAATTACATTTTGAAATCATTATGCACTAGTGAAGAACTGTGTTTGAGAGTCTCCACTTCAAACATCTGTTTCAGTGCTATTTTTCTAGAAAAAGAGAACATCTCTTATAATGGTAATGTTGCCCACCTGAGAGGAACTGGCAAGTTCCAGCTGAAAAAAGCCCTGCTGATTCTAATTTAATTTGCACACCCTTGACCTTTGTCAAAGGAGGGTGGGTGCAAGCTGGGGCCTGTACTTGAAAAACTGAAAAGTATTCTAGATGCTGACATCAGCTTTCATTCTGATGTCTCAATCTTCAAGACAGAAAACACATTTTTACAGCTTTCTTGAAAATGAGCGGTGTGCTAAGCTGGGCTTTACACTTGAAATGCTGAAAGCTGTCTTGAATGTGGTCACTAGTTTCATTCTAGGAACTCACTTGAGTTTTGCTTGATTTCCAAGTCACTATGTTACATAGAATGCTTTCTCTTTAAAAAAAAGGGGGGGTCGTATATAAAATATCTGCAATTTAGGGAAGTACATGGTTCTACTTACTATTTCAAATTTAAATACATCTTTCTTTGTTTAGATCAGAACACGAATGATCTCTGTATGTAAACAGTAAAGTCAATCCACATGCTTAAATTTAGGATCAAGTTTAAGAAACAGCCCTGTTTTCTGTAGCACTGCAATTAATTACATGAGATGAGAATGCAAATTGCAAACCAGGAGGAATTGCAGCATAGAAATACTTTTTTTCAGTTCCGGCACCTCTCAGGTGGGCGCCTTTGCCATTATAAGAGAACAAGGCGAGTTTTCTAGTAAAATAGCACTGGAAGATAAAACATGCAAAGGAATAAAAGTGGAAAAGCAAGCAAGCATGTGAACGTCCTATCAAACTGCTTGCTTCTCCATGGAATGTTCTTTTTTCCAAAGGTTGCCAGGATACACAGCTTTCTTATAATCAAAGTTCCTATGAGCAAAGAAATCCTTCTTAATATGTACCAATTCCCTTTCTTTTTAAAAACGCTCCAACACATTTTCTTCTGTGTTGAAAATTATGCATGCCAAATGTTAAAGCCAAGTTATAAACTTCTAGAAAACAGGATTTATAATGGAAATCAAGCACTACGTAATCACTGGACACACGTTAAAAGTGTTCTTTTGCAGTTTTAAGGTCTGACCCTAAATCTTCAGGGGGGGAGAAACACTTATCAGAATTTCAGATTAAGGTGCATGGCTCATAACAGAGAAGCCAAAAGAAACCACAGTAACCTAGGCTAGTTAGAGTTTACATTATAAAACTTTTACCTCACTGTTAAACAATGCCATTAACTTCATCCATTTTCAGAAGGAGAGTCAAGGCTGCCAAAACACACCAACTGTACAGCTGTAGGAAATAATTCCTGCCCACCACTAAATCACTTCTCTGCCACCATTGTTCCAACACAACTGTGTATTTCACATTGAATATGGATATAGCACAAAATGCTATGTTCTGTTTCTGTTCTTAAGAGTGTCACAATAGTTGCAACTTGCCAGCTGGGCGAGATCCTGGGTTTATTGCTTGCTCTAGGGTACAGCAATCCCAAAGAGTTCGTGGCCGCTGTGATTAAAGCATTTGTATGAGCACAGAAGTGCCTTGACAGGTAAGAGCTCCAAGTTTCTGCTAGTCTTCATTCGCTTTTTAAAAGAAAGGGGAAAATATAACAGCATAACTGTTAGCGTATTTTACAGAGCATATTCATTTTTATAAATTGTAGCGATGTATAAATTGAGGGGTCCTCATGAACCTCTCTGACACAACACAGTCAACCCTTACATTCAGATTTGCTCAGACAAAATGAACAACAAAGAGCTGGCAGAAATGATGTTTAAAATAACATTTGTGTCAGAGCTATAGTTGCGCTCACACATTTATCTCTAAATAGAAAGGCAGCAGGAATTTTACATCTGCGAAGAACAATCCAACGCTATGTAATCTGGTGGGGAAATGGGCCAGCAGGAGTCAAGGGAAAGCTAATTTACTGGATGGCATTCAAAATTAGTAATTGGAGGAGCAGGACGGTGAAACTGAAAATCAAGATGTTATACCCTGTTGATGAGGTGTTAGGAAACTGTGTCAGATTTGCCACTTCAGCACAAGCCTCAAGAAAGGGCATCATGCAGTGTCCTTTCAGAGACCTTACCCAGGAGAAATATTGATTCTATTATGAAACATAATATTTTATGTAGAGATTCTGTCTGAGCTTCCATGATCTTATGTCCTCCCTTAGTCCAGAGATTAATCATAGCAGTCTTGGGGGGGGGGCGTAATCTGTGTGTCTTCCCCTAGTGACCCTTTCACCATGGTAGTGGAACTGCCAGCGGGCACTATCAAGTTATGGGTCCCATATAAGGTGACATCTTTCTACTGACATTTGCATGTGCACAGGAGGAGGTACTGAGTTGTATACCCCATGGTAACAGCCACAGATGGTCCAGACCTGTGGTTTTTATGATATCTAAAACAACAACACCCGACAAACCAGGGTTTCTGAATAGCTACCAAACCAAGAACTGATTATTTGCAGCTGCTTTGCTATAATACCTAGAATGACAAATCTTGGTTTGAGATGTAGCAGAAGGGTACTGTATGAGAAAAGCAACCCTCAGGTTCTGCATGGCACATTTAAACTGGCCACTGACCCTGCCTAGGCCTCAACCTAATTGCCAGATCAGGTTCAGGGGCCACTGTCATGAGCTTGTGAGGCTGAAATGTGTCTCTGAAGGACGGGGGGGGGGCAGGATGCGAATTAAATAAACAAATGGAACGCAATAAAAGAAAACACGAGATTACAGATGAGATAAGCGAATTAATAAATAACAGCAGAAGTGGTATTAAAACAGAGAAAGCTGAGACAGTTTAGATAGGAGATGGCTGGCCACTGATGGAAACCAAATGCTGAACCAGAAGTATTCTCCTTATAACTGGGACCCAATAATTTTTAATGCACACGTGCAGAAAGAAAACAATAGATTTTGAAGGTGCTCATGGAAAACATGCCGCAGCAGAACCTAGCAAAAGTCTGGTGATGCAATGAACCCAGCTTTAAATAATACATGAGTCAGGAAAAATTACCTGTCTTATATCCACGAACTGTACACATTCTAGCCACATGCCCAGAAAGCCACGTCTACACTGAGCACATTCTTGTTTATGGGCAAGCATCTTCTGTGCATTTAAGTTCTGCTTTAGAGCTCTGTGTAAATTAAAGTTTTTCTTTTCCAGTTGATCAAGAATAAATCTTGCTGTTAGTTCCTGTATGATTAAAAAGACAGAATAGCTTATATTATTTAAAAGACTTGCAAGGGAACCTTAAAGTGAATGCTTTTAACCCCGGACACTTAGCAGGAGACTCTGTGAGCATATGGCTCCATATTTTAATAATCTCTTATCCAGATGGGCCTTGTAGCCTTTTTACCCCAAGTTGCACAGCTCTGTTTGCAAAAGGCTCTGCCTGATAGGGGTAAAAGAGTTGTTCTCTCTATCCCCAGACGTGCGGTAACCATGAGGCACTGTTAATTTATTGTAAAGGATAGATCAGGTGCCACACTCAAATCTAGCTCCAGGAAGGACGTTTTTCAATCAGTGTCTGTTGATGGAACTTGGAGGAGGGAGCTGTTGCTAGCCAGTGTGGACAATACTAGATGGTAACTCCCTGTGTTCCTATCTGAACATGTTCCTTTTTCCTGACAGTGCTTATTAATTTCACAAAGCATGCTAGACTTTTCTACCCACAGACAGCCAGTTAAAGAATTCAGTGCTATTTGTATAACTATTTACAAGATGCAATCAATTTTAAAGCTTCCAAATTAATCTGTTATTTTACAATTTGAGCAAGAATTCAGTTCTAACCTGAGATTAATACTGAAATAGCTAATCCTTTTTGTCAAAGATGTCCTGAAAATGCTCAGATTGCTCCATTCTGCTTTTTTTCCAGCAAAAATACTTATTTTGTAATTATGAATGATTCGCTGAGCTCTTTGCAAAAAGATATATGTAGGCCCCACCCCAAGGAGGTTAATTTTGTAGAATTTGGAAATAATTTCTGTTTTTTCTTTAAAAAATAGATTTGTGTCAAGGTCTTTAAAAAACCAAGTTAGCTTTTAACTTATTACTCATTGCAAAATCATTAACTCAAACAGAACCAAAAAGAGTAGCCATAGAATCCTATGGGAATATAAAATGGCTCACTGTAAGAGAAAAGCAAATTTATTTATAGCAATTGAGATACAGTTTGCTGAAGCCACACAATACACAATATACATAGCCATAAAGTACAATTGCAGCCTTTCACAGACACATTTTTTCACAGACCCACTTGTGGATGTGGTGTTCAAATTCTCAGCTCGGTTATTGTTAAAGGCTTTATTCCAAAATTCACTACATCGCCCAAACACATATCATACTACAGGTTAGTTCAGAAGTTCACAGCAGAGCTCCAAGACACATGGCTAGGCATTAAGCTAAGACATTGTCCCAATACTCGCCACACTCAGGGCCTTGAAATGTTTTTGAGGTGCTATCATCTGGGGAAGAGTCAAAACTAGACCTTATCAGGAAGCTGGTCTGCTTTCAGCTGCTTAGAGCATCCTTCAATGCAATAAGAATTACTTTTGTACTATATGGTTCTTTGTAAGTCTTGGTGAAATATACATACACTTTGTCTACCTTATTGAAAACTTCTTCTCATTAATATACTGTTGTTACAGTCCTGTGCCTTTCAGTGCTTTTTTGTGGCTGTTATATAGAACTGTGCTCTTGTATGTGATTTTAAATATCTTCTCCATGTATTTCAGCATTTTTCAATCTTTGGAGAGTTGCATAGGTTTCACTAACATTTTGCTCTTTAAAAGGATGGGGCAGAAACAGTGTTCATTCAGTGTTTGTGCTCTTTAAAAGGAACGGGTAGAAACAGCTACTATTAACTTTTTTTCCTCTGTACTTAAATACTGTTGGAAAGTGGTTGGCTTCCACCATAGCATCTATTATTATTTTCCAAGAAATCACTACAATTTATCAAAATCCTGAAACTTTAATTAACTTAATTTCAAACTCTGTCCACCAGACTAAGGATCATTTTTAATAAGTAAAAATATCTCTTGGAATACAGAATGGTTATTTAGAATCGTTTGAATGACAAGGATTTGGATTACTCTGAAATCTGAAAAAGTCATTTGTAAGCTATAGGGTGGTATTAAACTAAGTCATTCCCAGAGATGACCCACTGAGATCTATGGACTTAAGTTAGTCCATTGTTATCTACAATTTTGAAAAAAATTCTCCAGTAACCTTAAGAGTCAAAATGTCCTCCTCTTGTATGGCACTAACTGGATGTTTCTGAAGCAATGGATTACTTTCACAATAAAGTTCCTCCAGTTCAAGATCTTCCATCTGTTTAAACAACAGAAGAAATACAGGAAACATCAATACTTTCAACAAAATGTTTACCAAATGTCATTTCCAATGAGAAGGCAGAGTGTTTTATCTCCTGATCAGATAAAAGTTGCAGGCAACTTCTTGTAGCTTGGCAGATCAAATTCAGGTCACAGGTTAGCCACCCTTATTCTAAAGAGAGGTCAGGAAGGAGCATCTACCCCATGAGATCTCCAGCTTGACATGTTGATACTGCTGGCTGCTTTAGTATTAAGCCTTTGATTGCAGTTGCAAAAATAGGCATACTGACTTGGAAGAAAGTCCCTGTGAACTAAGTCAGGGGCAAACAATTTCATGTTCAATTCATTGATTAAACTTGCATCTTAAAAAAAAAAAATAGTAAGCACCAAAGGGGTCTAATCAAAGTCTGCAGCTGGTGCCCCTCCAGTCCAAAAATTAAGCACTGCTGTCCTCAGAGGACTCCACTGTTGAAGTCCCAGAGAGACCAGAGGCTCCGTTGCTTAATTGCAGCAGGACATTACTATAGCAGGTGGCACCCTTCAACTGAAGAAGTACCTTCCTCTACAGAAGAGCTTTCCAAACTGTGTGTCATGGCATGCTAATGTCGGCTGCAGTGTGTAGGTGTGTCACATGACTGCTCCCCACACTCCTCCCAGGGCTGGAAAGGGGTTAAGGGGTTTGCTAGTAAACCTGAATTACTGTGTCGTGAAATGATGCATGTCTAAAAAGTGTGTCACGAACAGGGGAAAGTTTGGAAAGTTTGGAAAGCTCTGCTGTACAGACAGGGCTAACAACTGGGATGTAGCTGCTACCATAGTTGGTTTTGTTGCTGAAGCGGTATCCTATAACACAGTCTGAGATTCACATCCAGCCTGAACTTCACCTTGCCTTCCTCTGCTTTCAGACTGAGCCTTGCCTCACCTCACCTTGCATCCCACCTGTGCCTACTTAGCATTGTATTGTTCTGCGCCTAGCCTGACCCTCACCTTACCACAAAACAAGACAATGCCACCACCCATTTTCCAGCCCTTAGGCAGGAGAGACTGTACAGGGTATGGTGACTTTGGCAACAGGACTTTCCAGCAGTCCATTATGTGCAATGGGCTTACCATAAAACTAGTAGCTGACCAGGGGGGGAAAGCTATTCAAATGGATCTGGAAGAAATTATTCATAGTTAGGCCATCCCCACTGTCAACTGTGTAACAAGTTGCGTTATTATACCCTTGATTTCTAGAGCTACTGAAGGGACCTGACACACTGTGCTGTTTGCTGGAAAGCCATCCAAGAATGTATTTTTTCCTTATGGTTTGATGAAATTTCTCTAAGTAATTTACAAACCATTTTGAAATAAATGGTACTGATTCTTTGTTCCTTCTGTAATGATTACTATTCCTCTTATACACATTCTGGTCTATGAATACTTTCCAATGAGAAATCAGTAAAAATTATTTTAAATCACAAGTTCATATGCTACATAAGCAAATATTAAGTGGGCTCCTTTGAGAGGAAGCGCATAATAGAAATTTGCTTAATAATATTGCATTTAGCTTAATTTGATACTATTTGGTTTTATGAAACAACCTAAGCTTATCTAACTCTAATGTTTTATTAGATAGAGCATACAAAGATAGGTAAATCGATAGATAACAATTCTGCTGATATTATATAAGCAACTACTCAATGTAAGCAAAGCTAGAAGACCCTGACTTACTGAGAACACCTGTATTAAACGTATAAACACAGAGAGAGGATTCTGTGCAACTGGTATATCTGTAAAACCTTTTATTGTCTTTCCACAAATGAAAGCTTGAGATTTTGTGACATTAAAAAGTTCATACCTCCAGGGCAAGATGAGTGAATAGGCAATTACATTCTGGGTCACATAGTTTGTAGCAATCACCATAAAAATATATCACTTTCTTACAGCTTTTTTTTTTTCAAATTATAACTATGACAGAATCTCTGAGGTGTAATCCAAAATCTCCTTTACAAGAAACGTCAAAAGATGATTTCATTCTCATAAAAAATAGTGAAGAACAGATCAGTAAGTTTGGAACTCTTGAGTTCTATAGCTAGCACAGGTTCCACATAAAAAATGACTACTAGCTGTTCATGACAATGAATTTAGCAGATATTTATTAACCCAGCCAAAGTTAAAATTCTTAAAGCCCATTGATTTCAATGGAAAAGTTTTTAAATGTGCTAACACTGAAAACAGTGGGACTTAAAAGTGTTTAAATTTAGGTCGATTATACCAACAATTGTTTAAAAGGCTCAGCAGGATATAGAAGGCTAGGTATTTGTTTGCATTTTCAGCAAAGCATAAATGGCAGTTAACTGTTGCAACAAGCACAATTCTTCAATAATTATAATCTGGGCAGTTGTGTAATAAGAACTCTCTAAATATTTTTTAAAGTAACAAAATTAAACAGTATTGATATGGTTCTAATGAATTTTTCTATGCATATCTACTTGGGAGAAGGAAGTTGCATTGAACTAAAAAAAATGTTACTTCAGAGCAAATATCCATAAAACTGACATGTTCAACACTTTCAAATCCCTTATTTAAATGCTAAAATATTGAAGTGCTTAACTCTGCCTCTTAAACTGACTTAGGGGCTAACTGCATCTTAATGCACACATGTAAAATTAGAGTCTCAAGACCACCTTTCAAAAGTTAGATGTACTCAGCTGTGTGTGGATAGTGCCAATTCTTTTTCCATTGGGAGAAATACTCAATTCTTTTCTAAATCTAGGTCTGTTTGGCTGCAAATATCCTTTTAAAAAATGAATCCTTTATTTCTGCCCAAATACAAATTGGCTCACAGACAAACTTTACATTCCCCCACCCCCATTATGTGAGTTTTATAGTTCAAAAGAGCCATATTTTCATGCCAATATACGCACTGTTTACATTACAGAATACTTGCAACCTTTCGTTCCTTTTAATTTACATAATTCTAGTACATGTAAAATGATAGGTGCAAGAAGGCGTTCTAGTTCCAAAATCTATTTGGTTTGATAACATGCTTGTTTGGAGTTTCATAATTTTTTGAATATTTTCCTTCTGAAATGTTTTAAAGTACAGCCAAAATAATCTAGAAAAGGGCCTTTGCACATGTAAAAGTATAATGTATGCATATGAGAACACTAGTTCCTCAGTAAAGTATTTTCTACTGTGCTCTCAAATGGAAGAGATGAATTTATTGTGTCCATCACAGATGTCAGGTGGAAGACTAGAAAGCCACTTCTAACAAGTGGAAGGATAGTGGCTTCCATTATGAATGATAAACTCATCAAAAGAAGTAGATAAAGCAAATACCACAAAAAGAACCCTTTAGAAAAGTACTGCTAACAAATCATACCTAATCAAACTTTATATTTAAATGCTATATTTTGAATTTGAAGTTGATTACTTGAATTCTTAGATGGGTATCTCTTCAAACAAGTTTCAGAAACTGAATTCCTAAATACAGGCTTTCTTATGCTTACAGATGGCTTCTGGTCTTCTTCAGTAGTTGTTTGTTGCTAGTGAAAGATGTATTTTCTATTTTGCTAGCAGTATCGTTTTTAATAGTTCCATTATGAATGACTCAGTTTGCCTCGACACCCCTGAAATTGCACATGACTTGCACCATGCTACTCTTCTATTTCCACCGGGAATAGTACATATAGTACAGCATGATATGTTAAATTCACTGCTTCACACAACAGGGTAGAGTTTGCTAACGTAAAGAAACAGGCCTGGACCAAAGCAGGAAACACAAATGGTGCCCGCTTCTTCACACTAAATAACAGAAGATTCTCCTGTACAAGCCTAGCTGAAAAGAATGGATGTTGCAGATTTCACATTCCTGTTCATCTTGATGTTGCTTAGAAAGCCCTTTCCTGGATTGTGCCCTATAGGCCAGACCTCTGCCTTCCACTCTACTAAAATTTAATGGAACCTATTATCTCTTGCCTTAGGCAACTACCACACACTACCTCATATTAGGGTCATTTTTGGTAGGGAACCTGAGTCTAATGGCAGCTCTTTGCATTACACATCAAATACATTTAATTCTGGTATCAAACAAGTGCTTTCTGCAACAATGCTGTGATATATTCAGGTACACAAATATATGAAACACACATGAGCACAAGGGGATGCCGTCCACGCTTCAGCAGCAAACATAGTTGTAGTTGCGAAAAAGAAAAAAAGTTTGCCATGTAATGTACCTGCAGTAGGAAATCACTTTGTGGTTAAAGGCTGTTGGTCAGATAAACTGGAATATTGTGAAACCATATACAAAGACTGAACATTTAAACGTTCAAGAAAATTATTTTCTACGGGTGAACTTTTCCAGTTGGCTTTTCTGTATTAGCAAGAAACGGAGTTGAGCAGTGTGACATTATGTAGTGCTGCCCTCAGGCGTTTGCTGATATTATTGCAGCATGCATTCAAACATCCTCTGTAAGCATTTCTATATATTGTGTGGGGTTGGGGTCCAGAGAGCTGTAGGCATACTGCCCTTCACATTGGGCACTTTCCTGCCTGCTGCTCCAGTTACTAGAATTGCCATCCTTTGCTCAATCACTTTTTATGGTATATCCATATTATATGGTTGTTAACCAACTGCATCCCAGTATTTTCTGACTATTCTTGCTGGTATGGATCTTAAGGTAAGTTAAAGACATTCATGAAATGAAAGTTTTCTGTCCCTTCATTTTTCCTTCCTCCCTGCCCCCTCCTGCACTACCTGTGTCACCCACAAAGCCTCTCCAGTAGGTTGGGAGGCCCTTCTGAACAATGTGGGATGGGACACAAAAGGTTGGTGGCAGAAGGAAGGATTCCCCTAAACTGAGTGGAGGTCCTGCTAATTTGGGGTGAACCTCCACTACCCTGCATAGTTCAGGAAGAATCCACATAAACAAGAATCCAATTCAGGTATATTTTTATAACTAATACAAGCATATTACTAAATACGCATTCCTGCTTCATGTTTCTGAAATCCATTTTACTAATTTTCATAATGTACAGATTATTCCACTGAAGAGATGTATTAATATTCCTACTTACTGCTGTTGGGAAGATCTGGATATTGTTTCCAGCTACATCTAGAACTCTAAGCTTCTTCAATTTGCAAAGTCCCTAGTGAAAAATGATAAATTTAGTAAAAGCCAAAGGAGCCTTAGCAACATTAAAGTAAATTATATTGACATCAGAGGTGAAAGGACAAAAATAAAACAGTTGTCAGAAGTGGGAGAATAAAAACAGGGAAAGCTGAAAATGTATTATAAATGTATTCTAAGAGTTGGTATTAAAACAAAGTATTTAGAATATTTACCTCTCTGGGGGTATATTTACAAATTGAAAATTGATACAGAAGGTAACAAAAGACGACATAGATGATAGAGGTGAGACAGATAGGGAAAGAATATGTATTTAGGTTATTTGCACTTACTTAGGCAGAGGGCTTATTCACACTTCCGCTAATGCCATGCCTGGAAAGCAGGGGTCCAAGCAGTTTTCCGCTTGACTCGTGCTTACAAGGCATGGGTCCAGGTGGTTTTCCCCTTGCCCCACTCCTTTCCAAGAGAAAACCCGCTTAGGCTGGAAGAAATAGCAAACCAGGGAAAACCCAAATTGCCATTTGCTCTGAGCGCTAAAGAGCAGTTTTCCCCAGGGGAAAGCAGCGGGACAAGAGGAAGTGTAGACAAGCCCTTAGTTTCAGTAGTGAATGGTAACTAGGTGGTTCTGCTAAAGGCTTCAAAGAAAAGGAGGGCTTTAAACAGTGGTATTTTGGGAAGCAGTGGTATTTTGGGAAGCAATTCTGGGCGTAGCAGGCAGCAAAGCAGAAAGGCGAGATGAGGTTCCATCCAAAGCAAAAGCTATTTTCCTTTAGGCCACACATGGTAATTCTTCATTAATTGTAATGTTAGGGTATTTTCTGGATGGACAGTGTTCTCAAAGCTACCAGCATGAGTTTGACCAAACTGCGGGAGACAGTGGAAGACAGAAGTGCCTGGTGTGCTCTGGTCCACGGGGTCACGAAGAGTCGGACACGACTAAACGACTAAACAACAACAACAGCAAAGGGTATTCCCATTTCCCATATGGTGAATATCAATAATGTGCTTATATGAATTCCCTGCACCTTCTTAGTTTAGCAAAACATAACAGATTCTAGGTTGTAGCTAACTAAATTCTACTCAGAGTAGTAGCAGTAGGAGTAGTAGTAGTAGTAGTAGTAGTAGTTATAGGCACAGGTGGTTCATGGTTTACTGACTGTTGTTTGCTTGGAGTGAAATAAAGCATGATCACTGGTTCAGATGTAATGCTAAATCAGGGATTGTGGCTTGCTTCTTCCCAGTGTGAGCAGGGAAGAGCAAATCAGCTAAGGTGAACACACAGTAAACAATTAACTATGGCTTACCATGATGTGCTAACTGGCTATAAACAGTCTGCACAACACAAGGTGATTTTTTTAAAAAAATAATCCCTGTACAAACTGCATATGACTTTTGTATTGGTCTCAAGAAGACAGTTTTCAAAGCACACCACTACTCACATCAGGAAGTTCTTCTATTTGATTTCTTGCCAAAATCAAGATCTTGAGTTTTCTCATGTATTTAATCTCTTCAGGGAGCGCAGTGATGGAATTGTTGAACAAATGGAGTTCACACAACTTTCGGAGATAACAGAATTCTTTGGGAATTTTTTGCAGTTGGTTATTGTTTAAACTCAAGCATTCAAGATGTTCAAGCCTATGAAAGGAACAAAGAATTCCAAGCCTCCAACTCTATTTTTCTTTTGTATGTTTACCAGTGAATGTTGGTCTACACATCTGCATCTAGATAGATTTTAATACAAAACAGGATTAAAAGTTGTTAATTAGTCTATCAAGTGAATGTACCTCAATCACCTTAATGCCAATAAAGGTATAGAAAAAGCACTAGAACTCAAAATTAATGTGGTAGTTTTTAATTCATAGGTCAGAGTTGTGTTTCTCATAGGTAAGAGTTAACCCTGTAACTAAGCACAATCAACTGAAGATGTAGCAGCCCAATAAATAACTGTTTGTCATCAAAGGAGCAAGTAGGCCTGGCATTGTGAAGACCTTCTTTGAACAGGCTTTTGGGAATTGACTGCTTTGAATAAAAGGGCTGGTGCTGTGCTGTTTTTATTGTAATTTTATATATGTACTGTATATGGTTTTATTTCTATTTAAATGTTTAATTATTTTTAATTATTGTTGTTTTTCTCTATATTTTTAGTGATTCTTGTTTTTATTTGTAAGCTACGTTGATTCCCATCAAGGAAACAAGTGGGGTATAAATAAGTATATAATAATAAAGGAATGACTGCTGACATGGATGGAACCTAAACACTACGAAGCGTACAATACCACAAAACATTATGTTTAAATATCTAGCTTAAGATTTCTATAGGAGCCCTTTTGCAATCCTAATGTAACCATATGAGAACTTGAGTCTACCTGATGTAACACTGACGTGGACAGAACAGAAGCAATTTTTAGTACAGCTAGTGAGTCTGAAACAAAAGAAAAGTAGAATGGATGACTGGGGAGGGCACTGGTGTTATTTTATTTTTTCTGCTGCTATTGTCCAAACAGTGTGAAGTGTGGAACCAAAATAAGGCGTATAACTTGCTATATTTTATTGTTTTTGCCATTCAGTATTAAGGAATATATCACACCTTTGGCCCAGATAAACATGGGCAAATGCTATGTCTCATACTAATAAATAATGTTATAGGCAGCTTAGGTAACACTTCAAAATTATAGTAGTTACCTTTGTATCTCTGGAGGAAGATAACTAAGCTGGTTGTTGTTCAGATTGAGAAGTACTAAATTTTGCAATCCATCTGTAAAAAAAGACAGTTTTAAGATAAAGTATATATTATCTATATAGACCTGAATATGCATTTTAATGCCATTGCATTCCATTTTTGTCATTACAGTGTGTGTGTTTTTATTGATCAACATTGTAACATGGGTGATCATTTGGTTACTAGGTAAGTACAGTACACTGTTTCAAGGGGAATATGAAGTGTTGCCAAAGGAGATAAAGAAAGTATATGCTCAGAGAGGTGACAGGACAGAGTCATGGGAAACCCAAAATGGGAATCAATGATAGGAAAATCCACAGTATGGAACAGGAACAATAACAGTCCAGTTCTATACATAGTTGCTTGCAAGAAAGTTCTCCTGAATAAATACCCCTCCCCACCTTCTCACTATATAGAAGGGTCTGGAAACTTCTGTTTCAGTGTATCTGAAGAAGTGTGCATGCACACGAAAGCTCATACCAAGAACTAACTTAGTTGGTCTTTAAGGTGCTACTGGAAGGAATTTTTTTTGTTTCTCCTGAATAAAGGGAAGTTACTCCTAGGGCAGTGTGGACAGAGTGACAGCAAGGGAACAAAATGAGAACAGAAAGCAGGTTTGTAAACTTGGCTACAACGTCATAAGCAGCCTAAATCTCACTGATTGCCCATGCAGTTACATATATAAATTACAAACATCGTACATTTGGGGAACTGAGACTATTTAGGGCTACAAGGTTTAGTAAGACAGATTATTAAAAACATTTAAACGTAGACTCCTTAAAAAATGTCATAGAAGACTGGCACCATCTTAGAAATTTGCCTTATCTCAAAATAATAAATGTTTTTCTCTAAGAGAGAAAACATCTTCTGCAACATGTGTATACATCATCTAAAAAGAGTGTATTTTCTCCAAAACTATTAGGGTTTGCTCATACACAAATTTATTCAATTTGATTCACTGATGCTACAATCCTTTCCCCTCTAAATGACTTTGTCAACATGAAAAAAGGAGATAGGAGGGGAGGGGCTGTCATATTATGAATATCTGTAGATCCTCCATTGGCTGAAGGATTGGGTAAAAGTGCTTTAATTAAAAACTGGAAGTAAGTCCCACTTAATACAACAATGCTTGTTTATGAGATAACAAGCATAGATTCAGAAACATGATTTATCAACTGTAAGTTTTTATGGAGCAGAATTTCTACAACAGAATATATTATATGTCACATTATATACACTGCACAATAAAATGATTTTGAGCAGGATGTGATATGAGCTTACCAAATATTAAGGGTGATATTCTGGTGATCTTGTTTCTAAACAAATGAAGAGTCTGCAAAGACTTGAGGTATTTCAGCTGCTCTGGAACCTCCTCAAAATTATTATTTCCCAAATTCAGTACCTTCAACTATAATAAAATATTTAATTAAACAGCCTTGCATCATTTCTTTCACCATAACATCAGACACATTTGAAGAGTCTGCTGGATCAACCAATGGCCCAATTAGTCCAGCATCCTGTTCTCACAGCTGCCAACCATATGCATATGGGAAGCCCCAAAGCATGGCCTGAGCCTAGATGGTATTCATTTACTTAAATAGGTAAAGGTAAAGGGATCCCTGACCATTAGGTCCAGTCGCGGATGACTCTGGGGTTGCGGCACTCATCTCACTTTACTAGCCAAGGGAGCTTCCGGGTCATGTGGCCAGCATGACAAAGCCGCTTCTGGCGAACCAGAGCAACACACGGAAATGCCATTTACCTTCCCGCCGGAGCACTACCTATTTATCTACTTGCACTGCGTGCTTTCAAATTTACTTAATGCATTTACTTAAATTTACTTTCTTACTTGAAAACTAAAAAAATAAATACCCTAAATCCAATATTATTTTAAAAATAGCATATTTCACCAGATCACACTGTGCTTTTGCAGTGCACCTTATGCTACAGAATGTGGTTTTGCCATTTTCTCTGTAAGCACTTTTCTGTACTAAGCCTCCTTTCTGTCTGTAATATGCTGTGATTTTAATTAGTTAGGCTATACAGAGCTGGTTGAACTAGGTTTGATCCATCCAAGTTACTTGCTTTAGTTGTGCCCAAGAGTTTGAATACACTCACTAGGAATTTTAACTTTTCCTTCTTTAAACAGTAGGCCTGGAACCCTATCAGAAACTGCATCCTAAAATGATGAGACAAGTATCTCTTTCTCTTTCAAAACATGAGTTAGGAAGGAGAAGCAGAGAACCAAATACTTCTCCATATAAATCCACCATATGCCATTATGCCAAAGGAGAAAGCATGATAGGACTGCACCCATTCCGAGAAGAGAGGCTGGCACAGTGCTACTCAAAATAATTATGTATTGTGGTATAGCCAGCACTTTCAACAACACTGCTTTCAGCATGAAGTATAAATATTTTACAATTGTGGAAAAATACACACTTTCGTGCCACAGTCATGGGGCTTTGTGAAAGTATTTTGAAGTAATTTGAGTTTTCCCAGAACATTTTTAAAATGTTGTTTTAAAAAGTGCATATTAGTCCCAGGTTGAATTATACTACTGCCAAGTTTCAGTCCGTCATAAAAAGTTCCACAACCACTTTTATGACCCATAAAAAATAAAGGCTTAGATTGAAAGATGTAAAGAACTATTCCCTTCCCTCCACCCCCAAACCAGCTGTTCAGTCAATGCCTTCTACTTGATCCCAGTTCTCTCCTAATTTAATATGATAAATAACCCAGAAACTAAGGGCACTGTCCAGTTAAATGTTGTGCACCCTTAACCCCCATTGATTCTAATGGTAAAGTAGAGCTTTTAAAAAGCTCTTAAATCTCTGTCACTGAAACCAATGGAGCTTGAAAGTGTTAGCTTTGAACACTTGCATCCTCTATGACCATGAAGATTATAGCATCTTTACCTTTCCATTAACAATCTAAAACTTGATAGTGGCATAAAATTTTGTCGCAAAGACAAATCGAATTGTTCAAAGAAAGCTGCACTACAGTTCACAAATGCTCTAAAAAAAAGGTTTTTCGGAAGGAACAAGCCCAATCTCACTTACAGAAGAACCATGTGTTCCTCTTGTTTTAAAAGCCCACAACACAACTGGAAACCCTAGGACAGGGGTGGCCAACTCCCAGGAGGCTGCAATCTACTTTCTGAATTAAAATCTGTCAGTGATCTACCCCCGTTTTTGGTGGGTTCAGCTCAAAGTTGTTGAGTTTTTTTAGGGAGGAAAACCCAGTTTTTTAGGGGTTCAGCTCTAAGTTGTTCAGCTTTTTTTTTAACCGTGCCAAAGTTGTTCTGTGGGGGGAGCCTGTGATCTACCAGTGATCTACCACAGATGTCCAATGATCTACCAGTAGATCACAATCTACCTGTTGGACATGCCTGCCCTAGGATGATGCTTTGTACTATTTTTTCCCCAATGAAGATTTTGAGCAGCGCTCCATTCCAGCTGTCCCGAAATTACAAAGAGCCGCAGATAAGGGGTCACCCCCCATCTTTGCTGTGCAATGCAGAACAGAGATCCCAAGCCACTTGAGTACAGAGGTAGTGATTGCCCTGGTCAGCTTACCCTAGACCCGTGGTTCCCAACAAGGTCTACAGGGGGGCAATTTGATTTTTAAGGGGGGCAATTCAAGAATGAGTTATTAACAGTTAATTGCCTTTTAGGCTTCCTCCACGTGAATAGGAGTTCACTTTTTGAATAAGAAGAATTATATGTCAGGGGGGGGGGGGGCGTGTCAGGATTTTAGAGATGCTTAGGTGGGGCATGGCCTAAAAAAGGTTGGGAACCACTGTGGACCTAGACTAAGGTTACCAGATGTCCCCGTTTCCCGGGGACAGTCCCCCGATTTACAAATCAGTCCCCATACAGAATCCATTGAAGATGAAAAGTGTCCCTGGATTCACTGAAAAAAATCTGGTAACCTTAACCTAGACCTATAGGGATGGCTTTTGAGCAGGTCCTGACCAGACTGCCAAATGCCCCCCACCTGCCCCTCCCCACTTGCACTGTCTCTTTACCAGCAGCTGAGGGAAGAAAAGTCCTACCACTTTATTTTCATGCTAGGTTCATAGGCTAAGTAACGCGGCGGGAAAGGCGCTGTCAGAAAAGCACAGGAGCAGGGCTGGGGGCGTGGGGCTGAAAGGTGGCAACCCTAGTGGTTACAGAGATGGAGGGACGGAGCCCCATGGCGCAGAATCCTCGACCAAAGGATCTGCTGGGCCGCCTCACCCGGCCCAGAGCCTTCATATCCTGAGGCAGCCGGCGCAGGCTGTTGTCCCGCAAGCTCAGTCTCTCCAGGCCCTTCATCTTCCCCAACCCCCGCGGCAGGCGGCGTAGCCCCCGCGCCTTCAGCGACAGGCAGCGAGTCCCTGGCCCACCACGCAGAGCCCGCAGCAGCTCCGCCGTCATGTTTCCTCTCCCTCCGGCCCGGTCAGCTCCGTGGCGCCGTAGAAACCGCGGGCGTAAACAAGGCCTCGCCGTCGCCATGGTAACGGCGGAAGCGGCGCGTCGTCCTGAGGCCTCGCGGCCATGGTAACGGGCGTCCACGTTACGAGCATGCGCAAGGGAGAGGCATAGAGACCGGAGTGGGTGATGGGAACTGTAGTCCGGCAATGTTAGGAAAGCCGCAGACAGATGCCCGGTCCCTGCAAATAAGAAGTCGAAGCAGGGGCAGCGAGGGGAGGAGATAAGGGCGACTAGTCGTGATTTTGGGCTGCTTCTCTTTATAAAAAGGCGCAGTAGGAACTGGACAAGAACAAATAGCATTTTTTGTAGGTGGACAACAACAAAACACAAATGCAGGAGTGTAGAAATTACCTATCGCTAGGATGGGACACAGGTGGCGCTGTGGGTTAAAGCCTCAGCGCCTAGGACTTGCCGATCGAAAGGTCGGCGGTTCGAATCCCCGCGGCGGGGTGAGCTCCCGTTGCTCGGTCCCAGCGCCTGCCAACCTAGCAGTTCGAAAGCACCTCCGGGTGCAAGTAGATAAATAGGGACCGCTTACCAGCGGGAAGGTAAACGGCGTTTCCATGTGCAGCTCTGGCTCGCCAGAGCAGCGATGTCACACTGGCCACGTGACCCGGAAGTGTCTCCGGACAGCGCTGGCCCCCGGCCTCTTAAGTGAGATGGGCGCACAACCCCAGAGTCTGTCAAGACTGGCCCGTACGGGCAGGGGTACCTTTACCTTTACCTTTAGGATGGGGCCAGGAAGGGGAGGCTGGGACATAGGAACATTGGAAGCTGCCTACTGAGTCGGACCATTTCATCCATCTAGCTTACTACTGTCTACACTGACTGGCAGGGTCTTCCCCTGGTTTCAGACACGTTTTTCTCCCAGACCTGTCTGGAGATGCAGAGGATTGAACCTTCCGCATGTGCTGATGCAAAATGACAGGAATAGTTCCACGTACAACATTATTTCTTCTAACTCCAATGTTTTTCAAAAGTTTATTTTGCATTTCTTTTAAAATCTTTAGTCCCAGGAACTCAAGCACAGGAAAACTGGCTTTGTATATATTTATATATATGAATGAGGAAAGTGATGCCTGCTTTAAGATGGTGCTACAGCAGGTTTTTCTTTAAAAATCTATTAATCTGTCTGAATAATCATCAGGGCCCTTTTTCAATTAAAAGTTTTTAACTCTGATTAAATGGTGCGTCCCTAAAAACAGCACATGTATTCCTTTTTACAGATGTATAAAATCTCCTTCCACCAGCATCCTCAGCAACTTTTACTGTGATTTGTAGAGAGCAGAGAGCAAACCTTAAGAGCCCCTCCCCTACTTCATTAACTTATATTTTGGAAATAGCCCAGGCTAACATTGTGGGGTGTGTGGTTTTGGGGGGAGCTCTTCCCTTGCCAGCCTCTATTTGCTGTTGCTGCAGTAGCCATGGTTACTGATGGGGTAGAAGACCCTTTCTGGCTGCTATCAACAATAGGCACTCTGCAATAGAATGCTGCTAGTAGGAGTGAAAGTATAAATCAATTCTTGCTCTGCTTTTCTATAAAAAATTATATACAAAGTTGAACCTACTCCTGACCGAACATAATACAGAACTTATGAAAGACCAAAAGAATGGTGCGGAAATAAAACAGGCCCAAGGCAGTTACACGGGAACAAATGCAAAGTGGTGGGATGTGGGAGGCTGATTTGCCACAAACTTCTAGATTTTTGCCTCGTTTATCTTAAGCAAGAGAAACATTAGGCAGTCTTATGTGGATTTAGTGGAAGACAACAGCAGATCCATGTTTCTCTACAGTAAATTCCAACCTCTCATTTGCAAGTATTTTAAACAGCTATATTTAACTCGAAGTTTGCCAGAAGTGGCTTAGTCATGCTGGCCACATGACCCGCCGGAAGCTGTACGCCGGCTCCCTCGGCCAATAAAGCGAGATGAGCACCGCAACCCCAGAGTCGCTCACGACTGGAACTAATGGTCAGGGTCCCTTTACCTTTACCTTACTATTGTGACAGCCCTGAAGACAAAATAAAAACTTTCTCTTAATGGTACATATCTGAAATATTAAAAATGCAACTGAGTGATGCTAAGTGCTTTAAATATGCAAGTATGTTTTATTGTTCTGTACAGAAGTTTAATTATTTGCAGGGATGTTTTATAACTGGCAGCTGCATCTGAAGCGCTCCCTGTAAGTAGCAGTTTTTAACTGAAGCTGCTACTTCAAAGATTTGGGCTTTTATATCTTACAAGTGTAGGGCTGATTTAGGCATGTGATGGCTCTCTGTCTGACATAGCTCATATGAAGGTACTGCTTGTGTGAATTAGTATCTGTATATGGCAAGCATTGGTTCTTCCTATTCTTGAAATATGGCAGCATTTGACCTGCTACTGCTCTGGGAATCAGGACAGCCATATGCATGTTTTAAATAAAACGTGGAGGGTCACTTCACAACCAAGTTTGGAAAGAATGCCATGCATTCTAGAGGTGATTGTGTAGGGGCTCTGTTTGAACTGGAAACCAGGACCAGCAATAAAATTCATTTTTATTCCATATTGCCTTTACTGCGACTGCGGAAAGTAGTAGCCATCCTATTGAAGAACAAACCAAACTTGTTCTTCAAAAAGTCTATGTAAAAGGGAAGGGGTATAGCTTAATGGTAGAACACGTTGTTTGACTGGGAAAATGTACGAGATTCAGTCTCTAGGTAGGGCTGGAAGAGGCCTGTCTGAAACCTGGAAGGCCACTGCCAGTCAGTGTGGACAAATGAACTAGGTAGACTAATGGTCTGACTCAATATTATAGGGCTGTTTCTTATAACCAGGAATGTGTTTCTGAGCCTCTGAGGCAGTTACGTTTGGATGTGCAACCCCATTTAAGCTGGGCAGGGGCAGGGAGGTTCTCTGAAGATTTCAGCAAGAGGTTGGTTTTTTTAAGTCACAACAATGGTTAAAAGATATTTGACCTAAAGAAGCATCATGCAACCATCTCCTAGTATCACAAAGTTTTTTAGCAATTGCACAAAATTGTTAAATATTCCCATAATGTTTTAGTTGCAATTGTTGAAAGACTGCTGTTTATAATAGTTGAAGAGTTGTATAGCCGTGGTACATAAACCATTCTTTTTGCTACTAAAGGAGAGGATTGAATGCAAGTGGGGGGAATCTGTAATACACAATTTATTAGTTACATTACAAACACCTTGGGGAATATTTTGTTTAAAACATGATTTAAATTTGAATTAACAGTTCATACAACAAATCTGATATATATCCCCAAACCCTCATTTCCTTGTAAAAAAAACTCGAGCAGAATTTTAAAACCTATCCAAAGATAAGCAGCGTAAAGTGCAAAGATGCACTCATCATATCTTCTGTTGAATCCTGTACTAGCTTTCATTTTCTGTAGGTGTGTCCATTAGAGGTTTTACAGAATTATAATGTTCTCCCAATCCATATGCATGTCTCATATACCTAGAAGCAAAAACAACAGGTGTTATAGCAATTACAAAGATGTCTTCCAAACAAATAGAATGCATGCACACATAGATGCATCCAATGGTTTTATTTCCAGCGGTGTTGCTCAGCTGATGGTAAACCTTCCAACAGTAGAACAGAGAAGAAAACCATTTTCAGCTATCGTCTCTCTCTCCCCCCTCTGAAATCTGCTCCAGGCGGCTAGTTGACCCTTCCCCCTGATGCTACTATGACTGTTTACCCATAATATGTCTCACTGAATTCAACGGTCTTACTCCAAGGTACCCTTACATACATAATTCAACCAATGTATTCAGTCACTTATATACTTCTTCAAACACAGAACTCCTTTGAGCCCCAGTGTTTAAAGTATCTACTTACACAAGTATTAGTGGTTTTCTCCTGTATTCCTCACCAACAACTATAGGTGGTGAATCCATTTGTACAACTTCAATTGGCGTTTGCAAGATGTGCGATAGAGCCCTTAGCTGCAAGGCACAATTAGATTTAAATATATATATGTATGTATGAGATTTGTAGTTATCTTTGTAGCACACAGCATTAAGTGGCTTACAACAAAATTTAAGGACTTTTAAAAAAAAAGTAAGTGTTCTGATCAGTTCTTTGAACAACATAATTTTGCTCCAGAACCTATATTGTTTTAGACATTTATATTAAAAAAAATCACTGCAAATGTGATTTTTCCCTTTTTTATTATCTTAATAAAAGTAGGTTACTAATTCATATTGACATGACAGTGGTCTCAGTATCCTAGACAGATACAATCAGCATAGCATGTGGTATGAATGTAAACCTTTTACAAGGTAGAACTGTTCTTCTACCATATAAACAGAACAGAAATGCTCTTGATTATCTCTGCAGTAAGAATTACCTAAACCTGAAGCCATTTCTTTATTGTAAAAGTAGGGTGGGGAAAACTGTTACTGGACTCCCATCTTTCCTGACCACTGGCCGTGCTGACTGGGACTGACAGGAGTTGAGAAAAACGATGGAAGGGTCACAGGATTCCCAGCGTCTCTTGAAGATTTGGGAATATTCTAAAGACTCAAAACAAACAAGCATTGGCATTTAAGATATTAGGAAAGAACAGGGCACAATACTTACTTCCAACTGGCCACCCCAGGCAGCTGTGTTTGCTATATCATGGCAGTATTTTTCAAATTCCTCTGGAGGGAGAAAGTGCACCATTTTTAATCTGAATGTTGGAAAACAGAGCAAGCCCAAAGAGGAAAGCTTACATTGGCAATTAAAGTATGCAGAAGAACATAACTTTGCATAGTAATACACAAGGCAAAGAGGAAACAGGCTGAAGGCAAAGATGTCGCCCTGTCAGATAAAAGGAAAGAAACGAGCAAAGGACCAAGCAGTGTTCTGTGAAATGACAAAGTCAATAAATATTATAAAAGGTATGGACAGATTTGCCAAAAACACGTTTACTGTAATAGTTTGTGCTTCTCCTAGATTGCACAGACGTTCTGCTTTGGGATGTTTCCCTTGGTTAGACAGAGACAGTTTAGTTGGGGAAAGCTTTAACAAATACAGCTTTAATCTAATGCAGAGTTTTAAGCATGCTTAAGTCCATTGGTTTCAATGGGCTTAAGCAAGCTTAACCCTGTACTGGATTTAGGTCACAGTCATTAAGATAGTCTTAAAGTCTCAGCCGCTCTGATGTGCTTAGAGCCACAAGTCAAGTGTGGGACCCTTTGGCCCTCCAGATGTTGCTGAACTTCAACCCCCATCATCCCTAGCCACTGGCTATGCTAGTTGGGGCTGATGGGAGCTGTAGTTCAGCAACATCTGGAGGGCGAAAAGTTCCTCACTCCTGCTATAGGTAGTAATAGTAAGTAATGTCTTTACATCTTGTTGCAACTGGTCTATTCCACGCACACAAGTTTGCTGTCCAGTACATATTTACCTAAAGGAAACATGCAATAAACACAGAAAGACTAACTTCTGAGCAGCATAAGTAAGACTGGGTTGCAGCTGTTGGGGTCACTGTGCCACTGATACATGGTAAACATACTTGGTACCAGTTTTCTCTTGAACAGCTGACACTACTCATGACAGAAATATGCACACAGTGGGGGGAGCAGTTTACTTACCATGACTGTACAGATCTCCTGTATTTGGGTTAGTTAGAAATGGTAGGAAGTCATCCATGTGACTTTTCATGTACTCTGCTGTTTGACTTCTAAGCGTTGCAACAGTCCAGGAGTTTTGTTGCTCCTTCAGCTGATCTTCAATAGCTCTGTACATGCAGTGGCCATCAGATGGGATCTGCTTAATTTCTAATTGCCTCGTGGCTAAACTATGTGTGAGTTTTTGACTTTCAAGGTGCCTAGCTCCTGTTAAATTTTCTATCTCTGCTTCCGCGATTCTTTCTTCTCTTTCTTTTTCCATGGCTGCTTTTTTATCCTGTGGTTTGAAAACAGTAAAATGCACTGTGACGTCACATTTGTCCATATCATGAACTAATATCATATGCTTATTAAAAGGGGTCTCAGTTGCCCGTGATTCACATCTCAATTCTACTAACAGAACAGTGCAAAAAGCAAAGCAATAAAGTTGCACAAGTTAAGGGGAGTACTGAAACTTATTCAGAGATTTCAGTTACATCGTTTGCCTTTCAGAAAGGTCACCATGAGCATTTCTTGGAATCCAGCTCCAAAGATGGGGTTAGTTAGCTGTAGCCAATTGTGGGCATACATGAAAGAGGCTTGAAGGACCAGAAGAGACTTAACGGGATAACATGCAATGAGATGAAGGGGTCTCTAACCCTTCTCTATCTGATCTGTGCTGGTGACTGCTTCTGTCTGGGCCACGGGGCTGAAACCAGGTCCCAGAGCCACCCTGGGGACACCAGATCTCTCACAAAAGCACCTGGGTCTGCATGTTGCTCACTGTCTAATCAAGACAATATTCACATCCGTAAGAACCTTACCCGCCTCTTCTGTGCTTTTGTTATTCTAGGAGGCTGAATCTGTTCCATGTCCTCAAGCTCCAGTCTTGCAATATTTATAACTGCAGCATCTTCCTAAACGACAAATGAGAATTATGTAAAATGTGTAGTGACTAGTTTCTTGAACTTGCCGCTCTAATTTTCAGGGTAAGTTATAGAGCATACATCTGGAGTTTCAGTTCCTTAACAACTCATACCATTCATACCAGTTTCTCACCCAACCTATTTAATATTCATTCTCTAGTGGCCCCAACAAGCAAGTTATGCACCACACCAGAAGTATCACTCAGACTCTAAACTAAGGCTTAAGACATTAAGGATGGTGCAAACCAAGAGTTGTTTAGCCTGCACAATATGTGGTTCCTGTCTCATACTGTAGCCTAGATAAGCTGCAGGAAGAGGGATTATGCAGAAAACCGGTACAAATTGCATGAAGTCTTGGTGTTGTGCAAGTCTGGTATAGGAAGAATAGTCACCTTCCATTCCAACATTCCAAGGTAATACTGCAAGGTACTACTGCCCCATGCCATGTGCAACACCTGACATCAGATGTGACATCGGAGGAAGGGCAGGCAAAGAAACAGCTGCTGAGGAACAATCTGGAGCTTACAGTGCACTCCCCAATGCTCCTTGGTAAGTAGGGCTTATTGACAGCAAACTTATTTGACAGCCAGTGGGCCTTGCTATTGACACTGATCAGCTGATTTGGAGTTGCCACCTGACATAATGATGTCAGATGATTGACAGGTGGGCAGCCTTGTCCACTGTCAAAGTTGGCCTGCTAAGGGTGAGAGAGGTGAGGATCTAGCCTGCTGGCTGGGTTACGTTCCCCCCGTCTGCTGTTATCAGTCAAATTATAGCAGTCCACATCCTTCCCCAATCTACAAAGAGAGCTAATCCGTATCCCAGGTACTATGGAAAGCAAGTTAGACATTTGCTGTCATTTGATGACACCAGCAAGCAAAATCGATTTGCCTTGGGAACTAGAATGTACAACATCAGCATTTGCCAGCAAATAAACAACAAACATTTATTGAGCATATGACTGTGCTTCATAGAAATAACCCAACTCATCTACTTTTATACAGTGTGGCTTCCAAGAATCAGATATGTTTTTAGCGATCATTCACTCACTGTGCATTTAAGGCGAAATAAGATTTATCATGGCCAAAATTAAAAAAAACAAAAATGGTGTCACAGCACTGAAACCCAATTCCTTAGCAAGTTAGAAATAAACAACGTTCAAACGTAGTTTCAGTGGATATTATGCCAACAGAGCTTTGAAAATGGAGTGCCCCTCAACACGTACTTTATTCTCTTCAGTTAGTGTCTCCTTTAGCTTCTTAAGTTCCCCCTTGTGTTTCTGTTCCAGCTCGGCCTCCAGTTTGGCAACCTCATCAGACAGCTGTTTTCTTCTCTTTTTGTCATTCTTTGGAACGGCATTTTTCATTCCTTGGATTTTGGCTGCAGAAGCACAAATCAGTGAGACAACTGGTGAGTGCCTAGCAATTATGCATGTCACTGTTCATCATTGGAAAGCTGGCCATCATTAAGTTTAACATTACTACACTGCAGGTGTGACATAATAGGCCATATCCAAAGCACTCATTCCATGTGTGCAACAGAACTCCCTCTTCTCTCCCTGTGTGTGCCTGACACCCTCCCAAATCTGCTCCAGAGCGTTGGGAGAACCCACAGAACAAAGTTAGGGGCACACAAGAGAAGTTCTGCTGCATAGCTAGAAGTCCTTGCACTTGAACAGAAAAAAAAAATGCATTTAACATCTTTCAATGTATATGCCTGCCTAATGTAACTATACTGTAAACCCATACAGTGGTACCTCGGATTAAGAACTTAATTCATTCCGGAGGTCCGTTCTTAACCTGAAACTGTTCTTAACCTGAAGCACCACTTTAGCTAATGGGGCCTCCTGCTGCTGCCGTGCCGCCGGAGCCCGATTTCTGTTCTTATCCTGAAGCAAAGTTCTTAACCTGAAGCACTATTTCTGGGTTAGTGGAATGTGTAACCTGAAGTGTATGTAACCCGAGGTACCACTGTATTGCAGAAAGTATCTATCTCAGGGGGGGAACCTGCCTCAGTCACATAACTATTAACTACAATGCTTATTGTGCATGAACCTTAAAATATAATAGGGAACAAAACCAATGCTTTCCGAACACATTCAAAAGGTGAAACCAGTCTGGAATGCTGGAATGAAATCCAATGAACTGTTTGGAACTATGAAGGGACAGGCCGATTTTTTAAAAAAAAAAAACTAAATAAAATCTGGTCTTACTTACTATTATTTATTAGTTGCTTTTTACAAAAAAAAACCTCAAAGTACACAAATGCACATGTTAAGTTCTATGCTCCGAAACATGTACAACTGAAAGATGTACCTTGGTTGATGAACGCCTTGCGACTCGAACGTTTTGGCTCCCGATCGCCGCAAACCTGGAAGTGAGTGTTCCAGTTTGCCAACGTTCTTTGGAACCCAAACGTCCGACGCTGCTTCCATGGCTTCCGATTGAGCGCAGGAAGCTCCTGCAGCCAATCGGAAACTGCGCCTTGGCTTTCAAACGTTTTCAGAAGTCGAACAGACTTCTGGAATGGATTCTGTTCCTCAACCAGTGTATATATATAGGTATGTATTTAATCTGGATGATGTGTTCAGACTACCCAGTGAAGAAAAACAGTGATGGGGAACCTGTGGCCCTGCAGGTGTTTCATACTGGCTGGCTGGGGCTGATGGAAAGGTGCAGTTCAGCTCCACCTTGATGGCCACAGTTTCCCTATCCCTGGAGCAAAGAATATTCACAATTGCTACTAGTCCTAGCAAACATAACAAAACCTACAATGCACAATGCTCCTTCCGGTACCACAAAGCTAAGCAAGAGAGCTGTGACAATGCAGGATGAGACAAGAAGCCACAGCCTGGACTCTTTCCAGCCTGGTTTTAGGCTTCTCACATTAACTTCAGCAACACCAGCACTGCTGCAGCTCCCCCACTTTTGAGGTCCACTGCAGAAAGTGCTCTGAACACATCTGTGGAATTGCTAATGCGTCATGAATGCTAATCGAGGCTCCACAGCAAAAAGCTGTTTGTGGGCTTTGGAAACCGGCACCCCATCTCGTGGACTGTGGTGCAATGTCAACAGACAGCATGTGATCCAGTAATAGGGTCAGCGTCAGAACAAGGGAACATGATTCCCTCCTTGTCTCCTGTGCTGCAAGCTGGACTTGCTCCAGATTCCATAGCCAATATGATTTTGCAAATGTAAGGCATCAGCAGCACCTCATATCACATCTTCAGTAGCAGCTGAACTTGCCCCCCAATAACAAATCCAGCTTTCCATACACACTGCCCAGGAGAATTTGGTGCTGCTAACGCAGCGGTTTGGCTTCACTCCTGGAGGCGCATTCCATTGTCTCTCGAGACAGACAGATGACAACAATCTCCTGTCCCCTGGTCATGCAGGCTGGGAGTTGGAGTACAATAAAAACTGGACGACACCAGGTTCAGAAAGCACATAGCTGTGTTTGCTACAGACCTGAGCCTGCAAGCTTATACAACACTTACCCGGGAGTGAGGACTCCTACTGAACCGAACTGGACTTATTTCTTAGGAGACACAAATAGGATTGTGCTGCAAGAGGCTTTTGTGCCTCCTTAAAAGATGGAACATATTTCTCTTCTAACACATTAAAGTTCATGAGCAAGAGCCCATTTCATCCTAGGAAACAGGATCTAACCTGCAAAAGCCCATGTGCCGTAACACATCTCATATCTTTTTTCTGTTTTATATTTAAGGTGTCATATTTGCAGGGCCACATTATCAAAACATCAGCATCACTGGGCACCTGCAGACACCCACATCTTTGCGGGGGTCAGCTAGCAACCCTGCTTGGCCCTCAGCAACTCCTGTCTGGCAGTACTCACCACATGAGCAGTGGCAAGAGTGCAGAGGTGGGGCAAGATCTAGCCCTTGCCTTGGCCTTTCCTCCTGGGTGAGGCCCACCCAACCAACCAAGGAAGGCATCTTACCCAAAGCTTCACCTTTTCCAGGGTCAAAACCAGCCCTGTGCAATTTGCTCTAGGAGTGGACCAGAGAACCCGTGTTATATGGGGCAGCTGCATACATTTACTTTCCCAGATACACTGACCCTGTTAGGTCTTGAAGGTGCCACGAGCCTTGCTCCCGCTTCTATTCATTCATTTCATAAAATTTATATACCGCTTGACTGTATTGTTTTAAAAAAACACAAAGCGGTTTACAAGGAGACAAAACAATGAAAAAATATATAAAAAATGGCAATGTGCAAAACTTAAAACAGAAAGCAGATTAAGGTTCCCGCAACTTCCTAAGCTTCCAGGTGGGCTTGTCTCAACAAAAATAACAGAAATAGAGTTGGAGGGCACCCCAGGGATCATCTAGCCCCGTGGTTCCCAACGTGGGGCACACGCCCTACAAGGGGTCAATCTGATTTTTAAGGGGGTCGATTTGATTTTTAAGGGGGTCAATTTGAGAATGAGTTATTAACAGTGAATGGCCTTTTAGGCTTCCTCCACGTGAACAGGAGTTCACTTTCTTAATAAGAAGAATTATATGTCGCGGGAGGAGGGGTGTCACCAGGATTTTAGAGATGCTTAGGTGGGGCATGGCCAAAAAAGGTTGGGAACCACTGATCTAGTCTAACCACCTGCAATGCAGGAATCTCAGCTGCATCTTGCCTTACGGATGGCCATCCAACCTCTGCTTAGAAACCTCCCAGGAAGTTTTCAGCAGGCGCCAAAAAGAAGGTACCGAGACGGCGCCCAGTATCAAGTGGCGGGGAGTTCCAAAGTCTAGGCGCTGCATATGCATCCCGTTAAGTGAAACTCGCCCATCCACAAACCCTCCTTTCCTGGCTCCCTAGCCACCCGGCTCCCCCGCCCCACTTTCATGGGGTCCCTCCTTCAGCAGCAGCAGCGCCTGCCTTCCCTGGGTCTCTCTGCCCCAGGCGGCTCCCTCACCTTGCAGCTCGCGCTTCTCCTTGCGCTGCCGCCGGGCCAGCACCTCCAGGTCGCCGCCCCCCGCCGCCTCTTCCGCAGCGGCCGGCTCTTTTCCTTCCCCGGGCCCGTCCATGGCGGCCCGCCGTGACTCCTTCGCCCGGGCTGCTCTCGGCCACGGCTAGCCCCGCCCCGCTTGCCGCGAGGCCCCGCCCCCCGGCGTTGGGAAAGGAGCGGAAGGGACTCGGCGCACGCGCCCCAGGCTCCATCGGCGCCAGACCGGCGAGAGACCATAGACTCCTGGCGACGGAGGACTGCGCAGCCGCGTGACTGTGGAGCTAGGAAAAGTGAAGAGCGATCGCTGCGCTGACTTTTTCAGGATTTCCGCCTACAGCTGTGACTGGGCGGCGGCGGCAGCAGCAGAAACAAATTTGCTGATTTGTTTATTTTAGTGAGAATTTACTTCCCATCAGGTGTCAGGGGGATAAAAAAAATTACACAATATTTAGGAAACATCTGAAGTTCGTGGAAGTTTTTAGTGTCTGATATTTTATTATATTTTACTGGAGTGGCTGGGCAAATCCAGCCAGATGAGCGGGGTTAAAAACAATAAAATTATTATTATTAATATTATTATTAATAATAATTGGAGTTTCCTCTCAAATGGTTGGAAGGGCTGCCCCCAATCACGACCTCAAAAGCTCAAGACTTCTCTGTAATTTTCTATGGGCATCAGCCACTTCCGCCTTGTGGGAGATGTAGGGAGAAAAAGGCGTCCAAAGTCAACTCGGAAGCTAAAACTATAAGTATCTACACTTTTCCTATCTCTATGGGGAGGGAGGGAGAAACATAGGAAGGAACCGAGGGAGAGAATGCATTCCATTGAGGAAGCGCGCCACCCAGTGGCCCTTTGCAATATCGCACCTCCAATCGGCTTGGCCTTCGCTGATGGTTCTTTTCAATTTCGGCCTTGTCTCTGCATTCTTCTGATACTCTTAAAGGTGTGGTCCTTGCGGTAGGCAAGGATGGGGCACTTGTGGCTGGGGCTGATGCGAGCTGGAGTCCAATAACATGTGGAAGGGCCATACATCCCTGTGGGGGACTCTGAAACTCTGGTCTGCCCCAAAAAAAGTTTTAGAGGAACAGCAATGGGAACAGAGCTGTCAAGTCAGAGATTCAAAAATGCAGCTCCTCACACTCTTCGGCAGGTCCAGGGAATGGAGACAGGGCAAGCTGGAGAAATAAAAACAGAACATGTTAGGGTATATATTAAAAATGGCTGGGGGAACCCAGCCAGATGGGTGGGGTATAAATAATAAATTATCATCATCATCAATCAATATTTATTACGGTCCAGAGACCCAACAAATCGTTAAAAAGCAATGCATATTATTATTATTATTATTATTATTATTATTATTATTATTATTATTAGGAAATCTAGTTCTAGCATGGTAGAGCATTGGGGCCAAAGTCCATGTGACCTGCTGGCCATAGGAGCTTTTGGACCGAGGTTGGCTGAATGGTGCAGAGAACTGATTGGGCGGAGAATTGGAGATTGGCAGAAATGTCTCCCTGAGCCCCTGTAAATTCAAATGGTTTATGGAAGGATGTGTGTGGCACAGCAAAGAGCATGGCTTGGAGATTTTGGGGGAAATGTAAAAAAAAAGTTGGATAGCATTGGTTGCTCTAATGGTCCAGCACCCACTGACATAAATCAGGGACTAGGAGAAATGAAGAGTTTAAACAATGCAACAAACTAAAACACTATAGTTCAACAATGGCAATTGTTTGTAGTCACGTTTCAAATCAAATGTATCCTCTCAGTTAACAATGTATACTAAGAACTGGGGGCAGGGAGAGTGTGTCATTCACAAGAAACCCTACCTCTGTGCATTCTGTCCATAACTATAATTCCACCACTCCCCTGACATGATGTTTGTGGAACATTAAGGCTTTGTAGCTTGTTGATTGCAATGGACCAGATTTCGCTGACCCTGGTATGGCATGAGGCGATCCACAAATTGCAAGAAACAAATGAACTTAGTATATCATATAGGGAACAGCAAGAAATTTGAGCATGATGAGGGGATAAATAGATCAACTTTCATGTTTGAAGACAACTGTTTTTTTGTGGGAGGTGCTTAGGAGTTGCTGCGATACACTGGCATGCGGAAAGCTATGGCAGTAGAAAAAATGTAGGTTATGCTAAGAGTTTTTCGCACTTCACATTTCTAATGAGAACACTCTTAAGCCTTGGGATTGAGACTCCTTGCCTTGTTCTAAAAATAAAATGAATAAAAATAGCAGAAGGATTATAAAAGAAACGACAGAGGCGCCGTATGGAATAGATAATGGGAGTGAAACAGCATTGCAAGAGCTCAAGTTTCAAGATAAGAACTGGAGAAGGCTCCCCTTTGTGTAAGTGAAGACATTGTCACCATAATAACAGCTGTCACTTTAATCTGCCATAGTAAAAGGCATTGTGTTTCAGCAGCATGTCGACTTTGGAACGCCATAATCTTTCATATAATGCAAAGCTTTTGACATTGTTAAATATTGCATTAATTTAGAAGAAACGCTCAGGCATAAATTCTACACATCTTTGCGATCTGCTGATAGGTCAAACACTCTGTTGTTGCTGGTGTAAACAGGAGGACAGCAAAAATGTTGAAGTGTATTGTAATTGTTGGGCACCAGGGGTCTTGAACCAGGGGACTCGGGGAGAGGGACCCAGGTGCTGTACTTCCTGCACCACCAGGGCAGCTTTCAGTGGAAGGGAGCTTACAGCCTGATCTGTGCTGTGCTGCACCACCTCCCCTTTCATGGTTGGGGATAGCATTACAGCTTGCGGGACCAGGCGTTGGGCTCCCCATACCCCAACCCATATAAATAAAAGACCAATAAGACTGGTTTGGCGTCAAAACAGGCCACAACTTTATTGAATACAGTGGTACCTCGGGTTACAGACGCTTTAGGTTACAGACTCTGCTGACCCAGAAATAGTACAGTTATGCCTTGGGTTGAAGTAGCTTTGGGTTGAGCATTGTCGGGTTGTGCTCTGCGGCGACCCAGAAGTAATGGAATGCGTTACTTCTGGGTTTCACTGCTTGCGCAGACGCTCAAAATGACGTCATGCGCATGTGTGGAAGCAGCGAATCGCGACCCGTGCATGCACAGATGCTCAGTCGCGGGTTGTGTTCAGCTCTGGATGCGAACAGGGCTCCCAAACAGTTCTCATTCGCATCCTGTACCACTGTACCTCGGGTTAAGAACTTTGCTTCAGGATGAGAAGCTCCTGCGTGGCGGCAGCAGGAAGCCCCATTAGCTAAAGTGGTACCTCAGGTTAAGAACAGTTTCAGGTTAAGAATGGACCTCCAGAATGAATTAAGTTCTTAACCCAAGGTACCACTGTACAGATGAAAGTGGTTTGGGGTAGGCATGGGGCAATCTAAATACTTCTGGCCCGCTCCCTGGAAGTGACGCGTGGTCAATCCAGGTGGGGGTTCCTAAGACTTACATCCAATAGGGTGGCCTCCGCAGGGACTGCTGCTTGGGGGAGTGCCTTCAGCCCTGCACACACACACACACACACCCCAGGGCAGGCATACATGGTCACTCCCCCCAGATCCCTTTAATGGGGTACCCCAGCGTTTGGAGGGGCAGGCGGAGACTACAACCTGCCCTCCATCCAAAACAAATGATTGCCCCAATGCCCAACCAGTTGTGACAATTGCGATGAGGTAGGCAAAACCACCGGGTCAGTGCTGGTGAGGGAAGGAACAGGTAGTGCCCCAGGTGCAGGATGCTTAAATGGGAAAGGGGCGGATCCGAGGGAAGCCCACCTTCGGCTCTGTCAGCTCCGCCCCCTGTCACAGTGCAAGTCCCAGCCTGCATCCCCATTTCCCAAAGCAGGGTGGAGGCTAGGATCCGGTTTCTGATAGGTGGGGGAGGGGTGGCTTCTCCGCCTCCCCCATCTATCAGGAAGGCCATGGCAGTTCCAGTTCACACGTCGGGGGCCCCAGTGAAGCCTCTGCCATCCCACAACACCAAGAGGGGTGAGCAGACTTGTCAACCAAGCTGGCCCAGGTGACACGAGGAACCAGTAGGGCTGGACTGGCTCTATCGAATTGTTGCTCCAAGCTTGGTTTCTTAACATCAGCAACTTGTCTGCACAGGCAGATGCTACACAGATGTTGTGGACCGTGCTGTTTGCTGGGTCTGAGGTGCCTTCTGCCTGTTTTGAATAAACATACACAAATTTATTGTAGTTAAAATAATAGATAGATATTTGGAGGATCTTTACATTTTTACAACATGCAGAGAATAATATGTGTTAAAAAATCAGAGCGAGGAACTGAGGGAAGTTGTAGGGGGGAGGGAGGGAGGGTATGGGGGGAGAGGGAGGGGGAAAATGGGGGAAAATATAATGAAGATGATTTGTTGGAATAATTTGTTATGTGTAAACGTTTAATTAAAAAAATATTTCTTTAAAAAATGAGATGCCTTCTGCCTATCAGTTTGATTATGGGCTTCCAGATTACTTTTTTAAATTACCTGTTGATGCCATGAGGTGAGGGCGACATTTACAGCTTTGAGGTTTCCACCTGTTTCCATAGCCTATTTAGATGCACTGGTGACTATTCCCCTCACAGAAATACAGTGCTCAGAGTGGTTGAACAATCAGTACCTTTTCCCAGGAAACTCTGGGAATTGTAGCTCCTTGAGTGGAATAGGAGTCTCATAACAACTCTCAAAGGGACGCGGGTGGCGCTGTGGGTTAAACCACAGAGACTAGGACTTGCCGATCAGAAGGTCGGCGGTTCGAATCCCCGTGACGGGGTGAGCTCCCGTTGCTCGGTCCCAGCTCCTGTCAACCTAGCAGTTCGAAAGCACGTCAAAGTGCAAGTAGATAAATAGGTACCACTCCGGCAGGAAGGTAAACAGCGTTTCCATGCACTGCTCTGGTTCTCCAGAAGCGGCTTAGTCATGCTGGCCACATGACCCAGAAGCTGTACGCCGGCTCCCTCGGCCAATAAAGCCGAGGGCCAATAAAGATGAGCGCCGCAACCCCAAAGTCGGCCACAACTGGACCTAATGGTCAGGGGTCCCTTTACCTTTACCTTTAACAACTCTCAGCACCCCAACAAAGGATAGTTCCCAGGATTCTTTGGGGGAATCCATGGCTGTTTAAAGTGGTATGATAATGTTTTAAATGTAAAGAGCAGATGGAGCCTCAGTTATACTCAGAATAGATGCACTGAAATTAATAAACATGACTAATTTCAACAGGTCTACTCTGAGTACAACATAGTTGAATACCACCCAGTTTTCTCAATATTTTTCCTCATAGGTGAGCCTGCTCTCTTCCTTTGTTCTCACAGAAAAGTCCAGCAGAGGCCCATAACATAGCTGCAACATTGTCTAGGTGAGAGGGGAGCTATTTCAGAATTTCCCCTGTATTAGTTTCATTGAAGGGTGCCTGTAGCCACAACGAGTCATTGATCATAGCGTGAATGTCAGTTCAAATCCAAGCAGAGAGGCAGAGACATTCTCACCTCCACACTGTGGCCCTATGCTACATATAACCAGCTTCACAGCCAGTTACACACACACACTGTGGTAAGTGGCAAGGGACTGAATCCAGGATAGACAACAACATGCCTTCCAGATGTTCTTGGACTCCAGTTCCCATCACTCCCAGCCAGCCGGGACAATGGCCGGGAATTATGGGATCTGTACTTCAACAACAACTAGAGGGCACCATGTTGCCTATCCCTGGACCAAATAGTCATCTAGAGCTACCCAAAGGTTGCCTTTGTCAGAGTCGAACATGTCCTTGCTGCTTCTCTCATTTGCACACTGCAACAACATGGAGGATGGAGAAGAAAGCAGAATTTAACATGGTTGCTTAGTAAAATTAACAGCTTTTGATTAGTTCCTTATCAAGCTCTAACATATGTGTTTGTGTAATGGCTCTGTGCATTCGTGTGCCGTAGTTGAGAACTTTCCAAATTTAACAGAGCAGGATTCCAAGTCACCTGAATGTTCTGCCTCATCCACATCGTACAGCAAACATAATATTCTAGGTCCTTTTACAATCCCTGACCACAAACCAATATAGGCTGGAGCAATCTAACTGACACCTTGTTCCCAAATCTCTCCCCCCGCCTCTGTCTCTCTGCAAATATGTGCTTAGAAGGGAACAAGCTAACAGGTGCATAAATTCTTCTCATAAAGCATGCAGACCACAGGATGTAGCATTGAATATTGGTGGCTGAAAATATACGCATACATGTTTTCCAGCCAGTTTTGATCTCTCAGATCTTGCAAGTCTGTTTTTCCAGTATGTCTGGGGTTTTATTATTATTACTGCTGGGGGATTCTTTATCTGCTCACTTCCATATGCTCAAGGCAGCACAGGAAGTAGAACTCCTAAGATGTGACATTGTGTAGCACAGCAGGACATGCAGGGAGAAGCCTTTTGTAAGTTTATATTTGAAGGTACATCGTCTGGCCCATTTTCCTGTGCGGTTTTTGGAGTCACAGTAGTTGTGATTAAAGCAATATTCATCACAAGGGATAACTGCAGGCAGAGAACTGATGGGTAGGGATGCAGGAGTATTTAGATTCGGTTTGCATTTAAAGATGAACCAACCTAAGCTGCGTTTTCTGAAACAATATGCAAACTGAAACACACCTGTACACAAAAATTTGAACTTTTTTGAATTGTGCCATGCAGTCATCCAGTCAAGTAATTATTACAAAAATGCATGGTCCCCAGTCCTGCCCCCTGCCCCTGATTTCACAGAATGGGGTCCGTGAGCCACAGTTTGGAAACTCCTGTACTAAACTATATGTTGGGCACATAGAATATTATAGGCCAACTGGTTCTGTAATGGGCAAAACCCCTTTAGGACCCCCCTTGAGTCATTACTAGCCATGCCAAGCCGCAACAGACAGAACTATCATGACTTTGCCATTAGGCTACCTAGTGGCCTATCAGTGTTACAGTTCATCGACTGTTGGTGGCTCTTGCCAGTGTAGTTGCTGTGCCAGATGAGTGGGTTAGGCTAATGATGATTTTAATGCTATTTTTAATACTTTCATTTTGGTAAAGGCTGGACCTTTTAAATTCTAAATCATTGCCCAGATCCAGTTCCCATCCCTTGGGCTAAAGGGAACCTTCACTGTAGAAGTTATTCAACCCATTTCTAGGTTAAAATCCAAATATCAGTAATGAGTCACTTTATGATTTATTTTGCAGGTGTCTATTCGATAGTGGGTGATGATTCGGAGACCTGCTGTATTTCCTATTTTATTTACATATCATATCATATATGATTTCTTATATTTATTATCTTAAAAATATAATACAGCCCACCCCAAAATACCACCCAAGAAAATGCATATGTATCAACAAACCAGATGGAATAATAGAGAGGGACTCTAACAAAAATAGCTCAACTGTCAAAGGCTAAGAAGATGTGAATTTTCAATGTCTGAGAGACTGTGCCTGATGCTCCTCTGTAAGAGGGAGTTCCATAGTTTTGGGGACCCATTAAGGGGGCTTGCATTTCGGAGGAAGATGCCACCACAAGACTTTCTGCAGGTTGCAACATCCTACAGGTAGCAATCATTATTCATTATGCACATAAGATATGCTTGGCTTTTCATTCTCAATTATCCATGAAAGAATCATTGGCTACAAACAATTACAGGCAGAACGTTGCCATGAGGTTCTAAATAAGAGCCCAATGCTGTAGCAGAAGAAAAACGGGTGTGAAATTTACGGGCCGATGCTGCATTCCGTTCTTTAATTTACAAGAAGGCTAATAATCCTTTAAAATCCCACTCCTAGCAAAAATCCTAAATCTGCCAGTCATTTTAATCCTTTTCACAAGGAGCAAGAATTTCCATCATGAGATAACTGACCCTTCGCTGAAAATATCACCTTAATGCTTATCTGTTAATTGCAACAAGGAAATCAACTTCTGCAGCTTCTCTCCAATGGTAGCCAGATTCCTCTAAACCCCTCTCCACTTTCTGTTGCTTCTAGTCCTGACTACGAGAGCAGAACAAGGGGGACCTGCAACAAAACATTGCAGTGTCAAGTGCTGCAGTTCAGGATTCCAGCAACTTCATTCCGTTCTGAAATTGAGAGCTCTCTGCTTCTCTCTCAATTTCGCCCTCACCCTGCTCTCTACTTAAGAGCCTCATCCTTTTTAGCATTTCAAGCCAGCCTCTTCCCACCTGTGCCTTAGAGTGCCTTAGATTAGAGGCCCCTCTCTAATCTATTGTAGACTCCCTTGCCACAACTATAGTCTAGTCTTGCAGCAGTGTTTATGGAAGTTTATGGATGCATGCCAGTGGCTGCATTAAGGAAATGTTTCATCAGGGATGTGATGCAAAATTATCAGGATTTTCTTTACAATCATTAGTACCATTCAGACATCCCTTTTTGTGCGTGCAGGCGGGGGGGCATTCACGATTATTTGTGCTTACAATGGTATCGAGACAGTTGTACATGATCCTGCTTTCAATACTGTTCGTTACTGCAACAGTTTGGGGGCTCTGTTTTGTTTCCAATCAGTGCACTTCCTTTAACTTCCTTGTGGAATCCTGCACATTTTTGGACCACAATATGTTTTGTCCTGCTTTTGTTGCACCACTGATGGACTCATCAGTGCATCAATGACATGTTGCAGTATATCTCCCTGCCCCCCCCAGAAACCCACCAGTCTAGAGGGGCCCTAAGACTATCCTAAATAATTTAAAAATAAACTCAGGTACTTTACTAGTACAACAACCACACAAACATATATATAATATACACCTTTTTGCAAAACAATTTCCCTCAATACAATGTATTTTGTTACATTATTCTCACTAACATACGCATTTGTATGTTCACTTTACCCTATTGTTTGCATTGTTGTACACATTAGGTAAAGGTAAAGGGACCCCTGAGCATTAGATCCAGTCGTGACCGACTCTGGGGTTGTGGCGCTCATCTTGCTTTATTGGCCGAGGGAGCTGGCGTACAGCTTCCGGGTCATGTGGCCAGCATGACTGAGCCGCTTATGGCGAACCAGAGCAGCACACGGAAATGCCGTTTACCTTCCCGCCGGAGCGGTACCTATTTATCTACTTGCACTTTGATGTGCTTTCGAACTGCTAGGCTGGCAGGAGCAGGGACCGAGCAACGGGAGCTCACTCCGTTGCGGGGATTCGAACCACCAACCTTCTGATCGGCAAGTCCTAGGCTCTGTGGTTTAACCCACAGCGCCACATTGCAAAATTCAGAGAACCATGAATTTCGAAGGATGGCTGCATGTATGTGTTTATATTTTATATATATATATATATATATATATGCTTTCGTAGATTTTCACGGGTACAGGAATGCAGGTTTTGGTGTCCTCGGGTGTCTTCCCGTGTAAAAGTTGGGGTGTCTAGGCGACGTTTCGACGAGGTCTCACTCGTCATCTTCAGGCTGGTGCTTTCGGCTTCTTGTTACTGGAACAGAGCAGGATCTCAGTGTTTGAGTTCCTATAAATACTGTTGAGGGGGTGTGGTGTATAGCCTCCAATGTTCTGGGCAGAGAGGAAGTTCCCAGGCTAGTGTGCCTTTTCTTCTTTTGTTCCTTAATTACTTGCTCTTTAACATGGAACATCACCACAAGAGAATAATCATGGAAGCCATCGAGATAGAGAAACACCCTCACAACATGAACAAGCGTGACGACACATCCCGCTTGCCAGACATCTGGAAATTAGCCCTCCCCACAAAAACTGACACCAGATCCAGAGGCACACAGAACGCCATCACCAATCAACCACACCAGACCCAAACCCAGACCCTCTCCACAGATAAATTACAGACACCATCCAGTAGCCAAACCATGGTGGCACCTCCGGATGCTGCACCCCCCTGCAATCCCTACACAGATCTGGCTGACACAGGCCACAAAACCACAGCTCGCCCCTATACACGAAGCCAAGCCAGAGCACAACTAAGTGCAGTACAGCCATCTTCTCAGAAAAACTCTTCACAAAGTTCAAGAGGTCAAGACACAAAGACTTTAGCAACTAATCCACACCTAATGACCCACCTAAGTGGTACTCAGGATATCACTCAAGAAATCACTCAAGATATCCCTCAAGTAATTAAGGAACAAAAGAAGAAAAGGCACACTAGCCTGGGAACTTCCTCTCTGCCCAGAACATTGGAGGCTATACACCACACCCCCTCAACAGTATTTATAGGAACTCAAACACTGAGATCCTGCTCTGTTCCAGTAACAAGAAGCCGAAAGCACCAGCCTGAAGATGACGAGTGAGACCTCGTCGAAACGTCGCCTAGACACCCCAACTTTTACACGGGAAGACACCCGAGGACACCAAAACCTGCATATATATATATATATATATATATATATATATATATATATATGCATGCAGTACGAAAGCAAATATATATATATATATATATATATATATATATATATATATATATAAAAAATATATGGTGATGTATTTCTTCTCTTCTTGGCAGTGCATAAGTGGCCACCCTAGGCAAACCACAGGTTTGGATGAGGTCCTTAAGAAATCATTCAGACCCACTGCCCTGCATTTGCAATACAGAACACAATTAGGGCAGTCACCAAATTAAAAAGCAGTAAGAACAATTAAAGAAATATTTGTTGATTTAGCTTGAGGGCATCCTAAGCTTTCTCAATTGTCCTAATATCCATAGATATGGGGCAAAAGCAACACTTTGAAAGCAAGATACATACTTCCTTTGCTTCTGATGCAGGTGTGGTGGCACAACATCCACAAAGGTGGGGAATTTGTCACCCATCATAGGTTACGGACTCCAACTCCCACCAGCCAGCATGGCCAATGATCAGGGATGGTGGGAGTTGTAGTGTAGCAACTCCTGGAGAGTAATACCTGGTCCCGCATACCTGCTTTTGGAGGAGATATTCCCTTCATTGCATCTGATCACTATGAGGACTTTGGTGTTGAAATAAGAACGTCAGAGGATGCTTTCCCCCCTCTCCCAACCTCTTTCTGTTTTCATGCAATGTCTTTCAGAATGCAAGCCTGAGAGCAGGGCCTGTTTGACTAAACCCTAGTAAGCTGATTTGGGAGCTTTTGCCGGAGCTGAAGGGGAGGTGGGCTGAGAAGGCCCTAAATCGGGGGGGGGGGTGCTGGCCAGGGTGATGCCCCTCAGATACTGCGGACTCCCATCACCCCTCGGACCACACGGCAGCTGGGACTCATAGACATGGGGAATCCGAAACATCTGGTGGGCACCACCTTGTCCTTGCCTGCTTTAAATTACATATACCGTATACATTATGGGAAACAGGAAAGGGAGGAATTTCTCATTTAAGATGGTGCTTGCTCACTGCACCTTTTTAAAAAATTTATAATATGCTGCATATGCATTAAATTAATCTGTTGATGATGATCAGAGGCACCCTTTCAATGCAAAGTTCCAAAATCGAGGAATCTGAAACGCTGCATTCCCCCAAAGGCGCCGTATGCACTCCTACACGTATCAATGCAAGTCTCTCTCTCCTCCACCCGCAGCAACTTTTCCTGGGATTTGGCCGCAGCGAGCAAATCCTCGGAGCCCCTCCTCCAAGCGACCCATCGATTAACTTGCACCTCGGAAGGAGCCGGGGCTAAGCTTTCTCCCGCCCCCGAGAAGCCGGACTTGTGTGTCTCTCTGTGTGTGTCCCCCCCCCCCCCGCTCTGCCTCTCCCCTCCCCCGCCTTGTGACACGCACATTGTGCGAGTGTGTGGAGAGGGCTCTTCCCTCGCCAGCCTCTCTCTCTCTCTCTCTGCTGCTGTTGCTGCTGCAGTAGTCATGGCTGCGGACGGGGTGGACGAGCGATCGCCGCTGCTGTCAGCCCCCAGCTCGGGCAACGTGACGCCGACGGCCCCGCCGTATTTCCCGGACAGCAGCCCAAGAGGTAAAAAACGGCGAGCGTCGCCCCACCTGGCTTCCCGCACCCCAATCTCCAGCTTCCCTTTTCTACCCCAGAGAGAGAGTTTTTTAAATTATTAATTAATTAATACGTATCATTATTTGCATGCACGTTTGCCCCCCAAACTCCCTCTCGCCCCGGTGCCAACTTGGGCTACCGGGGGCGGGGGGAGAGATGGGCTTGTTCGGGTGCAGATCTGGTTCGCTGCTAGGGGGGGTTTCGGGACCCGCCTCCGGGTTTTCGTACCATTGCAGGGCTTCCCCCCTTTCTTTCCCTGCATATTCAAGGAAAGACGGGGGTTTTCTTGGGGTGGTGGAGGAATGAGTTTGCAATGTGTGTAGCTGCGTGTCTTTTCTCTTGTGTGTCCCTCCCCTCCATCAGCCATGAGGATACATGGTTAATGGCAAGGAAAGAATCGATCACGCAGGCTTCCGCACTCTTCGCGAGTTGAGTGGGGGGCCTTTCCCCCCCTGCTCTTTTGCTTTTAAGGTGTGCGGGGGAAGGAGCAGGGAGGGGGGCAGGGCAGGCATCGGCGGCCCACATGGCTCTTGTGTCCTTGAGGGAAGGTTTTCCAAGAGGCTTTCATTCAGTCTGTATTGCTCCCCGCCTCTCCAGATCTGCTGATTCAGGGGGCTCTTCTCTAAAGGACAAGGTCAGGCACACCAGAGACGACTTTTAAGATTGGGGGGGCCTCGAACTTTGATATAACATGTAAATATTCTCTCTCCAGCCTGTTCCCCACCCTCCGCCTTTCTTGATTAAATAAAAACACACGCCCATCTCGGAGTTAGTAGGGAAAGGGCTGGTTTACAATGTGAGAGATGAAAGGAGATAATGCAGCTCAATGCAATTTATCAAAGATTATGCAAGTGCCAAAAAGGCTCCACAAGGCTGGGATGTGCCCCTGTGGCTGGGATGCAGGCTGTGTGTGGTTTCTGATAGAGATTTAGCAAGCTGAATTTGACACCTGTGTCCTTTGACCTGGAAGCACTTGCTCTTTAGGTACATGGGGTTTGCCTGATTCTCATTTGCACTCTTCATATGCCCATGAAACTCATTTTGATCACCACTCTGCATGTTTCAGTGTGGAGATCAGCTATTGAAAATAGGTTCTGGTGTGCAAGGATTTCCCTTTTATCTCACCCTTGCCCTTCCACTTTTTATGATGGTGTGTGTGGGTGATTGCGATGTGGTCCAATAGATGGTTTAAATCACAGCTGACATTTATTTGCATAACTTGATGGCTAGCTGTATCCTTAAGAGTGGTGAATAGGGAGTAGGATTTGTTTAGGCCTCACCAGATGATATGTCAACAGCAAGGGTTAAGGACCTAGTAGATCCAGGCCTCTGATTCTGCCTGATATTTACTGCCATGTCAGGGATGGGGAATCTAAGGCCCTCCAGACATTGTTAGACCATAGCTCCCATCATCCTTTACCACTCTCCAAGCTGACTAGGGCAGATGGGAACTGTAGTCCAACAACAACTAGATGGCCAGAGAGTCCTCAGCCCTAATATGTCTCTTAAGCTCTGTAACAACAGCTAAAGGTCTGTTGTTTGGTAGGCTCTTGTTTGAATGGTGCTTTGTGATTATTATTATTTAGTTGTAAGGCAGACTTGGAGCAGAATGAGTATAATGTTTGAAAATACATGCGACTGCTTAATGAGATTAAGGGGTTAAGCCAAAATAGACAGTTAAATTCAGGTACTGTAGCCAGCAGGGTGGATTGATTTGCAATCAAACTTCAGTCATAAATCATCAAGAGAAACTGCCACTTTCAAGTTGTTAATTTTAACTTAAGGCTCCCATTTGCACTATGCATTTATATCATTTGGCTTTCCCCAAAAAATCCTGGGAACTGTTAAGGGTGCTAGAAGTTTTTTTGGAGATCCTTGTTCTTCTCTCATTTTCCAGAGTTCCCTGGGAAGGGGGAAAGATTGTTAGCCCACTCTGGCCATTGTAGCTCTGTGAAGAGAACAGGGGTCTCTCTCCTAACAATTTTCAGTACCCTTAACAAACTACAGTTCCCAGGATTTTAGAAGGGAAGTCATGTGCTTTAAATGGGCATTGGATGTGTTTTGATTATGTGTGGATCTGCCCTGAATGGGCTAATCTAACCAATTGCAACATTTTAATTTACTACAGAGACTGTATCCGAAACATGCTTCTTAGGCCTCAAAACAGTCTAGTAACTAGCGAGTAACCCTATTGAACACAGTGGCGCTTGTCTCTGAGGAAATGCACATAGGTTTGTGCATCTAGGATTGTGGTTTTCCTATTTTGGTGGAGAAACATGTTGTGATAACCCATCATAATCCCAAATCTCTTTCTCTGCTCCCTCAGTAAAAAAAGAAAAGAAAAAACTGCAAACTAGTTGAGACTCGACTAGGCCACATGTTACTCATGGATAATTCAGCTCCTAGAGGCAAGTGAGGTGAGGGCAAGTGAGGAAAGGGAAGGCCCTTAATCAGAAGCTTGCAAAACTTCTCAGAATCCCTAGAAGAAGGTTGTAAAACCCTAGGTGCAAAATACAGATCTAAGAGAATGTACTTCTTTTTTGTATTGCTCTTTCCTTTTCTTATTTAATTTCCACTCTGCCTCCTTGATCTCATTCACATCATATCAACACAAAGCAGCTAACAACCCAAACCTTTTGCTCATGTGTTCCTATCTACTTACGAGGCAGATGAAGCCCCACATTTCTAACAGAAGCAAGGACTGGTAGTTATTGGTCAGAGCATTTTATTGTCAGGAGATAAAATAGGAACATCCTTTGTTGTATGGATACAGAGAATATATTTATATCATTTGAAAATGGAGCACACAGAAGAGTTTGTGTAGTTAAAGAACATGGAAATATGGCAGATTATGTAGGTGAGCACTGTGGATGTTCTTTCTAGTGATACATTGGAAAGGGACATAGCTCAGTGGTAGGGCATCTAATGTGCAGGCTGAAGATCTCCGTTTCAATCCTTGACATTTCCAGTTAGGTCCTGGAGAAGTGAACCCCTCGAGAGCCACTGCCAATCAGTGTGGACCATGAGTTTCCAATTATCTAAGTGCAGGTGCTGGGAAACAAACGAAAAAACTATAACCTGAAATAGCGGGAGAGAGCTGGAAAGTCCTTGAGGCTCAAAGGAGACCCTCTCCAAAGCCCGAAGAGGACACCAGTGAGTCAAAAGTATAGAAAAGAAGACTCCCAAGGATCCCAAAATTGCATGCGGGAGCTCTCGCTGTTACCCAGATCTATTGAATTCAGTGGGGCTTACTCCTGGGTAAGTAGAGTTAGGACTGCAGCCTACATTGGCAGCCATCACCACAGCTTGTGATAGCAAAATTCCATATTTTTCACTATGAGCAGTTCCTCAGCTTCATTGGATGACCTCAGGTTCTAATATTATGAAAGGGGGAGAGAAGAAAACATCTATCTATTATGCTGCCTTATTAAACTAGCCAGTTTGTTTCAAACCAGGTTTGTAATAACCATGCAATGCTAAGGTGGGATTCATTAAAAGGGAAAACCAGACTTGGCTGAAGCCCACTTCTCAGCCACAAGGGCAGAGGAGAGGGAAGTCAGGCATAATTTTTTAATGTTTCTGTAATATTCCCTCGGAGAGATTATTCAGCCCCCTGATCATTTTGCTTGCCCTTTTTTTTAATCAAGCCCATAATAAGGAAATAGGACATGGCCTCTTGATATAGCATATGACCTCCTAGTGCCTCGTTTCAAATGCTTGACCTCAAATATATATTTTCCCATGAATATTTATTTTCACAGGAAAGCGCCTTTGTGTTTGATTGAAGGCCTGAGATTCAGTTAAGAGATGATGACTGCTGAACCATGTATTAGTGCCACAAGAGCAAGCCTGCATGAGCCTGGGCTCACCCAATTCCCTCTCCTCTGCCCTTGTGGCTGGGAAGTGGGCTTCAGCCAAGGCTGGTTTTCCCTTTTAATGAATCCCACCTTAGCGTTGCATGGTTATCACAAACCTGGTTTGAAACAAACTGGCTAGTTTAATAAGGCAGCATCACAAGCCATAGTTTGACGTTGGCTTGTTATGAAACATGGCAGAGTTTGTTTTAAACCAGTATCCCAGGTTCAAGCATAACCCTAAACTAGGATTTTAGCAAAAGTGAAAGTAACTCTGCTGAAATCCACCTTGTGTCTGCATGGAAGGAGGGAGCATACAAGTTTGATGCTTTGTTCAGGCTTGGCAACATAATGTTGTGTATACAGTATTCACCAGCAGTATTGATAAGAGAAAACAGTATTTAGATTTCATGTAATTTAGGCTGCAGTCCTAACGCCATTTACCTAGGAATAAGCCCTAATGAATTAAACCTACTTCTGAGTAGACGTGGTTAGGACTGCATTTTTCCCCTCATGAGAGATGTAGAATATATAAAGTTTTTTTTTTAAAAAAAACAAACAAATAAATATGGTTTAAGTCACCTAAAACATGCATTTAAAATGATGACCTTCAAAATATTTCTAGGAACCCCGGTGTCAAGTATAAAGAAAATCCTGTGGGACATAATAGCACTCCAACTAAATGAGGCTGTAAACCTGCAGAATGTGATCTGGCAGCAACACAAAAGTGAACCCTCCCTATAGCGGTGCCAACTTCTGGAATGCTCTCCTTTCTGTGATTTGGGAGTGTACCCAAATTTCATTAAAAACTCATTTGTTTGTTCAGGCATTCTCTGACTAGTACATTGATTCTGCTACACTATACCATTAATGATACCCATAACACTTTTTTTTTAAAGTGAGATGGTTTTATTTTTTTTTTTCATGCATAATCTTTATTGTTTACAAAATCAAAGTAAAGAGCAAATTATTACATTTCTTTACATTATCTTTGAAATGGTGACTTCCTTCAGTCTTACCACAAATCGTCCTTGTTCATAATAAACATTATTTCTGCATTCCTTTGTTTGTAATGCCATTAAACTATCTCATTTATGCATTTCCTTTGAACATTACCCTTTATCTTTTACAGAGCATCTTTAAAACCCACCAGAGTTATCTGATCCTCTGTTAGACTTTCCAGATATCTTGTAAAACTTTCCCAATCTTTGATAAACCTCTGATCTTTGATGTATCTAATTTTTCCTGTCAACCTGTCCAATTCCACATAATCTAGAAGTTTTGATCGCCATTCCTCCCGTGTCGGTATAGCCTCTGATTTCCAGTTTTTCGCTATTAGGACCCTTGCTGCCGTTGTTGCATATTGAAACAGCTTGTGATCTTTCTTCTTAATCTCTCTACCTACCAGACCCAGCAGGAACGCCTCCGGTCTTTTACCAAAAGTATATTTTAGCATTTTCTTCATTTCATTGTAAATGCTTTCCCAAAACCCTTTAACCTTTTGGCATTCCCACCACATGTGGTAGAAAGTCCCCTCCTTTTCTCTGCACTTCCAGCATTTGTTATCGGATCCGTACATTTTAGCTAATTTTACAGGGGTTAAATACCAGCGATAAAACATTTTCATTAAGTTCTCCTTTAATAGTACACAGGCCGTAAATTTGATATGTTGGTTCCAGAGTTTCTCCCACTCTTCAAAATAAATATTACGACCCAGATCTCTGGCCCAATGTGTCATTACTGCCTTAACTTCCTCGTCCACTAGATTCCATTCCAGTAATATTTTGTACATTTTGGACAAAATTTTTGTATTGTTCTCCAAAATCTCGGTTTGGAATTTAGAATTCTTATCCGCATATCCTTTCTCTTTTACATCTTTCCTGAACATTCCGTGTATCTGATGGTAATGCAGCCAATCAAACACATGGGACTTAACCTGGTCATACGGCCTCAATTTCCACTTCCCTTCCTCCTTCGTTAATAGTTGTTCATAGGTTGCCCATTTGGTTCTCTTATCGCTCTTTTTAACCGACATGACTTCTAGTGGTGACAGCCATTGTGGTGTTTTAGGTTCTAAGACATCTTTATACCTTTCCCACACTTCCATCAGAGGGCCCCTAAAAATGTGATTCCCAAAATCTTTATGTACTTTCTTCTTCCCATGCCACAGATAAGCGTGCCACCCGAATCGATTGTCATGGCCTTCCAAGTCTAACACTTCTACCTCTTCTAATTTTATCCAAGCTTTAACCCAGCACAGGCATGATGCCTCAAAGTATATTTTCAAATCTGGCAGGGCAAAGCCTCCCCTTTCTTTAGAATCCGTTAATAGTTTAAATTTTATTCTCGGTTTCCTCCCCTGCCAGATAAATTTGGAAATCTCCCTGTGCCAGGTTTTGAATATCTTTATGCCTTTAATCACCGGGATGGTCTGGAAGTAAAATAGCAGTCTTGGAAGTACCGACATTTTAATCGTGGCTATTCTCCCCCAGAATGACAGTTTGAGTCTACCCCACGTTTCTATATCCTTTTTAACTCCTTTCCATGCTGTTTCGTAGTTGTTTTTAAATAAGTCTATGTTCTTTGACGTTACCCATATGCCCAAATATTTCACTTTCTTAGTCACTTCTATTTCTGTTTCTCTTTGTAGTTCCTCAATTTTATCTGCTAGCATGTTTTTAGTTATTATTTTTGTTTTCTTTTTATTCAATTTGAAGCCTGCTACTTCCCCATATTGATCGAACTCCGTCAGAACTTCTTTTATTGAATCGAGTGGGTCTTCTATTGTTACGACCAAGTCGTCCGCAAAAGCCTTAGTCTTGTATTCGTGTTGGCCAACTCTGATTCCTTTGATTTCTTTGTTGTCTCTAATAGAGTTTAATAATACCTCTAATATCATTACAAATAATAGTGGGGACAGCGGGCACCCCTGTCTTGTACCTTTGCTTACTATCAGTTCCGTCGACTCCACATTGTTTATTATCAGTCTTGCTCTTTGTTCGGTATAAATTGCTTTTATCCCATTGTAAAATTCGGTGCCCACTTCCATGTATTCTAATTGTTTCAACAAGAATTCCCAGTTTACATTGTCAAACGCTTTCTCGGCGTCGACAAATAACAGTAAACCTTCTTTGTCACATCTGTCTGTTAGGTATTCTATTATATTGATAACACTCCTTATATTGTCTTTCATTTGTCTTCCTGGCAAAAAGCCGGATTGATCTTTGTGAATACTTTCTACCAGAATAGTTTTTAGTCTCCTTGCCAGGACTCCTGAAAAGATCTTGTAATCTATATTTAACAAAGAAATCGGTCTGTAATTTTTGATTTGTTCTGGGTCAGAGTCTTGTTTGGGGATTAGTGTAATCAGTGCCTCTTTCCAAGTCTCTGGTATTTCTCTTTCCTTAAGGATATTATTCATCACTTCTTGTAATGGGTTCAACAGGACCGATTCCAACTCTTTATAATATTTGCCAGTGAACCCATCTGGGCCTGGGGCTTTCCCATTTTTTAAATCTGCTATTATTGCTTTAATTTCTACTGTCTTAATTGGGGCGTTCAACTCCTCTTTTGCTGCTGTGGTGATTTTATTGATATTTTTGGATTTTAGGTATCTCTCTATTTTTCTCGTCATATTCCTTCCTGTATTTTTAAAGAGTCCTCCGTAGAAGTCCGTGAAGGCTCTCCTTATTTCTTTTGGCTTGTTTATCTCTTCTCCTTCCACCACTATCCTATTTATTGTGTTCTGTTCCTTTCTTTTTTTCAGTTGCCACGCTAGAAGCTTCCCAGATTTATTGGCATATTCAAAATTCCTCTGTCTCAATCTTTTGACTTTCCATTCTACCTCTCTGTTTATCAACATTGCGTATTGGGATTGTAATACTTTAATGTTTTCTTTTATTTTCTTGTTTTTTGGATTTTGACTTAATTTCTGTTCGTTCTCCTCTAATTGCTTTGCGATTTCTTTTTGGTTTTAATGCAGTTTTTTCTATCTCTGTAAACTGCTTTGAGATTTAATTGTAATGGCAAGTTGTATAAAAAAAAACCCTATCTAAATAAATAACCCTCACAATCTTCAACAGATAGGAAAGATGAAAGCCACACTTAGCTCATTATTTGGCTGCATATTTGGCAAGTAAGTACTTGTGGTGTGGTCAAGCCAAAGTGAAGTACTTGAAAAACTACATGTGCTAAAATCTGGGCAGCTTAAAAAGTGCTAAATGTTAGCTGGATAATGCCCTTAGTGATTTCAGACAAGGGAAAAAAAACACATAAGCTTCCTTCTTACTAGGAAGCACATGAATACATTTTTAATACTTAACATTTAAATAAATATAGGACAGTAGCATTCAGTGTTAACAGGACATTCCCGAGCGAAGAAGTGTGTGTTGGTAAACACTGGACACTAACATACTTCTTGTGGGAAATTGCTGTCAAACATAACTGTGCATGAGTGCTAGTTAGTGCAGGGAAGGGTTAAGACCAGAGAGGTCTGTTCCTAGACTCAGCTAGGTCACATCCCCTTACCTCTGTGAGGGAGGAAGTGAAGTGTGTGTGCTCTGTTCATTGCTAGATAGGTAAAGAGAGGGGGAAAGAATTGTAAGCAGACTAAAAGGGATATGCAAAAGGGTTTAACAACCTGTATCCCATGCTATGCTGCTGGTTAACTCTGAGAGTGTTTCTAACACTGCTGAGGGATCTCTCACACTCTCAGAGTGTGCAAAGTCCCATGTTTTGAATCTAGGCACCCAGCTGATACTTTTGTTAATTACTCAAATGTGGGTGAGATCTTTTTCCACCTCCACATTTCTGACATATAATTACAAAGCAGCTCTTTGCTTTGGCGCGAACAGGAACACTAGATTCTACAGTCCTGTATCTCTTCATCTTCTAATAGTTGTCCTTTTAGGAAATGAGTTTAATGTACTTTTTTATGTTGTGAACCTATTTCAGATTTTCTCCACACTTTGCAGTATAACAGATATTTTAAATAAATAAAAGTTATTGCCAACTTTAGAAATGGATTCCCAAATTAATGAACTTAAATGTGTGAATAAAGGATAAGAAATGATAAACAATGAAATTGGTCAGAGCATATGCACAAAACAAGGACCATGGTGCAGAGATAATAGTGAAATGTGATATAGTCATTGTGAGACAGTGATGACCATCCTCCAGGGATTCTCGTCTGTAAAAGCTTATACACAGTCATGCTGGTCTAGTGAATTTGTGGGTTACAGGGAAAAAGCCTTCCTCATTAATATCAATGAAAGGGGTGGAGTTTTGCATGGATAACGAAGTGAACATGTGGTGCTGCCATTAATAATAAAGTGAGGAAGTCTGAGCACATGGTGTGGAGGTTCCTTCTGTGCCACGAGACTATAAATCCTTGGGTTTGAGAAGTGATGAGGAACGTGTGACATCTCAGATGTTGGACATCTACAAGGATCTGTGCCTTCAATCAAAGTATTTGTGGTGCTGACAAGAACTATGTGGCTTTTACTGGACAGCCTACCAGTGTAATACTTTATCTGATGGTGCATATTTTGGCTTCCCATGTAAAATCATGCCAATTCAAGAAGATCCATTTTAAGACTACTGGATCCGACTTCTACCCAGAGATCATGGATAAGTTACAAGTGTGCGTGTGTACATGTGTATATGCTTTCTGACCATCAAGAAAGGGGAGCGAGATTCAGGAGATGGGGGGAAGACACAGAGAGGGTGGTACCCATAGCGCAATCTCAAATTCCAAATGTGTTCACTTCACTGGCCTATAAAGTGGCAATCCCACCTGGCCTTACTGCTTTTGGCACTCATACAAAGCCACCACTTAAAATCAAGTGGGAGACTGCTTGCCCCCTGCCCATGTCCTGTGTTGTTCTGAGGGTCCCCCAACCCTCTGGAGTGGATTTCTGTGGTGCACCGGAGGACACAGTGGGACAGGAGAGGTAATAAGTATCCATTGCATGAGTGAAAATCTGCTCAGGAAAGTTAAGATCCAAGTCAGTAGCTGGTCCAAAGAGCTACCTGCCCAGAGCTCCATCCATTACAGCGTCATATAGAATGGGGCTAGCTTCCAGTTTCCCTAGCTGAAGACTAGGTGTAGGATGCTAGGGGTGTTCTGTATTTAATAAATTCATGTAATTCGTGCACGAGGAATTAAAGTTTGTCTTGATTTATGTACAATTTTAAAAGCAAGCCCAAGTGACTAGCTGAAAGACTTCTTGCTAAATCAGGGCTCTGCAGCCTTGCTCAGTTAATACAAAGCAATTGTGCCACATGGTTAACTGCACACAAAAGAGACACTTCAAAACAAATTATACTGAAGGCAGAATCTGGGGGATCAGTTGAGGAGTGTTCTCATTTTTCAAAAACGAAAAGCTTGCAAATGCTTTCCTCGCCTAGATGTCAACACTTGTGTCAAGGCTGTGGTTTCTCTGTAGCCATTTCAAATTCTCCTGAGCAGTGAATGCATCTAGTGGCCTTGATTGCAGGAGCCTTGTCTCTGTGTGTCCTGATAATAAGATTGCTAATTATTTTAATGGAAGCCTGTCAGAGCTGGCATACAGATGCTAACCTGCTTCATTCCGGTATCTCCTTTTCAAAATGCCGCTGTTAGTGTAATGAGTTCTGCCTTGTCAGAAGAATGAAATTGTCCACATGCATTTTCTTTAAGCAGAGATCCTGCTGATAGTGATGTGTCTTCCTGCAGCTGAGCATACCTGTGTACTTCATAAGTCAGTGGAGAATAGGTGGCGATAATGGAGAACTAGTGATAATTATCTATGGCCACCAGATAGTAACAGGTAAACCATGCTATGTTTTATGCCAATCTAATATTTTAATTGTTGACATTTACATCTGCCACATTTTCCCCCTTTCATCAAAATGGGAATCTATAGTATCCCACTCATGTATCATGTGATTCCACCTAATCGAGGACCACTTACTCTTGTTATTGCTGATTAAATTGTCACTCTGGTGTGGTTCCGGCCTGGGTAGAATTTTGGAATACTATTCTTGAAAACACTGGGTTCTTCTGAACATAAATCAAAGAAGAATATAGGTGTTTTGTATCTCCCATCCTTGGCTTCATATTTGACCAAGGATGAAAATGTGCACCCATTATTTAATTGGATCTAAGATAAAAAGAAGAGTTTTGGTTTTACTTCTTGCTTGACCTAATTATCTCTTACCTCCCCTTTTAAAAGAGTGGCTGATTGACGTCGATAAGCAGCTATAAATCTTTCAATGTTAGTGCCAATGGTATGAGTCAAACTTTATTACTTCAAGGACGCTGGAAAGGCTTGTAGCTTGTAAAACTAACAAGACTTACTGGAAATAACCAGAAAACAGGGAACAAAAGGAAGAGTTTTATGCACATTTCATCCCTGCCAGTATATTCTCTATTGAATAATACATCGACCCATCTTTATGTCTCAGGTTACTGGCAAATCTTGATTTATGTTCCAGGAAGTGTTTGAAACAGTGGCAGGATCCTTTACTAACCTAGCTTCTACTTCTGTTTACTTGTCTGTCCTAATAAACTCCTGAAGTGCTACTAACTTGGTGTTGGAGATCCTCTAAATGGATGTTTTACAAGGTTCTTATAAGCTTGTGCTGACCTTTTGCCCAGTTCACAATGCACCTTGCTTGACTAAGCTAAATGCCACTGTTGCCTCCACTACTGCTGAAGGAAACCAGGTTTCCTTGTATCGTAACATGTACAGTAGGACCAGATGGAGAGTGACCTGGTTCACATGTTATACTTACCATGACCACATGGATGTGCTGGCCCCTGGGGAGGAACTTGCACCTCTCTGGGCTTTTTAGCTCTGCTCAGTGAGGCAGCTTTGCCATGTCTGGCTTAGCATGTTTTCTGAACTGCGGATCATGGTGATGCTCTCTTCTTAATCATGATCTGCAGCCAAGGTCTGTCCTATGGTTATAGGTCATGGTTAAGTAGGAGAGATCTTAAGCATGATCACAGGCAGGTGGGAAAAGATGGCAGGGCAAAGAGGGTGAGGCATTGTCTGTTTGCCTTCACTCACCTGTGTTTCCCAGTTTGATGGGCCTGCAACGGCCTCTCCACTTGAGCCAGAAAGCAAAAAGACTCCTTCCTCCCTGTCAGCCTGGATAGCTCAGTTTGGTGCTGATAATGCGAAGGTTGGAAGTTCAACCCCTGTATGGGGCAGCTGAATATTCCTGCATGGCAGGGGGTTAGACTAGATGATTCACAGGTTCCCTTTCAGCTCCATGATTCTATGACTTGGCTGTGCAGAAATGTCTTTGAGAAGGCCTGCCACTGTTGCCCCTTGGCTCAAGTTAGGAATTGCCTGGCGGAAACTTTTTGGACTATATTTGGATTCTTCAAGATATCAAGCGCTGGAGAAGTTTTGAACATATTTTGACGAATGTAGCTCTTCCCCCTATTTTACACAATCTGCAATATGCCATAAATTGCTCAGGTGGATTTCTTTAGGCTTTAATACTATCAGAGGTCAACATACTTTTTTGATAACTTTTATTGCCCTATTCTGTAGAAAAGGGCACCTGGGAATCCAAGCCAAGGTGAAGAATACTTTCTTCAGCCTTTTCCAGCTGACACATCTTTGCGTCTCTCTATGCCAATTTTGGTGACTTGCAAAAACCGTTGTTGGTAAACACTGTCGCTGAGTATAGGCAGATACTTTTGATGTCTCACATAAGAGACACGTTTCTGTGCATGCAGAATTTAGATTTCTGAGAAATGTAGTGTCCTCTTGATGAAGGAAGGGCTGTAGCTTAGTGGTAGAATTCGGTCCCAGATTAAATCTCTGACCTATCCAGTTACATTTTTAAAAGCATTTTAGTAGAGATGGGAAAGATCTCTGCCCAAGTCCCTGGAGAGCTGCTTTGAATCAGAGCAGAGACAATACTTAGCCTGATGCTCCAATGGCTTTGCGAATATAGTGCCTGTCCCTTATGAAAAATATCCATACGCAGGAAAGACTCAAGTGCCGAAACCAGAACAGAGCATGAACATGAAGAAATGTATACAGTCAGTTGTGGTGCATGTACCTGATGAAGTAAACTATAGTTCACAAAGGTTATGCCATGTCAACATGTTAGTCTTTAAGGTGCCACAAAACTTTGTTGTGCTTGAGACTATCCGTGACACATTGGTAGGAGGGCACAGAGGTTAAGTTTCCCTGCCTTTATCTCTTGGTACAATTAGCTCCAATCTGTACAGGGAGAACTTGTAGGAATCAAATCCCCATCCCAAGAGTACGGCTAGAGTGCATCTTTCTAGTGATGTATGAATATAACTTGAGTTGTCTGTTCTCGGGGTTAGATCCTACCAGTTAAGTTATAGTTTGATTCATGTGGATATCATGTCAGTTGCTGGAGAAGCAGTTATAACATCCCATGATACCTTCAGCAGAAGCTGCCAAAGACTCATGAAAGCTGTTCATTGTGAGAACATCTCCTTTCCGAAAGCCCTTGTGTTGTGCTTATTGATGCTGTTCCTCATTTTAGACCTTAATCTGTGGTAAATATGTAGCCCGTATAATTATTAAGCATTGGCAGTGTACCTGACACTATACAGAACTTTGAATCGACATAGAGGGCTTATAGTTAACCTGTGCGTCTTCCTGAAGGGTTGGTCTGATAGTTCGGTGTATGACTGACCTTTCCTAGCAAGGTGCTGTATTATAATCAATTGCTCCTCTTTCTGTTCCTTGTGATTTACACCTTAGACAAATCTTCACAAATGCATTTGAAGCTGGCAAGCAAATTCTCCAGAAGATAAAAGACCTGTTTTTGCAAAGGAGGTTAGAACAAAGGTTTTGTAGGAGAAGTGAAAAGTCAGTTATGTTTGAGGGAAACATTGCATAGAGCAGAGGGATGAGGGGCTTTAAACTCTTGTGTAAAGTAAGAAGGAAGGGCTGTTTAGGAATCAATGAAGCTTGCAAGGAGGGTTAGCAAGGAAAGCTTGGAAGACTATTTTTGGTATAAGAACAAGCAAATATATGCCTGGAAAGCAGGCACTGGAGTGAATGAGAGGCGCAGTTGGCAGAGCCCTGGGGAGGAAGAAGACGTCAAGGGTCTTGGACAGAACCGCACACAAAGCCTAGTAACAGGAACATTTTGTACTGTGGGCAGTTCACCCCCCGCCCAATCTCATTTCACTTTTAAGTTGTATACCGCCTTTCTCTATTACTATTAACAAGCCGGTTTACAACGACAAAATATACAACGAAGATCACACAACTTACAATAATCTGATCCAATACAAAAAGGTCATAATAAAAACATAACCTTAACATAAACTCCGCTGGGCTTTGCTCTTGGGCCCGTGATTATCTGCAGGGTCTGGATGGACTTTGCAGGTCAGGTTGGAGCTCCAGGAACATACAATTCACTTGTAGCCCTACAGACAGGAAAAACTCTGGTGTACTGAAACCCTTGCATGCCCTCTGATTTTCCCCATGATCAGTTGTAAACTTATATTTTACTCACTGTTCTTCTATTTTTCAAAATTTATTTATTGATATCATGATACATATATGAAATATTTACATAGTATTGTTCTATATATTTGGTGGGGTGGTGGTGATGATGGCAAGCATTATAAAATCTAGGCTTCTTTTTCTAATTTCCTATCAGGGTCTACAATGCTATGTTGCATCACAGGTTTGTTTGTTTTTATTAACCATTTTTGATATTAAGAACGGAATTAATGTTTGCCTGCTGTACTTAGCCCTTCAGTAGTCCAACTGCCTCCCTGCTTGTAACTGTTTACAGTATTGCAGAAATGCTTGCAGTGTTACTGGAGCTGTTCTGTCACATCATATTGCTTTCCGGCTTAGTGATGGGATGTCCTTGCAGCTCCTGTATTCTCATGCCCTAGTTTTGTAACCACATGTGGTGTGCAACTTGGTGAAGAAAAAGAAGCTGCTTCAGCCATTCAAGTAAATGGAGGGGAAAGGGTGGTTTAAGGTACCGTAATAATATACCTTTTTGATACAAGGAGTTGGAAACGCAGTGAGAAATGCTCAGGAGTTTATTCCTGGCAGCATATTCAAATGCTCAGAAAAAGGACATAGTTCACTCCTCTTGGGACAGTATGAGTTCAGAATGGAAGATCACACACTAGCTTGTTTTGTTACCTGTGATTATTTTTGTGGAAGAAAAGCCATATTTATTTTACCAAAAAAATCTTTGTTTTGTTCTCAATTGGGGTACAAGCCAGGAGGAAAAAAAATACATGTTTGCATTTCTTCTTCTCAGATTTAGCTCAGGGGAAGAGCAAGGGAGCACTTCGGTACCAGGACATGCCTTCAACAAGGCTATTTGATTTCCGAACTGCCATTTAATTTGAGAGCTGGGAGGAAGAGTTGAAATTTAAATAGGAGATGAATTAATCATCTGTGAGATGTTACTCATTCTGCCTTAAGAGTAATTTGGCTTAGTCTGCTTGCTTTCGCCTTGCACTTCCTTTTGCCGAGATTGATAGGGAACTGAGAGGGCTACTTTAGTCCCTGTTGTACTTTATCTCAAGTGAAACAATGTCTTGATTTCAGCAGTTGTCTGTTCCTTGATTAAAAGGTGTTGTTTGGCATAATGGACAAGTGGGTTATCTGCAAGGTTGGTGTTATCTATTAGTTTAATGTTGCCTGTGCAACTGCATGTTGGACACTCAGGACAGACCAAAGGAAGCACGTACTTAACACAGCACAGTTAAACTATGGAACTCACTAGCACAATAAGTAGTCGTGGCCACCAACACGAATGCCTTTAAAAGGGGTTTACACAAATTTGCAGAAAATAAGGTTATCAGTGGCTGATAGCTTGTATCTTGCTTGTAAAGAAGTGGACTCCTATCCTGCTTTCAGGCTTCCCACAGACATTTAGCTGGACACTGAATGTAGGAAGAAGATGCTGAACTTGCTGGGCTTATAGTCTGATCCAGCAGAGCTCTTCTTACATTCTTATGATGCTTTGCCTTTCATTTTATGGCTAGGATTATTCTCCAACCCTTTCACGTGCTTGCTTATTCTGATGCATTTTATTTTTCATCCTTTCCTTGCAGCAGAACTCCCGCCACCGTATACCGCCATTGCCAGCCCAGATGCCAGTGGCATTCCTGTAATAAATTGCCGTGTGTGCCAGTCATTAATCAATTTGGAAGGGAAGCTTCACCAGCATGTTGTCAAATGCACAGATTGCAATGAAGCTACGGTAAATGACTTTGCGGGCTTCTCACTTTCGTGACATGTTTTATTATGCCCTTTCACAATAGAAGAGACTCACATCGGTGTGACTGCTCAGCAGCTGAGAATTAGCATGCAGTATGAGGATCATTTGGATGCAAGGAAAGCCACTTTGAGTAGAAAACAGTAACCAGATGATGATGTAACTAATTCATAGACGCTACACTTATGGAGATAGTAGTTCCCATGGCCTATAATTAAGTCCGGAATGAGTAGCTTCTCTATTTGCAGTCCAGTCCAGGTGTGGTCAGTTTCTGTATTCTGCAGTGCTTTATGCAGATCATATAGTTTGCCAGACCACCATTTTAAGAGCGTAAAATCCTGACTGCCTACTAGTATCACTAAAATGTAAGAGAAAGAAAAAAAGAGCATCTTCCACTCACTCGTATTAACAATAAAAAATAATTCATCAGTCCTGGCTTAAACATGCACATTAATATAAGCAGTCCATATGTCCAAATAGATAGCCAAACAAGAATGACAATTAGAAGATGCACTTTCAGATACAGAAAGGGATGTGAGATCTTTGGACCGCTGGGTAATAGATGGCGGACCTCTCTTTTTTTCTACTGTGTGTGTGTGATGGTGGGAATTAAAATTAACTTGCTTACATTAAAAAAAAAACTGGATATAATGGAAATATAAAAACATTAAAATAAGTGCACCCAGTCCATAAACTTTCTGTACTAACACGTAACTGGCTAATGCTGGTCCAGCCCTTTGACACGTAAGGCAGTATTTGATGCACTTGTTCTGTTGGGGCAAGGGTTTAGACTTGTGCAACAAAACTCCCTCTCCCCCTCATCCTGTGCACAGCCTCCCCAAATCTGCTCCAGAGGGTTGGGGGAAACCCCAGAGCAGATTTAGTGGGAGGCGTGTATGCAGGGAAGTTCTGTTCAACAAGCATAAATCCTTCCTGTAATGGAGATATTTAGCACAGCTTTGGATGCAACCCATAATGCTTATGTGTAATTTATACTCATGTGGCTGGCATGTGCACATGTAGATAGGATTATAATCTTTGTTATTGTTTTTGAAGTTTGCTTAGATTTTTATTGCTGTTATTTAATTGCTTTTGTTTTGTCTAGCACTTCCTTTAACTTGTAATTAAAGTACTATTGGTATGTAAGGATATATATGCGTGTGTAACAACTGTTTTCATGTGATTTGCACCTAATAGTACCATAAACAGCTTGTGGAGTCCAAACATCATCCTGTGCTCTGTCCATCCCCAGTGGCATGCTGCCTGTGGTTTATTTTTTAAATATAGAAGTACATTTTTTTTTTAACTTCATGCAGTCCGTTTTCCTTAGCAGAATACTGTAATGTCCTGCATGCCAGCTAATGCCCTAACACTTCCCTCCCACTGTTGCAGTTTTCTTTTCTATTGACTTTTTAAACCAGATTGTTCATATCCCATGCCCGCTTCCATCTTGACTAATATTCATCACATTTCTGTTTCTTCCTCTCCCTAACACTGAAATGGCCCAATAAGTGGTGGAATCCTCCCTTTGGCCCCCTCTATTTCAGCCTTGTAAAATCTACCATTTCTGCACATTTAGTTTTTGCCTAGTCTCAAGATTGCACTCAACACTAACGAGTGAATGAAGAACAAAAAGAAAGCAAAAGAAATGTAAAAAGTGTTCTAACAAATAGGTGCTGGCACAGACCTGCCTTAAATTATTTGAAATATCACCACGCTAGAATCATTTGCTGTGCCTTGAATATCTATGTAGTCTTCCACCTTAAGTTTTAACTTTTCTGTCGGTCTGTTTAATCACTGTAGAATATTTTTCTTTTGACGGTCAGTACATTATATATGTAATTGCTTTTTTTTTGTTTTGTGTAGCCAATCAAAAACCCTCCTTCAGGGAAAAAGTATGTTAGATGTCCGTGTAATTGTCTGCTTATCTGTAAGGATACGTCACGGAGGATAGGATGTCCAAGACCTAACTGGTAAGGGCAAACCAAATTATAATTTGCTTTTTCTCTTTGGTTTTTCACACAGACAAAAATGGTCTGACTATTGTGATATAAATAGTATAAAGAATAAAAAAAGAATATTGCCTCTGGCTATTTCTCTGTTTAATGTTTCACATAAATTTGTGGCTGCTAACCTCTGCAGAACTAAATCAATCTTTACCAAGGACAAAGAAGAAAAATAACTTCTGCTTCTACTGTGCTAGAGATTATGGGAAAGACAGAAAGATGGATGCCTCTTGCACGTGATAAAAGGCAGAAACATCATATTTGATATTAGGAATGGAACAAGTAAAGAAGTGGCTGCAAAGGAACCATTGGGTGCATTTAAACCGCACACCCAATGGTTTCTTAGCTGGTGGGGCTTGCATTTGGCACATTTTTTTATTTTGTACCAATTACATGCCCTGCTGGGATTGCCTTACTAAGGAAACTTATGAGATTAGAGGCTGCAATTGGCACCAGTTGCAGTGATTGTCACTGGCTGCAGCTGCTGCTGGGATTCACTGCACTCCAGAGTGCCTGGCCAGGAGCCCCTTCCCCCAGTGTAGCCAGTCCCTGCCACCCTGGAGGTGGCTGTCAGTGCTGATCGGCCCTGGTTGCTGCACCTGCTGAGATTGTTTGCAGGGGTCTTTTTTGCAGACCAGCTAGGTACTTCTGTGGGAAACTGCTAGATACGCAGCTACCACTACAAACAACAACTACAAATAACCCATCTTTTCTCCAGTAAACACTTCTTACGTACTGAATGTAGTCAGATTGATTTAATACTAATTTTATTCTTTATAACACAGAAGTAATAAGACCTCTCTTTGTAATAGGCAGTAATGGTGCAAGTCTATGAATGTTTGTTCAGAAATAATTTTCAATATATTCAGTAGAGTTTTGGTCCCAAGTGTTTAGAATTGCAGTAAATAAAAATGAAAAGCGTAGGAAAGAGGGGGGTACTTCAGTATATCCAGGAGAAAAACAGTAAGCCAGTGTATTAGTGCACACTGCTGTTTTATGGAATGCCTAATCCTATATTGTGTTGGTATAGGAGCAGCAGAACATAGGATGTATGTTAGGAGCCCCAGTTCAGAACTGTGTAACACCTTACTCCCTACTTCCAGTAGTATGAGCCTCTGCTGCTTCCTGTGCCTAGGACTGCACTAGTTATTGATGCTGACACACTGATGACATTTGGGGAAACAGTGGGGCTCTGTACTGCCCCAAAGTACCCATTTGCCTCTACAAATAATGCATCCAAGTGCTTGAGAAAGGGTTCAGCCAAGGAGTAGAATGGTGGCTTATCTGTGTAATGGTATGGAACTTAGACAGTGCATACACTGCTGCTTTAGTTTTGTGGCCATTCAAGTTACAAGGTGGTAGGGTTGCTTGAGAAAGACTGGCTTCAAGGCAATGTATTCAACTTAGATATCAGTGCCTAGTTAGCAGGTGATATATTTGAGGACTAATGCATAAAGTATGCATCTCTACAACAAAGGTTTGTATTGTAACCTTTTCAGTTTTGCCTTATCTGTTTTGTATCTTAAAATGTTGCTTGGGGTTTGATGCTCGAACAGGCCCATTTTAGGTGGGCCAAATCGGAACAAGCTTTCATTGTTGAACATATATGGCTAGGGAATACCTTTTTTCTGTGCTGCATACAATGACATGATGGGTTTACTTTTCTCCATACAGTAGGCGAATCATTAATCTTGGTCCAGTTATGTTGATTCCAGAGGAGCAGCCAGCACAGCCTGCAATCCCTGTTCAGCCAGAAGGCACTAGAGTGGTGTGTGGGCACTGTGGGAATACATTCCTGGTAAGTAGAATCCAAATGCCTTATACGAGAGGCATCACTATTTGCTCTCAAAGAACCAACTCATTTTTGTCAAGCAATTGGCTTTGTAACTCCCTTAGGATATTCAGCCTGTGTTTTAGTTTTCTCTTCTGCCAGTTGCCAGAGCTGGTCTCAATGTCTGGGGTGGTTCCCTAATAAAATGTTAGCTTTTCATCTAAGAATATGGTTTTTCTTCTGTCTAGATGGAGGTGTTCAACATTGGCATGATCAGTTAAAATAATTAGGCTGCAGATAATGTTAAAGTCCTCTCCATAAGCTACTGGCAGTCAGTGTAGACTACAATGGGCTATTAGATGGACAAATAGTTTGACGTGGTTTAAGATCTCTTCTGATGTTAATACTTTAAACAATTTCCTTAATCAGGCTATGTTTCGTTTCTGGTAACTTTCTTCAGTTGCCCTTTCCTCTTGAGACCCTTCACTGTGGAAAACATTGCAGACAAAAGGGGGTGATCTTGATCAATGCTTGAAGTTGGAGGAAAAAGGAAGTGGGATGATTTTGATTTCTATTAGACCAAACTTAAATTTAGCCTGTTTTCCATTAACCATCTTTAACTGCATAAGCTGTCTGCTAACAAGTTTGAATTAGTGCATTCACACTTTGATAACTTACTAATTATTTCCATCATTACCATGAAAAGAACAGAGTCGCTATAAAGGAAGTTAGCACCATAAATGTATATGGCACAATATTAGGCATCACGAGACATAATATTAGGTGTGATGTACCATCAAAAAGTTTTTAGATATTTGTATTATGGAATTGCTGTTGTTTAGTCGTGTCTGACTCTTTGTGACCCCATGGACCAGAGCACGCAAGGCACTTCTGTCTTCTACTGCCTCCTGCAGTTTGGTCAAACTCATGCTGGTAGCTTCGCGAATACTGTCCAACCATCTCGTACTCTGCTGTCCCCTTCTCCGTGTACCCTCAATCTTTCCCAACATCAGGGTCTTTTCCAAGGAGTCTTCTCTTCTCATGAGGTGGCCAAAGTATTGGAGTCTCAGCTTCAGGGCCTGCCCTTCTAGTTAGCACTCAGGGCTGATTTCCTTAAGAATGGAGAGGTTTGATCTTCTTGCAGTCCATGGGACTCTCGAGTCTCCTCCAGCACCATAATTCAAAAGCATCAATTCTTCGGTGATCAGCCTTCTTTATGGTCCAGCTCTCACTTCCATACATCACTACTGGGAAAACCCTAGCTTTAACTATACGGACCTATGTTGGCAAGGTATTATGGAATCACCTGCACTTAAAGCCGCAGAGGCAGGGCAAGAACTGTAGTCTGCATGATGATGTCCCTTACCCAACCATTGTTATATATTAATTATCTGCATATGATATTAAGTGTAGGTATGCTGGGCATCGTTTGCCCAAAACAGCCTGGCACGCCTAATTCGGCCCATGGACTGAAGGTTGCCCATCACTGGTTTAATGTGAATAAGCTGTATGCTGCTCAAAAGTTCCTGTGGCACTCTTCTCTTGCTCCAGCTGCTAACACACCACAGGCAAAACAAGTTAAGCCTCTGGCTACCATGTTGTCTGAGCCCAGATTTGTGAAGCTGAAAGTTGGAAGATTCAGGACAAACAGAAGGAGGTGCTTCTTATACACTGCATAGTTAAGCTATGGCATTTTCTCTTCCAAGGTGTAAGTAAGGATGGCCAACAATGTGAAATGCTTTAAATCGGGATTAGACAAATTCATGGAGCAAAAGACTATTGTTGTATACTACCTCCAGGATCTGGGGAAGTGTGCTTCTGTATACCAGTTGCTAGAAATCAGATGGTGATATTGCTGTTGCACTCAGGTGTAGCTTGTGGTCTTCCCATTGGTTGGCCACAGTGAGAACAGGATGCTGGACTAAATGGGCCTTTCGTATGATTCAGCAGAGTTCTTATAACTTTCTATTGGTGCTAGTAGCAGGTTCAGTAGGGTTTTTTTTTTTCATTGGGACTGCAGTTTTGAGTGAAAAGGTCCTGATCTTAGCCAGAGGCCACATGGTTTTTAAAATAAACATATGAATTGGACGATGAAGAACTGCTAAGGAGTACCAACAATATAATCCTAGGGGGTGCATGTGTCTAGTTTCGAAGGAAGAGTAATAGCTGCATTAGTGACATGAAAGTGCTACTGCCATTTATAAACAGAGCGTATAGTACGTCAGACATCCTAGTAAGCAGCAAGTCATGGGAAATCGTTTTGTAAGGAAATCCCAAACCACAGAGTGTGGGGATACTGCTTGCAAAAGGGCATCCCAGTGACGGAAGGAAACGAGAAATAAAAACTAAGTGAAGCATGAGAAGTAAAATCTTGTGCTGTGATTCCCAGTGACATTTAACATGAAGCAAAATAAACAGTTTTCATACTGGCATTTTTTCAGCACTTCCTTCCTTATTTATTACAGTGGATGGAACTGAGATTCAACACTTTGGCAAAGTGCCCACATTGCAAAAAAATGTAAGTTTCAACAAGTGCTTCTACTAATGTTGTTATTTTGGCAGATAGTATATGTATTTGAAATATAATCCCTCAGTTATTGGACAAAATATTTGTAAATACTGATAATGAATGTCAATGCACCCTTCTCTTGTCATTTCTAATTTTCCTTAGTCAAAAACTATTGAAAATTATTACTGAATTGGAAATGCTTGGATACAGAGAGAAACAGTTGCTGAAAGAAATATTAATTTTCTATTTAGCATGAAATAGTATTTTTAAAACCACAGTTTTGGAGCAAGTACATGAAGAGCAAATAAGTTTTTCTTTGTTGATATGAAAAATATGCATGCTACTTTCTTTAGTGAAGCAATTTAATTAAACTAGAAACAATAATAAAAAGCAATTTATTACCTATTTTGATTATTGTTGTGATGGTCATTTTGATAATGCTTACAGATTAACCTGATAGAAGTTCTTACTGGAACACTTCTTGACGATGAATAGGCTTAGAACAAAAAACAAAACAGTATCAGTATCAGTAAGAGAACAGCCTTCCTGGAACAGTAGCAATGACATCTAATAGTGCTACTAAAATGAGTGAATAGTTTGCACTGTATCATTCTTGCAATTGGTCGTGTTCACATTTTAAAATGAAGCTATATTACAACTTTCTAACTATAATTCAGAACAGGAATTGCATCCAGATTCCTTTGGTACTTTAGTGATGTGGTAGGCTTGTGGTGGTGTGAAACCTCTTGCCATACTGACAGAAGAGTGGTGAAACACAGGGTAGGGAAGTAGTGACCAGAACTTTCTGTACTTGGTATAGATATGTAATTTTAACCACACTGGAGGTGCAAAATAGTTCAAACAACATGACATGTATAAAGTTTTGTACATGATGATCAGCTGTGTGCAGAAAACAAAAGTGACCTATGAAGCGCATCTAAATAAAACTACAGAATTTTCAAATCACCTTCTTGACAGTAGTTTTAGTCATCTTAGTTAAGTAAGGACCAATGGAAAGCCCCGGGCACCAAGGTACAAGCCACATTAAGTAGTACCCAGGGGACTTCATCTTTTAGTTTGAATACTTTGAAATTACTTATTGTAGTAAAGCTGCATAAACCAGGCAATTAAAAAGAATTCCAGGAACATTAAAAAATAATAATAAGTCACACGCTAGGCATATGAGCCCTTTCTGGTCTTTTAGTGGAGCGTTTGAGCATTTGAACAATCACATGACAGCTTACAGATTTTTTTTGTAAGCAATGTTGTTGCTGCTATGAATTTAATTGGGACATCTGTAACCTTCCTTGCTCCAGAATGTGGTGTAACTTTGAAATCCAGATTGAGATTAGACTCTTAACAAGCTTAAACTCATAACTTCCATCAGGGGAGATGTAGAACGTATACCCTTTAATGAATCCTTTATTAAAAGTCGAAACTGGTTTTGGTTTTTTTAAATTCTCGCTGTGGCATACTGTTTGTTTGCAGTTCTTCTGTTGGATGTGCACTTCCACGAAGACGGTGTTGTGCATATATTACAATTGGAATGATATTTATCTTCATTGGAGTTGGATTAACTGTGAGTAATCTAAATTAAATCAGTAATGGTATCCTGCAGTTGAACAGAGCTAGTGGTATTGTTGTAGTGGTGCAAAAAATTGGGACTCTTTGCTTATGTGTCCTAAAGGAATTCATAAGCTGGTGTGTATCAAAATGTATTTTATAAGCTTCATTCCTACATTTCATATTATCATGCATGGCATCATAACGCTGCAAAATAATCTCAGAATAAAAATGGAAAACTTTTCTGTCATTGGGAAAGGCCCCTAGTGTGGCCCAAACTACACACTGCAACAGCTGACCCATGTTTTTCCCTAGTGCTATTCCCCAGTCAAATTTAAATTGGATCCTGTGTTGTGGTTTAAAGCAGGGATGGGTAGCTTTGCTGCATGTCAGCTAAGCAGCTCAACAAAGCCCACTGCCCCTCCGTGTCAGTTCTGCAGATTGAGGTACTCAGCCCAATTTAAAGTGTCATAGGGTATTGGAGCAGAGTTGGGGGAAAAGATGGCAAGGATTTTGTCTTGTACATTCCACACACAGCTCAAGGAACATGTGGTGATGGTGGATCTATGCTCAAATACCTGGCTTTATCACTATTATATGTAGTTTGGGGCTATCTCTATCCTCAGTCTGTCCAGATGGGTATCCCTTTCCTTGCCCACGTTGCCAGGAGGGAGATACTGAATAGCTTTCAACATATGTAGTCATTGGAGATTTAAAATAACCTTTCTTTTGTTTAGAATGATAACTTCTGCTGTGATTTGTACACACAGATGCTCATGCCCTTGGTGATGTCAATCTAAACAAAGAAAGTGCAGCTAGTGTGTTGAATGCAAAAAAAATGTGGTTCCTGGCTTCCTTAAATTCTATTCTGATCACGAAAAGGATCAATAGCTATAGAGTTACAGTTATGTCCATTTTCATCTTATTTGTGCCTTGTTGCATGAATTCTCCCATGATACTTGGAACTGTAGTAGGAACTTGCTGCACTGATGTAGGCTGGAGTTTTATACACACTTAACTTAGGAGCATGTCCGTCTGAACTTAGAAAACAAGGATATGCAAGATTGGACTGCAGATGTGCATGGAAGTACTTCTTTACTCCTGGGAAGCTGTGACCTAACTGTGAAAGGGCAACGTCCCCCGAAAGATTTTATGGTAACTTTATAGTGCACTGTTCCCAAACGAACCAAGTTACAGTAAGAAAAATATATTGACCCAAGAGGTGGTTCCCCACATTGTCTACTATGCATGCAAATATGCTTCCTCGGCCTGAAGTGAGATGAGCACCACATCCCGTAGCTGTCTTTGACTGAACTCAACAGTCCAGGGGTCTTTTACCTTTTACCTATATATTTTATAAATGGCATTTAACCCATTGAAGACAGCAGCAGGAGGGGGTAATTGCTATATTGCAAAGCTCTGTTAAAGGCAAGGCTTTGAGGCAAGAACTGTAGCAGGAATAGCAAAGTTTTTCTTTTTTAAGAAGAGCAAGTATATTCCAAGACAATAAATGTAAGTTGTAAAATATAGCTTTAAAATGGTAACTTTAAATGTCCAATTTATTATTTTATTTCACAATTAAAATACAAAATTTGTGGTGATCAGGGTCGTATTTATTGTTACACTAAATATGATGGCAAGTATGCCTCCAGCAAACTTGTATAATTGTTTATGGTATAATTATTATGGACATCTCAGTAGGTTTGACCATTCCTATACCCTATACAGTACTTCCATTGTTTAGAATGTAATTGGTGTTCTGTGTCTTTTGGAAAACAGCATGTTCTTTTGGGTAAAAACTAAAAAAAAATCCTGATAACTTACTGAGTATGAAATGCAAAATAACTTCTCTCTATGGCAATAGATTTCTGATGTGCTAATAGGAAAAGGCTATCTGTGTCCCAAATAAGTTAACTCAGAACAGACTGCAATTGCTTCAGAAACCTATAAGGTTGTTATTTTTTCCTTTAAGTATTAATTTTATACCAATTGTTAATGCTTCACCTTAAAGATTTAAATGATACTTATTAATTGGTGTTCCTTTTTATTTTTAACAGGTTGGTACGCAAGATTTTGCCAGAAACTTTCATGCCACTTATGTTTCTTGGGCTATTGCTTACCTCTTAGGCTTGGTCTGCCTAATTCGAGCCTGCTACTGGGGAGCCATAAAAGTCAGTTATCCAGAACACAGTTTTGCATAGACTCCTTATGCTTTCTTATAGAAAATGGAGATTTCTAGAGGGTCTGATAATATGAACTGAGTAACTTAAATATTTTTCCTTTTAATATTTCCTTTCTGTTACAGATAGTTATAAGGCTGGGGATCCTTTAAGAACAAATATTCATTGCACTACATTATATGCAAATAATTTGTTTTGCTGCTAGATTCCCAACCTCTAAATACTAAAGCTTTGTTTACACTATCATACATCTGTCTTAAAAGTACTGTTGAATTTAATTCCAACTACAGTATTCTTTTACTATATTAAACAGTCTGTGCCATTTGAGATGAGTATGTAAAAGCAAGGTGTTTGAGTTTCTACAATTGCTTCACATTTGTATGTACACTTACAAACTGTATCAAAGCAGCCTGCTTTAAAATTTTAAGCAATAAGCATTTTGCTTTAACTGCTTACTGTAACTTCTACTTAAGAACAAAGTGATCTTACTAAGTGTGCATCATTTTGAAGAATGGAGCTTTTGCTAGGGTGTCACCATTTGTAAACACAGTATGCTTTCAAATTTCCAAGTCAAGGTACAGTATAATATTTTGGTAGTTCATCTTAAGAAAAACATTAATTTAAACACAATTAAAATTCAGCTTGGATATTTTTCTTTCTTTCTTTCTTTCTTTCTTTCTTTCTTTCTTTCTTTCTTTCAAGGACCCTGGCACTTAATATTTTTTATCTTTTTACAGGCAAAGCCATGATTGGATTAATGGAACTTAATTGCTAGCAATTTGTATGAGTTCCTTTACAGGGTCTAAGTAAGGGAAGCATTTGATATGACTTGTTTTATAAATTTAGATGACTATAGGGTGATGTTGGGTTACCTCTCAGTTTGCTTGGATTGTGGTTTATTTTCCATAATAGGAAAATAATTTTCCAGTCACTGCAAAGGGAAATATAGCTTTACACTAACTAATAGGAAATGAAATAGAGTAAACAGTTACTCTGATCATTCCATAGATGTATAGCTGGTTAGTATAACACTGAAAACTAGTTGAACAACTAAAGATGATTTTCTTGAGGTCACAAATAAATTATGGGGACCAGTTATTGCACTGCCCATCTTTGAAGTTTTACACAAAGTGTTTTTTAAAATTCTGAAGGAATACCCTGAGCCCTTTAGATTACAGTAGTCCTTAGATAATGGGAGTTGAGGTTAGATAAACGTAAATGTTCCAGGGTTGTGCATAATATTTTCAGTGATCTATATTCCTGTTTGGGGGCAAAGTGATGCTTGGGTGAGGATTTGGAGCACAATAAATGTATCCTTCAAACTGTAAATGAAAGTCTTTGTATAATGTTAAATGTACAAAAGCAGTAGCTCAGGATTACCATGTACCTTTTAAAATACACTAATAAAGATTATTATTCAAATCTATTATTTTTGGATTCTCATTGGGGAACCTCTGTGGTGGGTTCATTGAACTTGTAAGCCAGTAGCCAGTGATTTGGGATTCATAGGAAAGACAAGAGGCAACAAGAAGGGGTAATCTTTCTTCCATGGGGTACAGTGACTAATCCCACGAGGCACGATAGTTTAACCCATTAATCACCAATGCAGGCCCTCGGAAGTAAATCACATTCAATTCAATGGGGCTTACTCCTAGGTTAGTTTGGTCATGATTGCCACTTAACTACAAGCAAGTCTTTTTCACTGCAACATTTTAGTTCATACATGTTTATTTTATACAGGAAATGGTAATAGGTGTGTCTTGATGAAACAATGCTCTTATAAGAGCTCACTACTCTAGTGCACGGTATATGCTGCTTTCCGTGAAGGCTGCACAGAAACTTCAGCTACTACAAAATATGGCTACTACGTGCTGAGGATTTTTTTCTGGGAGCAGTTGAAGGTCTTTTTCATTTACCCAGGTCTTTCAGTGACATTTTTTAAAAGTTTTGCTTTATATGTATTATTGCTGGAGAGAGTGCTGTTGCATTTCTATTTTTGATCTTTTAAAAATAATACTACACACTAAGTGGGTCTAGATGTCATAGGATTTAAAATCAACACATCAAGTTTTTTGAAACAAATTTTAAAAATAATAACAATGCTTTGTTTTGACCAAATATACAAAGAAATAACATCACCAAAAATTTGTTTATTGTGACCAGAATAACAACTGAAAGGAACTTGAGGATGTTAAGGAAAAGGACATTCTAAAAGTAGGTTTCATCTGGAATACTTCCAAGACCTTCGTAAAATGAAGAAACATTATCAACCCTGAGGCTTGAAATGAAAAATCTATAAGGGCAATGGAACAGCCAGTTGTAAAATTGGCACTATATCATAGTATATCAACCTTATGATAAGACTATTTTCTCATTGCCAAAGTCATAATGGACTTCAGGTGTTTGTTTTTTTTTGGTAAAATCTTTTAAGTTCCCAAGTGCATGTGTGAAATAAGCAAGGATACACTATGAAGAAAATGTAGACCACCAGAGTTGCTGTGATATTTTCATCATGAAAGGCCTCTCTCTCATAGCTGGTGGGCACTGAAGGTTAACTGTATATAAGACAGTTTATGATTTAAGAATTAAGGACCCTAAAGGGACCATAAAAGCCCTTGAATAATAGCATAGGGTCAGAGTGTAGCTTGCTGCCAATGATATACACTGAGCAGAATGTGAAGGAGTCTACAGAATCGTAGTTAGAAGGTCCAGATCATCTAGACCAATCCCCTACAATTCAGGAATCACAGCTAAACAATTCCCAACAAATAGCCATCCAAGCTCTGTTTCTTCCCCTGGACGAAAGCAACAATGCATGAGACCAGGGCCACATAACGGAAGATGTAAAAATTTCTAAAAACAGAAGATGGCAACTCTTTTCATACAAAAGATTCCAGGTTCAATCCCTTTTATTTCCACTTGATGTTGATTTGTGACAACAGGTGTTGAGAAAGATGCCTGCTGTGGAGCCTGGAGTTACTGCCAGCACACAGTATTGTCCAAAACAGACAATGGACGGATTTTGCTGAAGCACTTAAAAGGAAAAGCATAACCTGGAAAAGTTGGGGTCAAAAACTCCAGTCTAAGTTGTTCCATGTAAGTTTAATCCATATGCAGCTTCATCCTGACCTGAATTTAAATGTCTAATAAAAACGTATCTTCATTTTCATTGCTTTAAGCAGTTTTTTCAACCTTTTCATTCCCCATCCTTTCTACATTTAGTCCCCAACAGTGCAATCACACTGTGGTCATTAAAGCACAATGGAAGTGTGCATAGGCTTGCAGCTCCAAACCAATACGCACTTACCTGAGAGTAAGTCTCACAAAACTAAACAAAATTCCATTGTTAGGTTGTAATCCTATGCACGCTTACCTGAGCAGATCCATTGAATGCTGCAGGATTTATGCATACATAAGCTCATGCAGCAAAATGAGAAACATGACTCCACCCACTTTCCATTTTATACAGTAGATGTCTACCATAGTTCTACACATTAGTTAAGAACGTAAGAGCCTGCTTGATCAGTCCAATGGTCTCTATCTCGTCCAGCACCCTGTTACTTTATGTATTTCATAAAATTTATATACTGCTTGGTTCACTTTGGCGAAGCAGAAACCACAGGCAGGACCTGAGCACAGCACTCAAGTCCTACCCAGTGGGATTTATTCATAAGCAACTTCAGCCCCAGTACCTCCTGAAATAGATTTCAGGACTGTACCCTTCTTCATGTGCCTCATCTAGGAGAAATCCAGAAGGCGGCAACACCAAAACACGTCTTTTTAGTGGTGGCTACCCATTTGTGGAATGCTCTCCCCACTATCTTTAAATGGTAAAGGTAAAGGTACCTCTGACCATTAGGTCCACTCGCGGACGACTCTGGGGTTGCGGCGCTCATCTCTATAGGCCAAGGGAGATGGCGTTTGTCCGCAGATAGCTTCCGGGTCATGTGGCCAGCATGACTAAGCCGCTTCTGGCGAACCAGAGCAGTGCACGGAAATGCCGTTTACCTTCCCGCAGGAAGGTTGAACTGCTAGGTTGGCAGGAGCTGGGACCAAGCAACGGGAGCTCACCCCATCGCGGGAATTTGAACTGCTGACCTTCTGATCGGCAAGTCCTAGGCTCTGTGGTTTAACCCACAGCAGGCTAGGCAAAAACATTCGTCCTCTCCTAGTTCTCTGGCTAATTTCTAGCTGTGCGTAGGGAGAGATGGTATTATTTTTTGTCTCTCTCTCTATGTGTGTGTATATATATATATAAACTGCCCTGTGATCCTCGAATAAAGGGCGGTATAAAAATTTAATAGGTAAAGGTAAAGGACCCCTGGACGGTTAAGTCCAGTCAAAGGCGACTATGGGGTTGCACTGAAAAGGATAAACCAAGAACTCTGGCCACAAGTTTCAATGTAAGGATTAACTACTACTCAAGAGTTGAAAAGAAAAAAACGTATATATTCTGCAAAGAATGACAGTTTAAAGCTAATAGTAAATTTAAACGCAACGTGTGAGTACAATAGTTTTAAGATAATAATAAATTTAGATATAACGTTTAAGTGCCGAAATAATGTAGTTTCAAATGTGCAATAATATAGTATAAAGGTACATAAAATACCAGTACACAACAATAGTTTTATACAAGTCTCAATGGTAGTCAAAAAGAGTCCATATTATATAAACTCAGAATAAAGTTGCGGCACTCATGTCGCTTTCAGGCTGAGGGAGCATTTGTCCACAGACAGCTTTTCGGGTCCTTCGGCCAGCATGACTAAACCGTTTCTGGCACTACGGGACACTGACAGAAACCAGAGCGCACGGAGACGCCGTTTACTTTCCTGCCGCAGCGGTACCTAAATAAAGTCTGAGGGCACATAACCAAATTAATGACGCTGTTAGGATGTGGGACACAGCAGCAATGCGCTTTGACAAGCGGTATACTCTGCAAAAGCAAAACAACCGAGACGGGACTGCTCAAGTTAGAACTTGGCCCGGAGAGGCGCTTCCTAGAATCACAGAACTGTGGAGCCGGAAGGGACCCCATGGGTCATCTAGTCCAACCCCCTGCAATGCAGGAATCCCAGCTAAAGCATCCATGACAGAAAGCCATTGCATCCAACCTCTGCTTCAAAACCTTCAAGGTGTCCACAACCAATGTCGAGCAGCTCCTTACCAGCTCCAACTCCAGGATGCTCCAAAAAAATAATGGGGGACCCCTCCCCTTTAAAAAACAAAAACCCACCTAGGTCCAGAGATTGAAGGCGCGCCTCACCCTTCGAGCAAAGTCTGTCAACCCCGGGTGGCGCGAGCGACCGAGCACGTGACGCCAACGGCCTCCGCCGCCTGCACAGCGCAGGCGCGAGAGCGCGCGCCGGCTTCGGAATGCTTAGCCGCACGCGGGGAGACCGTTAGTTGCTTAGCCAGGGGAGAGGGTTCCGGGCCTGGCTCCACCCACTTTCACAGGCGGCCCCGCCCACTTCGCGCTTCTAAAAGTGTGAAGGCGGCGACGGGTGGGCCTTGTCAGTTGTGGTTGGAGCGGGACGCCGAAAGCTGCCGAGCCTTTAATTCGTCGGAGTTCGCGGTAAATGGTAAGGAGGGGATATTTGGAGAGAGAGGAGGAATAGTTGTTTGTTCGTCGAGGTGGAAATTGGGAGTTCGTTGTTATGGGAGAGCGAGGCCTGTAAGCCGCCTTGAGTCCCCTGAGGGGAAAAGGCGGGGTATAAATATTTAAAATCAAAACGAAACAAGCACCAACAATTAAGAGCCTCAGAAAGATGGAGAAGTGAAATTTTATGGAGGACTGAAAACGCAACCACCACCACCCTAGGTTCACCATATCGGTTTTTTATTTCAGTATTTGGCCCCCTGTCCCGTCGAGGTTGCCTTTGGACTCTGCTTTTAAGCGGTCTCTTGAATGTCAGGAGTTATTTAAATTTATTTATGTATTTTGGAGTTCTGGTGTGTGGACCCAACCAAAGCGGGACTCTGCCCCTCGCACTTTGCCAAGTCGCCTTTTAAAAAAAGAATATTTCTTGGTATTGTTTCGAATATAGCAGACGGTGTTGTTATAGCTAACGGGCAAATAGGTCGCTGAAAATTAAATCTGTCACTTTAAAGCTCAGCAGCATACTGTCCAGGGAGTTTTTACTGGGACCCAAGCCCAGGTCCAAGACCATTTGGTTTCTCTGAACGGTTCAGCAGGAAGTAGGGGCTGTGTATCTAATATATGTGTGTGCTTTCTTTTGATGTGATGGGTTAGGAAGCGGATAGGGTGGCCATGTGGTTAAATCATTTGAGTAAATTAATCATATCTGATTTGATTAGTTAAAGCTACATATGTTTGTATACCAAAACCAATAATCCTGAATTCCTTATTTTCTCATAATGCACACAGGTAATGCAGCTGACACCCTCACTCTTTGTCAGTACTGTACTTGTATATACATTTTTTTAAAAACCCCTGAAAAGAAACATGCTGCCCAGGCACAAGAATGATTCCCATGCCTAGTGATGTGGGTTGTCTGGAAAATCTTGAATTGGAAGGGTTTCCATGAATTTATGAAATGGAAACTTCCCCCAGAAAAGCACTGGAAAACCTCACTGCCCATGTTACATTTTAGACACAGAAAGTTGTAAAATGTATTTGTATTAATGTACTTTTAATCTTTGTTGGAAGCCTCCCAGAGTGGCTGGGGAAACCTAGCCAGATGGGCAGGGTACAAATAATAAATTTTTATTAAATTATTATTAAAAGTGGAGGAGTTGTCTACCTGGTTCATTATGACAGTGCAATCTGCAGTATCTGGCTGCTATTATTAGAATTTTGCTTTCAAACAGACAAACCCAAAAGTAGCTGAGGTCTATTTAGGTTGGGAGAAAAAGTAATTAACATATTCAGTTATAATAATCATGATTTCATGGTAACTCTGGCTGTTCAGATACATGTAACTAAAGCTTATAGATTCATAAATGTGCAAAGGAAGTAGTTTCTTCTTTTACAACATATTTTAAAAGGCTAAAAACCAAAATGGAAGATAGTGTCCAGCAACAGCTGACTTTGATGATTATGGTTTATTTAACTTGCACATATCCATTGCCATTCTCAAGGCCAATAAAATCACTACATGCCTACCTAGGATATAACGAAGTAAAAGTTCACAAAGGCATCACAAATCACATCTTCAGAAGCGCATTGTACAAGGTGTGGACAACTTATCAACCCATATTGGAACTGTATACACCATGGTGGCTATTACCATTAGAAGCCTTCTCAGTCAAAAAAATAAATACTGTATGACAGGGAATTGGGCAACGTACAGCCAATTAGTAAAGGAAGAACAAGGCCAACCAAAACTGAAAACATTCAAAGAAATAAGGCACCATCTCACAGACTGGCTTCAATATCACCAATGTTTTTTCCTCGGATAAAAAATTAGGCTTTGGGAAGGGAGAATCAAAGTTGCAAAAAGTATTATTAGGAAATAATAAAACATTATTATCTAAAGTATACAATCTATTATTAGAGTGGGACTTAAAAGATAAACAAATAAAAGAAGCACAGAGCAAATGGGCTCAAGATATCGGACATATAATACAATTAGACCAGTGGGAAAGGTTATTGAAAATTGATAGAAGATTCAATAGAAGATTCACTGACTGCTATTCTGTAAAAGAGAATATCATAAAGATGTTATATAGGTGGCATATGACTCCTAAATATATATAAAATATATAAGACCAAATCCAATCATTGTTGGAAATGCATGAAAGTAGAGGGTACTATAATGCACCTTTGGTGGGGCTGCAAAAAAGTAAAAAAAATTCTGGGGCTGCATCCACGATGAACTAAAAAAGATGCTCGGGATATCTTTAGGGGGGGGGGACCGAGTCATTCTTACTGAGTAGTAGGATATGCGATACCACAAGACAGGGGGAAAATCTTTTATGCAACTGCAGCAGCCAGGTTACTCCTTGCAAAGAACTGGAAAGGAAATTATATATCCACAGAAGAGAATTGGCTATCTAAATATCTAAAGAGTATATGAGTAAACATTGCTCTAAAGATAACATGCTGATATGTTTAGACTAAGCTTGTAAAGCCATCTTGATAATATAATAGTATACTAAAAGAAATAATGTAATGATACATGATTTGCAATGTAATAAGAACTTGAATGAAAAAATGACGAGCACTGGTGGAGGGAAGTCACCTATTTTATGTACTTATTTCTTACCTTATTTTCATCCACCTATTTTATGTACTTATTTCTTACCTTATTTCTTTTGTTTTTCTTCTTTTCCTTTTTTGTTGTTGTTATGATGATATTATGGTTGTAAATGTATGTGTATTAATATTTGTATGAATGTCTAATAAAATAAAATAAATTTTTTTTTTAAATCACTGTAGAAAACAAATACATTAAAACTGCAGTCCTGTACTTGTTTACCTAGGAACAAGTCCCACTGAACTAAATCAGGCATACTTCTGAATAAACATGTTTAGGATTGCACTGTAAATCAATTTACAATGACATGAAAAATCTGACTCCTACGATGATGTCCTCTTTACTGCCTCCCTCAAGAAAATAGCCGTAAACATTCAAAGAGTGCATAACAGTTCATAATATGCTAATAGTAAATTGGGAAATAGTTTACTGTTTTAACCATAGTGAACATTCCCAGTCAAATCAGGATTAATAGGCCACTACTCTTGCTCGCCAGAGCAGCGATGTCACGCTGGCCACGTGACCCGGAAGTGTCTTTGGACAGCGCTGGCCCCTGGCCTCTTGAGTGAGATGGGCGCACAACCCCAGAGTCTGGCAAGACTGGCCCGTACGGGCAGGGGTACCTTTACCTTTACCTTACTCTTGCTTGACTAAACCATTTCTGGCGAACCAGAGCAGCGCACGGAAATGCCGTTTACCTTCCCGCCGGAGCTTCCCTTTACCTTTTACTCTTGCTTATTAAACAAGAGAGGCTAAACCTGTTATATATTTAGTTGAAAGATACAGCTGCTAAGTTCACGTTTAGGGTGTTACTGAAATATTGCATAACATTAGGAATTATTAGGAATTTAGCTTCTTTTTGTTCTTTTTAAGGATGAGACAAGAAAGTTCAAAGATAGGGAACAGGGTTAAGGGTTTGGTGTGCAATGCTAGAGAGTGCTACAGCAGGTGGACAACCTTAAAGTTGCAAGGCTGATAAATGCATGTTAAGCTTCTTAATTTCTGGATGTTCTATAGTTATTTGCATGTACATGTACCTTGTCTTTTATAGTATGGCTCCTCAAAGTGTTTAAAATAATGGAAACAAAAGGAATGATTGGTAAACCCCTCCAGCCAGCAAGACCTGCACGCCATCTCTCGTCCCATGGTAAGCATCTTGATGATTTTGGAGTGCATACTTGGAAATAGAGTACCAAACTATATGTAATTTGCTGTTGCATGGTGTGGTTCTTAAATATTAAATAGCAATTAGAGGAGAGATCAGAATAAAAGGAGGGAATTTTAAGCCTTTCCTTCTGTGCCACAGTCCTAACAGTAGTCTCTCTCTCTCTCTCTCTCTCTCTCTCTCTCTCTCTCTCTCTCTCTCTCTCTCAGTGTGTGTGTGTGTGTGTGTGTGTGTGTGTAAGAGAGAGGGGGGGATGAATTTCTGAAGTTCTTTTAGATGAGGTAAAGAAGTAGAAAGATGGGCATCAAGGTTGAGAACTCAGGGAAGCTGCCATTGTCACCAGTGGCATTTATAATAGTTTAACCCTAAGAGATAGCATTACTAGTTTTTATGTGCCCATATGTATTTATTCTGCGGGGTGCGCTCCCGCCTGCGGGGTGCGCTCCCGCTGCTCGGTCCCAGCGCCTGCCAACCTAGCAGTTCGAAAGCACCTCCGGGTGCAAGTAGATAAATAGGGACCGCTTACCAGCGGGAAGGTAAACGGCGTTTCCGTGTGCAGCTCTGGCTCGCCAGAGCAGCGATGTCACACTGGCCATGTGACCCGGAAGTGTCTCCGGACATCGCTGGCCCCTGGCCTCTTAAGTGAGATGGGCGCACAACCCCAGAGTCTGTCAAGACTGGCCCGTACGGGCAGGGGTACCTTTACCTTTACCTTTACCTATGTATTTATTGCATTTATCTATTATCATTATGCCAAAACACTATTACAAATAGTACAAAATATTCTCTGACTGATATCTAGAGCTGATGGCACTAGCTGTTTTGGCATTTAATCGCAGCCCCCCATTACAAGTCATGCAAAGCAAGGTTCTTCTGAATATTCCCTGAGAAAAAGTTCCATTAGATATAGTGGGGCTTAATTCTAAGAAGACATCTACAGAACTATGCTGTAAAAATAACCAACCTGCCCCGCTTATATTTTTGCCATATTCATTGACAACATTGACATCCTCTCTGTTATACATACATAAAGCATAACGTTATATTTTAATTGTACTTTACTCTCCACATTTGGTCTGTTGGCAAGTAATGCTGCTTTTCTCTTAATAACACTGCAAAGAAATACAGCTCTTCCTCTCTGTTCCGTTTGTGAAAACTCTGGTTCATTTCCTGGTCACCCCTTGCATTTACTACTGCAACTGTCCATTTCTGGCAAAAAAAATTTCCTAACTTCACCAAGGGGTTCTGAACTGGTGGTGACTGACCAGGAAAGAAATCTTGGCTATGGCGTATAGCTCAATGAAAATGTCAAAGCAGTGTACAGCAGCTTTGGGGAAAAAAGTGAATGACATGCTGGGGGTTATAAAGGAATTGAAAATATTATTATGTCTTTATACAAATTGTGGTGCAATCACACTTGGAATATTTATGCACACTTCTGGTGTCCACACTTCAAGGATATTGTAGAGCTGAAAAGGGTTCAGAAATGAGCAACCAAAATTATCAAGGGACTGGAGAAACTCCCCTATGAGGAAAGCAAACAACATTTGAGGCTTTTTAGTTTAGAAAAAAAGAGTAAGTGGAGATGTGGTATAAGATTATGCATGATGTGAGGAAGTAGATGGGGATAATTTTTTTCTCAATTTCTCAATACTAGAACCCAGTCATTCAATAAAGCTGAATGGAAGATTCAGAAGAGACAAAAAGTACCAACAGTGCATAGTTAAACTAGGGAGTTTGCTCTCATCAGATGTGATACAGACTTGGATAGCTTTTAACAGGAATTGGATAAATTCAAGCAGGACAAGGCTATCAACACACAGTAGTAATGATGGCTATATTATCTCTAGCATCAGAAACAATATGCCTCTGAATACCAGTTGCTGTGGAACATGACTGGAGAAAATACTGTTTCATTCATGTCATGCTTCTGAGCTTTCAAAATACAAAAAAAAAACCCCAAACCTTGCTTGGCTTTTAGTTAAGAATTAAGTTTATCTTCCCTATTTTTATCTTAAATTGTTTTATCCTGTTCTTAGTTGTGTGGTAATAATTTTAGTGATTTGCTTTTATATTTTATGTAAGCCTATATGAATTTTTATTTTAAAGAACTGCTTTGAATTTATTATTTTTAGAAAGCACAATATAAATTTTTTCATAAATAAAAAAGCCAAAGTCCACTATGGCACTGCCATCTTATCTGTCAGTTCATATATATTAATATTTCCCTGTCCTTCACAATCGTCCTTTCTCCCTTGTTGCTCCTTTTGTCTTGATACAACCTTAATTTTGTCACCTTACTTCAGATTTCTCCTCAAAACCCACCTTTTCTGTAAAGCATTTTTCATAACCCTTTAGTCTTTGTACTCTTTTAACAAGTAAACAAAATGCATTCAAGTTCTTCCATTGTTTACTCCTGCCTTAATTTCTGTTACCTTACTAGTGGCGAAACATGATCAGCTGTGCTGTATTTTATATTGTAAGCTTGAGATATTTACAAATCATCATGTACATTGATGGTTTCATGTATGTTTCGTATGGACTAAATATTACACTGTTGCTCTGGATTCAGGGTGTTTAATTTTTGAAGTTGGATTAGAGCAAGAAAGTGTAGTTCATTTTACTAACAAAGAAGTAAACATATTAAATTATTTCTACAACATCCTTTCCCACAGTATCAGCAACCACTTTCACTTTCCAGACAAAGTTTCCATGCAACCCTTCTGTACATTTGCATAATGAAATTAGTTCGGTAAGTATTCATCCAGTATACAAAATAAATAGTATTCACTATATTCTGGGCTACTACAAATGTCCCAATTGAGCTTTGATATAACTAGATAATAACTGTGTCTCAACTTCAGTTTTCAATTTGGGAGACAGGAATAATGATGTGCCTTGAGATTATAAAGCTGAATGAAATAATTATTTTTACAGTAATATGGTGGGGGGATGATGATTTTGGTAGCTGTGCCTACAGAATCAGTAGTAAATAGTTCCATTTACACACTCAGTAGTCTAATCCTTGAATCTCCCCCAGCCTTTCCTATCCTGGTACTCTCTAGAGATGTTTTGGATTCCCATCAGTCGGATGTAATATTACAAAGGGTCGTGGGTGATGGGAGTTGCAGACCTAAGCATCTAAAATGCACCAGGTTGCAGAAGGTTGTCTACTTTGTATTTCTCTGGAAATTAATTGGGTTTGTATAAAGCAGTTTGAGACCTGATATTCAAGCAATTGTGTCAAGGAACCCATTTAGATGAAGCATGACCATTGACACAGTAGTCAAGCATAGAAAGGCTTATGGGTCAATAGATATGACTCCATTACAAGATAATACTAACTTCCTCATTTTCATTTAAGTGGCATGCCTGTTAAAGTATCTGTGCCAATATCATATGTAGTGACTGCATACGTACCATTTTTGTGTTAGTTAGGGATAGTGAAGCAGTGTAAATCTGAAGTTTGTGGTCTTGGTAGGCAGGCAGATACTGTACATAACAGTTAAGGACACATTTTTTGTGGTAGGGGTATGTTTTGGTTTTGTGATGGCCTTAAATGTTAACAAAATAAATGTGCTACATTTTGTAGAACCTTAAATGCAAGGAATTTTACTGTGGTCTGAATATTCATGGGCTAGCTTCCACTTTATTGGGTGCATCAAGTTTAATGGCTATGTGTACACAAAGACACACACACTAATTATATAAGCATCAAACAGCGCTTCAGACAAGCTTGCTCTGGTCTCTTTCAGGATTCATTTATACACACCTACACCTTGTATGCAGGTGGCGCTGTGGGTTAAACCACAGAGCCCAGGACTTGCTGATTAGAAGGTCGGCGGTTCGAATCCCCGCGACAGGGTGAGCTCCCATTGCTCAGTCCCTGCTCCTGCCAACCTAGCATTTCGAAAGCACGTCAAAGTGCAAGTAGAGAAATAGGTACCGCTCTGGCGGGAAGGTAAACGGCGTTTCCGTGCGCTGCTGTGGTTCGCCAGAAGCGGCTTAGCCCGGAAGCTGTACACCGGCTCCCTCGGCCAATAAAGCAAGATGAGCGCCGCAACCCCAGAATCGGTCACGGCTGGACCTAATGGTCAGGGGTCTCTTTACCTTTACAACTTGTTTGCAGTGTGGGTGTAAAACTGAGGTTATAGGACAGGCTTTCCTCAACCTCAGCCCTCCAGATGTTTTTTGGCCTACAACTCCCATGATCCCTAGCTAGCAGGACCAGTGGTCAGGGATGATGGGAATTGTAGTCTCAAAACATCTGGAGGGCCGAGGTTGAGGAATCTGTTATAGAGGAATACAGAAAGTACCAACAGTGATTATTATGTTATTAACAATGGCTACTTACAAAATTGCTGCTGATCATTCAAAATACAGTGATATTATTATTAGTAGTATTTATTAGATCTGTTAGTTGCTTGTATGCAAGCAACTTAAATCACATTTAAAACATAAATATCAATACATTATGCAATAAAAACAGAAAAACAACCCCCTCAAACAGCCCCAGGAAGCTTTGGCAGTGCACGAGTAACAAAATGACATCATCTTAGTCTATCAAAAGCTTGGGAAAAAATTATATATCTTAATTGGTGCTGAAAATACTGCTTGGAGAACCCAAGCAGTAAAGAGGTTTATAGTCAAAACCAGCACTTTGAATTGGGCTTTGGTATCTTTGCTTTGCATGCCAACTGACACATGTAGTTTGATGATGGTACCTTTGTCCCTATTCAAGCCACAAGCGATGACAATTAACATCTTGATAAATTGTAATACAGCATTTTCACATTAGTCTCTCTTGAAACTTCTTTTCTTCAAAGTTACAGGGGTCTGGTAGGTCGAGTTTCCGCAAATAGCTTTTGAGTCTTGCCATTTCTGGTGTCAAATTTGCAGCAGTTTATTATTCTATTTTAAAATCTGGCCTATTAGTCCATAATTTGGGAAACAATGACATAGAACTGAGCAGAAAATTCACATTGCTGCTATCCCCACCCTCTGAGCCACTGCTGGCTGTAATAAGCAGTTCAGCTATTTTCAGAGATTAAATAATCAGTAGGAAATGTTAGTAGATGGCATAATCTATGTCAACTGTCTTTTTCTTTTCTTTTTCTGGCTTTGTCTCTGCACCAGCACTTTGTGACTGGTGGGCATCAGTAAATTTCAGCCCAAGCAGTAGAAGGTTTGAGAACCCCTGTTTTCTGGAGGCTGCAGAAATGCATTGCAGGCAGATTGAACATTGGAAGATGCGAAGGTGAAAGAACCTTTTGATGCTGGTGCTAGTTCCAGTAATAATTTTGCAGGGTGGACAAGTGGACAGACTTTGCATTTCGGTTTGCCACATGGCTTGTTCCTCTGTCCATGTTACATGACATATTGCTGATGAGTAGCTGTTTTAGGTTGGGTGGCTGTCTGTAAACAAGTACAGGTCTACCACCCAAGGCCTGTGAGAAAGTGTGACAGTCTTACTTTCTAAATCTCATTTCCCTTTTGCAACTACTTACACACATATGTGTGACACTTCATGCTTCTGGTGACATGGACTGCAGTCCATGAAACTTTATGCCATAATAAACTTGTTAATCTTTAAGTTCTACAAGATTCATTGGTTTTGCAACCACAAATGCTGCTACTGCTACTCTGAATTTCCCCCCAATTAATAGAATTAAGCATTCATCATAATAGAATTACGTATTCATCACTATATTTGCATGAACAGCTAAGATGAATTCTAGACTGCAGTAAAACACCAGTATTTTATTCTTTGTTTTTAGATGTGCAAGTCTAATGGAATGCTGGTTTTAAATGACAGTCTGATTCCTACACTGTCAGAGCAGCATAAACCTGAAGTTACAAAAGGTAAACATTGTGAGTAGAAGTACTGAAAAATACTAATAAACTGGAGGTGTATGGACTATTTAAAAGCCAATTTTTAAATTTGGGACATGTCTTGATGGGCCTTTTTACATTGTCTCAGGATTGAGTAAGAGGCTTCAGGCAGTCATTGAGGAAACATGCATTGATTTTTGCATATTTACACAAAGTTTACCTCAGATTGCAATGTTAGTCTTGTTCTATTATTTAAAGTTTATAAAACTTTGGAATTGATTTGACTGAGTAAAATTGAGATTTACTTGTGTTCAAGAGCTCCTTCAGTACACAAAGCTCATTGCAAGACAGCTTTTTGTACATCAGAGGTAAATGAGCTAAACTAGGTTTCAACTGGTTGACATTTCTTGTCCCTTCTCAATATTACTAATGCTATAGAACTCTCAGCTTTAAAACTATGTATAAATGGGCATCCCATAGTCTGTAGAAATCCCAATCTATTACAATGTAGCTTTCACAAATACTCACTTGCCAGTGAGGTAAGAATCATAAATACTATAAAAAATAGTTTAATTTATAATTTTCAGGAGCTGTTTCATGCATGTATGTACTCTTCAGCACAATACTTAACATTTAAAATTTGCATTGACAGAGAGAATAACATATAGTAGAGATTTCCTCTTGAAGCTTTCAAAGGTTTCACTTGCACAAAAGAAACCAGAATTTCTTCCCGATCATCCCATTGTACTTGAAAAACCAGTAAGTGTTTGAAAGTATTTAAGTAGCTTGTTTTGTGTTAAAAGGAGTACAGATTAATTAATTGGTGGAGCTTGCTGTTGGTATCTAGTGCTGCAGTCATAGAAGGGGAATTATCTTATCCAGTGCTTTTTTTCTAAAAAAATGTTTAGGGGTACTCTCATTTTCCTACTCATCTTGAAATACTGCCCCTCAATGAGGCCAAACTTAGATTCACAAAATGTTTAGGGGTATGTGTATCCCTGCGTCCCCCCAGAAAAAAAGCACTGATCTTACCCCTCTTCCCACTATATCCTCCAACACTCCTGAATAGCTTCTCAAGTGTCCAGGGACAGCACAAAATGCCTGAGAGGTGGAGCAAGGGGGTAATTAGATAGGGGCAATATTTGAATAGAGCTCTTCTTATGCAAGCTGCCTTCACTCAGTTTCCCCCTCCTAGCCACTATCACCCAGCAGGAGGCTACAGCAGGAGAATGGGGGTGGGCTATACCCTTTGTACAAGCGTTCTTGCTTGAGCAACCTAGTATCTTCCATTTATGCAAGCTCCTTCCAAATTACCTACTGCTCAAGGAATAGTTCCTACTAATATGTTGCACACCTGGGAATTCTGAGTTTTTCAGAGCATCAGTTATGATAAGGTAAATACAGTGGTACCTCGCAAGACGAATGCCTCGCAAGATGAAAAACGTGCAAGACGAAATAGTTTTCCATTTTTTGAGTCGTTCCGCAAGACGAATTTACCTATGGGCTTGCTTCGCAAGACGAAACGTCTTGCGAGTTCTTGCAAGTTTGTTTCCTTTTTGTTAATAGCCGCTAAGCTGCTAATAGCCGTGCTTCGCAAGACGAACAAACCGCAAGACGAAGAGACTCGCGGAACGGATTAATTTCGTCTTGCGAGGCACCACTGTATTGTATAATCTGTTGGGATGTTCTTGTGTTTCAATACTTTCCCAGTAACTCAAGTCATTCCCATACTCTGACATGAATACAAGAACTATAGGTATGACACAGTAAAGTGGGGTGTGGGTGGGAATTTTTCAGAGAGCTGCTATAGGGGAATGCTATAAAAATATTTAAACATTTCTGGGTTTAAAGAGCAATCTGGAGCATATGGGAAGGGCCTTACAAGATTACAAGTAGAGAAACTGACTCAAATTAATGGATACACTCCCATTTTTTTATCGCTATTACTACTCCAAGAGCTTGTGTTCTCTTATTTCCTGGTTCTGTTACCCATTTATTATTTTATGTCAAGGGGGTGGGACTGGACCTGGTTAGTGGGCCAAATCCAGAGTTCTCCCACCTTCTGTGGACAACTTAGACAGGTGAATTGCCCTACCAACTTATACTCTGTTGTCAGCTTTGAACTCAAGGCTTGCAGAGTGCAACAAGTGTGTGCTTGATTCTTTTCCTTTTGGTAATTTGGTACTTTTTGAATTCAGCACTATTATTATAGCATCACATTCTGCACATATGTCACAAGCAATATACAAAACATATTAAAACAGCCAAAGAACAATTAAATAAGAGCACAGAAACTGATAGCAGGTGAATTTAAAAACAAACAGCAATACAAAGTATTGTTGCTGCAGGGAATCAGGAAAAAAAGGCTCCAAAATTGAAAGAAACCAAATTTTACAAGTGTGCTTCTGTTTCTCCCGTTTCAGTTGGCACTGTTGGTTTACCTGTCTCAAGCCTGATGTTACATGGCATTTGGTGATGGGCAGCTGGGGGTGGTTTTGACTAAACCATGTCATGGGCTAAATGGGGAGGCGTGTGAGCTGAAGGTTCCCTTCTGTAGTTTTACGCATATATGTGTGCTCCCAGCTTTTTAAATATTTGCTCAGAATCTAGTCCAGAGCTGTGATTGCCCTTAAGCTTGCTTAAATATCTATTGCAAATATTCTTCATTAACTAAATTTGGTGGTGGGACATTTTGTCTTGTAGAAAAACTATTTACTACCTACTGCAAGCAACAATAGGTCTTTCTGAAGATGAGGAATGTGTCTTTTTCACCACTAAAAATTAAGGGAAATGGGATCTGTAATGCCAATAGACTGTAATCAAAATTTATCTTTTACAGTTGGTGTACCCATCAGTTCATTTCGGAAGTAAAGCTGTTTTCAACAGAAAACTTATGTGAAAACTTCAAGTTTTGTATGACTTAAAGCAATAGTTCATTGAGCTTTTGTAGTTATAAAGGAGAAAACTGCTAAAATGAGGCAGAACCACTGTCACTTTTCAAATTTGGAAATGTTGCCTATGACACCATACTGCCATAGCTGTGATGCCTGAAGGACTGGAGTTCACTTGATCATTTTTGCTGCAACTGATTAGATATGTGTAATGGTGAGGAAGGCTATTCTCATTGGTCGGCTACTATAAACTACTGACTCCTCATGGCTACATACACCTTACAGTAAGCCTTCAAACCACCATCACATAGTAAACATTCCTCTGTATCAACCCTTAGTGAATGTTAAGTACACTGTGTATTATACATGTATATCTAAAATACTGGCTAGTCTTTTATAAAAGCACATACTTAAATCTCTTCCATTGAAATCATTGGGACTTGACTTTGGTTGGATTGTGCCATTTTTTTCCTAGTGTTATAGCATTTCTAATGTATTTATAAATAGTAGCGGTATGTTTTAATAATTTTATCGTGACCTGTCCTTTTCCCTCTCTGCCCTTCCCCCATTTTTCACCTTTTTCCATCAATCACTGTAACTCTTCCTAAATAAACTAGATTGATTCAGGGTGCTGTGGATTTTAAACTGTGTAGAGTTAATTATGTGATTGTAAGCCACTGATCTTATTGTCTTAACTTTAGTCATCAGTATACAAAACAGTCCTACTTGGGAGTAGACCTATTGAAATGAATGAACTTAAGTCCATTGATTTTAGTGGGTCTGTTGAGTAGGACTAAAGCTTGATACCACTCTATAACCAAGTGATATCTTTCTAGGTTAACGGTAGCTGTTGCTAGCAGCTATAACCAGGCAGTGGACTTATATAAAGGCTAAGTCCTATCCTGCTTTTTGTACTAAAAAAATAGTAGTTCTGCTATACATATCTTACTTTATGATTGCCAACTTATCTGCTGCTGACATTGTAGACAGATATACAAATAATGGTTACTTGCAACTTGTGCGGGGTCCTATTCTAACGATTGTGCATAAAGCCAAAATTGTGTATAGAACAACCTCTTGAACTGCCCCCACGTGAGCATCCCTACCACTCCAAAGCCAGTGCAGCAAATGGACTTTGCCTCCAACACAAGGTGAAGAGCTTTTAAGCTCTCTGCTTTCCTTATTGGGCTGTGTTCCTTAAGTGGACATGCTCGTCATAAACATTGTTACAGGTAACTTAAGCGATTTCAACTTTGCAGCCAGTCAGTTGAAATTGCACAAATGAAATGCACTGAAGGTGGACAGCTAAATTCGTTCTCATTTGTGACTTGACCTATCATTGTTGGAAGGAAGACTGGTAAATGGCCTGTGTTTCTGATCTTTTCCGAAGGCTGCAAACAGGTTTTAAAACTGAGCTAATCCGTGTGTGTGTGTGTGTTATGAGTGTAGAGATGGAATAGCACTTTGTTCCATGGACAAAGTTTTTCTTGAAGATCTTTTGGCTGTGCATGGGCTTACAGTGGAGCTTTCCATTTTTCAGTAATAAATAGTAACCTTGGCTTAACAGAGTAGCAGCAGCAGCTAAATATGAGCTGTTAATATAAATGAAAAACCTGTGCCAGGAGTCTTGCTTCCCATTTAGTTCACGTATGTTATATAGAATAGCTTAGTATCCATGTTGGGCTGACTTCAGTGCACACCAGGTTATTAAGCAAAAGGCATCAATGTCCAATATAAGCATATATGTTAAATCTACATCCTGCTTTGTGTCCAGAAATGATTTCTCAAATAGTTATAGTTAAATCACACAATAAAAGCACTATGCACAATAACATAAACAGAGCCATATGAAACAAATTAAGATCAATAAATACCATTATATAATTCCATAAAGTAGCAACAAATAACTTGTACAATGTGGCCCTTTTAAAAAATGGAAGGAATGTTATCTGCTAATTTTAGAGGCTTTATAATATATATTTTTTAAAGTAATGCAGAACGTATGTCATTAATAGGAATTATAGCGAAGCTTCTAGTTGTTGTTGAGGATCCACCAGGAAGCTGAAAAGAAGGAATTCATGCTGATTAGACAATTCTAGTATTTCAGCAACTTCTTAAATTGTCCTAGCTATTTTGGCTTTTAATGAATGAGTTTATTCTAGCCATTTAACAGTTTGCACAAATGAAAGCACAGCAATATTCAGAGCTTTTCATATGGAATAAGAAGCTGTAACTAAAGCAGACTACCAAAATGAAAATAAACCTGGACTGTCACTAAATCAGGTACATGTTAACTAAGCTCTGATTGGCGAAAGGAAAAAAGAATTGGGCAACCTTTCTGTAGTAGCAGAAATTTTATCAGCTAACCAGTGAAACACAGTGATATCTCTACCATGGAACCTGGAGAGAACAGGTGAAATTTTATTATCTCATATGATCACATACACGTACTGTTAAATTGAAACACAGTTTCCAGGTCCCCAGAGCCCTAAGACCAGCAGGGTTCTAATAATGCTTATTATATCACAAAAGGGAACACATGAGGCAGTGTAAAGGGGAATCCAATACATATTGTTATTTAGAGCACTTAAATAATTACCACATTTGGTCCCAGTCGGATACCGAATGCCAAAGATGGAATAGAATAGTGCTGTCACATTTTGACTGACATTACATAATCTTCGGAGTATTTATGCTTTTGCATTCATTTCACTTAAAGATAAAAATGCCAATAGTGAACAGCCATTGGCAACTCTATCAATTTCAAAAGGTCTACTCTGATAAGGACTAACATTGAATACAACCCACTATCAGTGTTGTTCCCCCTCGTAACATCCCATCACTACTAATGTATGCTATTCTCGCTAACCCAAATAAATGCATATAAGAAAAGTAGTATTCCAGCTACCACAATGTGTATGTAATGTTGGAATTGATCCTGCTCAACATGGCTAATGCTTTACATTTAATTTTTTGGAGTTAATCTTTTAAGATCGCAGGAACAGGAAAAATGGCCTATCATTTAAACAGATTTTACTCCAACCAAAATTCCTGGTTGGTACTAATTTCAGAGCTATATCTGGTAGTCTATATATGTTTTCCCATATATATATCCTCCTGTAGGACTAATACCAGTTTTTAGGGGAGATTTAAATCAGTTGTTCTTAAACCCCTCACTCAGTGCCGTACTCTGAATTTGTTTCAACTGCACCCAATGGCTCCTAGTAAGGTTTTCTGTGGATTTATTAAAAATGAGAAACCCTAATCACAGGTCTCCCACATTATACTTATGCCTTGAATAGAAGGCATAATTCTACCTTCTATTCAAGTGACAATTTGAATGGTATTCATATATTATGCTATCAAGTCATTTATATTGAAGATAAAATATTGCTTGTCAAATTTGGTCTATGTTTTAATTTGTTGGAAGCTTCCTTGAGTGACTGAGGCAACCCAGTCAGATGGGCAGCATATAAATAATAAATTATTATTATTATGATTATTATGATTACAGTCATGCATATGACTTCACTGCTTAAAAAGGTAACCTGTTACTCAGAAGCATGTTCCACCCTGATCAATGGGACTGACAGCTGGGAAATTATGCAACCCTACGTACATTTACATGGGAGCAAGTTCCATTGAATGTCCTACTTATGAGTAAACATGCATAGGATGTCATTAGTGGGAAATCCCTATATAGATGCTTCTCTGCTTCTGGAATGGAAAATAGGTGTTGAGGGAAGAAGGGATAGAATGAGGGCGAGAGAACTTTTTCATACAGATAATTATTAACAGATAGGTAGCCGTGTTGGTCTGCCATAGTCAAAACAAAAAAAATTCCTTCCAGTAGCACCTTAAAGACCAACTAAGTTAGTTCTTGGTATGAGCTTTCGTGTGCATGCACACTTCTTCAGATACACAGATATTAACAGGATGATTACCAGGCACTAGCATAGTTGTAATATGTTCTGGAGTTTCCAGGCAATCCACATTACTTCTTTGAAATGTCTTGCTGTAGTTCATCTGCAGGTGGCTATAGAAATAAGAGTGATAACTTCATTTACTCTTTCTCCTTCCTATATCAATTCACAATTTAAAATAAAATTGGATAGGAAGCCCTCTTGGTTTACAAATCTGCAAAGCCTTTATTATATAGTATGAGATTGTTAGATAAAAATGTACTACTGAGTTAACCATAAATAATAGTCCAGTTTACAGCCTACACAATCAAAAACCCAGCACTGATCCATGTGTTCCTGAGATGTTTGTTTGGTGGCCGCTAGAAAGTGTGAATTGAACCAGAATATCTGTTTTTTTATGGAACATTTCTATGTTTTGTTAGAAAACCTCTTCAGGGCTTTAATACATCAGTACATTTATCTTTTTCAAGTCTATTTCATGTCATCCTAATGTGCTTTTGCTTATTTTATGAATACTTCCATCCAAGTGTTCTGAAGGATCAATGCATTTGGAATGGAGACTTGGTATGCTGCAGAAAAGTATAATAATTGGACTATTCTAACTGATCAGCCAATTAATATACGTAGGAAACGATCGGGCAATATGCTACTTGTATTTAACATGTCCCGCCCCCAGCTAGGTGATGCTGATAAATATTTGTTCTGGAAAATCAGGTTTTGTTTCTAGTAACATTAGTTGTAAATAGCTGATATTTTGAACTATTTATAATTTTGTCCATAATAAGATATACACATGGCATTTTGTGTACCTGTTCCAGGCATGGTTCTCCCAGAATTCATAAACGATGAAGCGAGATTCACCAGAAAACCTCTGAATAGAAACACTAATAAAACAACAGAATTAATTAGATAAGTAGATAGCAAAGCCAGTATGGAGAAGTAATAAGTTTGGTTAAGAAGTAATGAGAACCCTGGCTTCTCACTTTGAGAAGAAGCTGCCTCATGCTTTGGACTTTAAAACTCCCAACCTCTTCGGTGGCCACAAGGAGATCGAAAATTGTTTCCTATCTTAAACTGAACCAGAGTTCCCTGTAATGCCCAAACTTGAAAAACTGTGGTTTGTTTTATTTTCAGATCATTTTATTCACCTTCAACTGAAATTCTGTTTTTGCAAGAAAAGAGGAGTGGGACACTAAATCCAATCCCTCCCATTCCAAAAAACAGACAAATCCTGATTGGTAGGATTTCAACTTTATAAAGAAGTGATGCAGTTCTGGCACCTAGATCTTGGAGGGGAACCCCACAAGCAGCAGCTGTTCGTACTTGGGGTTTGTTATCCATCTAGAAATATGTACAGGAAAGCCTCCTGTCATGCAGTTTGTCCCACAGCTAGAATGGTATGCAGATCTTCAGTACTGGAATGATATATATTCCTACAACTATACTTGTATATAACCTTCCATCCAGGTTCTCTGCAATATTTACATAAATGGTAAAATACAATTTGAAATAAAAACACTAAATCAAAAATAAGTCACACAACCAGCTAAAGTCTTTAGGCTTTACTTGTTTTCAGCTGTATAAATTAAGACACAAATTGTGTCAAATCAGAAAGAGACCAGCAGGTGTCACTATGTACATATGGAATACAGTGTGCCAGGAAAAAAGCAACTCTTTTTGCTATATTAAACAGGTGACTGCAAGTACTGTATGTTGACCTTTTTTCTTTAAAGAGTAATTCGTTGTTGCTCATAAAACTATTTGGTTTGTTGTAAACATCTAGTTTTGCAGTCCATTTTGCTTTATGTTAAGTATGGCTTCTTTTTTGGAGCAGATATTTAAGTTCCATTGAAATTAATGGGAGTTTCGAGCTACTAACTTTGGCTGGTGCCGGGTCATAATGTGAGGGGTGCTTATAGAACCCCTTCGCTAGTTGTCATCCTGATGACTTCTGATGGAATTCTAAGTGGAAACTTACAGCCCTCTAAATTTTCTCATCATCTGGGGGCAGCAAATGTACTCACTGCAGGCATCCATCCTGAGAAGAGGCCGTGTCCACATACTGCTTCAGAGCAAACCGGAATTGCTCCAGTTCTTCTTCTATTACTGACATCTGACGTTGAACTATCATTATGTGCTGACAAAAATATTAAGACAATATTATTGGTGAATGCATTGCACTCCTGATATCAGAGCATTTTTATCTTGCCATCTGGGTTGATTGCATACAATAATATACGGTATGTAAAAATAAGCAATATAATGCAAAGAAGTTTTTTTAAAAAAAAAATAAGGCTGAATAAAGCAATGGTGTAACTGGATCTTCCCTCTAAATGTAATATAAATTGTGTTACTTATGAGGGTCCTATTGGAATGCTCAGTAAGACAGTTTTGCATCCTTACTCATAAGTAAGCCTTGCTAAGGCCAGTGGGACTTACTTCCAAATTAGAATGCATAGGATTGCAAATCCTTGTTAATTAAACCAGAATAGAATATCCAAAACTTTTTTCTGCCTCCATGCAGAGATAACTATTATCCTTATCAATTAATAATCGGGGGGGGGGGGTGATACTTACAGACTTAGTGTTTTCTTCAGATACCTCTTCTTCCAGTGGCTCAAGCTTTAGATCCTTGCCAACAGGATGGAGGAGAAATGCAAACAAAAGTACCAGATATGAACTATCCACACAGTCATCCTCTAACTTTGGCTTACAAGCAGCAGAACCATGGCAATTGGCCAATTTTGTCTAACATACCCAAACTGTTGCTGGAATGTAAGAACAACAGAAAAGTAACTGTGCCTTGGGAAATAGATCTAAGAAACAACTTTTATTTTGTAACCGCCTGCCTATTGCCATTGGGATGTGCCGCTGCTTTTATATACTTAGCATGGATTCAAACTGACCTTCATATATGTAACAAGTAACACGTTTCAGCAACGAGGAAAGAAAATTCTTGGAGGTAGATAAGAAACTAGCTATGGATACTGCCACTGCTATACCGTGCTGGCTGGGATAGGGAAAGATGCGGTACAAACTGACCAGATTGATTGAGAGCTCCCAACTGTGTCTGCTGCATGGTGGTGAGAGTAGGGAAGAAGGCCCACTTCTCTGCCTCCATCCCATCATCAAGCACCCACCAGCTGAGGGTTTTTTGTGATATGACCTACAACATGCTACTTCAACCCTTGCCCTTCAGTGTCAAAGAGGGCTACCCAGGTAGGTTATTTAGCTCATTTAGTGGATGTTGTACCTGCTCTGCTACAGGTAGCAGGGAGGGAAGGAGGGTGTGATGTAGTAAGGATACAGAGGTATTCTTTACAGATTAATGAAGGAACTTGTGCTCACCTTCTGCTCTAGCCTGTCAATCAGTTTCTGGAGTCTGTTTATTTGGGTCATCCACTGGTTGTCTTCCTCCAGCCAGCCTTTAGGAGACGTAAATAATGGAGTTTTAAAACACTGTTGAAAACTATGGCTTTCTTTATTCACCTCTTTGTTTTGATGTGCACGTTTTCATCCATTCAAAGTACTGTTAATGTTCAACCTGGATGATGCTCTTCCAAACATGGATAATAGATAGCATTTTCCTACAAATAAGTATTCCACATGACTCAACATTTCTTACTAAATGCTGCTAAGAAATTCTTAAGTCTTTCTTGCCCTGCAGTTTACGGTTACTCCAGTTTATAATTAATTCTGAGGACATAATCTACGGGGTCAGAGAAGCGACATCCTTCAGGAGTTATTCCAGAGTACATAGTTCCTTTTTCTTCCTGGACACTGTGTGGAGATGCAAAGCTTCAGAAGGTGCAAAATATACAAGATCGCATGCAGAAATGGGCTGCTTAAAAATGGCTGCCCGAGCTTCTTACAGTACCGATACTTTGGTTTACACAAAATGCCTTTGCTGTCTTTATGTACAGTAAGACTCACACAGCAGATGCAGTATTTTCCGATAAGCACGTAGCCAGAAGGGTGGGAAGAGTTCTTAGAAAACGTGGAGGACTGTGATTCATCTTCAAAATGAATGCTCTGCAAATAACTCCAAACTTAGAGCGGCTTTTTCCAGTGGCTTTTTCAACATGCAAAAATGGCCCCCATCCTGATCCTTCTTATGCACACAAGTCTGACTGAAATTAGCAGTGTCACCTGTGGCAGCTCCTGGTGACAAAATGTTGCTGGCACTGTGATGTGTAAAATCTCTTCCCTTTGTAAGATTGTTGGCTGGTAGATAGAGACCTTAGATTGCTCGTGCTAGATAAAACCTGGCACAAGGAAATACCTGTCTGGTTTATGGGGTTTATTGGCATTTTGTTTGTTTTTAAATGGCAACTACAGGCGAATCCAGTCAAAATTGGGACTGTGTTATGTGGGAATGGCTTTAACCCTTTATGCCACAGTCCTAATTAACACCCCCTCCCCTGGTAGCTGCTATTGGCTCTGGAAGGGGAAGCTTTCACACTACAGCAGACTTTTTTTGATTCATGATAAAAACAGTTGCACTAGATGAGCTACAGAAATTGCTTTGTCCTGACCGAGCATATATAGGAAGGAACACAGCTTGTTCTATAAACAAAAAAAAAAAGGGGGGGGGTAAATCAGTGTCCAAAGGCAGCCTTTTGTCAAGCAGCAACATCTTGCACACCTGTTTTTGAAATGCCTCAATACCCTACCTTGAGCTTAGAGGAGTTCCCTCGTATCCGAGAGCAGTTTTCTCAAATCCTAGGTGTGCCAGGGCAAGACTGAAGTTGGTCATAAAGGAAGGCACTCTGCATGTGCTCAAATATGTTTGCATTTCAAAGGATGCATTGGAAACCAGTTTGGGAGCTCTTACTTTTATCATCTGCATGATTTCTACAGCCCTTTTAAAACACGGAAGTTTTTCAAGCCCTTTGTCCCTGTGAGATTAGTTGGTAACACCTCCACTACAGAAATAGGGAACTGCAGGTAAAGACAGAGATCTAAGTGAAGTGGACAGACTGTTCAATTATGACTACAAGTTGCTTGATTTTCTCCACTTGCCTGTTTTTGATACTGCTTTGATTTTACCTATTCCCCATATTCCAATTTAATATTTTCTCTGATGTTGGATAGCTTCTGGCTTTTCTGTTTTCACTGTATTTTTACAGACAGTTTGTCCAACTGGCAAATAAATGTTTAGGGTGATATATGCAAACTACAGCACATGTCCACTATATGACAGGAGTTCACACCCAGACTTGTCAGGGCCAATTGAAGTGACAACTTAGGGCCATTTTGTAAATGTATCCCTTAAAGCACCCAAATCACTCATCCAAATGTCTTGTATCAGCACTTGGACTTGGCAGGGCGCCTTCTTTTTTGCATTATCCCTCCCAACTGTACACTTGGTGGAATATAAGAATTAGCAGAATTACCTTTTACGGGGATTAAATTTTCATATTAATTTAAATGAAACTTGCTATTTTACTTTATATGACTTGTTCTTGGAGGTTACAACTTGTAAAGCACAGAAAAGCAAAAATGCGATACTTCTCTTAAATAACGTTACCTTGGTTAAAAAGAGGGCTGACTGGAGAAAAACTGCTGTTCCTTTGGAGTCTTCGACTTGAACGTCTTCCCAGCTGCTTAACTGCAAGCACCTCTGGCTTTGCTGGCCTTTGTCTTACAAATAAATATATTTATATATGCATAAATCAATTGGATTAATGAAACTGTCTCTTTATTCTGAGCATGTTTCCAGTCCTCTTCACACATACAAACACACATACTAGGAGCTGCCGAGTCACAGAATGTAAACATTCTGACTGCAGAGGGTCTGTCACAAATTTGGCATTCCCCACTGAGCCTAGAACATAACCTTGAGCCGATCTAGGTAACTGGAAAGCAGCTTGGCCTTGGGGAGAAAGGGGGAGTCATTCACCTATCAGAATGAAATAAACATCCCTACAGTAAAGGTGTGCATCTGGTTCGTACCAAAGCTCAAATACTGAACTGATGCAACCTGCTTTTTTCTGAGGTGACATATGGCTTCAGTGGCTGAGGGGTAATACGATTCCATGGAGCTTCCTCTGCTATCAGAGAAGAAGATCCAACTCTAGAGGGCTTGCCACTGTGGCCATGGAAAACTCTCCCACCATTACTATTCCAACAGCAGTAAAGCCAGGAATGGGGTGTTGCCCCATGGGGTATGTCCTTCACTGTTCAGAGAAGGTGTGGCTGCAGGGAGCTTGCTACCTCCTCCCTGCCAGAAAGTATAGTCTGCTCTTGCTGTCATTTGCCCTAGGACTGCAGAAACCACAAGGGAATTGGCTCCATCCACTGGCCAAAGGAACAAGAGCCGCCAACTCCTCTTCAAGCAAGAACAGCAGTGAGGGAAGCTCAGCCTAACTATCCATAACTGTTTAGCACTTTGTTCAGGCCCTGAAGGACTCAACTTTCCCACCCCACCCCACTCCCTTTATGTAGTTTGCAAGTCTGACAGCAGGGTCTGTTTTTCTCTCTCTCTTACTGATGTGAGCTGCTTGGGGAGGCAACAGTTATCTGAAAAGCAGGCTAAAAGTATGGCAAACAGCTAAGGAAATGCCCAGGGAAGCCATGGTTCCCCCACCCCCAAGATGCTAAAGCAACTCCATCTCCAGAGTTGGAGTAGGTAGTTCTTACCCACTGGCTGCAATGGAGGAAAAGTTTATAAGAGAGAATAATGTGGCTACCCTTCTTCCCTGGCTGCTGTGAACTTGCAAGGCTCTGGATGTGGCAGTTGACCCACTGGAAATGCAAACACATACCTTCCCCAGTAGGTAAGATTGCTCTTGAAAAAACATTGCTTGGGTGGAATTCAACTTAGAGTCGACCCAATGAAATGAAGAAACATGATAAGGTTAGGTCCATCAATGTCAACTGAGTCTATTCTGAGTAAAACTTAGTTGAATACCACCCCGTGGGATCACCATTCACTGGAAGGAAATGTATTGAGACTGACAGTGGCTTTGGAAAACCCACAAGCAAGATCTGAGTGCAAGGGCACTCTGCCCTCCTGTGGTTTCCAGCAACTGACATTCAGAAACATTACTGCCTCTGACTGTGGAGACAGAGCCATAGCCATCATGGCTAGTAACATTTGATAGTCCTCTCCTCCATGAATTTGTCTAAATTGTCCACGAAACATTTCTCTAGTGCTTTGCAGCCTCCCTGGCTGCCTGTACTTACTGATCTGAAAAAGCCTCATGGAAGAAATTACATCTTCCCCAGGGTTATGAATGATGTAAGGTAGGCTTCCTCAACTTCGGTCCTCCAGATGTTTTGAGACTACAATTCTCATCATGGGAGTTGTAGGCCAAAAACATCTGGAGGGCCGAGGCTGAGGAAGCCTGATATAAGGGCACCCAGGAAGGCTGCCCAGTGTTGACTGCTACTGAGATGATTTCTAGAATAAGAGAGGGAAGGGAGACGTTCATTCACAGACACGCCTTGACCACTTGAAAAGTAAGTTAAGCGCAGCTTTGATAATTTTGCAGCAAAAACTTTTCTCATTCCTAGGTGGAAACTAGCTGGGGGAAAACAAGGGATATAATTTCAGCAGAGGACTTGTTTCTACAATCGCAAGGTAATAGGAGCACACAGCATTACTCAGCTGCAACCTCCCCCTGGAACAATTCCTGATACATTTCCACAGGGGTGGGGGAGCGGTTGAAATCTCACTTATCTTGACGGGTTTGTTCCTCTGTGGTTTCCATGGCACACTCCAGGGAATTGTGGAGCGACTGTAGCTGATTCACTGTTTCTTTCAGCAAAAAGCGAGTCACAAACTGTTCCAACTTGGAAGCCTCCTGATAATTCTACAGAAGAGAAATAGACACTAGCAGAAAGGGAAAGTGTAATATTTCTCACTTTTGCAGCTTTCCTCCTAAACATCAGCTGCACACAGTCTGTATTCCGTGGTCTCATAAGAAGACAGCATGTGCTCATAATGTGATTCTAAAGCAATTTCTATAGTATTTTTTCCAAATAGGAAAAAGAAAAAAAAAGCGCAGGACAGGAAACAGGACAGTAATTCCTACACTGCTGAGACAGAAGTTCTATAGCGGATCAAGGAATACCTGAGTTAAATCGTTAGCAGGTCCCGTGAACCCAAACTATCCCCACCAACACAGGAGGCTGCCTTCTGCATCTCTACAGTTCCCTACTCAGTCTTTCCGGTTGAGTTGGATAATTCTGCCCTGTCTATGCTAGGAGTATTTGAAGCAAAAACAATGCAGGAGAAAGGCTGCCTGTTGCCTCTCTGCATGATTCATCATGAGAGGTGGTAACTCTAATTACAGATAACTTTTAATCTATGGGCAAAACTAGGAGATGCATTAAATGTGTGATAGCATCTAAGCTGTCCAGTTTCCTTTTCTTTCTGGCAACCAGGGGGTTGGCCTTCCAGCCTGCAATATACAGCGAGAGAAAGTTAACCATCCCCTCCCCAAGTAATCCTGACCAAAATTAGCCCCCAAAATTATTATTTGCCCTTGGATGGAAACTGCTATTTCTGCCAATTGCTTGGCAGGATTTCCTTCTGGGATGAATAGTCATTTTACAATGTGTGTGGATTTTCTCAGGACCAAGCATGGTTAATTCTCATTCTCCCCTTCATTTCCCCCTGTTATTTCAGAGGAAAAGCTTGAGACATTAAATACACTTCTAACATAATGCTTAGTTTGGCACTCAAACACACTCCAGCAATTAACCTACAGGCATCAGAAATCATAGATGGGAGTGGTGAGGGAGGCAATACTGTTTACTGCAATTATTTTAATAGCAAGATTAACAAAAAAAGGAGGGGAAGGAAAACAAAAAAGAGAAAAGGAAACAAACTCACATTAATAATACAATGATCATCAGTGCATCCATTTCATTTTAAACATATAAGTTGATACATGCCATTCATATGTCCTGATAATCAAATAAAATTGGTGTTTATGAGAAATATGTTCAAAGTGTAGGAAGGCCAGAAAGGGCCTTGGACCATTGCATAATAGATGTGTATATCCTCCCAAGCTTGAAGTACAAGCCTCTTGGGGACCATCAGGGCATGCAAAATCCACTTTTGTCCTGCCATTAGTTCCCATCCCACAGGTATGGGATAATTTAGAAGTACATGGACAACTGTAAATGCCAAGGATTTCGCTAAAGGACATTATACAGTCCCAAGGCATGGTCTGAAGGAACAAGATGCGGCAGCACAGCTGTAGTTGTGGGTTAAAGATTTAAACACAAAGGGAAGCTCTTAAACTATAGAATACACTGCCATTAGAGTACAGAATTCATCTGTTGTGCAGGAGCTCCCAATGAACTCTAACTGTGCAACCTGAATTGCCCTGCATGTGACTGAATCCTACCTGAAAATAGCAACCGTCTGGAAGCATCCTCAGACAGAAACACATGCTGTTCCCGCTAGGACATCAAACAGTTATTGAAATCCCAGCTGTGAAGCTGTCCCATGTACCACCCATGATAATTATGCACCTGAAAACATTAAAGTTGCCCCCGACATTAATCAAGCCTGTGATATCACAATTCATAATAGCTGCTACTTCTAAAGCTAAAGGGGAAGCCTGGCAGGACAGATTGTCTGTGACTCCCTTTGGCGCCGCTCTGAAGCTGGCACCAGCTCCGCGTGAAAAACATTTGCGGTGGCCTCTCAAAAGTGACAGAACGCGTTTGTACCAGCAAGGCGAATTTCCGCCTCCCCTTAAATCGTTCGACATGGCTCCTCTAATTGGATTAAAGCTGCCATAGTATCCAGCAGGGCTAATTCCATCTCTGGGAGCTTTGATTCTTTGTGACACCACGCCAGGACCATCCACAGTAATGTTGCTGTAATGGGAATTGAAATTCATATTCTGTGGCAGATACCCAAAATGGCTGCCTTTGAAGAGCAGTATCCTTTGTTGACAAATGGACAAAATATTGGCAAAGGGGTTCTCGGAAGATCTGCCTCGCCTGCGAGCGGTTTGGTGACATAAAAGAGGCTTCAGTGACGCATGATCAAAGGATGTTCAAATCTATAAAACATTACAGGTGTCTAACCTGCAACAAGAATTCTGATGAGTAGTTTGGGGATATGCTAGGTTAGCTTTCAGTAGCTTGGGATACCCTCCCGATGTATTAATCATAATAAATAATAATAATAATAATACCACCACCTTTATTATCAATGTACAACCTGTGTACAATGAAATGTATTCCCCCACTACTAGCTGGGACTAATGGGAGTTGTAACCCAAAACATTTGAAGGGCACCAGTTTGGCAAAGGCTGTGCTAACTAACTGCAGGGGGGGCATTATTTAGGTCTTGGTGCCACCCTACCCCTCGAAGGGCAGGTAAAGAGGCAAAAAGGGGTTGCAGGCACCCCCAACCAGGTGATTGGCAGCACCTGCAAATCTATGGGTACAGCACTTTGCAAAAACCGTTCAATTGGTTGATGGTTGGAGTTCTCATAGTGGCACACAAGGAATGCTGAGGCTTTCACTATACTCTGTGTGTATATTTGTAAATAAAGGAAATATTACGAAATCAGCAGAGGGATTGAGAACCGAGGAGCAAATGATTACAGGACTTCTTTTTTCTACGACTGTCTAGTAAAGATGCATATAATTGCACTATTCTTTCAAAGAGGCTCATTTACCTACTCATAAGCAACACAAGAGGTGGTAGACGACATGATTTGATTTTTATTGATGGGGTGTGTAAGAATAATTCTTATATTGAAAGAAAGCCTGTGCAATTGCCTATGTCGATTCATGTGGGTGAGATCACCGTTCTGATAGTTCTGACTATTCATACAAGCTTTCCTTGTATGGATGTTTTGCTATGTTGCTATGCCTTGCTATGTTTTGTGTTGATGGATATTTGTTTTTTCTTTTTGGTGTGTTAAAGTAAACAAAAAAAGCTTTCCTCTTGCTAGTTGCAAGATTAAAGCACCAACTTCTCTTGGCTTCTCTTCTGTCTAGTGTCATAAAATGCAGGCAAGAAATGAAAGCGAACCCCAGGAGTTCTTGTCTCTTGTGTGGGGGAAAATAACATCGCAAGAAATGTTCACAGCTCTAGATTGCATTCCTGACAGCTCCAGTCCTTTGCTCCTGCTGCTCCACTTAGTCTCGTTCCTCTGACCTTAAGGATCTATCGTGCTTTTAAATAAATTAAATAGAAGCACAGTGCAACTCTATAGCCTGCACAGTTTCAAACAGCTGCAATAAAATTACTATATTTTAATTTTCTAAATGTTTTTTGGGAAAGCATACATAATATTCTTCCCCATCTGTGTGTGCAGCAGGTGGATTCTAATGGAAAACTACCTAATTTGCACATCTCAAACCAATACAGGAACAGAAACACAGCTATCATTTGAAATTCACAGTTTTCCAAATTTTGTGATGCAGTTGCCCAGCTAGTGTGACAAAAACACATATAGTAGGGGAACAGTGTACACAAAAATGAAGGTATCCATGAAAATGACATACAGAAATGCATTGCATTAGGAGAGATTGCTTGCAAAAATGTGTATTTCCCCCAAAAAACTACATACAAAAGTGTGCTTATTGGGGGGGGATGCACTAAAATGCTGGCAGATTTTAATGTGGATTTAAAAAGGGGGGGGGTCACAAATTGCCATGGAGAAGCAGAGAAATGAATTTTACCACTAGGGGGAAATGACAAAACAAAAATGTAACAGATTTGTCTGTCCCCAGTCGTTCTTGGCATACAGATGCCCAGTGGTTCAACCCTGGCTTCTCCATTTCGTTTTCGAGAGACTTTCATCTGAGGAGCCAGCGGCAACATCAGGTGCAGTAGGCAGTACAGAGACTTATAGCCAATGGTCTCATTCAGTTTCCTTTTTGCCACAACAAACAAACAAATAACATTATTCCATTTTTCAAGTAAGCCTCACAAAATAGTTTACAGGAAAACCATTACATCACCAGTAAATAATGGTGTTTTCCCTACTCACTAAAACCTCCTCCAAACAGGACTACCGGTTCCCATCTGATTTCCTTTGTTTACAACGAAATACTGAAAACGGCTGCCAAGAAAAACTTGCTCCCAATTATAGTTATGGGAAAGTGGGGGGCCCTTCTCCACTAAGTCACAGGTGTCAGGTGTGGTTCCTGGTTGCTGCCTGCTCTTTCCAAACTGCAAAAGGGGCTGGAGTGGCGGCGAGAGGATGGTAACAGTTCTCAGCCCACCTCAGCTGTTCTGGATGCTGTTGCTGGTTCTCAAAACAGTAAAATGTTTGATGTGAACAGCTGCCCGCAAAACAAGGAACAGCACCACATTCCAATAGGTTAAGAAATAGGAGTAGCTTCCTTCATTCATCCTTGCTTGCTCAGCATTCTGGCATCTCTTTATTTACTTTTTAGGGCTGCTGTATTTCAAAAAGTAAAAACCAGGAGACCCCAAAAGTTGCTGAACTTTTTTTTAGGAAAGCACTGAAATTGTTGAGCTTTAATGTATTTTAATGGTAAATTTTAGACATAACGGAGATGTAAAAGATTTGGATTATCATAAAAGATGCAGGAGGAAATAATTCACAATAGGACCCACCAAAGGGAGGAGGGAAGTCCAGGAGATTCTTTGGAATCTTGTTTTTATGTTGTATGTTGGATATGTAATTGTGAAACTTTAATCTGAAAACCAAATAAAATAAATAATGAAATAATGAAATTGTTAAGTTTGTTTTTCAAAAACGCCCAAAAATATCCCACAAATTTTTCAGTTGACTTGCCTAAGACAAAGTGCCAGATTTCGGAAATTCGCCCCGCACGTCAATTCCGCCTTTGAAATCCCAGGAGAATCTGGACAATAGGGCAGCCCTATATTTTTAGGACCCACCTAATTTCTGTGTTTGTGTTTTTAACAGTGTTGAGCATTGTGTTTTAATTGTTGGCACCTGCCCTGGGATCTTACAGCAAAGGAAGGGTAAATAATAATAATGATGATGATAAATATAAATACTTTCAGTTTTGGTAAGTTAGACAGAAAGATAGCTAAAAACAGTTCTTCCGATTTCCACTTTGATCAGGCAAATTGTAACCTGACAGATGCAAGGAAAACCTTCCCCAAACCAATTGTTAATCTGGTCACAGTCCTATTTTGCAGCAGAAGTGACTCATAGCAGCTCATCTCCAGGAGCGAAGTAATGGGATTTATATGCCACATTTCTTCCCATTTCTTCCTCTCCCCAGACACTCCACTATAAATACACAGGGCTTTCACTCCCTGCCTTTTTCCTGTTCTGCCTCAGTGACACAACAACAAGGCATCAGCCAAACATGTTTTTGTAAGGGTATCTTTTGTATTCAAGTCCCATCCTTCAAAAATAAAAGGGGGGTGAGGTGGGACAAAGTAGGCTTAAAGGCATTTTTAATCCACGCATTACTATTTCTTGTTCTTTCTCCCGGTGACATAACATGAACAACCAGGATCCCTGCTCGATTAAGAAACTGGATCTTCTAAGGTTCTTAATTGCTCAGGGAGCAGATAGCAGGATTTCCTTTGCAGACATTTAAGCCCAGGTATGGCTGCAGGTATGGCAACACACTCAGTGATGTTATAACTGAGTAATAAAATCAATAATGGATATAAAAGGATATATATTGTTTTATTACTATGCGGGGGGGGGGGGGGAGCAGAGTTCTTTGAACAAGGCAATGGCAGTTTTATTCCCTATCTGAGTTCAGGTTTTTGCTGTTTTCAACCAATACTGACCTGGTGTTCACTGACCACATTGTTTGTCCATTCGTTCTCTCTTTCTCTCTCTCTCTTTCAAACCCCCTCACCCCTCATGTACTTGGTTACCCTGGATACCAAAGATGAATGTTTTATCCAGGAACCCAGTTCAGAAATTCTCCTCAAGTAAAAAACACCAACTGACCAAGGCCTCTGTGGCTTTGGAGAGTCTTGTTTTCCGAAGGAAGAGATCTAAAATTCTTTGTTGATCTGCCTCTAAGTTGCACTGCTGAAGTCTGCTGCTGCACAACAAATCTACATTTGTTTCCAGGGCACCCTTGGGAAACAGTGAGCCGATCGTCCGGAAAAGTGTGCACCGTGTTTGATCTTGCAAGATGCTGGGTGTAGGTGTGTTGCATCGCTAAAGACCTAGGGGCGATTGGGTCCTGCTTCTCAACAATCAAATTGCTTGACCTAGGCAGTCAATAATAGGAACACAGGGAATTGCTTGATACAGAGTCAGACCAGTGGTCTATCTAGTTCCAGAGTGTCTGGTGCACAGACTGGCAGTAGCTCTCAGACAGGGGTCTTTCCCAGCCCCATTCTGGGAATGTCATGGATTGAAGGTAGGGACTTTTGCGGGTGGCGCTGTGGTCTAAACCACTGGGCCTCTTGGGGTCGGCAGTTCGAATCCCCGCAACGGGGTGAGCTCCCGTTGCTCTGTCCCAGCTCCTGCCAACCTAGCAGTTCGAAAGCACACCAGTGCAAGTAGATAAATAGTTATCGCTGCAGCGGGAAAGTAAACAGTGTTTCCGTGCGCTCTGGTTTCCGTCACGGTGTTCCGTTGCAGCAGAAGCGGTTTAGTCATGCTGGCCACATGACCAGGAAAGCTGTCTGTGGACAAACGCCGGCTCCCTCAGCCTGAAAGCAAGATGAGTGCCACACCCCACAGTTGCCTTTGACTGGACTTAACCATCAAGGGGTCATTTACCTTTACCTTTTTTCTACCTAACTTTTGCATGCACTGCATGTGCTTTACCACTGAAAAACAGAAATGCGTGTTCTGGCAGATCTTTCTAGGAGATAAATGTTTGGAAAACAACCTAAAGTTGCCACCCACATCCTTTGACATTCCAGTGTAATTTCAAATACTTCCTGGATTTTCCCTTGCTGAATTACATCAAAGGTTCATCTCTAGCCAGTAACGAGGCAGGTGTCTAGAATTACAAAAAGAGGACAGGATGGACATGCTTAATATATCACTGCTAGCTGTAAAAACCTCATCTGTTGCCACCCGCTAATTTGATACAATTCTTTGGATGCACTGGCTAAAAACATATCTCATTTTTACAAATCGAATCATTGACCAAACTTATGAAAACAGTTGTCTGCATACGGATTTATCAATAACTCTGCAAATGGGTGAAGAAAATGCCAGGGAAAGAAGGGAGGTGTGAGGAAGTCAGGGAAATAAGCAAATGAAAAATGGGATATGGAATGACTGATTTGTTTTTAACCATTTTTATTTTTTTGTATTTTGTATCTTTTTGTTTCTTTTCTCTCTTTTTTTTTCCTTTTCCTTTTTACATTTTTGTATCTTCCTTGAAATTTTAATAAATATTATTTAAAAAAAGAAAAAAGAAAACGCCAGGGAAAACCTGACAATAATCCAGAACCCCTCCTCTGGATGGGTGCATTTTGCAACGTGCTCTTGGCATCAAAACAGGACATTCGTGGTGGGGTTTATTCTGTTTTAGTTTGTGCTGTGATGCTTCTGGAGGGGCTACTGTGCAACGAAAGGGGGACAAAACTAAACCAGAACCTTTGTGGTATAAAAAAGTTACGGGATTTGAACAGGATATTATGCGATACACACTGATTGAAACTGAAGCCTCCCTTTTGCAGGCATGAAGAGTATTGAAATTGAAAGTGTGTGTGTGTGTCCACTCCAATAGACTCATCCCTTTACTAGGGACTGAGCCTTTAGGGTGGCCTGTGGAACTCCCTACCAATAGGAATCACCCTTGCTGCCTTCTTTTTTGAAGTCTTCTGAAAACTGTGTTGTTTAGACAGGCCTGGGCAATATGATTTTGTTCTTTTTAACCAACCAGTAATTACTGATGTTTTAAACTGATATTATAATCTTGCATGTTGTATACAACCTTATTATGATACAGAAGTACCTTGGTTCTCGAACTTAATCTGTTCTGGAAGTCTGTTTGACTCCTGAAATGTTCAAAAACCAAGGCACGCTTCTGATTGGCTGCAGGAGCTTTCTGCACTCAAGCAGACGCCACGTCGGACGTTCGGCTTCCGAAAAACATTTGAAAAGCGGAACACTTACTTCCAATTTGTTTGTCAACTAAGCCATTCGAGAACCAAGGTTCCACTGTATTATGAAAGTGCGGGTGATAGATAGATAGATGATAGATAGATAGATAGATAGATAGATAGATGATAGATAGATAGACAGATCCTAAGTGTTGCAGAAGAACAGGAATAACACTTCCTCCTACTTTCTTTGTGGAGTCCATTGCCTTCAGTATGGATAGATTGAGGTCTTCCAAAGCAGACAACACATTTTCATACTCTCCCAAGTGTTGGGAAAAATATTCTAAAAGAAACAGAAATTCACAGCTCAAGCAAAGGAAGAAAGATCAAGGAATTATTCTAATTTTTTAATTATTTTTTTTAAAAAAATAGGAATCAAACACATATATAGAGAGAACAAGAAGCATAAGGATCTAAACTCTGGTAGAAGGCTCTTTCCCATTAGAATGGGGGGGTCACAGTAGTTTGCTAACAGCCTGATGCTTTATGACACATGGTACAGCTTCTGGCTATGCTGTCCTGTATTCTAACTCCTATGTACGCGATCAGGAGCTTGCACAAGGAAAGGTACAATAGATTGTTGAAGCAAAGGGGACATGAAAAGGAAAGCAGCACCAAAAATGGGCAAAAATGTAAAGAAAGGACATGAACCTCCTCGAGTAAGAATGTCAGATGCTAACACCAGCCCTAGCAAGTGGCTATTGAGATGGTACTATAGAACCCTCTTTTTGTAGATACAATACATACACACGTAATTCAGAAACTGTGACAAAAGGAAATAATCACGGGGTGAACATCATTCTAGGGCTTCTTGTAAGGCGTCTTAAATACCTCACACAATATCACATGACCCTCGCCTTTCTATCAACTATCAAAGCAAGATATAAGGAGACTCACAAAGCATAGGAAATCACAGACAGCTTCCCTAGGGAGTCTCCCCCTCAAAGATTGGGGGGGGGGAATCTTGGCAGAGAATCTACACATTAAACAATCCAGTGTTGGGGGAGTGGGGAGATTTGAGAAAAGGGGCAGGATCACTTAAAGGCAGCATTTGCCTTATTCCCCCCACCCAAATCAAAAGAGGGATACTACATTTTAAGTTAATATCCTAGAGAGGGGGAGAAGAAATTTAGAATAAAAGACATACAAGAGGTGCATGTAATTCTGCACATTTATCTAGTCTCATTAGTGGTAATGGTTTATTGATTACCTTCCCTGGGAGTTCTGCACAGCTGCATTTTACATAATTAGCTGGTGTGATTAAAAATGAGCCACTTTGGCTACAGAGCTCTTTTGTTTAGCTCCACCTGCCCATGACACATCCAGAACGGAAGGGTTTGGGAGTAAAAATTAACTTACCAAAAAGTTCTTCTGTGTCAAGGTTGCTGTAAAAAGAAGAACATCATAAAACGAGTGCTGTAATTGCTATTGTGTGCATCCTGTTGCTGTTTAAACGTTAAGCCCAACCACCCTGAAGGCTACATTTATTTATTTATATAAACATTTTATACCATTTCATAAGTAGTTTACTTGAAACAATTAAAAAAAACCCCAAGCAAAACCTTTCCATAAAATTACCTAAAAATTTGATTGGAAGAAAACAGGATATCGCAAACAAAACTGTGCCAATAAAATAAAATTTAAAAATTACAAGTCAATGAGAGCTTGGTCATTATTGTAGTCCCTTGAATTATCTACGGGAGGGCATTCCAGAGGACGAGGTCTCCTTCCATGCTGTCTCCCTGGGATATCTTAAAAATTGGCTTGGTCCAAACTGGGGAAGGTGGCCCCAAGTTGTACAGGCCTTAAACGCTAACCACAAAACCCTGAACTTGGCTTGGTAACTAATAGGCAGCCAATGCAGATCTTTCAACACTGGCATAATAGGTGTAAAGCTGGGTGTCCCACTTTGCATCTTAAGCAGCTACCACTTCCAAACCAGGCACAAGGGTAGCTCCACAAACAGTGCATTACAGTAGTCCAATTGGGAGACTACCACTGTATGGACCACTATGGCAAGGCTAATAGAAAGCTCACCACTTTTGAGGAGTTCCATGCAACAGCAAGGTCATCCAGAAGTTATTTAACACTCTGCACTTCGCTGGAACATTTGACTGTGTTGTATTTTATAAGCAGTAACCTGCCTTGTGCCTGGAAAATTCAGTGAGCCAATGCACACATCAGAGTATCAAGCATAAATATCATGATTGGTTTTTAAGTGGAGGGTGAGAATTTTTCCTGAGCCAGTACTTAATTCCTGCCATATGGAGGTGCACAGATTCCATTCTGCATGGAAGTTGCGTTACCTGACCTGTAAATTTGTTCTCTCCAATTGGGTGCTTGTATTGAGATGTAGCTCAGTTGTTCTCTGTGCCTTCATAACAAATGCACGAAATGAAATTCACTACAGAATGGAGCAGTTGTGAATAACAAATCACGATGACAATGATTGTCATCGTTTCCCTCAACAGATCCATCCACAAACCTGGAACACAATTTGCTTCCTTGCGTAAGAGAATTATTCAAGTCAGAGAATGGCTGTGCAGCTGGGAACACAGGCACCAGATCAGTTTATTCAACTTTCTGAATGGTGCTTATAGAGCCGTCAGCAACTCACAAGATGCTGTTGTGAAGAGCATAAAGGGTAAACTCTTGAACAGGGATTATTGAGTTGTGGGGTATTATAAACTTGTAGATTGAGCACCAGATTTTGTTGGGCCCTGTCGGGATAAGGCTTGGCAGGCCCTGGAGGAGGAAGAGGAAGAAATGGGGACTAAATGGTGGGAACCTGGGTAGGAGGAGGAGAAAGCATCTCTCCTTTTGCTGTCCCAACTCCAGTCACTTCAGAAGGGGGAGCAGGGATGCTGTCTCTCCCTCTGACCTTCCTGCGGAGAGGAGAGTTTCTCTGGAAGCTGAGGAAGGCCAAAGAGGAAGCAGCAGTGACTAAACAGGAGGGCATTGTCACCAAGAAGCAGGGGCCGCCTTCATAGAGAGGAGCAGGCCCCTCTGTCCCAACACAGCATGCACTTGCTATCTCAGAATTCCTGCAAAGTGAGAGAGAGTGAGCATGCCAAGCCTCACCTTTAGATCTTGGCGGGAGGAGCGGGGAAACTTGTTGGGACATCCTTGTCATTTCCAGCTAGTTCTAAACCTCTTCCCCTGCTCCCAAACTGAATCCTGAGCATCATGTCTGCTGGTGAGCCTCTACCGATACTTGCTGAATAAAGATCTCCTTACTTCCAAGTAAGTGTATTTGTTTTGAGTAGGAGTTGGAATGCTATGCAGCTTCAAGGGGACCTTGCATGGACATATTGCCACCTCCATCTCACCCCCACCCCCTTAATTTATAAATGTAAAAATAGAGCATGTGATATATGCATATGTATTAATAGGGTACCCATGAATCAATAATTCTTCTACTAAGACAAATTCACTTGTCCCGACCCCCAATTATACACCAAATATTAAACGCATCGGTGTGCCCTTGCCTGTGTCCTATTTGCATTCAACATGTGGAAATGTGAGGAGAACCTGAGCTTACAGGGTTAAACAGCTCAGGGTGTGCATCCTGCCTACTGTGGGGCGGAGAGACTCTGCATCACATCCAAGAGTCTCAGTCCTTTGTTCTATTCTGCTTTCGTTTTTGTCCGGGACAGACGCGCTTGCACAATCACAGAACATCAGGAGCATAGTACCTCCTGAAGATGCTATGCTTAATGTGAGTAAGTCAACACTGCATGCAGGGTCAGCAACAGCCCTGCTTTCCTCTCCATGCATTTGCTATGTGAGTCCTGATCCCCACCACACAGATACGTGATAGCTCAAGCAATGGGGAAGTCAATAGTTCCTGGGTTCCGAGTTGACAGGGAACCTTGGAGATGGATCAAGTTATGGATTTCAGTACCATGGTTAGTGGCCCTGCAGCTGAGGCAGAACATACAAGTTGCCTCAGCGGTGACCTGGAGCAACTGCCCTATATTTATGGCATGAGCTAGGTGTTAATTGACTAGAGGCCTCAGCCCATTCATGATGTTATCAGGCTAGTTAAAGATCCGGAACATTCTTCTGTAGCCATTCGCTTGTTCTAGGCTCCAGCGTTTCAAGCTGTGGGGATATCTCCTGATCCTCAGAATCTGCCAGCAGAAGTGTGGCAGTGAGGAATAGAGGAGTGGAGGAAACCAAGAATGATTGTCAGCTGCCATATTTCAATCAGCTACCACACAATGATATTCCTGAGACTTCAGGAACGAGAATGCAACCTTTTCTTCTTTTTTCACAAGTTTTTGGCATCTCCTCATTTTGTAGCGTTGCTGAATGCTCCCGTCTTTTTCCCTGACACCATTTCCCTGAGGATCCCATTATTAAAACAATTCCTAGGCAGGCGCAGGAGCAAGAACATTTGCTTCTGTAATGAGGTTTTTCAAACTGCGCTCTCGCTATCTATTAACTGTTAGAAGAACGCTTCCTCAACAGAAGTCTAAGTTCAAAACAATTTAAATGACAATTATTCTGGTGTTTTAGAAAATACTGACAGCCTAAAAATGTGCCCACATGAAGCACCCAAATTTATAGTTCAGTCCTTCCTAACAAGCCAATGTGACAGCAGACCACCCCTACAGCAGGACCTCTGAAACAAATGGCAAGTAACTTGGAGAAAGTAGGTGTGCGTGAATATGCTTGACCAAAAGGGGAATAAATTTCCAGAGACTGACAGAAATGATATTCCCGCTTTAGGAAATGTTACTGAAGAGGCATATGAAATGTCCCTGGGGAGGAGTGAGATTGCTTCCAGATTGTCAGCATTTTGCGGGGGAAATTCAAGCACAAATTGGAACTTTAGGTTATGCGACTAAAGCACTCTTGCAACAAATAGATTTTACTTTTCTTTTTAGTGAGTTTTTTGCTGTTAGGAAAGTGATAGGGAAACACACTGAAAAGTGTGAGATGAACCAATGATTAAAGGGAAGCTGTGTAAACACAGCACCAGCAAATCAAGATGAATGATAATTTGTCATAATGTCTCTGCAAACAAGTCAGAATTGGTGCTCTATAAAGATTGGATATAGTCCAGCGCAACGTGGGGCTCATACACATGAGCCTGAGATTAAGATTCTCATGCTGTACTAATTGAGCTATTCCAGCAGTGCTGACAAGCATTGCTATTCTGCAGGCATGCTGGACCTGGAACCTCCCCAGAACCAAATTGATTTGATGCTGGCTTCACCCTTGTCAATCACAACTCTTCCGGAACACATCTTAAAAACTGTCCACTTGAGCACATGCTTTGCCTGGAGGATCTGTGCCATCTCTCCTAAATTACAGGCCTCATGCATCCCCCCAGCACACTGAAGGATGCCTTGCACTATGGAAGATGCTGGAATTAAGAATTATGCAATTTTATCCACCTGGAAACTAGTCTCGAGACATCTGGATATGCCTTTCGTAATTTGCTCTTTGGGCAGTGACAACACAAGGTGAAGACTATGGCTCATGTCACTCCTTTTAAGACATACACATTAAACTTTTTAATGGAGATACTATGAACTGAATGCATTTGCTTATAACAAATTCCAGGGAGCCGGAGCCAACTATGGATTTACTGCTGCCGTTTATAAAATGATGCTGTTTGCAGCAAAGTAGCAGCCTATCATCAGGCTGACTGGCTGGTTACGGTTAAAAAAACACACAACTGAAACGTAACATTATAGAACAAGTCCTCCTTTTTTTATCTATCTTTAGAACTCTGGTATTCTCCTGCCTGTTTGCTAATGAGCACTTAAGCCAACGCAACAGGAAAATAACAACAATAAGCTTTGGATTTAACATTTCTGGGGATTTAGGCAACAAGCTATTAACAAATAATAAAAAAAACAGGACTCATACAGTTATTATCACATTGCCCTCAGAGTCTGGGGAAAACTCAAGATCCTCAAAGCAGAAGCGCTGCCTTGGGGGAATACATTTGACCTCACAACTAATGTGCAAACACTGTGCATCTTATGTAGTGTGAACGGTTCATCTGCAAAATCCTAACATTACCTCTAGAACTATCTGAAAGGCTATTAAGCAGACCTTGGGGAGCTCTTACAGCTTAATGCACGCCTGAGGCCACCTGGCACGTTCTGCCAGAGGCATCCAGCCTCCTCCTCTAACAGTTTACAGGCATGCTAGGTGTGCTAAATGAACACATATTGGGGCATATGGGCAGTGCCAGATTCACGTATAAACTAAACAAGCTATAGCTTAGGGGCCCAGTCTCTTGGGGGCCCCCAAAAAATTTAAAGGGGAAAAAACTGGATGTACATTTCCAAAATATAAGATAAAAAACAAATAAAATAAAATCTACACACAGCAACAGTGTTTTGTGTTGTGTAGGCTCCTATTTGTGATGTGCAAATGGCTTTCAATACCTCTTAGGTCCATAAATTACCATATAGCATATATTCAACGCAAAAAACAGCGACAATTTGTTGTTCACAAAGGACAACTGGACATATAAAGAGCCCCATTACCTTCAGTAGCTTAGGGCCTCATCAAAGCTAAATCTGGCCCTGCAAATGGGTATTAAATGGAATATCTGTAGATAGGTCATGTGCAAATCTAAGGTGCCGTCCACATTGACGCTTGCCCAGGGGAAACTGCTGTTTACTGCTAAAATGGAATGAAGTATGTCGGGTTTTCTGCAGTTTGTTCCGTTTGAGTGGTAAACAGCGGGTTTTCCTGGGGAATGCAGCGGGGCAAACGGAAAACCACTCGGATCCATGCCTAGAAAGCACGGAACAAGCAGAAGTGCGGACGACCCCCCAAACACAAGAGAATTTGGATTACGTGGAGACTGCTGTTCAGTTATGCAGCTGTATGCACGAGTGCCGTCTCCTGACTTTCTAATGAATATGTGCCGGTTGGGAGTAGGGTGGCCATTTGCAATTCATCATCAAAAGAAAAAGTGGATACATAAAATTCACATATTCTCTCAAATTTCAGCAGCGCCCTGCGCAACACTAACATTCAGCACTCCCCCTGCCCCTTGCACTCTGTTCTACAGCATTGTTTTGGCAGTGGGGCACCCAGTGTGACCACACTGGTCACGCTACCCTAAAACTGACTCTGGTTTTAAGGGTGCACATTTTAAAATAATGCCTATAATTTGGACAGAGATACAATACACCTCGCCATAGTAGAGCAGCATACTTTCCAACATTTCTCCAATGAAAATAAGGATATCCTATTCAATAATCATAATTTTACTATTTATACCCTAGCCATCTGACTGGGTGGCTCCGAGAGGCTTCCATGATATATAAAAACACAATTAAACATTAAAAAGCTTCCCTACACAGGGCTGCCTTCAGATGGCTTGAGGTCACATTTTACTATTTATACTCTCCAACATTCCTCCGATGAAAATATGGACGCCCTACCATACCTGCCAGGGATGTGGGTGGCGCTGTGGTCTAAAAGCACTGAACCTAGGGCTTGCTGATCAAATCCCCGCTTTAGGGTCAGTTCCCGTTGCTTGGTCCCTGCTGCTGCCAGCCTAGCAGTTCGAAAGCACATCAAAGTGCGTCAAAGTGCAAGTAGAAAAATAGGTACCGCTCCGGCGGGAAGGTAAACGGCATTTCCGTGAGCTGCTCTGGTTTGCCAGAAGCAGCTCAGTCATGCTGGCCACATGACCCAGAAGCTGTCTGTGGACAAACGCCGGCTCCCTCGGCCAGTAAAGCGAGATGAGCGCCGCAACCCCTGAGTCGTCTGCGACTGGACCTAATGGTCAGGGGTCCCTTTTCCTTTACCATACCTGCCAATATTTCTCAGCTGAAAATTGGGATGTTCTGTTATCAAATCAGAAACTGGGATGCCTTCTGTAAATCTGGGGACTGTCCCTGGAAAATAGGGACACTTTGAGGGTCTGGGGCAGCCTGTGAGCAGGTGACCTGTGTTTTCGTGTGTGTGCTGGGGCTGCTGTCCACCCACTAACTGGTGATGAGGAACTTCAAAGCCCCGTGCTCCCCTTCTTTATCCTCAAACCAGATTTGGACCAGGTAGAGCACTTCTTCAAACAGACGGCTGTCCCCCTAGAAAAAAACCTGTTGGTGTGATGAGACAACAGTGACACCTCCCTCTCTCCCATTCATTGAATGCACAGGGCTATGGCGTGGTGGTTGAAGTGTCAAAACTCCTTGCCATGTATAGAGAGGACCCATTCTGTGAGTTTGCAAACTAGTCCTTTTTCTGATAGGGTAAAAAAAGTCCCCCGCTGTTTCACAAAGGAGTGATGGGGTGGGGAGGTTCAAGGCCACAGCTGGTGTTAATCAGAGTAATCAGTAAAGCTTGGTAAAGGTAGCTGCAGATTTGATGCAAGGCCTCCATACACCAGCTGAGCCCAGAGCCTCTAATTGTAATTTTGAATCATCTTAAAGTGGAATTTTGAGCCCTGTTCCAGCAAATGGCAGAGGGTTGATCTTCCCGATTTGCATATTCTTCGCTTTCACCTTTCACTGGGCTACAGATAAGATATATCAGCAGAGCAGCTCTTTTGCTTCTGACTAAAGCTGAGAATTGACTTCTGCAGCAGCTCTAAATATTAAGTAGGCAATTATTTCTTTTCGCTCGTGATTGACCATGTTCTCCTCTGAACTGTAAGGCATATATTCAAGGTAAAATAGTGCAGTTGGCATGACTTTCCCAGTAACTGCATCACAACATACTGTGGTATAAATAATGCTGTGTTCTAAACTGCAACCCACTCTGGGACCTTGGAGTGACGGGTGGATCATAAAGCAAAGGAATAATGTAAGAATGCAGTTTCTGGGGAAATCATACACCAATGGCAAGGCAGAAGAGCCAAGCCAGAAGAAAAGGGAGCAAACCTGGTTGGCTCCAGAAGGAAGGAAGAAAATGATATACAGAAGCAACGTACAAAGGTTAACACATTATCAGGGTTTTAAGAATACTTGTAATTTTATTATGAATGGACAATAAGTAATTCAAATGGTTAAATTTTTACAATGGACATGTAGTATCTTGATATACAATGGAACCAAGGAAGGGAATAGGGGGAAGTCAATTTGTTCTGTTTGGATTCTTTTTTTATTATTGCTGTTTGTTTTATTTTTGTTACTATTGGAAAAATTAATAAAATGTTATTTTAAAAAATGCTTCCTAATATTAATGACATAGCCCAGTTCTATGCATGTTTACTCAGCAGCAAATCCCACAGAGTTCAAGGGGACTTTCCCCAAGTAAGTATACAGGACTGCGGCTCTTTGCAATCACTGGTCCAAGTGATATATTATCATTTGCATTTAATAATCTGGAAATCAATAATGACCAATAGCAACTTGCCCAAGGCTACTCACTGAGGCAATGGCTATGATGGCACCTGAACTCACATCTCCTAGGCTCAGGCTCAACATCCTATCCAGAAACACTGGCCTTTCTAATCAAAGACACCAAGGATCAAGCTGGAGATATGTGGCATTCTAAGCACTGAGCTATGGTCATGCCTCTTTTCAAGCAGATCTAGAATATGGATGGGGAACCTGTAATATTCTTAAGTGGGTCCCTAGTCACATGGTCGCACACCTTCCATGCACCACAGAGGACTCCAAGAGAACAGCAGAATGCCTGCTTTATGAAACTGGAACTACCTCTGAGGCCAGCTTACACAGAACAGGCAGAGGGCTGAAACACAAATAACATACGTACAGGGTCATGGTGCTCTACCATTGATTTATAATGAGCCTTCCTTCTCAAAAGAGGCAAAATATATATATATATATATATATATATATATATATATATATATATATATATATTTGCTTTCGTAGATTTTCACGGGTACAGGAATGCAGGTTTTGGTGTCCTCGGGTGTCTTCCCGTGTAAAAGTTGGGGTGTCTAGGCGACGTTTCGACGAGGTCTCACTCGTCATCATATATATATATATATATATATATATATATATATATATATACCCTGCCCATTTGGCTGGGTTTCCCCAGCCATTCTGGGCAGCTCCCAAAATAATAATAATAATAATAATAATAATAATAATAATAATAATAATAATAGTGTGATAAAACATCAAACATTTAAAAATTCCCTAAACAGGGCTGCATTCAGATGTCTTCTAAAAGTCAGATAGTTGTTTATTTCCTTGACATCTGATGGTAGGGCGTTCCACAGGGTGGGCGCCACTATCAAGAAGGCCCTCTGCCTGGTTCCCTGTAACCTCATTTCTCGCAACGAGGGAACCGCCAGAAGGCCCTCGGAGCTGGATCTCAGTGTCCAGGCTGAACATTGGGGGTGGAAAAAACCAGAAACTGGGAGTTACAAGGGAGATGAATTACCCATTTATTGTTATTTTTGTAGCATCTTGTTTAGAAACACAGAATGCAGGCCATGGGCACCAAACAGGGTATATAGGCTGCTGTTCCATGGCATTTCATATGCTATTCATAAAGCTGCAGTTTTACCAGGAAAATTCATATTGCACAACCATACTGCCTTTCTAAAGGCTACCCATATGACTTTTAAATAATGTTACCCACTCTGTGTTGTGCGTGTCGATGGTGTGAAACAGCTCATGCAGTTCTTCTCTGCTCAGGATTCCGTCAGCGAAGTAAGCTTTGAATTCATCAAAGGATAGTTTGCCATCATCTGAAATCAAAGACGCAGAAGGAAAATTGGTTGCACAGATGGCTGGTTTTTCCCTTGAAAATCAAATTGATTCCAGAAAGGTGTTTCTTTAAACAACTACAAGTTTTCTCATTTTTAATCTCATTTTTAAAAATAGGAAGCAAGAGTGCTAACAAAACCAATGATCAATAGATAAGTACAACAGCAGGCTACTTCATGTCTTTCCTTAGGGAAACACTTTGATTTTTTTATATTTCTAATGTATTTTTATTAAAGATTTTCTTGATTTACAAAAGTATGTGCAATGTCTCTCTCTCGTATTTTTTCCATGTAACATTTTTACAAATCAGTTTCATTTGTTGAGACGTTAGGAAGAAAAGGGGAAAGGGGTGGAGGGGGGGAAGATGGGTAGGGGTGGGGTAGGGTGGCGATGTTTCTATCTTACTTACTATATGTAGGGTTTGGTGTCAGCGTTGCTTGTGCAGGTTCTCTGTTGTTCACTTGTGTTCCTTTGGTGGTGAGAGAGGCTGGGGTTGGCCTAGGGTGTGGTTATTCATTTGTGAATGGCTGTGGTGGTCTTTGCTTTCATGTGTGAGTGGGGTGTGTGGGTGTTTTGGATCAGGTTAGCCATATTGATTTGTATGCTGTTGGTGGATTTTTGTCATTGTCTTGTTGGGATGTGTATGTGATAAAGGGGAGCCATACCGGGGTGAAGGCATCTTCTTCTATTTGTCCCCGTGCCAGTTTCAGTTTATTGGTTAATTTTTCTAGTAAGGCTGTTTCCAATATTATCTAAGCATCAGTGTTTGGTATCTCGGTGGCATCAGAAAGAAGGCAGAAATATAAGGAGCCTGAGGCTGGAAGTGAAATGTGGGTGTTTAAAAAGCAATATATCAAAGTTAGCCCCAAACTGGAGATTTTTGTTTGAGGATACACCCACTTCATTGTCAATCCAGCCAAGACTAGTGATGAATCCTGGTGAAATGTTTTACCCAAAGCTTCAAACTTGTTAACATCTGTCATCACCAAGGACTGATCTTCTCAAGGCTGGAACCCCCACCACTCCAGTAATATTTGAATGGTACCTATTCTCATGTACAGCTATTCCCAGGACAACGTAGAGCTGGTGCGTGAACTTCTCACCCGACATGCGGCTATTCCCACATGAATTAAATGGGACCTGAGCACAGGAAAGCAGAAACCCCACCTGTAACGGGAGGGGAGGGTAGGAATCTGGCCTGGTGCGCGCTGGGCCATCAGTCCTTCCTTGCCCCCAGAATCCAGTCAACCAAAACTCCTGGACCTGGCTCGCCAAATTGTTATAAGAAAAAAACCCTGTTCCTTTTCCCTTATATATACAGACCCAAGAGCCTGTATAGCAGGGGTCGGCAAGGTTTACTGGCCATGGGCCGGATCACACCCATGGAGATTGTCCATGGGCCGGACTGGTGAGTGCAATGCCGGAAATTGTATCTGGGCATGTCAGCTGCGCCGAAAATTGCTCCTGTGCATGCCCAGATGCCGAAAATTGTGCCTGTGCAGAAGCGATTTTTGGCGTCTAGAAATGTGCAGACACGATTTCCAGTATCTGCATGTGCACAGAAGCAATTTCTGACACCACTCAGCGAGTGGTGCGCCACTTTAGTGCAGTGCGCGGGGGACTCGCTGAGCAGGCGGCTCGGTTTGGGATAGCTTGTGGGCCACATCCGGCCCATGGGCTGCACGTTGCCAACCCCTGCAGTATAGAGTCCTTCTGTAGGTTCCCTATGGGCAGAAGAAAATAACAGAGGCCAACCAGAGAATATTGAGAAGCAAAGCAGCTAGTAAGCCTGATCTTTATTAAACTGTTTCAACAGGGTGCTCAAACTCCCAAGCAGGAGGGAGGAGGAACCCAGAACATTGGTGTGCAAGTTCTTACATAGACTTTTGAAATTCCCACCCTGTAGCTCAAGGCCACCCCCCTATACATCATACATGCATCACTGAAGGGGCGGTCTACAGAAGTCCTGTTTCATAACAGAACCACAGGTAAAAAAGGTTACGTGAGGAAGAAGAAAACCCTTTTCGTCTGTCACTATAGGAAGTATGCCGCAAAGCTGCTATTACTTGAATGAGTGTGGTCATACCGGTCCATACTTTGCTGGGAATGTCTAAGCATGCCAGAGTTGCAGAACATGGCTGCCGATTATTCCACATTAGACCCCAGATATCTCCCAATGTGTGCTGTTTCTTCATGATTTTTAACCCAACAACTTTAGTTTCCTGTACAATTGTGCAAAACAGTGGACTGATTTCTAGAGGTTATAGGCAAGGTTGAGGGTGTGCACAGCCCTGTGGTTCCTACACGATTACAAGTTAAAAACCAACCCGAAGGGGTGTTAATTATTGAGTTGGCTTTTTAAACAACAAAGCCCAAACTTGCACACAGTCAAGCACAGTATCTTCCTAAGCTTGTTTGTAGCAATGCAAGATATGAAAAGATATAAAAATTACACACCAATATTAAGCACAGTAGCATAGCTAAGGGATAATAACCACGAGCTGCTAAATATAATGGCACAATACTTTGCCCGAGATACTTTTGCTTTCTCTTGTTTTCTTTTTTCGGGAGAACAGTCTTAAACATTAAATTCAGAATCTAAATGTGCCTGTCATTTGGCATCAAATGTAAAACACTGACTGAATGCCAAGAATAAATTTGCCTTGATAAACATGTGATTTTGGAGGTAGCTTGACTTCCACATCCTCCAGGCAACAAGTTCGCTCAACTCTTAACATACTACTACATGCCACCCCTATGAGTGATGTGAGATTCCAGGGGTACCAGGCATGCTTTACACAGGATTTGTGGTTCCTTTTGGACAATTAGGCACAGCAGAGACTACAGTGCCTTTCTGATATATGGTTATACACACACACAACCTGAAGCTTTCAACGGAGAAAGTTCAGCACATCAATATCCTAAAGAGGGTTCTGTCCCTCTCATTTGCACAACACCGCTTCCAAGAACTGACAGCAGCATCTCTCTCCAGCACATTGTTTCTTAATGCCAAACTGCCATTCTAAAACTCCAGTCCTCCCTCTAAAACTATGGTACTGCCTTTAAAACTACATCCTTCTGTTCAGGGACAAAGGAAACCCATCCATTTGTAAATGAGATTTGCCTTGTTGTCCTTTGACTTGCCAGTGGCTCAATACGCCGAAGAAAATTAGCTTTCACCCATGTTGACTGCCTAGGATTAAAGGGGGATGGATAGCTGATACTCGATTTAGGAAGATTGCCTAGGTTAATTAACTCTTCATATATGCTTATCCAGGGGATTAACAGGGGCTAACACACATCTTAAATACACATGAGTCTGGCTATTACTTCCAAGGAAATTAGTTTTGGCACCCCCAAACCTTAATTGAAACCCAGCTCTAAATTTATCGGGAATTTAGGACATTTTGCACCCACAAATTCATAACAATATTATAATGCTGGATCAAACATTATATGCCAAACCATGGGAAAACCTAGAAAAATGGGCTTCTTGGGAAAATGCAGAAATTAACAGCCATGCTTAATGAAGGAGAGAGGTTTAGAGAAGATATTAGTGAATGGAATGAAGTTAACTCTTTATTCAAGGAAGCTGAAACAGCGCGGGCCTAGTGATCCTAGAATCCTCTTCCCAGTAAGTCTTGCTGCAGTGAGGTATAGTCGTACCTTGGAAGTCGAATGGAATCCGTTCCGAAAGTCCGTTCAACTTCTAAAACATTCAGAAACCAAAGCACGGCTTCCAATTGTCTGCAGGAAGCTGCGTCGGACATTTGGCTTCCAAAAATAGTTCACAAACCAGAATGGTCACTTCCGGGTTTGCGGCGTTCGGGAGCCAAAACGTTCAAGAACTAAGCTGTTTGAAAACCAAGGTACGACTGTAGTTGCAAGGGCGGATGGTCCCCTCCTTCCCACCGCTCTCTAATGCTCCTCTTCTTGAGGGTCTTTCCCAAGCAGTCACAGACCGCATCTGCTCACAACCACTCTCTACTCTGCCCTCTTCTTTGTGTGTTCTAGGAGACCAGAGGAGAGGGGAGCTGGTCGCAGCACCATCTCTGTTTCCTCTGCTTCTGTCTTGGAGTCTGTACTGTTCTCTGACACAGCCTCTTCCTGCTCACTAAACCCTGTTACCTCTTCAGCTTCCAATGCCTCCTCCTCCCAGTCTGCTCCTTCATCTCCCTCTGACCACTCATTGTCATTCCACCACCAATCCCCTGGGCTCTGAGCCTTCTCCCCCTGAGGGTTCCCTAGTTAGTGCCTCCGACCACTCCTCTGCCTCCAGTCAGTCCGTGACAATATGTTTAATGACCAGAGTTCAGAAATGGCAGGAGGTAAGTGGAGGGCGAACTGCTTGTTTCAGAAGGCACTTGTCCCCCAATCCCTTCTGACGCCATCTATGATGGAAGTGGCACCCCCTATGATGGTAGTCATCTACAGATTTTTGTAACTCCTGGTGGAAGAAGCTGTTCAAGGCTGCCTAGGCAGGCATGTGGAAGTCAGAGAGGGCATAGTTTCCCTGCCTAATAATAATAATAATAATATTTATACCCCGCCTATCTAGCTGGGCTTCCCCAGCCACTCTGGGCGACTTCCAACAAAATATTAAAATACAGCAATGCATCAAAAATTAAAAGCTTCCCTAAACAGGGCTGCCTTCAGATGTCTTCTAAAAGTCTGGTAGTTGTTGTTCTCTTTGACATCTAGTGGGAGGGCATTCCACAGGGTGGGTGCCACTACCAAGAAGGCCCTCTGCCTGGTTCCCTGTAACTTGGCTTCTCGCAGCAAGGGAACCACCAGAAGGCCCTCAGCGCTGGACCTCAGTGTCCAGGTAGAACGATAGGGGTGGAGATGCTCCTTCAGATATACTGGATTGAGGCTGCATCATCAAGCACCAAGGCTGCATATGTTATTGTCCAAAGAAGGCTGAAAGCTTCTCCACACCAGATTTCCTGGCTCTCTTGTAGAAACAATGAAGTAAAAAATAAATAACCATCTCTCTGAGGAGATTTCACCCCTCCCATACCCAAGAATCTCCTGATCATCTCCTGAGGTCTCTGCTGACTCTACAGAGAGGAGGAGCAATGTACTGCTCTCTACTTAATTAGTCAAGTGGGTGAGTCTCTGTGTGTGTGTGAGAGAGAGTCAGTCAGTTTGTTGGAGAGTGAGTGCAAGAGATAGTATTTAGAGATAAGATTGCTGCTAAGAGCAGCTGCAGGCACTCAGAGTAGCATTGATGTATGCTCAGAATATTTAGCTCTGTATATAGTTTGTATTATAGCTGTAGTTATAGAATAAAAGAAGATACTTTACAGAGCTGCTCTCCGAGTGGTTTATACTCTGCAAGACTCTGCAAAACGCTGCTGCGCAACGACTGCATTATTGAGACAGTGAATCCGGTGCTCTCAGCTCCAAGCTGTGAGTCCACAGCACTGTGACCAGTTCCTGTGGGAAAGGAGGTCTCCGGCAGTGCTACCCAGCTCGCCTAGCCCTGTCGGGGCTGTAGTGCATGAGTCCAGTTGGTACACTGGCTCAAGGGCGATGCTGACACTCTCAACCCTCTTTAGGGCTGTCACCAGGCTCACAGTGGCCACAAGGGAATAGCCCTCACTCAACCCAACCTTGAACTAAACAACGCCCAGGTGCCACAAGAAGGGCTTCAGCTAGTTTCTCTCAATGATTTTCAAAGTAGAAGAAAGAAGCCAATTTTCTGTCCTCTGATCTTTCCAAAAGTTCACATCTTGAAGACAAGAAGAATCATGAAATGAAAGCCTTTGCTGAAATCCCATTTTCTTCAGATGAAAAGTTAACCAAATGCAGTATCATTTCCCCTGGCAACATATCTTTTGAGAAATTATTTCACCCACCTTCCTGATCTCACATACTCTCTTCCTAATGTGTTTCATTAGCATTTTCTCAAGTAGTCATAGAAACCTGTTTAGAGCTCTTTGGAGAATAAACTAAACTCTAAAAGGTAATATATATATATATTGTTTTATATGAGAATGGTATTTATCTTTGGCAGCTTACCCACCAACAATGTGTTCAGTAAAGGAAGATTATACTGACTTTCCCAGCGGGCTGCAGTCTAACACATAAATCCTAATGACAGGGTGTAAAAGTTTTCCTAGGGAAAATAGGAAACTACCTTACATATTGAAGCAGACCAGTAGCTTGATACCATCTACCAGATCTCTTGGGTTTCAGTAGGGGGACACTCCCAGCCCTAGCTGGGATTGAACCTGGGACGCTTTGCACTATCATTTAGCTGCCCAGTTCTTACTTAGGAGCTTAGGACCCAAGGCCCAAGTAGGCATTCTGGCAATGGTTCCACCCAGATCAGTCATATTAAAACAATTCAATGCTTCAACAGAATTAAAACAAACAAACCCTCTCTTGCACTGTACACAATTTGACAAGGGTATTATTAAACCAAATCCATGCATCAAAACTTTAGATACTCTTTGGGGTAAATATAAACATAAATTAAGTCAGGGACTCTCAATTCTGGCATCATTTTCCTATAATGAAAAATGGAGGAAGAGGTTCCATTGGGTAATATTAATTTATGGAAAATGCATGGGATCATAGCACTTAAGGAAAATCTACCAACTGTGTTGGCTCAGAGGATACATCCACTTCAGAAAGACTTTTGGGGTGGTGTTGGGGGGAAGGGAGTGTTGAGGGTTGGTCACAGTTTGTTGTTGTTTTTTTGCACCATATAAACTCTCTACACATCATGTATTCTCAGTCAACTATGCTGTGCCTTTCCTCAGTTCTTAATTATTGTCTGCCTTTTAGGAATGCAGTTAGAAGGAAATGTAAACACTGCACAGATGTTTCTATGCAGGACCCAAGTTCTATTTGCAATGCAAGATTTCTGCTTAGATCTTGTATTGTGAAAGGGGGAGTAGCAGATCTGGAAGTCAAAACTGAACTTATTGAGGTTAACACATTAAAGCTCTTGGCCCACCCATCCTGGGACTTTCAACTATAACTAGTACTTATCATTAGGTAAATTAAAGCAACTACCTTAGGTTGTGGATGCTAAGGTGAGGAATGTCCCTGAGGTGCTAAAAGATGCAGTGTGTCTTGTGGCCTGCCTGGTTCTCTCAGGTGCAGTGAAAGATGCTGTCCTTTATTGCCATAGTTGAAGTAAGCATCTTTCTAGAGAGCAACTCTGTTCCCTGCATCTCTTTTAGTCCCAGTCTGAACTGCGCGCCTTTCCACAGACACAAAATTAGTACATTAGGACCTCCAACCTTTATCACCTATGGCAACAAATCACTTGTACTTGTCCACCTATTTTACATAACAAAACCAAATCTGTTTTGCACATTTGACCAGTCAAACAGTCCTTCTACTGTCCTGAAAGCAATCTTCCAGTGATGGAAAAACAAGAACAAATCTGTCTTGCCACCAGCATCCCACAGATAAAACCATCAATGCCACTGTGTGCTACCAATACTACAGAAAGCCCATTTCAGAGCACTCTATAATCCAATGCAAAGAGTCAAACTAAATACCCCAATGGAATCCCTTAGTGCTTTAACACTACATTTCTCTGAAAATAAAGAAGTAATTGGACTTACCATTTTTATCTGCTCTTCTCAGGACCTGCAAAGAAATAAATTCAGGCTTAGTACATTATACTGATGGCACCTCTCCCCAAAACTCCTAATGACTGCTCCCAATGGCTTCGTGTAGATGAAGGCCCAAGACACCCTTGGCAAACTGGATGATAGCTGTTCCAACCCAAAGATTATAGTGATTACAGTATCTCAGTACAGGTAATATTTCAGGAGGTAACATTTTCTGTTGGATAAGGGATGGTGAACGTGTTCCAAAGTGCATCTATGCTAAGTGGGGAGTCATTCTCAGTCATGCACAAATTAGCAACTGCATGGAATATGGCTACCAACCTGTGGTGGTGGCCACCAACCAAAGATGGCTTGGGAATATTTTGCTCAATGTGAGGCTTGAACCCACGACCATGAAAATAAAAGTCTTCTGTTCTACTGGCTGAGCTATCCCAACGGTATTTAGCACATGATATAATCAACATACAATAGTATTTATTATTTAACAGGATCTGACCATTAACAGTGTACAGGATTCAACATTTTATGCTTGTCAACACCTTGTAACACGACAAAAAAACACACACTATTTTAAAGGCTTGTTTTCCCTCTGCCAGGCTTAGGACAGCAGCCGCTGCAGCTGAATGTACCTGATGTAATCTTATACCGTCTTAATTTACCAGCTTCTTGTGCACAGGATTTCCCCCTAGATGCCTGATAAATGCCAGCCATCCTTTCTCTACATGCTTACAATATTAATTGTTGGCATCTCTGATTGACGAGATGGGCTGGTCCTGTTGCAGATTTTGGTCTCATTTTTGTGCTTCTCTAGATTCACTTTGTTTCTTACAATGTTTCCTTTTTACATAAATAATTTTTTAGATTTAATTTTAATTATATTTTTAAATTTAATCTTCCCCCCCCCCAAAAAAATGCATTTATATTCTTTTGTGTGACCTTTGAGGACATTTTTGGGGTGGAAAAGTGATCTATACAATTTAATATCTATCGTATCGCATCATATCACAGACAGCCTATCCAAGTACAGTACTAAATGAGATACAGTATAGATGTCCTTCGATTTTCCATTGCAATCAATTAATATTCGAAACCAGTCTGGCTGTCCATAAGAAAGTGACTCAATTAGTAGTTTGAAGTTTTTAATTTCCATTCATATGTCTTTAGCCACTGAAATTAATGAGCACAACTAACTTAAGTTTAACCCACATTTATGTTTATTTATTTTTACAAAAGAAAAACGTTAATGCATTAGAGAAAAATAGTATAATTTTGCCTCCTACAAATGATGGTGTGGATTGCATTTTTTTACTTTGATTTGCTCTCCCCATTTGACAGGCTAACTTGCTTCTCTTTCTATGGCTGCGATCCTACCCACACTTACCTGGGAGTAAGCCTCCCTCAAATGCAAACAGAGTTGATACGAATAAGATTAGGATTGTGCGATGAGCTCCTCTCCCCCAATCTTTATTTTTATTTACAAGTGTATCAGAATGCCACTTGCTAAGCTGCCTTATCACCCTGCATACTAAAAACAGTAATAAAAAAAACCTCCAAGGAAATTATGCATTGAAGATTCCCGCAATGCCCATCGACGCTATCACAGATCTTTCTTTTTACTACGCGAGTACTATACATATTCGGTAGCAACCTTGAGTAGCAACCGAGCAGCAAAACGTTTTTTCACCTCCCCATTTATCCTATTAATTTCGGAGGCGTCAGAACAACACAAGATGTGGGTGTCTATGATCCCATTCTCCACTGCTTTTGTAAAGTTGTTTTTTTTTTACTTTTAGTCTGAGGGAGGGGTGTTTAACAGATTCACCTGTGCCATTTCTCAACCCCCCCCCCAGAAACTAGGAACGTAACGAGGAAGAGAATAAAGGACTTTGTGTTGAGACACCGCGCTTGCGATTTGCCTCCTGTATGGCTCAATTTTGGGGATGCTCAGGGCATCTAAAATGTTTAGGATCAATATTTTTAAAAAACCCAAAACCATGTTCCAGCATGGTCCCCTGAGAGCTGCCGGACTCTTTTCACCCTGTTGGGTGGCTCATAAATCTAATCATCATCATCATCATCATCGCTGCCCGATAGGCAAACATTCAACAGGTGCAGCTTGTCCGCAGATGCAGCGAGCGGCGGAAGCTTCACCTGTGGATCGTTTGCAGCTCTCGGAGGCGCAGGTAGGAGCCCGGTGGGGAACAGGCGGCCACCCCCCAACCCAAACCCCCCTCCATGCTCCCTTCCAGGGAAAACTTTCTGATTTAGATGCATCCATCTAAATCCAGAAGATGCTGAAGCTTTGGGGGGGGGGTGTGGAAAGGGGAGATCACCAGCCAAGCAAGCGCAACAGCTACAACCCAGAGTGACAGGCGCCCTGCTTACGTCGAGAAAGATGGAGAGTCCTTTGGTCATGGTCAAGGCAGCGCGGAATTCTTCGCAGGCGTCCGCGCTGGAGGGAGACGTTTCCGCGCTACCATCCGCCGCGCCGTCCATGTTGCCGGCTGCCGCGGCGAAAGTGCCGGAGGGCTGGGCTGGATGGGAGCGGCAGGCGCTGGCGGCTCCTCCCTCCGGGCCAAAGGTCCCCCCCCCCTTGGCCTTTGGGGGCGTCCGGGCCGGGTCGCTGTCTCCGCTGCTCCGCCCTCGACGGGCCGAGGAGCGAAACGAAGGTGCCGTCGGCTTCCCCTCCTCCTTTCCTCCCCTCCGCCTTTGGGGGACTCGGCTGCCTGCTGCTGAATCGCCGCCCAGCACGTTCTGAACCTTATTCGGTGATGCAGCCGCGAACGCCTGCGTTCCTGAGCATGTGCAGAGTGCCTTTCCCTTGTGATCTGTACAGCAGCGGCGCGCAATGCCGCTGCTCGGCAGACGTGGCAGATTTCGGAGGTCTTGCATTTCCTTAGCAGGATTCGCCCACCCAGACCAGGATCCTGCTTCCTGCAGCAGCCAATCAGGTGCTTTTGGGAACTCTACAGGTGGGGCTTGGAGGCAGAAATTGCTAGACGGAGATATATGCTACCTCCGATCTTGGGGGCTCCATAAAGGCTTGCTTCACATTAGAAGCTTAAAATGTAGCCATTCCCGCCCCGCCCGATCCAGCTGCATTTCAAGCCAAATTTGCATGGTGTGTTCACATCAGTGTGAGAAGGGGCAAGAATGCCTTCCTTCCCCAACTCATGGGATCTTTTTTGTTCTCTCTCCCCTGCAATCCTTCTACCAAAAAAATACTCTTGAAGCTGCTCTCTGCATATGTGAGACAGTGTTTACATTGGTGCTAACTCCACTTCCAGTTTTCTGTATTGTTCTTGTGCAAGCTGCCTTGAAATGCCTTGGTTAGTAGAATGATGAAGTGCATCATCATCATCATCATCATCAAAGTATTGCTTCATACCTCTACATTTCAGGGCAGAGTCCCAGAACTGACAACAGATGCTAAGACTCGGGGCATGTACACATGTGTATACAGTGCTGGGTGCAGGTACCTTTTTGAGGTGTTGTGCACACAACATCATCCCCATTGTCATCCCTGTCCAACACTGCTTGCCGATCTGTTATGTACTGAGTTGAATAGGATCCAAAATGCAGCCGTGTGATTGGTCCTAGAACAATAGGATTCAGAATGCAGCAGCTTGATTGGTCCTAGAACAGTAGGCTCCAGAATGCAACAGTCTGATTGGTCCACAGGAGCCACCCGATCCAGCTCCAGGTGGAAGTGAATCCGCGACCTGATTGGCCTACAGGAGAATCCCGGAATTAGCCAATCACGTGGGGCCCATTGTGTAAATAATGTATATAAAGCAGACATTCTGGGGGAACTTCCATTCCTCCTCATCACTATGAGCGGAATAAAGAGCATGAAATCCACTCTTGACTCTGAGTATATGTCACGATCTAAAGTGCATTCTGCTGTAACGATTGCAATCCATTTTGTGTATGTTGTTGTTGCACCTGTCTGTCTCAAGAGACAAAGGAGTGCGCCACCAGAGGTGAAGTCAAACTGCTGAATTATTACCAAAGTGACCTCCCTGGGGCGCAAGCCTAGGCAGTGTGTATGGAGGTCCTGGGCTGCCCAGTCGACAAGACCCCCTTTTTGGCCTCGCTGGTGTGGTCCAAAGGACAGCAGAGCATTTTGCACAGCTTGGCTGCAGGAGTTGCCAGAAGGAGGCATCAGTGGCGTAGCGTAGGTTGTCAGCACCCGGGGCAAGGAAAGTAATTTGCGCCCCCTAACCCGTGGATTTGGGCAGGGGGCAGAGAGCTGCGAGTGCGAGCGCGCCCCCCCAGATGTTGCGCCCGGTGCGGCCGGCCCCTCCTGCACACCCCACGCTACGCCACTGGGAGGCATACAAGACACCACCCAGCTGTCTTAGGGACTCTGCTCTGGATTTGTGTAGGGTTTACTCCTTCTCCTGAAAGTATATAGTATATGGTACTTGCTATATGCATGTGCACACAGAACGTGCTTTCTCAGGTCACCTCCATGAAATGGACAAAATTGGAAGCAGGGTAGTAACTTAGCTGCCTCTGCATATCCTCTGCATATCAGTATATCAACACACCAGTTTCCGGCCCCTCTCTTTTGAAAGACTGCAGAAAAAAAATATTTTTAAAAAAGAGGTCTCCACAAACACTAATGGAGGGGAATAGAGAACACCATCACACACTAGTGTGAAAGCATGCCCACCCGTGTTCCCAGACAATATGAAGAATAGCTGCCACTTTGGGTGACATTATCACTGTGGTGCAGTGGGTCAGTGCATTTGGCTGTTAACTGGAAGGTTGGTGGTTCTAGCCCACCCAGGGATGGCTGTGAACAGGATCCCTGCATAGCAGGTGGTGGGATCAAATGAACCTCAGGCTTCCTTCCAACTCTACTACCCTTCTATGAGTCTACGACCATGAGACTCATTGCAAACAAATGAGACTCTGTGTACAAAAGTGCACTGTGCAGTAAAGGACCCCTGTGTTTCAAAGGCTATATATGTGTACACAGCCTTAGGCTGCAAACCATACAAACTAGGGAGTAAATGCCATTGAAGTACTCAGCGGGACAAACCTGCTTAGGATTGCTCCATTAACCTTGGCACAGATTGTGCGACACGTCTCTTTAGCCGCACAAAATGAATCTGTCGCCTATCATCTACAAAGGCAGAGGGTAGAAGGGATCAAAGATGGTTTCCTGCCGGAAATTTCTGTTCCGGCCAACTAAAAACATGTGCAGCACAGCGAGGGTAGAAGCAAATGCACAAGGAACAAAGGAAAATGAGAGAGGCCTTGCTGTGTCAACAAAATTAAATTTTAAGTGGTAGAAAAAACCATCTTTGACTGGATGTTGAGTGCCATCATATAGGATGCCCAGATACAAAGGTGGACTACAGTCCTGAATCATTTACAAGTGACATGGCGAAGAGAATTTTCTCACCCTGCATGACAAGCTGCAAACTGCCCAAATAACTCCTTGTATTAGTATCACTGCTGAAGTCTTTGCCATCGGTGTACCTTGTGCTTTAAAGGGTGACGTATGCAAAAGACAGACTCCTTCCACTCAATGTAAAATATAAAGGTCCAGGGGAGATCCATAGTTCAGTGGCAAAGCATTTGCTTTGCAATCAGAAGTTCCCATGCAGAAGTTCCCTACCTGAAACCCCCAGAGAGCCACTGCCAGTCAATGTAGATTGAGATAGAGGGCCTTCTGGCGGTTCCCTCGCTGCGAGAAGCCAAGTTACAGGGAAACAGGCAGAGGGCCTTCTCAGTAGTGGCACCCGCCCTGTGGAATGCCCTCCCACCAGATGTCAAAGAGAAAAACAACTACAGTGGTACCTCGGGCTACAGACGCTTCAGGTTACAGACTCCACTAACCCAGATATAGTACCTCAGGTTAAGAACTTTGCTTCAGGATGAGATCAGAAATCGTCTGGCGGCGGCGCAGCAGCAGCGGGAGGCCCCATTAGCTAAAGTGGTACCTCAGGTTAAGAACAGCTTCAGGTTAAGAACGGACCTCCAGAACGAATTAAGTTCTTAACCCGAGGTACCACTGTACCAGACTTTTAGAAGACATCTGAAGGCAGCCCTGTTTAGGGAAGCTTTTAATGTTTAATAGACTATTGCATTTTAATATTTTGTTGGAAGCTGCCCAGAGTGGCTGGGGAAACCCAGCCAGATCGGCGGGGTATAAATAAATTATTATTATTATTATTATTATTATTATTATTATTATTATTATTATTTGGACTTAGCACAAGGCAGTTTCCACTATTTCAGTATTTTTCATGTCTGACTTGTGTGTGATCTTCATTAGCAAACTTTTTTCCCTTTGGTCATATAGGGCTTCTATAAAAGAAATCCACAGGCATGTGCACATTTTCAGTCAAAATAATCAGACGGTGAAAGCAACAATGATGCAATTCTCATTTTCTGTAATGGGATGCTTTAAAAGCTCTTGTTGCTCACTTGTTGACAGTCAAAACACGAACAAGTGCTATGGCGCCCTCTCGGGGAATGATGCTGTATGGCAGTTTAAGACAATAAAAATAGTTGACATACGGAATATTTTCCATGGTTATGCAGGATCTCTTTGAAACAGAAAATAATTGTGTTGCATTTTTTTTTTTTGCTAGGAATAAACATGTGTGTAAAAACTTTGTACATCCAAACTAGACAATATTCCTTTATGGGAATTCAGTCCAGGGCAAAAGTAAAAGTAGCTCTGTTAGCCCATAAGGGGGTGGGGGAATCAAAATCCGTGTTAGGGCAAAACCTTTATTAGGCCCATTAGAGTGTCACAAAACAGTGTGCAAGCTTTTGAGTTCTCAAGAACTCTTCATCAGGGTAGATGGTAAACAAAGCAGGGATTTGGCAGTGAGTGGACAAAAGAAGTTGGTAGTTGGTGAAGTTCACAAAGACTGCATCTGATCACAAGGTGAAATGTAAGAGGAGGTAGGTAAAGATAAAAGAACCCTGACCATTAGGTCCGGTTATGGCCGACTCTGGGGTTGCGGTGCTCATCTTGCTTTATTGACCGAGGGAGCCAGCATACAGCTTCCGGGTCATGTGGCTAGCACAGGGGTCTGCAACCCGCGGCTCCGGAGCCGCATGTGGCTCTTTTACACCTTTGCCGCGGCTCCGGGGCAGATACTAGCGAGGGGAGGAGGCGCATTGTGCGCCCCGACACTCCCCACTGTGGCGGGCGCTGTACTGGCTGTGACGTCGCATGGGGGCGGTGCGTGCGTTAGTCACGCACCGTCCCGACGTCACCTTCCCGTCCGCTACATTGTAAGGGGCATGTACGCTGGTCACTGCATTGAAAGGGGGCTGGTCACTGTTTTGAAGGGGAGTGAAGAACACACACACACAAAACTGTAAGTTGTTAATTTAACGTTTATTTCTATGAGGAGGAGTAATTCTGAGGGGTCAAACAAAGAAATAATAAAAAGTGACAAATAAGTTATTTTTATAATGATGGGTTTTGCGGCTCCCAGTTTTTTTTCATTCGGAAACGGGTCCAAGTGGCTCTTTTTGTCTTAAAGGTTGCAGACCCCTGGGCTAGCATGACTGAGCCGCTTCTGGCTAAACCAGAGCAGCGCACGGAAACGCCGTTTACCTTCCCGCAGGAGCGGCACCTATTTTTCTACTTGCACTTTGACGTGCTTTCGAACTGCTAGGTTGGCAGGAGCAGGAACCAAGCAATGAGAGCTCACCCCATCGCAGGGATTCGAACTGCCAACCTTCTAATCAGCAAGTCCTAGGCTCAGCGGTTTAACCCACAGCGCGAAAAAGAAGAAGGTCTGTTTGGTGCTCTGCAGGTTTCAGATTGCACCTTCCACCTGCAAACCACTCATGCCCCCATCTTACACTGTTCAGGAATTAGGAGTGACCCCTCACCCTCCATGGGTGCAGGGGGGCTTCAGGGACAGGGGAGAAATGAGACAAGCTTCCTTCTGTTTGCACTTCTCAGGGTCCAACTCAGGCTGTTGGATTGGAGGCCAAAATGGGAAACAAAGGAAAGATGTCAGGCCTTGCTGCCTCAGCACATGCGGGTGGTTCTGTGGTCTAAACCACTGAGCCTCTTGGAATTGCTGATCAGAAGGTTGGCGGTTTGAATCCCCATGACAGGGTGACCTCCCATTGCTCTGTCCCAGCTCCTGCCAATCTAGCAGTTTGAAAGCATGCCAGCGCAAGTAGATAAATAGGTACTGCTCTGGCGGGAAGGTAAACGGCGTTTCTGTGCACTCTGGTTTCCATCACGGTGTTCCATAGCAACAGAAGTGGTTTAGTCATTCTGGCCATATCACCCAGAAAGCTGTCTGTGGACAAACGCCAGCTCCCTTGGCCTGAAAGTGAGATGAGCGCCATACCCCATGGTTGCCTTTGTCTGGACTTAACTGTCCAGCAGTCCTTTACCTTTACCATACAAATCCATACAATGTCAATTGTTTTCATCTGAAATAATCTTTCAGTACTAGGCCTGGCTTTGTAGTATAAAGCCATTTGTACTATAGAATTGAGAGCATGTGGGGAATTTTATTTTATGAGAGAGAGAGAGAACGAGAATCTAATTTGCCTCCTCTTTCTTCTACAGCTTGTCAGGTTATTAAGTTTTCATTTAGAAAAAGAAGAATACTGTACCAAGATATTCAGACTGTACAAATTATTTGCAGCAAGAAGTGGGCAGCCAGCATGTAATGATTTTGTGCTTCCAGCCGGAAAAAAAATCACTAACATTGAACTGAACATGAAATTGGCTGTTTCATAACTAAAGTACTATCTAGAGTTAAGTGGCGTTCTTTGAAAGAGTCCCTTTTAGCTGAGCAGATTTAAACAATCTCCATCTCTAATGAGGCAACCACATCATTTTTTAATGGGTAGTGGTTCATGCTCTCCTTAAATGATTGAAAAATGCACTGCATAATGGTCACATCAAAAACATCATTATGGATCAGATCCTGTTCCTAGCCCTGGGCTGGGCGGAAATGTGCAGAACTTGCACTGGAAGATGAGACTGAAAGAGCATCCTGTTCATAAACTAACCGCTTGTTCCGATATTCTTTCCACAGACAAAAACAGAAAGCAGAGGCTTTGCCAAGCTATCAAGGAGCACACTGGACTTAGGCTGCACTTAATCTTAACTGTCGGGGATTGGTTCACATATGCATGAACATCATGTGACCTCTCACAATAACAAAAAACAAAGAGACTGTATAGTCAATATGAATGAGGTAATATGACTGAAGTAGGCTGCTTTATTTTGTTAGAAAAGGGTGGGTGGAGTTTGGGAATCCAAAGGGTATACAAATATAATTTGCTTTGTTTTTATATTTTTGCTAGTTGTATGGAAATTGGGAAAACCGTGGAAGGGAAATTTTGGTCGACTTTAGGAAAAAGGTTTAAGAATAATTAATGAGGTATAAGTATTGATGGGTAAATTTGGATAAGTTAAAATTGGTCTTTAATTCAAATAGAAATAAGGCTTGTAAAAATAAATTGAGGAAATGGAAGAAAGAAGAAAAGTAAAATAACAGCATGTTAGAACAAATTATTAAGTTAAAGTGGAGAAATAAGTTAAGGACTTGCTGAAATGACAATCTAAATTGGAATACAAGAAGGGGAGGTCTGAGGAGGTCTGAGAAATAAGGTAAAAGAAAATAAGTAATTGAAACTTTATGTGTTTTTAACTATTGTTAAGTTTTGATTTTTTTGTATTTTTGTGTTGTTTTTATTTTCTTTATTTTTGTTTTTAATTTTGTATGTATACTGAAAATACCAATAAATATTCATTAAAAAAATTATTTTGTTAGAAACCATGCTTGTTCTCTAAGCAGGGAAGAGGGGAACAACAGGCAACAATTGAAAAGTGTTGTATATGAGTGGATGGGGAGAGAGCAGAGGAAGCCCTCTTCTCAAATGGCACCTGCTTGAGTGAAAGACTAGAGAGCAGGGCCAGCCCTACCATTAGACAGGGTGAAGCAGCTGCTGTGGACCGGAAATTCTGGGGGTGCTGTGAGTGGTGGTGTGGTATTGCTGCACACAGCGGCATGTGCTTCCTGCCCTTCACCTCCTAAGAGAGCCTACTGCCCTCAGCGGCTGCCACACATCCAGGATTTAAAGGAGGCACTTGGTCCTGGATTTTAGGCAAGTCAGTTGAAAAAGCTCAGCGTAAAAAAAGGTCCATAATTTTGGGGGTCCCCCCCCAAAAAAAGCTCAACAGCTTTTGAGGTGTCCTGGTTTTTACTTTTTGAAATATGGCAACCCTAGTTTCCAGTCTGGTCTTGTATGTGCTATTAAGTTGTGGGTGGACATAGCAGTCGACACAGAGATTTCTCCAAGTGGTTCTTTATAGTAAGCTGGAACTGAACTGAACTACAAACAGCTCAGCCGGCCTGCTTTTATAGGCAGCCGGCTGTCAACACTGTAACAACAACAACCCAGGGTTTCCCGCCTAAATTAACATAAGTGGACCTGAGTGAAAACTTTATACACAATACCCCTGGTGGCCAGGGTGAGAACTTTAATATATAACATGTGCAATGTGGTGTGTGTACATGTGTGTGAACCACCTTGTCCTTTGCCTCGGGCAGCAAAATGGCTTGGGCAAGACCAGAGAAGAGGAAATGGGAGAAAGTGTTCAGCCCCACTATCCAGGGAAGATCACCCTCACACAGGGCACTTCCAAGAAGCCTCTATGGCTATTTCATTGGGAGTAAACCACAATAAAATCAATGTGTCTTACTTCTTATTTTCCAGAACTATTGGGTGTTAGGCAGATGTAGTTTTGTGTGAATAGAGTAGAGTAGAGTAGACTAGAGTAGAGTAGAATAGAATAGAAAGAATAGAATAGAATAGAATAGAATAGAATAGAATAGAATAGAACAGAATAGAACAGAATAAAACAGCACAATCCTATGCATGTCTACTCTAACGTCCTCTTGAGTTCAGTAGGACTTACTGCCAGGTATGTATAGGAATACAGTCTAGGTGGTAGTGGCACTTAGTGACTAGTTGAATGACAGCCAAGCACCCATTTTGCTACGTTTCAAGGGATTTATAAATTTCCACTCTGCAGAGAGACCCATTTTCCTTTATTTTCTATTCTGCTCTGGATGTCTTACAGCAACGTCCTAACCATGCCTACTCAGAAATAAGTCATTTTGAATTCATTAGGGATTACTCTCAGGTAAGTGTGGTTGGTCTCACAGCAGTTATGTAGACAACATTTGCTAATTTTCTATTACATGTTCAAAGCTTTTTAATTTAGTCAAATCTACTATCACTTCTTCAGCATGCCCTCTGCTGGTTTGAAGAGAGAATTGTCTGAATTGTATGAAAAGGACAAATTTACCGGTAGTTTGTGAATTTACTCAGTGCACAGTGCTGTAATTTTCACTAGAGAGTCTTCTGGCATCCTAATGACTTACAGATTTATATCACCATAAATATGCTTTTTTTGCAGCAATAATTTAACATGGCTTACCCCTCTAGAATTTGTCACCAGTTCCATATAAATGAACAGCTTGCTATTTTCTGAGTTATACCACCGAGAAAATTTTGCATTGGCTTATCTGAAAGTAGCATTATTAAATTGCATTATGCGGCCAATTATTGTTTAATCAAGAAATGCATCATTGTGTTAAGGATCTTACACATTTAAAAAGTGGAATATTCGCAGTTTCCCAGTAAGTTATTTAAAACCTATAATTGGATCATATATAAACATTTGGTCCATGGGGTCACGAAGAGTCAGACATGACTAAATGACTAAACAACAACACAACAACACAACAACATAAACATTTTACATTTCTGTTCCTTGAGTTATTAGAAAATAGGAAAGTAATCTGAATTAATTTATGTCACTACTTGTTTTTAAGTGAGGAAGCATCAAATGTTCACCTCCCACTCCTGTAATCTAAAACTATAGGGTTCCAAGAGATCTTTAGCATCAAATAAATCAGAACATGTAATAGTGTATGTCTTTGGGGTGTGGACCCTGGCAGCAGATCCCAAAGTCAATCATTCTTCCCCCTTGTTGCTGATGTAGATCTTCCGTCACCTCTTCTTCCCTGGCAGGGAGGAAGCCACCATTTTGGGGTCTGTCTCAGGTGCCAAATTCTCTTGGGCTTGCTTTGGGTGTGGTGTATGGGTCCTTTCCTCATCCAGTCAGACCGAACATCAAAGCAGGCCAAGAGAGCATAGCTGTCAACCTTCCCTTTTTTAGAAGGAAATTCCCTTATTCCTTCACCGTTTCCTGCTGCTTCCTGCTGCTATCCCGTAGACTGTCCCTGGGACAGTGAGGCTGCTGATCCCTTATTTTCGAGGCTGCTGATCCCTTATTTTCAAATCTGAATGTTGACAGCTATGGAAGAGAGGGTAGATACAGGCCACATCACACCATCCTTTCTTTACTCTTATTTGAAAACTAACCCCCATTGTTGGACACTGGATGGTTCAACCAACAGGTAGAATGACATTAATGTACCTACAGCTAGGGATAGATTTGCATGTCCATTTCGGTTTGCTAAGTTTCTCATTTTTCCCCAATCTTGAATTCATTTCTCCACTCTTGTTCAGCAATTTGTGATTTTTAAAAATCCTCATGAAAATTTGCCGATATAGTAGTACCTCCGGTTACCTAACCCTCTGGTTACGTAAACTTCAGGATGTGAAAGCTGCAAACCCGGAAGTATTTGACTGGGTTTTGCCACGCGCACATGCGCAGAAGCGGTCCTCAGGTTGCAGAAACCTTGGGATCCAACCGGACCTGCAGAACAGATCCCATCTGCAACCGGAGGTACCACTGTAGTGTGAATCTCCTGATATTTTTGTTGGCAATTTTGCCTATGCGCATTTTTGCAAAGCCGTTTACCTTAAGATAATGTATTTTTGTATGTTACTGCCACTTTTATGCACACTTTACCCTAGTATATGCATTTTTGTACACATTACTCGGCTGAAGAACTGCATTGCAGAATCTGGAGAAGTGTGAGTTTCAAAGGATGAGTGTGTCGTGGTTTGTGTTTGGTTTCAGAGAATGAAAATAAGGTAGCTTTCCATTTAAATGCAGACTTAATTGACTTTATCCACCATCCCTACTTACAGCAATATCAGAAAGTTATCTGAATAATAACATCATAGGAAGCTGCCTTATACTAAGTCAGCCTATTGACCCATCTAGTATTTTCTGAATTTCAGGTTTTCAGATGGGACTTTTCCCTGGACTCTTTCTGGAGATTTCAGGGAAGATTTAAGGCTTGCAAAGCAGGTGCCCTAGCACTTGACGGTATGTTTGATCCTCCTTAAAATCCCTCAAGGTTTTCTGCAAACATTTATTTCACAAGCTTTCTCTTCCCATTCAGGTCTGTGATCAGAAGGTCAGCGGTTCAAATCCCTGCGACGGGGTGAGCTCCCGTTGCTCTGTCCCAGCTCCTGCCCACCTAGCAGTTTGAAAGCACATCAAAGTGCAAGTAGAGAAATAGGTACCACTTCGGTGGGAAGGTAAATGGTGTTTCCATGCGCTGCTCTGGTTTAGCCAGAAGCGGCTTAGTCATGCTGGCCACATGACCGGAAGCTGTACGCCGGCTCCCTTGGCCAGTAAAGCGAGATGAGCGCCATAACCCCACAACTGGACCTAATGGTCAGGGGTCCCTTTACCTTTACCTAAATGAGAATCATATTTCTTTCATACTACTTGTAACAGCCTCCTTCAAAACCTGATTCCTATCTGAAGAAATACTGCACCCACCCATTTCATTTGTAGAGCCAAGTATTAATCTGTTGTGTAATTTCACTAATACTTGCTCATCCTCTCCTCTAATTCCACACCACTCTAAAGACAACCAATTAATTTCTTCATTTCCCTGCTTTGTTGATACTTGGAAGAGCTTTTCCTGTTAATTGCACTGCAATGTGGCATTTGTTTTTTCCAAGCCACAGTTCCTTTCCCCTACCTCCTTGTTTTGAGTTAAGCTTCTTTTCCTAATCCACCCGTTTCTCAAAGCTAAATGCTTGGGAAATGTGCTTTTTCCACTCCTCACAGGTAATCAAGAGTGTAGAAGAGACTCCGTTCAGCCCTAGCAATTTACAAAGACATGAGACACCGAGCTGCTGAATTAAATAACATTAATGGTAGCTGTTATGTTTGCAGTCTTGTGCACAGTTCAGCTGCTTAAATCCCACAGAAATCAATGTGGAGTATTGCGTCACTGCAACCCTTTTCTTCTCCAGTTTCACTATTCATTTGGAAAATCTGGTGTTTTTAGATACAATTGCTCTAGCAGGTAGAGTTCTTTTCCATGCCCCTGAACAAATATTTTTTTTAAAAAATGCACTAAAATTAAAAGGAGAGATTTTTTTTCTTTTAAAAAGATGCAACTGCTACATCAGTTCAGAAAAACACACACAAATGTGCTATACAGCTAAAAATATATTTAGCAACTCTTTAATACACAGCTGTGGTGACTGTGCAGTGGAAGGGCAGTGTCACAGGTTATCAAGCTCTAACATGACATAACAATTTATTCATGAGTGGAAAGTGACAAGGAGGGGAAGGAGGAATTTATCAAGCTCTAACGAGGATTTTTTAATATTGAGCTTTAATTGTTGCAACCCACCCTGGGACCTTGGGGTGAAGGATGGGCATTACTTTGTCATAATGATGATGGCCATAATAATATCCTTCTGAATAAGGTATTGCACTGTTTCCTCAGGGTGCATTCTAATTGCTGCCCTTGCATTCCCAGAAGGGCTTTTGATCCAGCTAACGAAAAAGGACAGGAGACAGTATTTGCTCATTCCTCTTCCTCCGGAAATCAAATGAAGAGAGTTGGGGAACCCTCCAGAACAGGCAGGCAGGTGACATGGAGAGGGAGGAGGGATCTGCAAACATCGCCTTCCCTCCTCTTCCATGAGTAGAAGCGTCCACTGGATCAAAAACCCTTCCGCCAGCTTAAGACTGCCACCAGGATTCTGCCCCTAGACAGCAACATGTGTTGACAGTACACAATTGCCCTGAACATGAGAGGGAGATCTGCATAGTTTTCCACATGTGCAGATGCTTATATAGATGTTAATGTGCACATTTATATGGCAGAGCTATATATTAATTCTATCGGCCTAGGTCAGCTTTTCCCAACCTGATGCCCTTTAGAAATCATTTAACCTGTTTCTCTGTGAGGACTCCTCAGATTTTATCATTCTTTCTGCCTGCTAATTTCTCCACTTCTCATCCTTCCCTATTGATAACAATAAGAATGATGATGATGATGATGATGATGATGATGATAATTTATTTATTCCCTGCCCAACTGGCTGGGTTTCCCAACACGATAAAACATCATACGTTCAAAACTTCCCTAAACAGGGCTGCCTTCAGATGTCATCTAAAAGTCAGATAGTTGTTTATTTCCTTGACATCTGATGGGAGGGCGTTCCACAGGGTGGGCACCACTACCGAGAAGGCCCTCTGCCTGGTTCCCTGTAACCTCACTTCTCTCAGTGAGGGAACCACCAGAAGTCCCTCGGAGTGTCCAGGTTGAATGATGGGTGTGGAGACGCTCCTTCAGGTAAACTGGACTGAGGCTGTTTAGGGCTTTAAAGGTCAGCACCAACACTTTGAATTGTGTTCAGAAACGTACTGGGAGCCAATGTAGGTCTTTCAAGACCAGTATTATATGGTCTCAGCGGCCACTCCCAGTCACCAGTCTAGCTGCCGCATTCTGGATTAGTTGTAGTTTCCAGGTCACCTTCAAAGGTAGCCCCACATAGAGCGCATTGCAGGCGAGAGATAACCAGAGCATCCACCACTCTGGCGAGATCGTCTGCGGGCAGGTAGGCTCTCAGCCTGCATACCAGCTGGAGCTGGTAGACGGCTGCCCTGGACACAGAATTGACCTGTGCCTCTATGGACACTGGTCCTTCACAAGGCAGCTGCTTTGAATGATCTCTGAAAATAACCCCCATTCCAGAAGACCAATAGGCACCATAAGCACCTGCTCTGCAGGGTCTGAACATGTTTTATGAACGTACATAGTCCCAGTAACATTGGTAATCCTGCTTGCAGTTTTTTCATAGGCAAGAGGCTGGCCACTGTGAGAACAGGATGTTGGACCAGATGAGCTTTTGCTTTTATGTTCTGCTCATTTCTTAGTATATGTTCTAGTCATTCTAGCTCCGTTCACTCTCCCACCCCCACCCCCCAAGGTCACTTGTAACCTTAGATTAGCCATTAATATTTGTCTAGTAAGTCTCCTTCAGGGGACTAGGAGGGAAAATCACTCTAGCAAGAAATGAGTTTCATCATGTGACAGTGCATTATCCTACTATCTGAGCCTCAGTACCTGGGTACAAACAATGTCAAGAAGGACTTGACCTAACAGATTTATTTTTTAAAAAAGAAAAATGTGAAGCTCAGTCTGGATAAAGTCCAAATGCAATCTAATGTCAGCTGAAAGCAAAAACACTGATTTTCCACGAAGGGATTTAAGGAGCTTCACTGTCTCTAGAATGGAATGGCATCTGTCCTAGTCCTAGAAAAACATTGTTCCTCCCTGTTCCTCAGCTGACAGTAAAGTGATAGCAGCAACAGCTGTTAAGGAAAAGGACAGAGAAGTTACCGGTAATTCAAAGAGATCGGCTTGGCCAAAGACCAGAATGGGCAGAAGTATGCAGTGCCTTGACTGCAGAGAGGTGAAGGCTAGGCATTCACTTCTCTAAACATGTACACAATTCCAGGAAGAATGGGGGGGGGGGAAGATTCAAGAGGCAAACATACCTTCAGATCAGAAATGAAACTGTTATGTAACTCATTCTAACAGGAATGCAGAATTCATTAGGGATAAGGAAAATGAAAGATGGGCTTTTAGATCAACTTGTTTTTAACTTCTGCTTTCAACTGACAGTTTTAATGTTCAGTAGTACCTTGGGTTACAAACGCTTCTGGTTACAGACTCCGCTAACCCAGAAATAGTACCTTGGGTTAAGAACTTTGCTTCAGAATGAGATCAGAAATCGTGCTCCGGCAGCGCAGCAGCAGTGGGAGGCCCCATTAGCTCAAGTGGTGCTTCAAGTTAAGAACAGTTTCAGGTTAAGAACGGACCTCAGGAACGAATTAAGTACTTAACCCGAGGTACCACTGTATATTTTATGTAAACTGCTTAGACGATTTTTACGATTAAGCAGTATACAAAATCTGTTCAATAAAGATATATTAGGATATCAAAATCAACAATGCTTATTTTAACAGTGAGGTCTTTCAAAGTAATTACTGTATTGTGAAGACCGCATGGGAAAATCTGGAGGGGGTGGGTTGGAATCTACAAGTCTTTCTTTTAGTCTGTGTGAATCCCCCAATGCTTTCCTGAGATTCAGCTGAGGATGTTTGCTATAGGATACCTGATTTGCACCACTCAGCTGCCTGGTGAGGTGGGTTATGCTAAGCGTTTGTGACTTGCACAAGGCCACCCAGTGAATTTCACAATGTTGGATGCTGCTGCCAGGCCTGCATCATAGTTTGCCCTTACGTGTGAACCAGTAAACTATGGTTGCATAATTCTTCCGGATCGCTGAATCAGATGTAATGGCAAACTATGGTTTCCATGAAAGCGGAAGTAAGGGATTAAAAATGTGCATGCAGAGGTAGGTGGAAGAAGCCCATGAGCACAAGGCTTAGAGATGTATCACAAAACTATGAAATTAGATTAGATGTTAATGAACCCAGAGCTGCATGTGGGAAGGGAAAAAAGGATAAATCAAATATAAAGCCAAGGGTCAATGGAGATGTTAATGTATATTGAAAAGAAAGCTTTTCAGGAAAGCTTTTTTGGACACACTTTGGAATGGCAGTCAGACATCCAGCTAGAAATATTTGACAAGCTTTTATGTGCCCTGAGTCTTTGGGAAGAGAAATTCAATTACATAAAATGAATTTATGACTCCCACTTTTGCTATTGGCTTGTGTGGCCTCAACCTAGTCACTGTTTCTCTTGTCTACACCTATAAAAAGGTGACTTGTACACCTGCCGTTGGTGTATCATGTGAAAACACAGATAATGAAGACAGTCTGGTCTTTCATTACTTGCAATTTCACATATCCTTTGAACCTAACACCCACACAACCTTGTAATTAAGGTGAATATGATTGTAGTTGCCAGATTCTCCTTTATTCCTTTCTCAACTGACTCATCTTTGATTACACCAAATATGTTCCATGTTAATAATGTTTGGATGTCATAAAACCATGCTGAGGCTCCAGATTTATTACTACTATTTGATTTTTGCAATTTCCTGTGTCTGTTCCATGGGAAGTTTTCACGTGAAGTTATTTATTTCCCCCATTTGAGCCAATATATTGTTACATGCACACACTCACACAGTGTGTGTGTGTGTGTGTGTGTGTGAAAGAGAGAGGGGGGGCGGAGGGAGGGAGGGTACCCTGCATACCTGAGTCCCTTCTAATTCCTGGATCCAACAAGGAATAATTGCTGGAACAGCCAGACAAGTTTCTTGGTAATGGCTCCCAAAATATGAGCCCTTAAAGTAACAAAGGATATGGCACTGTGCCAGAGGCAAATGAGCAGCTGAGAGACACGGCCATGCCTGATTTCTGGTGGAATCCAAGGCTGTGGCTATGGGAGAAGCAAGATAAATGATCCATCTATCATAAAGACACCACAGTCTGCACTGTCTCTCAGTCCAAGAAAACCGAAATCATGGACTCTCACACTGCTTAGAGATCAGGGTGGCATGCAAAAACACACACACACTAGCTGAGCATAAGACTGGAAGCTTGCAACATTAACATTTCAGCAGGCTCCCTTCCTCCCCAGGGCTCTACAAGAACCATAGAATATAGGTGGATTTAGGGCAGCATGATAAATTCCACTGTATTGGGTGCCAAGCCTAGCGGAAGCCACAGGGTATCGCAACAATGATTTGAGCAGAATGGAAGGCAAGAGGCAGCGGCGGATGCTGAATTTTGGCCTTGCACAAGGTGCCACTGAAATCTGAAAGACTCAAGCCTGCCCCTGCATAGAATTATTCCAACAAGCAAGTTTCAGACCCACTTCTAGCACTGGCAGGCTATTCTTCTCCAGGAGTGGGGAACCTCCAACCTGCCAGGGATCCAGTTTGGCCTTCAAGGCCATTTCCCCCAAATCTGTCAAACAGCTGACACCGCTCCAATGGGAAGGTGATGCCAGCTGATGGGTGAGGTTAAATTCTGAGTAGGCTGTGCCTCCATTTCCCCACAGGGAACCGCTGTGTGCAGCCTAAGCAGCAGGATTTAACCTGGTTAAATTCTGCTCAGATCCCTGCAGAAAAGCAGGACTGATGAGCTGAAAGTTCAATCCTCCTTGGTGCTCCTTTGTCAGTGTGTTCCCTGCAGGGGATTGTACTGGCAAAGCAGACACTAGAAGAGGCAGACCAAGATACCCCTCCAGCTGGGGGTGAGAAGAAGAAACGTCTTCTCTCTTTCACATTCCTGAAGCCTCTTCAGCTATTTAGCTTCTGTAGCAACCCATTGCCCTGACATACATTTCAAAGCGGAAACATAACATGGTCTGGCTTATTTGCTTAACACAAATGAAAGTGTTTCAGTCTTCTTTTTTGTAAACAGACCCCCATTTTATCAACATAGAATTCCAGGTCCTGGGTTGTTGTTGTTGTTGGTGGGGTGGTCCAGGGGTCCTATGCCCTGGGTCATTTGTTCTGGGCCTTAGATCTCCTGACCCTGACCCTTTTAATCATTTGGGGCTGTGCCTTGTGTCTTTTAGGTCTGAGGTTCCCCATCCCTAAGCTAAGAGATGGGTAGCAATTTGTATGAAAGTGTGATACCCATGAATCTATTTATGAGATAGTTTGAGTTTAAACTGAAATAAAGATTGCAAGCAAGATTAGCACGTACATCAATTGCAGCATAGCTCTTTGAGGAGTCTCGCCTGCATGGTTCTTGCTCCTGATGCTTCCTTCCATTCTGCATAGCTTCTGAAAGAGCTGATATGCATGCAATTGTATGTAAAAAGGCTCAGCGTGCACAACTAAGGGCCCAGTTTCTGCTAGAAGGGACCCAGAATTTATGCTGACTGTGCACAGGTGGTGAGAGAGCATGACCCAATCCTCACTCCATGGACTCATCATCTTCATGCTGCCTCTTGTTAGCTTCCTTAATGCAAACAAAAAATATCCCTTAAGAGTTTGAGCCTATGGCTACACCATGCTTGGTTTCGTATTTAGTTTCAATTTCTTGTTGTGGTTTTATACAATTTGACTTTAGGCAAACTATATACCTTATATTTATTTGTATTATATAATATTCTGATCTAGCATTCCCAAACTTGGTGTCCTCCAGTTGTTTTGGGCTACACTTTCCATCAACTCCAATGATAGGGTCTGAATGTTCCTTGAAAAACAAACAAACCTGCCTTCATGTTGTTTTTAATAAATGTTCTGCAATGGGGAAGTTGTGAGCTGGGTCCACTAACTATTCTTTTTGTTCACTAATAAGCCTAAAGTTTAGACAGATCACGCCAAAAAAATTGCACGCAGGGTCAAATCTAAACCCCAGCTGTCTGCCGTATGCAATATATACAGTATATACAGTATATAAAATCTATTTCGTAGATTTTCACGGGTACAGGAATGCAGGTTTTGGTGTCCTCGGGTGTCTTCCCGTGTAAAAGTTGGGGTGTCTAGGCGACGTTTCGACGAGGTCTCACTCGTCATCTTCAGGCTGGTGCTTTCGGCTTCTTGTTACTGGAACAGAGCAGGATCTCAGTGTTTGAGTTCCTATAAATACTGTTGAGGGGGTGTGGTGTATAGCCTCCAATGTTCTGGGCAGAGAGGAAGTTCCCAGGCTAGTGTGCCTTTTCTTCTTTTGTTCCTTAATTACTTGAGGGATATCTTGAGTGATTTCTTGAGTGATATCCTGAGTACCACTTAGGTGGGTCATTAGGTGTGGATTAGTTGCTAAAGTCTTTGTGTCTTGACCTCTTGAACTTTGTGAAGAGTTTTTCTGAGAAGATGGCTGTACTGCACTTAGTTGTGCTCTGGCTTGGCTTCGTGTATAGGGGCGAGCTGTGGTTTTGTGGCCTGTGTCAGCCAGATCTGTGTAGGGATTGCAGGGGGGTGCAGCATCCGGAGGTGCCACCATGGTTTGGCTACTGGATGGTGTCTGTAATTTATCTGTGGAGAGGGTCTGGGTTTGGGTCTGGTGTGGTTGATTGGTGATGGCGTTCTGTGTGCCTCTGGATCTGGTGTCAGTTTTTGTGGGGAGGGCTAATTTTATATATATATCACAATTATACAAAGCTTTACAGCAACTTCTCCAAAAGTAATTTGCTTTAACATGCGAACAATGAAATAGTTTATCCAAGTGCAAAGAGAAAATTAGAAAATTATTGCTTGTCTTACAAATCTTCTAAATCACCAAGATTCTGGACATACTTCAGAGTTCTTCCTTTGTAAACAGCTTTTGTCCCTAAGCAACGGGGACTAACAGCAGCAAATGGCAGACTTGCAGCTTGAAGGACGTAGCCATTATAAAAAGTGACAGGAGCCCAGAAATACTATTCAACTCCCCAGCAAAAAAAAAGATTTCACTTTCCCTCTTCTGTCTCTTCAGTGAGTCCACCCTACTGGGCTAACCCAACTCATTCATGGGTGTTTCACTTTCTTCCATGTAAGTGCTGTTAAAATTGTACCCTTATAAATCAACTTTGGATTTGATTCACTGCTTCTGTGTGCAACATCATGCGGACTGCACCATGAGCCATTTAGTATTGCTGAGAGACATACTCTTGGCAGGATCTGCTGCATGTACTTTTTCTTAAGTTATCCACTTGAGTGGAAAAATAGAACACCCTGTAGCGTATAGCCCAGACTAAATTCTCCAGTAGTGAAAATACTGTAATAATAATACAGAGGGTGGGGGACGGAGCGATTCAAGAGTTCTCTAGTTCAGTTGCTTACTCAAAGACACCCAGAACATTAGTGATTGTCCTCATCAACTTCTCTATAAGCGGCAATTACATGCCATATCCAGACAACTGACCAATACAGTACAGCCTATGATAATATCCAAATCACAGCATACAGGAGAATCATAGCTTAGTCTGTGGATGGAAGCAGGAATTTTTTTTAATGAACTACCAGTTAGACCTTCCTAATTCCAAGGTCAGCAGTAAACTGGACCATAAGCAGATGATGAGGGCAGAGCACTGCCTTATCTCAGGCCCCAAACAGACAACACAAGAGATCTGTCAACAAGCGCTCACATTTTAACAACAACACAGCAGCTGCCCCATCTGATCGGCAGGACTGTTGGTGATGCAGTAACCGCCTACCCATGTCATTCCCCCAACTGAACTCCCAATGCCCCACCTCACCCAAGCTGCTATTTGACTTAAATGTGAAACACAAAATCATAGAATCTTAGAGTTGGAAGGGACTCATAGGCCATCTAGTCTAACCCCCTGCAAGGCAGGAATCTCAGCTAAAGCATCCATGACATGCAGGTGTCACACTCAGAGTGGTAGCTAGCTAGGTGGGTGTAATTGAAAGAAATCCAGTAGCACCTTACAGATTACAGATATGATCCTAACCCCTTACATGGGAGCAAGCCTCATTGAATTCAATATTTACATCTTAGTAGACATGGTTAGGACTGATCCAGGCCCTCTCACAGATCCATAGAGGCCCAGGCTACCCCTAGCCATAATAAACCCTGTCCTGGGCCTATTGTTGTTCAACATCTTGATAAATGACTTGGATGAAGGAATTGAGGGGATGCTCATTAAATCTGCAGATGACACCAAACTGGGAGGGGTAGCTAATGCTGCAGAAGGCAGAGTCAGAATTCAAAATGACCTTAACAGATTGGAGGTACGACTGTACCACTCTGTTCTGCCTTAGTTAGACCACACTTGGAATACTGTGTCCAATTCTGGGCACCACAATTTAAGAAGGATGTTGACAACCTGGAATGTGTGCAGAGGAAGGCAACCAAGATGATCAAGGGTCTGGAAACTAAGCCTTATGAGGACCACTTGAAGGAGCTGGGAAAGAGGAGACTGAGAAGAGATATGATAGCCATCTTCAAATATCTTAAGGGCTGTCACATGGAGGAGGGAGCATGCTTGTTTTCTCCTGCTCTAAAGGGTAGGACTCGAACCAATGGCTTCAAGTTGCAAGAAAGGAGATTCCGACTAAACATTTGGATAAACTTTCTGACAGTAAGAACTGTTCAGCAGTGGAACAGACTCCCACAAGAGGTGGTGGACTCTCCTTCCTTGGAGGTTTTTAAGCAGAGGTTGAATGGCCATCTATCATGGATGCTTTAGCTGAGTTTCCTGCATTGCAGGGGGTTGGACTAGATGACCCTTGGGGTCCCTTCCAAATAAAATTCTATGATTTTATGAAACATAAAAAATGCAAAAACAAAATGAGGTACCACAAAAGAGTAAGTGGTTTGTCTATATATATCAGGTGATCTGAGAGGACGTGTTCATCCTGGTATAATATGGTGCCAAGAGAACAGATGCATATTTATTAATATGAACATTTTAAACTTTAATATGAAAACAGCTGTAACAGTTAACAAAGAAATTATCTTCTTTGCTTAAATGGACAGCTCCAAGTTGTGAAACTTACCAGACGTCAAAACATTAACAAATGTCTAAATTTGAGGCCACCTTTGAGCTTGAGGCCCTGAGTCAAAAGGCTCTCTGCCCCCCCCCCCCATTGGCTCAGGATTGTGCTGTGACAGTTTTTTAACTTATGTGGGCAAAAGTCCACTTCATCAGATGCAGCATACACGTGTGTGAAGAGAACAAAAAGAGAAGTAAACAGTGGAAACAAATGTCACAACACGCAAAAAGTACAGTTCAACTGACATTTGAGCAGCTTTCGCAGGAGAGTTAAACTCTCCATGCTTGGCACCAATACCTCCCATGGCTGATTGGGGGGGGGGGGTTGGTGCCCACCATTCAAAACCTGGGGCTCAGTTTCTTCCTTGCAATAGAACCCTCTGAAATCTATGGCCTAACCCTGCATGGTATCTCAGTGGGCCACCATGTGACAGGTGCTAGGGGGTCACTAGGTGACAGGGGGCTGGGATTGACTCTGTGCCATGTGTGCACAGCCCATGTACACAATATGTAAACACCTGCATAAGCAGCCTGCATGCAATAATGTATATATCATGTGTGAAGCAAGTATCCTGGACATTCTGCGTGAAATTCCCAGGTATGCAGAGGCTCACGCACAGCTGTGTACATGGGAGAGGGCAGTGCATGTAAAAAAAGCATGATTTGTGTGGGTGCCAACTTGAATAAAATATTGGGAGGGGGAACATGCCTTCATAATCGATCACAAGGCGTGCTGCACGCACACTATTTGAATGACAATGCCTATCAATTTTTCTTTGGTGAGGGGGGGGAGCGGCCCCCTGAAATATTTTATTGAGAGGGGTGGGCACTGAAGGGACCATAAGAGTTTGCTCCACTCGTGACGAGGACGCCCTTTCACGCGTTTGCGTGGCAGCACCCGTGTTCTGCGCGTGAAACTCGTTTAGGACCGTGAGGGAGGATGAGGTGACGATTCGTGAGGGCGACGCTCTGCGGGGAAAGCGAAGCCTCCGTTCAGCGGCTGCTTTTTGTCAGGGGGGGCGTTGGTTTGTTCTCTCTGAGGGGGACATATTCGTGAGGGGTTTCCTTTAATGTGAGCAGATAACGTATCTGCGTGAGGCGGAGGCGGCGGAGGCCCGCGCACCTCCCCCTCGCCCAGCGCCGCCCACCGGCCTCTTCTCTCCCGCTGCCACATCGTCCGGCGGCGGCGGCGCCGTCTCCTCCTCCCTCACGCGGGCGGCCGCCTCCGCGCGGAGGCTCCCCCACTGCCGCGGCTGGAGTTCAGGTCGGGGCGGTGCTTCCACGAAGAAGGCGAGCGGGTGGCGCGGCCTTGAAGAGAGCCGGCGGGAAATGGAGCCCTGCTGCCGCTCCCTGGGACGCCTGCTCCGCCAAGGCCGCAGCTGCCGAGCCCGCCCGTTCCCCGTTTAAAAGCTCTCCCGCCCGCCTCGCAAGCCTCGCTTCTCCTCGGCGGTGGCGGCGCCGGAGATGTGCGAGCGGCCGCCGCCGCCTGCGAAGCCGGGAAGAAGGCGAAGCAGCCGGCCGCTCTGGTCGCCGTAGACGCCGAAGCCGCCGCCGCCGCCGCCGCCGCCCGGGCGATGTGGAGCTTGGGCGCGACGGCGCTGCAGCTGCTCTCGCGGGCGGCCAAGCACGCCTTCGCCCAGGGAGCCCGGCAGGACCTGAACCGCTGGCTGCCCCGGCAGGGGGCGGCGACGGCGGCGGAGCCGGGCGAGGCGCCGGGCCGCGGAGGAGCCTCCGAGGGGCTGTTTTGGGGAGAGCAGAACGGGCTGCACCATTACCCGCCGTCGCCGCCTCCGCCCCACCACCCTTCCGTGGAGCCGTCGGTGGAGATCCTGCTGTGCCAGCTGCCCGAAGTGGGTCCCGGCTTGTCCGAGGGCAGGACGTGGCGCTGCTCGGGCTGCCTGCTGGGCACCTGCTGGTGCAAGAGCTGCCTGAGCGCGTGCTTCTTGGCGGCGCTGTGCTTCGCCTCGCTCGCCCTGGTGCGCCAGTACCTGCGGGACCTGATGCTGTGGGCCGAGAGCCTGGACAGCCTGGCCGGCGTGCTGCTCTTCACCGTGGGCTTCATCGTGGTGTCCTTCCCGTGCGGCTGGGGCTACATCCTGCTCAACGTGGCCGCCGGCTACCTCTACGGCTTCGTGCTGGGCATGGGCCTCATGGTGCTGGGGGTCCTCATCGGCACCTTCATCTCCCATGTGGTCTGCAGGAAGCTGCTGGCGGAATGGGTGCTGGCCAGGATCCAGGGCAGCGAGAAGCTCGCCGCTGTCATCCGCGTGGTGGAGGGAGGAAGTGGCCTCAAGGTGGTGGCTCTGGCCAGGCTCACCCCGATACCCTTCGGGCTCCAAAACGCCGTCTTCTCGGTGAGTAGCTCTTTGCAAGAAGCTCGGGGGTGCCCGAAGGGATGCCCTTTGCTCTCAGATGCCTGGCTTGTAAAGGGCATTAATACAGAATAGAAAGCACTGGAGAGCAATTTGGGAATAGAACATATATTCTGCCGAATCTAGGTTTTGCGTTCAAATTGTCGATGGGGAGAATGCAAATGATATTGAAAAGCATTGTTTGTGGAGATAGAACTGTTTGAAAGATTTTTGTTTTTCTCCATGGGAGTGGTTTTGAAAAGTTTGCCATGGGAGCATTTAATATATGGGAACCATAAGTCTGTGCTGATTACAGATAGGTAGCCGTGTTGGTCTGCCATAGTCAAAACAAAAAAAATTCCTTCCAGTAGCACCTTAAAGACCAACTAAGTTAGTTCTTGGTATGAGCTTTCGTGTGCATCTGAAGAAGTGTGCATGCACACGAAAGCTCATACCAAGAACTAACTTAGTTGGTCTTTAAAGTGCTACTGGAAGGAATTTTTTTTGTTTTGTCTGTGCTGATTATCCAGGAAAGATAAATAAGGGCCAAATATTACTTGGTATATAATGAAAACAAAAAAAATTCCTTCCAGTAGCACCTTAAAGACCAACTAAGTTAGTTCTTGGTATGAGCTTTCGTGTGCATGCACACTTCTTCTTGGTATATAATGGTAATCCAACATTCTCTTGTAGATCTGAACTGAAGCAGAGGTGCAGAGGCAAAAGGATTCTTAAATCTTTGCCTGCATCAAATGACATATTTCCCCCGCTTTTTGCAGGATTATAAAAGCATAACTTTTAAAACACATAGGGAAAGCTATTTATGGTGCAAGCCTAAACTCATTGAACACAATGAGACTTGGAAAACATGCATAGGATTGTTCTATTAGAGTGGGGAAATTAGCAGGAAAAGGTTGAAGCATCCTTACCTGCTGCTGCCTCCACTGTTGATTAGCCCCACAGGCTGCAGTGTTTTATTAGGTCTCTTGGGCTACAATCAACCATTACGCACATTTGAGTGCAACTTGTACTTTGGTCTGAGTAGGCTAGTAAATTCCAGCTGCCTCTTTCAGCTTTTCTGAAAAGTCTTCATGGCTTTTAAATTTCCACATAACTTCAAAAATTCCTTACATGGAATTCCAAAATAATTATTAAGGAGTATACTCCTGCATCAGAAAAAACTCCCATTTCCTTCTAACATCAAAAGAAAACTCCGTTGGAAGGAAATAAAGGTTCAATAAAATTATAGGGGCCAATTCTGTTCTTCAAATTTATGTGGTACCAAAGCATTACTGTTTTTCAAACTTGTGTCAACAATCCTCTTGATATTTAAAATAGGGAGGGTTAACTTCACATTTTCCTATAAGAAAGGTGTAGGTACTGTTGAGTTGGGACTCTTGGAAAAGCATGTGTCTATTTTTGTACAAATTTAAAGCTACAGGAGAGAACTTGCAGCTAACCCTTGCTTGAATGTTATAAATGTTTTAATCATGTGCTTTGAGTGAAAACTTACATGTGCCTTACTGTGTGTAAATAGGTGATTATAATAGGTGTTTTTTTGGGGGGGCTGGGAAATCTTAATCATACAGTACTTTGTAGTTTGCTCTTATTTTAATCCCCCCCAATAACATGCAGAAAGAACATACAGATCAGCAGCCGTGCAATGCTTCCCCCAGTGTGTAAACATATCTTTGAAAAAATCCAGCTTACTAGAGTGACTCTTCAGTGATATTATTAGTGATAAAGGGGGTAAGCAAGTGTTTTAAAACACCAACAGTTTTAATTAGGGATAACTCAGTGGATAGAGCAGGAGAGACTTAATCTCAGGGTTGTGGGTTCAAACCCCATGTTGGCCAAAATATTCCTTCATTGCAGGATGTTGGACTAGATGACCCTCGTGGTCCCTTCCAACTCTACAATTCTATGATTCTACATTTGTCACATTCAAGTACCTTACCAATGCAGTCTTATGCATGCCTACTCAGGTGTAAGCCCCACTGTGTTCATTGGGGTTTACTTCCAGGTAATACTGTGTAGAGTTGAGGTATGCAAACTTCAAAAAAAAGTTGGAGTTGACAATCTGGTAACTGAGTTTATTTTTTAGTACTTTTTAGAGGTTTAGTAAACCTTGTGAGTTTACTTTTTAGTAACTGTGCTTAGAATTGCATCTTCAGTTACTTACTTTGGGATTACTGCTATGATGCTGAGCTTATGTGTTCTTCAGTTTGTGTTTATCCTTATTCTGTGATGCCCTCTTAGATAGTCTCCCAGCTCTTTGACAGCTGCTTCTGAGTAAACAGCTCTTGTGAAATGACTACAACATTTAAAGGACTGAACCATGTGGGCAGATGCTGATCGTATTGGTGTCTCCAAGGAATTGGTTCACGTCTGTGCAGTTCAGTCACTTAAACACTCTCCCAACCCTGTGGGAGCTGTTTACAGATAAGTGGCTTTCACAGTACCAGAAGATTGCCTAAAGGTGCCTGTGTGTTGCTCCTTAAAATGTACTGTGCATTAGTGCACCTGCAACATTTTAATTTGAGCCAGCGATCCTTTTTGGAGCAAGGGCCCCAAAGTGTAACTCAATAACAGTAGATCATAAAAGAGTATGAGACTGTGTGCATTCTTTGATAATGATATCGCAGTGGTACTCCTAAGAGATGATAATGAAATTCAACGAAGAGTCTTGTGGCACCTTAAAGGCTTTTATTATGGCATGACCTTTGGTGCATCCATCTGGTGACATGGGTTCTGCTCCACAAAAGCTTTTGCCATAATCAGTTTGCTGGTCTTTAAAGAACCACTCTTTGCTTTTTGCTTCAGCGGACTAACAAGCCCACCCTTTTGAAAATTGCTATAATGAAATCTAGTAATACTACAAATGGATGAACCATGGAAGACATCAAATCACATCTGTAACTCATTTCTGGAAAATCATATTTCAGTATGCTAGATACATAGGGACATCTGGATTCAGTAATTTAGTAGGACATCTGGAACTCACTCCTTTCTATTACTTTTTTCATTGTTTTAGTACCTGTGTGAAATTGATACTCTTTGATATTTGTAATATTTCATTATATTTTCATAGTCTATCTTATATGATGGTTTTTCAACTTCTTTATTGTTTTTGGATATCCTGTCCTAGTTGTGGCAGCTTTTCACAAAATAAGGATATAACATAAATGGTGCAACATGTTAGGAGTCTGGTCCTAGCACTTACAGTTACTTTCTTAATGGCATTCTGCATGGGAATTTCAGGGAACCGAGGAACTTTTAAGTAGTCAGAGAAAAAGTAACCTAAAGACTTGTCATTATTAGCACCCGTCTATCTCGAGAGACAATGGAGTACACCTCTGGGGGTGAAGTCAAATCGCTGGAGAATCACAGCACCTGCTGTTGCTGCAGATACCAGTAACTTGTAACAGCTGCCTCCCACATTGTTTTTGCTGTATTAACACCTAGTGCTATTAGTGACCTCTCTGGGGCACAAGTGTGTATGGAGGTATGGAGGTCCTGGGCTGCCCAGACAACAAAACCGCCTTCTTGACCATTGGACCCACTGTTGGTCTCATCTACTCAACCACCGGAGGCTGACTTTGTACATGGGGAGTCCCTAACTCACCAAGAGATTGAGACCCATTGGCTACCCTCATCTGGTTTAGCTGGGGTGTGGCTGCTGTTGCATGCTGATAGCTTATCGGAGCCACAGGTGAGAGCTGAGTGCAGAGTGGGAATGAAAGGTGGAAAAGCTACCTCAGAAGGAGCACAGCATTTCCCCCACCAGAGGTACTTGTTGTTGTTATTTAGCCGTTTAGTCATGTCCGACTCTTCGTGACCCAGTGGACCAGAGCACGCCAGGCTCTTTTGTCTTCCACTGCCTCCCGCAGTTTGGTCAAACTCATGCTGGTAGCTTCGAGAACACTATCCAACCATCTTGTCCTCTGTCGTCCCCTTCTCCTTGTGCCCTCCATCTTTCCCAACATCAGGGTCTTTTCCAGGGTGTCTTCCCTTCTCATGAGGTGGCCAAAGTATTGGAGCCTCAGCTTCAGGATCTGTCCTTCCAGTGAGCACTCAGGGCTGAGTTCCTTAAGGTTGGATAGGTTTGATCTTCTTGCAGTCCATGGGACTCTCAAGAGCCTCCTCCAGCATCATAATTCAAAAGCATCAATTCTTCGGCGATCAGCCTTCTTTATGGTCCAACTCTCACTTCCATACATCACTATTGGGAAAACCATAGGTACTACCAGAGGCCTTAATACCCCATACACTTCAACTTATAGACTAGTTTCATAGAATTCTTACATTCTTACATCCAAGTCCTTTATGAGTATAAACTGATATGACATGTGTGAATTTGTTCAGTGGGGTGTATGAATAATTCTGGAATATCCTAACTGCAACCATCAGGTCATGCTAAACTGTTACAAGAGAGTAGATTCGGAGATTAATTATAATATCAGATGATTTCATTTAGCTTGAAAACATGGTGGTACTCCCATTACTTCTGTTACTTTTGGAAGCTTGCAGAAATTGTTTTATGTGATTCTAAGTATTCCTTTTAAGATGGAACAGTAAAAACTGTGTGGAAGTACTCCAGTACAGGAAATTAGTAAATAATGATCTATTGGAATAAAGATACTTGGAGTCTGTTAGGAACACTTAGATATCTGTGCTGCCCAGTCCTAAAATTGTGTACAGTACAGTACAGTAAATTCCAGTATGCTCATTGGGACATAATCCCTCCCTTTTAGGTAAATTAGGATTGCAATTATAAACTAGGTTCATGGTTGTGAAAGGCAAGCATCTTGAGAGAGCAATTCCTTTTTGAGTGCCTTTAGTTTATCTGTTCTGCAATGCAGTGTGCAGGACTGTATATTAATGGATGCTTGATGCATGAAGCTTTTCCTACAAAGATAAAAATCCAGGTGCAGAGAATCACACTGCACACACGAAGGTGAATTTCTCAATGTGATCAATGGCAATAGCCTTCTTATTTGATGATGTAAAAGGTTTGTTGATGATGATGATTTTATTGAAAACCTCAGGTAGTTGTAAAGCAGTAAAAAAACAACAACACCCAACCCACCCTCTCCCATGTAGGTTGGTCAGTTGATCTGATGCGAGACAAGATTATGTCTTCTGGACCCAACCCCCTATGATTTGACTATTTTGAATGGTAAGCAGCGCACAATCAGTACAACATGTCACTTATTGTGTCCTGTTTATAATGCTTGACATCAAAAGTTGGCCTTTTCTCCTCCATTTCTTCCTTTGACATAAAAAGCAAGTGTTAAATCAGTCTGCTTGGTAACAGATCATCAGACAATAAAGCTAAAATCCTGCAACCACATACCATAACATGGAAGTAAGCCTCATTTAGCTCAGTGGAACGTATTTCTGAGTAGACCAGAATATGCTTGCACTTTAAATGTGGGTATTAACATTTTCCATAAAATTTAAACAATGCTATCTTTACAAAGAAACTATAATTGAAATATAAAAACGGAAAGGAAAGCAGAAAATGTGATCTAAATTTTCAGCTTTCCATGATCAAGTTAATAAACGCTCAGGGCCATGCCAATGCAGTTAAGTTGCTTTCAGGACCATGTGTCATCTTCTGGCCCATGCACTCAACAGCATGGGTAAAGATCAGTGACTTTAAACAAACATACAAAAGCAAATGGTCCTGAATGTAGGTGCAAGTACAGGCATATTGGGTGATGTTGCATATTTATTAGCTTGATCATGAGTGGGTGTGTATTTGCATTATATTCTCTTTTTTCCCACAGTTAGAAGCTACTGTGTTTAGTTGCAACCAGGAAAACATTGCACTGACTAGGATAACATTTATCCAACGTGTCAGGTCAAAGGTAGTCCTTGACTCTTAGAGTGACAGCATTTCCAGAAAGATAAATAGCATTTGACTGTGAAGTAGTTAGCAGCCCACATGTCTTATCAGATGAACTACTTTTGTAAAAGCATGTCTTATTCCTGAGATTTATATTTTCTCTCTTTTTGAAATATATAAGCAAAAATACAAATATGAGAGGAAAAATTGTACGTAATCTTAAGTAAGAGTATCCAGAGAAAATACAGTGGTACCTCAGTTTTTGAACGTCTCCGTTGACGAACATTTTGGTTTTCGAATGCCGTAAACCTGGAAGTAAATGCTTCGGGTTTCAAACACCTCAGAAGTCAAACATGCCATGCAGCTTCTGCTGAGTGCAAGCTCCTGAGGCCTAGCTGTTGGTTGTTGAGTCCTTGGTTTTTGAATGTTTCAGAACCTGAACAGTCTTCCGGGATTTATTACGTTTGAAAACTGAGGTACCACTGCACTCATTTCTGCAGGAGAATGTTATAGTAGACATTTCAACACAGAGCAAAAGGGTTCCTTCTATTTTATTAACTTTTTAAGAGTTATATATGTTAGACTCACCAAATCAAATCATTGGTTTTCGAATGCCGTAAACCTGGAAGTAAATGCTTCGGGTTTCAAACACCTCAGAAGTCAAACATGCCATGCAGCTTCTGCTGAGTGCAAGCTCCTGAGGCCTAGCTGTTGGTTGTTGAGTCCTTGGTTTTTGAATGTTTCAGAACCTGAACAGTCTTCCAGGATTTATTACGTTTGAAAACTGAGGTACCACTGCACTCATTTCTGCAGGAGAATGTTATAGTAGACATTTCAACACAGAGCAAAAGGGTTCATTATATTTTATCAACTTTTTAAGAGTTATATATGTTAGACTCACCAAATCATTCATTTTGGTTGTATTCAAAGCCTTTCTCATCCATTTTAATGTTGAAGAGTATCCCCTTTTTAATATCTGTCAATTACAACTTTAGGGCTAATAACAGGTTGTCAATTAATGCATTTTTCAGATGAAAAAGCAAAAAAACAAGACCCAAGGTTTTGAATTTATTTGCATTTAAATAACAGTATCACAAATGGACCTAATTTCAGTTTACACCTGGCCATCTGATATATTACATCAATCACTTTCTTCCAAACTTCAACAACTGGAAGGCATTTCCTTCACAACTGCATGAAGCTGACACCTGATGATTGACATCTCCATCATTTATTATAAGTTCCATAAATATTGTTGACTTTATGTGGGGTGAAGAACTATTTGCATAATGATTTATATAGTGTTTCAGATTTAAGCAATATAAGAAGGATCTGATAGACTGAAAAACAGATGGCTGTTACCTTTTTTAAATCATTGGCCCCCTGCCCTTCATCAGTTGAAGTTTAAGGACATTCACACACTTTCACTGAGCACAATTGGCAAATATTTCTGTGTAATTTTGAGCTGATTCAAAAGGTGTTTCATGAATGAGGCTGTTTGCTTGTCTGGTTATAATACTTATATTCCGTTTGATAGATCCAAGAAGTTCTCAAAGCAGCTTACAAAATATTTTTATGATATGATTGCATTCAATGATAGTTTTAGGAAGAGAAATAATATAGCATCCATATGATGCTAGGTTATTTTGGAAGCATTTCCTTTCTTCATCCGTGGTCTTCCCTGCTGTTGCCAGGTAGCAATCCCACTGAGGATCTCTGAGGCAAAGGAACTAAGGCTCAGCAGCTGGACCTCACTCAGCCCATGATGGAGGCAAGTCTTGGTCAAATCAAGTAGCTATTGTCTTCCTTCTTCAAAACCTACCTTGAAGAAAGACTACAACTACTTCCTCCTACCTTGAAGAAAGGCTTTCTTAATACCAACTGTATGTAACATTTGGTAGTCACTTATTTTGGGCTCTATCCTAATCCTTATTCTAAGGAGCTCAGGGAAGATGATAGTATTGTTGAAATGAAGAGAGACAGAATTCCCTATCCCCAGGATGCATGAGCTAGAGAGGAGGGTGGTGGTGGTGAGGTAAAATCAATTAAAAATTATGGTAATCCTGTCTTTAATAAAAAAAGAAATCTGAATTTTAATGCAAACATGTTGAAAGGCACAACATTTATTACTATGTGTGTCCCTTGGTCCCAGGTAATTATATTTTCCACCTACGTGTTCTTATATTATAAATATTTATGATGCTACCAGGCAAAAAGCCTGGGCATTTGTTTTTCATATCATAGAGGAATACAGTTTTGTGAGGTAGCTGCTACAGCCAGCAACCATTTTAGGCACAGCCAGTTGATATGCAATTGCCGACACGCAGGTCCTTTTGGACCCAGAAGAAGGTGGAACGGAGGTGGCCGATGTGCTGTGTGGCCAGAACAGAACCCCCACGTGAAATGGTTGCCACCTGCATCTGATCTGCAAAATTCTAGGCACTTGCTACCGTCTGATCTTAGTCACAGTTATGTAGAAGTAAGCCTCACTTTGTTCAGTGGGACTTACTTCCTTATAACTGATCAAAGGACTACAACCTTTGCCTTCAAGTAAGTGGTCTTGCTTTATATTCTTGTATGTCTACAGCATAAGCCAAAAAGACATAATTATGTTTCATAAATCTGTGGTGCTAAAGGTTTTGAATTATGCTCCTAGATTACATAGATAAAAAACCATGTTTTAATTGTTAAAGTAGCCTGTTAGTACACATACATTTAGGAAGGGTATGAATTTCAAAATGAGGAACTTAATAGAAGTTAATTATTCTAAGTGGTCTTTTTTCTTTTTCTTGGTAACTTAAATCAAAATAGATAACTAAATTAAGACCAGTCTGCTCTACTTGCAAAGCAGTGTGAGAAATAAATAAGAAGGAGTAAATATATGATTAGCCCTTTGTCTCTCAACCAAGAAAGTAGCTTCCTTCAACTGTGCAGAATTTGTGGTTTGCTTCTTAGTGGATCACTATGGTATGTGGTCTCCAAACTTAGATGTTCTGCGCCCCCCCCCCCAAAAAAAGGTGTTGGGATGAAAATCTTATCTGGATCCCTCTGAGGTCTGAATTGCACATGATGTTAAGTGCATTACCTGCTGTGTCCTTTGGGGTTCTTTTATTTGCTAGTAAGTGTGTGTACACATGTGTCCGGGACTCAAGGCGGCTTTGCATAGATAAAATAGAAAAAGCTAAAAACAGAAAAGACAAAAATTAAAACATTTTAAGATAGATCCATTAAAAACACAGGCAACAATAAAAGCCTGTTGGAATAGAAACATCTTCACCTTCCGGCGGAAGGACAGGAAGGAGAGAGCCTGTCTACCTTGTCTAGGAAGGGAGTTCTGAGATCTTGAAGCAGTCACCAAGAAGGCCCTCTCCCATGTCCAGAGCCAAGAGCCTGGGCAGGTTCATATGAGGGAATGGGGGTCTTTCAGATAGCTTGAGGTTGGAGTGGCATCTCAGTGACAGACTCTGCTCCCATTGGACACAAGTTTGTTTGAACATCTGTCTTCTATTAAGTCGGACTATTGCTTCAACACTGACTGGCAGCAGCTTTCCAAGACAGGAGTCTTTCCCAGCCTTACTTGGAGGTCTGGAGATTGCTGAATATAAAGCATGTGCTCTGCCACATAGCTGTAGCCTTTCCCCCAAACTTTCTGTAAGGATTTGGGTGCCTATGATTTTATGGGCCAGGGGTGGAGTCCGCTGACCCATTCCTATCCCTCCTCCCGCCATGTGAACCCTGGTTAAAATCCCTATAAAGATTTTAAAAACAATCTTGTAAATTGAATTCTTCCAGGTTTCTCTCTTTCCCCCTACATTACAGTTTTCTTAAAAAGGTTCTGATGTAAAAATAGATATACAAATGGTTTTATCAAATATGGGTGCCCTAATTTTATTTAAGCATAAAACAATGTTTATTTTCTATATTTGAAAAAGGTATGGTGACTTTAGATTGGATTTAACTGCATCTTGCTAATGAGTTCACTAGACATGCCTCTTTCCTACTGTATGATACTTAGTCCTGAGCCATTTTAGGATGAAAGAAGAAGCAAAGATCATGATCTGTACAGATAACATCTTACCAGTAGCCTGGGTACATTACAGGCTGAACATGTTTGCTGTCGAGAGGTGTTCATCTAATCCTTGTGATTGTTTCAGAGTACGGTCAAATTTAACGAGTGCCCTACTTAGTATATCTGGTTTCTAATTTAATATTTAAAAGGCAGAGAAAGTACTAGTTGCACCCTCCTGGCAATAAAGTAGGTCTCCCATGTGTAAGCTTTCGTAATGTCCCAGATTTCAACAGAATTACAAAAGTTATCAGAAAGTGCCTTTTGGATATATAAAGCTGGTAAGTTTATTCACATACCTGTCAATAAAATTTGCTGTAAAACTTCTGCCTAAGTTGAATTCATGCTACTGGTGCAAATACTTTCTTGGATTTAGAAGTACAGTGGTGCCTCGCAAGACGAAATTAATTCGTTCCGCAAGTCTTTTCGTCTTGCGAGTTTTTCGTCTTGCGAAGCATGGTTTCCCATAGGAATGCATTAAAAATCAATTAATGCGTTCCTATGGAAACCGCCTTCAGACCAGGTCCGGGGACAGTCTGTCCCCCGACCTCTTCTGAAGGCCGGCGGGGGGGGGGGGCGAAAGTCTTTGCTCCCCCTTGCCTGCCTTCCCGGGAGAGCGGAAAACGCAGCGCTGCCTTCCCGCTCTCCCCCCTGCCTGCCTTCCGCGGAAAGCGGGAAGGCAGCGCTGCGTTTTCCGCTCTCCCGGGAAGGCAGGCAGGGGGGAGCTCCTCCCGCCTGCCTTCAAAAGCCGTCCGGGATAGCGGGAAGCGCTTCCCTGCTATCCCGGACCGCTTTTAAAATGCTGGCGGTGGAGAGCAAAGCCTTTCGCCCCCGCCGGCCTTCCTGGACCTCTTCTGAAGTCCGGAGGGGGGGGGGGAAAGGCTTTGCTCCCCACCGCCAGCATTTAAAAGAGGTCCCCGGAGATTTCCCCATGGGCTTTCGTCTTGCAAAGCAAGCCCATAGGGAAAATCGTCTAGTGAAGCGACGCAAAAACCGAAAAACCCTTTCGTCTTGCGGGTTTTTCGTCTTGCGAGGCATTCGTCTTGCGGGGCACCACTGTACTGTAATAAATTGCCTAAAATTATGAAGTAATTTGTTCACTACTCAAGTGTTTCAGCTGATCACCTTACTGGAGTGCTAAAATGTATTTGATTACTCATGTCACCACTTCATTTTGAAGAGATACTGTTAAAATACCAACACTGTTCTAAAATAGTGGCTACAGGCTATGTTGTGAATATTTTTTTAAAATCATCATTCTAATGCTACATAATGTAATGGTACATAATGCTAAAATGAACAGAATATCATTTTAATGTGTCTTAAAGTGTCTGCTGGGAAGGGCTGTTTTCGTTAAAACTTTAGAAGCCGTTTGGGTCTTTGTATTGCTTGACTTAGGAACATGTTTTAGACCAGCTATGTTGTACTTCAGGCCCCCACCCCTAAATAGGCCTGTGAAGTGGATTTGAAAAAAACCTACCATGTCCAACTGTTCCATCACCTGACATTCATATGACATCAGGTGCTGTAGTGGTGATGTCTCTGTGCCTAATTCCAAAACGAAAATTGGGAGCGCACTATAGGTGGAATGATTCTTTCATTCCAGTGACTGCTTCAGTTTGGCACTTTAAAAATTGGTGGCAGGTTCAAGTGGGAAAGAAGAATTGGGAGGGCATTTAGAGTACATTCTTGATTCTTCTTTTGCAGCCAGGGTTTAAAATTTGAATCACCTGATGTCATGATGACAGATGATTGACCCGTGGGTGGCCTTGCTCACCTGTCAAAGTCACCTGTGGGTGGGCCAGTTGAGGGTCTGGTTTGTTAGCTGCCTCAAGTTTCCCTGAAGTTTCAGCTGTTGGAGAATGCAGCAGCCCTGATGTTGACAAGTGATAAACAATTAGGCCAATTCTTCATCAGCTTTACTGGCTACCTATTGGCTTCTAGGAGCAATTTAAATTGCTGGTATTGACCTTTTAAAGCAGGCTTCCTCAAACTTGGCCCTCCAGATGTTTTGAGACTACAATTCCCATCATCCCTGACCACTGGTCCTGCTAGCTAGGGATCATGGGAGTTGTAGAGATAGATTAGGTAGTTCCTTGTGGCCCTCTTTTTCAGTCCCTGTGTGGAATGATTGGTAGAAATAGAGCAGTGTATTTTTTATTGTTTCTACTCGTTGTTGCATTGTTCTACTATTCAAATAACATTTGTATGTTTAAGTGGTTTTATCAGATATTTTATGTTCCCTTGGAAAACACTGTTGCTAGGTGGCTGACAAGTCTATAAAACAAATAGAAAAGGTAAAGGTACCCCTGACTGTTAGGTCCAGTGACGGACGACTCTGGGCTCTATAGGCCGAGGGAGCTGGCGTTTGTCTGCAGACAGATTCTGGGTCATGTGGCCAGCATGACTAAGCCACTTCTGGCAAACTAGAGCAGCTCACGGAAACGCTGTTTACCTTCCTGCCGGAGCAGTACCTATTTATCTACTTGCATTTTGACGTGCTTTCAAACTGCCAGGTGGGCAGGAGCTGGGACTGAACAATGGGAGCTCACCCCGTCATGGGGATTCGAACTGCCGACCTTCTGATCAGCAAGCCCTAGGCTCTGTGGTTTAGACCACAGCACCACCCGTGTCCCTTCAAACAAATAGAATTAAACTACAAATTATAAACTGTATTTCTTAATATGTGGAAAAAGCCTACCAGCAGTTGGGCTATTAAATATGACATACTAGATTACTTTCAGAACCTCAACACTGTTGGCAGTATGTGTCGTCACAGGCCTCTAGTATTGAGTACTAGAATGTTTGTTTGTATTCCTGTGGGCAAGCTCCTACTTGGAATGTATTACCAAAGGTAACTTATAAATACATTCATATTTTAAAATATAATGTGTTTGTCATACTGAATTTATAAATACTTGGCTGTATATCAAAGGAGCCACACCCTGGGAATGGCTTCAACTGGCTGGCTAAACCAGGTGAGGGTTGCTGATGGGTCTCAAACCCTTGGTGAGTTAGGGACTTCTGCATGCAAAGACAGGCTCTGGCATATTGAGCAGATGAGACCAATAGTGGGTCCAACAGTCAAGAAGGTGATTTCTGCACATGCTGTAGGGAAATGAGGGGCATATGGGGCTTGTCAACCTGGGAAGGGTAACAGTTGCTTGCAGGATATCTTTGGGAGAAGAAAAAGCTAATGAATAAACCCTGCAGAAATCTGGAGTGGAGTCCCTAAAGCGGTTGGATGGCGTCTTGTATGCCCCCTTCTGGCAACTCCTGCAGCCAAGCTGGTATTAAACATACTGTTCTGCTTTCCTTTGGACCACATCAGCCAGGCTGAGAGGGGGGAAGCCTAACACCTCCATACACAGTGCCCAGGCTTGTGCCCCAAAGAGGTTACTTCAGTGCTGCTAAGGCAGGGTTTGACTTCACCTCTGGAGGTGCATTCCATTGTCTCTCATTTCACTAAGGGGTTCAAGGCAATATACATGATCCCTTCCCACCTTTTTTAATCCTTATGTCTCCTCAATACTAGTGGAGCACCCTCTGTCATTACTGTGGTACCTCTGGATACGAACGGGATCTGTTCTGGATCCCCGTTCACATCCTGAAGTAAACGCAAGCCACGTCTGCGTGTGTGCGGGTCGTGATTTGCCGCTTCCGTGCATACGTGTGACGTCATTTTGACCGTCTGCGCGAGTGGCGAAACCTGGAAGTAATGCGTTCCGTTATTTCCGGGTCATCGCAGAGCGCAACTCGAAAGCGCTCAACCTGAAGCAACTTCAACCCGAGGAATGGCTGTATATCACAATAACTCAAGATTATAAAAGATTATGGTTATTTTCCATAATCCTCATCTTGCGTACTTTATTGTAAAACTTTCATTTTTGTTGTACAAAAATTTGGGGCAAGCAGTGTGATGTCTGTAGAAAGAGGTTCAAATGAAATATAGAACAGGAGCATCACTCTGGACTGTGATGCAGAAATATAGTCATGAATGGCTTCTTAAGAACACTACAATGTTTTGAGAAAAAGTTTCCAATTTATTTCCCAATCTAGATCTGATGAAACACCCTTAAAAACAAAACGAAAGGAATCTGGTATGAACTGCAGAGTTTTGCAGTTGCAGGAATTGTAGTAAATGACATATCCTACTTGAACTGTATAGTCAAAAGCTATACAAAAAAGCTGGAAAAGAGATTTAACTGGAAGAACTAATAGGTGTATTTTCATAAATGTATTAGGTGGAATTTTCCATGTAGCTACTTATTTACTTCCTGATTTAGACCTTTTCCTGAAATAGGTTATGCATCTAGTAATCCAAAATGATTGTAATATTATTCTAACTTTCATTTTTAGCATTCATAAATAATTTTTGAAATCCTTAAGCCAATTAAAATATGTAAAAATATTTTCCCAGTAGACTTATGTAGCTTCATAGATGCTGTCATGGATTTTGTACTTCAAAATAAATTTTAATTACTTGATGTTCAAATATGAACATATGGTTGTACTCTTAGGTCTATTGCAGTAAGTGGTTCCTATTAGCCTTGGGGCTGGTGATGGTGTCTTTGGGAGATTTAGAACATGTAACTAATCAAGAGAATTCCTTTTTTCAGGTTACATTTTATGCCTTCTTTTTTATTTAGATAACAGATCTTTCATTACCAAACTATCTGATGGCTTCTTCCATTGGATTGCTTCCAACTCAACTCTTAAACTCCTATCTGGGCACCACCTTGCGCACTATGGAGGATGTCATTGCAGAACAAAGTGTTAGTGGCTACTTCATTTTTAGTTTACAGGTAAGCCATTTTTTAGCCCTTACTCAAAAAATTCATTTTTATAGCCTTTTGTCTCATTGCGGTATGTTTTTAATGAAAGTAAGTCCCACTGTGTTAAGTGGTATTCACTCCCAGGTAATCTGCATGGTTAATATTGGCTCTTGTGGGGGCGAGTTTTGTAGTTTGAGTATACAGTAGAACCTCTACTTACAACCGCCGCCACTTGCGGATGTTCCAAGTTGCAACCGCGGCAAACCTGGAAGTAACTGGTGGGTTTGCTGCCGTTTGCGCATGCGCAGGAGTGGCGATCGCTGTTCGCTCATGCACACAATGGCTGCTCTCCCAGCGACCCGTTTCGCCATAAGGACAGGCCTCCAGAACGGATTGTGGTTGTGAGTAGAGGTTCCGCTGTATGTTGTGTGAAGACGTACTTTTCTTTTGTCTGTCCTGACTCTCTCCACATTTAGCTTCATTGAATAGCCTCGGGTCATATGATATGAGAGGAGAAAAACTCCTTCCCTCCACTTTCTCTGCACTACACATATGTGAACGTGATATTCTTTTTAACGCAGTCGCTGCTAGCGTGACCTATAAAGCCTATTTAAAAGTTCACCTTTTCCCCACACTTTGAATCTTTTCCTTGTGCTTATTACTGCTGTTGAAAATATTTTTTTAAAGTACTATCACTTCTGTTTCATTCACAGATTGTAATAAGTATAGGCCTCATGTTTTATGTTGTCCACCGGGCTCAAGTGGAATTGAATGCAGCCATAGTTGCATGTGAAATGGAAATGAAGACATCACTTGTTAAAAGCAGTCTACCAAGCAACAGCAACTCATCCTTTTGCAGCAAGAGGACGCTTGCAATTTCTGGAGGAGGAATCAACATTGTATGAGTCGCGCCCCCCACCTCCTGAAGTATTATATTAACTTTCTTTGTGAAACTGGACAGCCTAACATATTGCCTAGACATCTCAAAAAGACTTAAATCCCGAACAGTGGAGGATCTCAAACAACCTTGGTGGTTTTTAAATTGCAAAATGGGCGGCTTTTTGTAAGGTGGCTATGTGACTGTAAATATAGATGTAAGTCTGGCTGCACCTTTCGTCATTATTATACGTGTCATGGCCTGTAGTCTGCACTTTAGGTTTGTTTTGTGTTTCCTTTTTCAAATGGAGAAAAAATACCCTTGAAGCAAATATTTTTTTCCTTTCTGCTTAGCGTTATTTATAAGGCTGACTAATAATATACAGTAGATCTTCAATGCTGGCGAATGAGTGTAAAGTATGCAACTCCATGTACAGTACTCTTGAATGTGCTTAGCTTTCAAAGTATTTCCAGAAAGCAGTATGTTCTTCTCTCACGAGCAAGAGGGCAATCCAGCAAAGGGAAGGTTCTGCTTCTTAGGGCTGGGAAGGCAAAACTCTAGTACTTTCTGGAAAGGACAGCTCTCTCTCCCTCCCAGTATCCAGTCATTTCCTGTCTGCGACAGGTTAAAGGGTTTCTCCACAGTTCTTTTGGGGACCTGCTAAAAAAGGAAAGTGCGGGAGCATTTTTGCTATTTGGGGACTATCTGGCTCCCTTACCTTGCTTTTTTTTAATTTCTTGTGGGGCCAGGGGGAGAACACATTATATAAATATTTGGTTGAATGTATTTTTGTAAGCCACTGAAATATTGTGGAGCCATTCATAATTTTTCACGTAAGTTTAAATCCTACTTTGTGGGACTGAAGTGCTCTTATATAACGTTTTGAGTTACGCTGTGTAATATGCAAAGTAAAAGAGAAACTACAAAGAACTTAATATGATTGTGGCCAATAGCAGTCTGAAGGAGAACTTGTAGGTGAAATACAAGTCTTTGACCTGGTTTTATCATCCTCGTTAGTGACGAAAAGGGCTCTTCCATTACAAACGCATTTCTAGCTAGTTAGAGTTTGGGTGTGTGTAAATCGGCTTCGCACCGTAAGACTTGCAAAGCAGGAGGAACTAAATCTCTCTGAAAATACTATGGTACTAACAGATAACGTGGCCTTTATTTTATGGGGAAGACCTTTTGGTTTTTCTTTAATAAAAGCTTTAAAAATCAACGCAGTTCCTCCCTAATACTTTCCTCCGGCCATCAAATGATGCTCTTCTGGTATGTTTTGTGCAGTACATTGGTACTTGTACCAGTGAAATGCTGTGAAGATTGCATGTGCCCCTTCTTCTTCTTTGCATGTGTGAAACATTTGCAAAAATTAGGAAAAACAGGTTTTCCATCTTAAAAAAAAAATGACTAGAAAAGGGCAGAAATGTCTTTCAAGGCTCAGGAATCCGTAAATGTTTTTAAAAGAATATATTTCATATGATATGATGGACTCTCCACAGAAGGATCGCCAAGTCTCTTCTTCGTGGGTTTGAACAGACTGAAATAATCTTGTGTGTGTCAGTTCCATAATTCTTTACAGATACATATTTGTATACTCTCAAAAAATGCTTCATAGAAGTTGGAACCAGCACAAAACTACTTTGAACTCAAATAACCTTATTTTTTTGTCTTAATTAGTTTCTTGTCAACAATAAAGTACAATTTGGGCTGTTACAATTTTGTGTTAACTTATTGTCCCTCCCTTTATTTTTTGCATGTGTGTCACCTGGATGCAATCAGTTTGGGGTTGTTGTTTTTTGCCAGTTATGTGTAAACTGTAGAAAACAAGGGCCACAGTCTAAAACCATATGTCCATTAGCTTTTGTGTTTGGTTGTGGCAAATTGCTTTCAGGGTTATAGTTAGTCCAGAATAGTTTGCCATTGAGAATATACCATACTTTTTTCGGGTACAGTAATTGCACAGTTCCAATATGTCCCCAGTCACCTTGAAATGGTGGTCAAACATCTTAGCAACATTTCCTTTCTTGAATCTATTGACATTTATGGAACTACTTGCAAGCAACTGTTTGGGGGGGAATTTAGTGTTATTCTCCTACACCTGCATTAGTTTGTCCCTTTTGAAAACTGACAGACCGGTTACTATTTAAGGGCACTGTTTGACAGTGAAAGATTGCTGATCCCTTTGTTACCAAGGCTTTTTATTTGAAAAGTAACTCCAGTAAGCAAAGTAACCTGGATGTCATCCCACTTAAGACTTTACCAATACATGTATTTTGTGGACTCCTTTGATGACAACAATAAAGAAGACTTTGCAAAGCTGCATTCTCAAGTGCTTTTAGTTCCATTGTGTTTTGCAACCAAATTAACTTCGCTGTGTAAACATTTTAAAACAATAATCTCCTTAAAGTTTCTGCTTTTGGCGTGATAACTTGTGTACAAGTTAATAGAAAATATGCATAAAAGTATTTTTTTCCTTTTCTTTTTGTATCTTGCCAATCATTTTATACAATAAATTCACTCTTTATTCTGCTTGTGTAGATGTGAGCTTTAAGTCTTCTACTGTAGCATGTGGCTTGGCTCATTTGATAGAGCCACCTACCAGCCATCACTGGTAGAAGGCCTCTTGTCTGCTCCTGCTCAATGTGGGTTAAGCTATAGGCACTGGCTCCCTTTGTATGTTAGTACATGGAGGATCTTATATAGACTTAGAACACAGGAAGGTATTTCTAGTCGAGCATCCTGTTCTTTTGTGGCCAACCATATGCCTGTCAGAAGTCCAAAAGCAGGGCAGCTTAAAATAGAGGAGAAAACTTGCATCCTGCTCTGTTTTAATGGCTGCATCGAAATTCTGCATGTTATCCAAATGCTTTCCATGCACGTTAAGAAAAAAATTGTGTGATGTCTGGGATTTCTGGAATGTTATAAACCTTTTTGCATCAAGCCAGTTTTTTCATGGAATATTTTAACATCTCTTTCATGCCAAGTCTTATAATCTCAGCAAGACCTGGCGTGTGTGTTGGGGTTAGAGGCATCGGTGCAGTTGAGTGAGAGAATGGGTGTGTTCTCAGTACATGTATGTGCCCCCCCCGTCCCATGTGACAGTGAGGGAGAAATTCCCCAGCCCTGTCCTAGAGCTAAATGAGCCTTGTGGAAAATACCCAGGGGCTTGTCAGAACCACTGGCACTAACCTGTATTGTCACACACAAAGCAGGGCCCTGGTCTGTGTCAGTTCTAAAATTGTGAGTATGTTTTACATATGATGCACCAAACGTGACTTTTTGTCGTTGGAGCACAAAGCATCTCCTAAGATCAAGCCTTTGCAGATGTTTTCAGTGCAGACATTGCAGGCTAAAAATATCGTCAGATGTTTTTTAAACAGTATAGTGTGCAATAGGCAGCTGTTTTGTTTGTAGCATGGATCTTCAGACTGTCCAGTTCTAAAGAGATCAGATCAGATCGATTATGATAAGTATCTGAAGATTATGAAGTTCATTCTTGCCGTTTCCTGTAAAACTGAAATAGTTCTGAGGACAGCAATGTTACTTGTTTCCATATCTCATTTTAAGCAGCTGATTCAGAGTTACTGTACCTCGCAACATGATGTGCGAAGGCTAGAAAAATTACAGGAACCCTCCTCCCCCGGTTTTTTGCTTGAAGCCTTTTTGGATGGATTATGAAATATTTTCTTTTAGAATGATGAATGAAATATTTAAGGTAGGAAGGCAAGGTATATGGAAAACAAGAGGAGACATACTTTTCGGTATAAATAGTAATTTGTTTTACCATAATGTTGCAGGTTTCTGTTTTTATTTTTGTCATAAACCAGCAAAACTAGAGAGTTGCTAGGCTCCTTATACAGTAGTTCATCAACTTGTAGCTCCATTTGTGACAACAACTTTTAAAAAAAGGCAATTCGCAACTATTGTCTGAACTACTTTTAGATATGATAATTCTGTGTTGAACCAAGGTATACATAATGCATTTTCCTGAAGTAACAAACCACTCTGGGAATTTTTTTCTTTTTTTTTTGCAATTGAGTGGCTAATGAAATTTTATGAAATAAATAAATTGACTTTCAATATGTAAAGACTGTGAAAAAAAGTTTGCACCCCCCATTTTTCTGAAGCTTTCTTGTTTCCCCAGAAATTTTACATGTCTACTCCCAGTCCAGCATTTTATTTTTCTGTATAAAGGAGATCTGTGGCATGCAGTTTCTGAGCTGTTTGAATTCTGCATTGGTAATATCTAGAGCTATACTGACAGTGGCAGATTTAGAAAATGAGAAGCAGAGGGTGGAAGACTTGGCTGGGAAAACTTGCATGGGAGGCTGCTCTTGATCTTTCAGTCTGAAGACAGCCGGCAAGACTCTGAATACCTGATGTGTCTCTGCTCTATTGATCTATTTTGCATAGCTCACCTAAAGGATGGCCACAAAATCTTTCAGGCACAGCGGGAATTGCTGAATTGCTGCCTATAAACCTACTGGAGTTCTTTCCTTTCAAACCACACTCCACTTCGGCTCTCACTACTCTGTAAATTAGGTAGCTATACCGATTCCCCCCCCCCCATAATCTTCCAATCATAAGTTAATATCCTTCCAATTATAAGTTAATATCCTGTCCTTGATTTGGGGAATTAATCGGGAATACAAAAATTAGCTTTGTGGATAACTCCACAAATGAGTTCCTATCACCACACAGGCGCTAGACAGACATACAAGAAGGGAAGGTGGTGAGAGGAGTTGTACTTGAATCCCTAAAATAGCTTTCTTGGGGTCAGTAAGAATTAGTTGCTACTGTTAGCTCCATCACCCCACCCTCCTGCAAGGCTAGCAGCCAACCTATTTGCTTAGCTGGGGGTGCAGAGAGGAGAGAGAGTTATGAAGTGTTTATATGCAGTTCAAACAACAAGATAGATGGTGTGGTCAACGGCCGAGTATGGTGTGTCGTGTGTGGGCACGCTGCATTTGCTCTCATCCTTGGGTTTTATTTTCACTGACTTTTGTCAAATGCCTTGAATGAAAAGGCCCTAATAATAACAGAACTTGAAATTTAGTACCATTTGCCAGTGTTGCCCGGGGCAATTACCGTATTTTTTGCTCTATAAGACTTTTTCCCTCCTAAAAAGTAAGGGGAAATGTGTGTGCGTCTTATGGAGCGAATGCAGGCTGCGCAGCTATCCCAGAAGCCAGAACAGCAAGAGGGATTGCTGCTTTCACTGCACAGCGATCCCTCTTGCTGTTCTGGCTTCTGAGATTCAGAATATTTTTTTTCTTGTTTTCCTCCTCCAAAAACTAGGTGTGTCTTGTGGTCTGGTGCGTCTTTTAGAGTGAAAAATACAGTATTACCCTCTCGGAAGGGCTTCTGAATGTAGAAAGTTTTAGCGACTGTTTCTCACACTGTTCTGTGTGATCTCTGTGCAGTCATATGCCTTAAAGAGCAGCATTTCAGAAACTTCAAAAGCTCAGAAGAGCCTGCAGCCTCTGCCCCTGAGAAGGGGAACGCTATGAAAACTCTGGATCTATATGTGGCTCAAGGCTTTTTCCTCATTTTCTTTTCCATCACCGCCTGTATAGCATGATAGGAAACTTCCTTTAGAGCTTCAGAATATTTCTCGTAATCCTTGAAATACTTTTTCACCTTGGCTTTAATCTGTTTTCATCTCCATTTTTAAAAAAACTTCATCTTTAAACCAACCAACCAAAAGGATACAGGCAAAATGAGACACAAAGCATTTCCTCTCATTATTTTTAGGAAAAAAATCCTTCACTATTATCTTTTTTAAAAAACGGGAAATTTCTGCAGATGCTATGTTTGATGTGTGGAGAAGGTTTTCTGTGCCTGACAGATATGACTGGTGTTTTCCTGCACCCCACAGGTTCATATCATCAGTTTCCACCCACACTGTTTGAACTTCCTTGAGCAAAGAACGTCAAGACTAGGCCATGTGTGGCTCTCTCTGGATTTGGGCCTGAAATTTTTTTGAGTCGATACCCCTGCCTCTGTACTGATGCCCCTGTCCAATGGTGCTCTTGTAGTAGCCTTCAAGGGCACTGGCACTTTCTGGCCTCATCTGATTTTGACCATGACCACCTGGCACAGGAGATTGGGGAATGCATCAAAATGCCACAGTGGCCTTGGTGGTGCCTAGAACGCTGCCAGTTCAGATATCTTATGGGTTTAATCTTTCTATTCCCACAACATTGCTAGAGGGGATTAAGCTGACATGCAATTCCTTCAGGAAACTGACCTGGACAAGCCCTGAATCAGTCTGAGGCGGCCCCATTTCTGTTCTTGATTCAGGATTCATCTAAATCTTTTGCTCACACTTAACATATGTATATGTGCACACACTTTCAATGATTTGTGTAGCAAGTGGTCAAACAGTTTGCTTTCAGGTGTATATTATTAGGAATTGCATGTCCGCTATGCGTATCCTGCCACGATATTGGTGTCGGGCAGTCATGCTAGAGGTACTGTCAATGTAATCTCTTCATTGCATTGGTTGACCTTCCTTTCGAACATTTTTTTGTGGGTTGAACCTTGTTCAGATCAGTCCTCCAGGTTCATTTAAGAATTCAAAGGTCTCCTTTGAGCCTTCACATCCTGGGTATCTTGACAACAAAGCCTAATCTCAGTTTCTTTCGGAGAATCATAAAATTGTAGAGCCTTCTGAAGTGCAGGAATCTTGCCCAATGTGGAGCTCAAACCCACAACCCTGAGATTAAGAGTCTCATGCTCTACCGACTGAGCTACCAGTGACTGAAACCAGTCTTTGCAAACACTCTTTAAGGGGGTCTCGTTGCTTGATTTCCACAATGGCGCTATGGGTTCCTCCCATGCAGCTTGTGCTAAATGAGAGGAAAACTTCCCTGCACCCACCTCCAAATTGGTCATTTTGCTATTCTCCCATATACGTGTCTGCGCAGAGATTACAAAGAAGAAAGGCAGGTTGTTTATCTGTTGGTTTTTGTTGTTCCCAATGGCTATCTGTGTAGTCAACTGTTGCTGGCCTACCTTTTGATTTGGTCTTGTGTACAAATAACCCGATAGAGATCCTTGGAGCCAACCTTGAGCCATTTAGTGACTTGGAGTGGGGAGTGCAGTGTTTTCAAAACGCTGCACAGATGGTTGCTCAGCTCAGAGAACAACAGCTACACCTCAGGAGCATGCCATTCCGTGTAGCTCTGGTATTATGGGATACACTCCCGGCTGAAAGATGAGACTCCTGGTCTGTATTGGCATTCTGCTGGCTTTTGAAGATGCATCTGTTTACACAAGGACTTCCTTGAGCTCTCGGCCTGAGTCTCCTGCTTGAATAGCTGTATTGTTTTAATGGGATTTGTTTTCTTGTGTATTTTTTTATTATCATTGATGTTTAGATTTTAATGTTTGCATAGCTGGTTTTTATACCACTTAGAAGTTTATTTTGGCACCAAGTGGCAGATAAATAAATGATTGGATGCGAGAGCCCTCCTTTGAAAGTTTACTTTGTAAACTATGCCAATTGCTGAAAGTAATCAGGGCCTCTTAGGCTAAAAAGCCTCCACCTTTGGGACTCATTAGGAAGCTCCTGTTAATAAACACATGTACACAATCAAGTTTTCACTTTGACCCAGCAGAAAATTTTTGTATTGAATCTCTATAACCTGCTTAAGCATCCCTATATTTAAGACTGAACTGGGGAGCCAGTGGCCCCCCAGATGTTATTGAACTCAAACTCCCATCAGCCCCAGGCAGCATGGCTAAACGGTCAGGGGTGATGGGATTTGTAGTCTGGCAACATTTAGAGAGCCACAGTTTCTCCAGATCCTTGATCCTAAGAGATGAGTAACAGATGCATCTGTGTCGTTCAGCTTCAGATCAAAACGTTTTTCTGCTTTTTGAGGTGATGCCAGTGACACATAACAACCTCCATCTAAAATGCTTGATCTGGAATGATTCTTTGACATGTGAAAGTCATCGCTGGATAATCAAGGGATGCAATGAAATTGCCTTCAAGTTCTTCGTTATGTTTAAAGTCTTTAAAGATTAAAAGCGTTTGATATCCTCTCCTGACATCAGAGAGGGGAAACACCGCTTGTGATCACTGTTAGAACTTTATTCACACTTCCTTTGTACACAAATTAGTTGCTTTCACAGGAATTAAGAATTGGTTCTGCTGTATCAGAGTTCATCTACTTCAGTTCTCTGCTTCCAACAGTGGACAGCCACACTTTACTATTCATTTCAAGACAGGGTACATGGCCTCTCAGTATTGGGACTCTGTTGGACTTGTCATTGGCTCATGTGCATTAAAAGCTCCACATTCCTTGCTTTCAAAAATGCCTTTTGAACTAGCATCTATCCACATACTGTGATCATAAGTTGCCACTTCCTTTTGACTCTTTGCATCTACCCTCGTTCAGCTGTACTGGAATATGTCTGAGTTCTAGCATGTGTGTTTATGCGGGGAGAGTTCCTTATTTGCTCTCCCAACATCACTCACAATGTACAGCATCGATCATGCCCGCCACAACTGTGCAGTTAAAAATCTGAAGCATATTTCCTCTGAGGTATCCTACTGAATTCAGTGGGCCTTACTCCCACAACAGTATATACAGGCGTGCAACCCTACAGTGCAGTCTTTTACTTCTTTTCAAAAGAGAATTTCTATAGCACAGGGTGAGCACACATGTGGAAATCAAAGAGACTGCCATGGGCATTTCACAGAAGAAAAACTGGTAGTGCCATACCCTCCCACATTTCTCCGATGAAAATCGGGACGTCCCATTCCATAATGAAAATTTTACTATTTATAACCCTCACATCTTACTGGGTTGCCCCGGCCACTCTGGCTGGCTTCCAACATATACAGATACATAATAAAACATTTAAAAACTTCCCTATGCAGGATTGCCTTCAGACGGTTTGGGGATTGGATAACTCCATAACCTCCAACATTTCTCCAATGAAAATAGGGACATTCTAAGGAAAAGCGGGACATTCTTGGATCAAATCAGAAACTGGGACAGCTCTAAGTCAGGGATGTTCCTGAAAAATAGGGACACTTGGAGGGTCTGTAATGCTTAAAGCCCCCCTTCCAACAACAGACATAACACACTGCAAAACAAACAGACAAAAAGAGAGGGAACATCCCCCCAAAGAGGCAATTCTCCTCAAAACAAAAAGAAAAATTCATTTTTTAAAAAATTAGGAGGGGCAGGGGACCTCAAGGAAGGTATGTCTGAAAGGGGTGGACTTCGGCCTTTCAAATTTCAGCAGCACCCTGTGTGATGCCAAAATTCGGAGCTCTCCCGCCTCCTGGCTTCCACTCAGCTCAATTTGCTATATCATAGTTGTGGCACTCCCTAGTGCCCAGTGTGGCAGAACCGGTCACGTTGCCCTAAATCTACCTCTGTACCTAAGAGCAGTAGCTTAGCCTTTCAGAGCAACCCTAAATATATGTCTGCTCAGAAGTAAGGCCTATTGAATTCAGTGGAGCTTACTCCCAGGCAAGTGGGGTTAGGTTTGCAGCCCTAAATTTTATTTTATCTAAGCTGAGAAAGCCCTGCCCTATTTAGCTTTCTAACATAATTTTTGAAACGGAAACGAAACAGTACTTGTCACAGGCAGCCATAAACAGCCTTCAAACTGAGGGAATGTGTGCAAAACAATATACTCTTGTATCCGAAAGTTAGCCATGGGTTCTGTGTCACGTGTCTCTTCCAAAAGAGCTGTGCTATTTTGATAGCATGTTAAGCTGTCGTTCCCTATTTAGCTGGCTGTACGTAGTTTTTTTGTTTTTTTTTTTAATAAAACAACAACACAGATGCTCTGAAGTTGTAAGCGGCAGCTTAAGCTGCAAACTATTTAAATGACATGCTAAATATAACCACTCTAGTGAGCATAATTTAATTTTGCTCAACCAAATCTTAAAGCCCTCAGCTTTTAGAAATCAGGAAGTGGAATAAGGTCAGTGGCTTGATTTCTTCCTATGTCTCACATGAGCTCCAGTGCAGACTTATTTAGTGGGAGAAAACTAAAACTTTAATTTTGTTCCAACGGGTTATTAAATGAATAATGATGAAGGGAATGCAGTGGATGTAGCCTACCTTGATTTCAGCAAGGCATTTGACAAGGTGCCCCATGATATTCCTGTAAAGAAGCTGGTAAAATGCGGTCTTGACTATGCTACCACTCAGTGGATTTGTAACTGGCTGACTGACTGAACCCAAAGGGTGCTCATCAATGGTTCCTCTTCATCCTGGAGAAGAGTGACTAGTGGGGTGCCACAGGGTTCTGTCTTGGGCCCGGTCTTGTTCAACATCTTTATCAACGACTTGGATGATGAACTCAAGGGCATCCTGATCAAATTTGCAGATGACACCAAACTGGGAGGGGTGGCTAACACCCCAGAGGACAGGATCACACTTCAAAACGACCTTGACAGATTAGAGAACTGGGCCAAAACAAACAAGATGATTTTTAACAGGGAGAAATGTAAAGTATTGCACTTGGGCAAAAAAAAATGAGAGGCACAAATACAAGATGGGTGACACCTGGCTTGAGAGCAGTACATGTGAAAAGGATCTAGGAGTCTTGGTCGACCACAAACTTGACTTGAGCCAACAGTGTGACGCGGCAGCTAAAAAAGCCAATGCAATTCTGGGCTGCATCAATAGGAGTATAGCATCTAGATCAAGGGAAGTAATAGTGCCACTGTATTCTGCTCTGGACCTCACCTGGAGTACTGTGTCCAGTTCTGGGCACCACAGTTCAAGAAGGACACTGACAAACTGGAACGTGTCCAGAGGAGGGCAACCAAAATGGTCAAAGGCCTGGAAACGATGCCTTATGAGGAACGGCTAAGGGAGCTGGGCATGTTTAGCCTGGAGAAGAGGAGGTTAAGGGGTGATATGATAGCCATGTTCAAATATATAAAAGGATGTCACATAGAGGAGGGAGAAAGGTTGTTTTCTGCTGCTCCAGAGAAGCGGACACAGAGCAATGGACCCAAACTACAAGAAAGAAGATTCCACCTAAACATTAGGAACTTCCTGACAGTAAGAGCTGTTCAACAGTGGAATTTGCTGCCAAGGAGTGTGGTGGAGTCTCATTCTTTGGAGGTCTTTAAGCAGAGACTTGACAACCATATATCAGGAGTGCTCTGATGGTGTTTCCTGCTTGGCAGGGGGTTGGACTCGATGGCCCTTGTGGTCTCGTCCAACTCTATGATTCTATGATTCTAAAACAATGTTTTTGAAAGCCTATCACCCCAGTGTAGTAATTTCTATGTGTACAGGCAGATAGGGAACAAGTCTTATACAAAACTCTTGCTAATTTTAACGGAAAAACAGACCTATGTTCATATTCCCTTACGTATATGTTTGAATTCCAGTTTTGGAGTATAATTTTTAGCCATGTTACCCAATCTGTCTTACTCTCTTACAGGCTAAACAAATTTCTGAAATTAGCTTCCGTTGTCCCGTAGGAAATGAATTCAACCGATGGGTTCAGAAGGACTGTGGTCCGTGAGTTTGGGAATCGGTCCGCCGATTCCAGTATCAGGGGTAGGTCACACACCCCAGCTCAGATATGTAATTGAAAGCAACAGCTCCCTTATTGCAGTTGGAATGTTTGCTTGAGGCAAAGACCAAGATCTACTCTTCATTCCACACGCAGGCAAAAGGGCATAAACGTGGCAGATTGTGTCCTCCCTAAAAGAGGGCACGTGTTGCGGTGAGACCTGGAGACTGACCTCCTGTGTTGTGGGTGGGTTCAATTGGTTAGCCACAACACCCGAATGGTAGATCCCTCAATGTTGGGTTCAATCTGGCCAATGGGGCGCAGTCTAAATGGATTGAGGGATTTATATATACCCATGCACGTGACCCAGAGCTTCCTCTTTCGGCTCGTGCATTCGGAACACCCGCCCACCTCTCCCTATTTTTAGGGCATTGTGCGATTGACCTTGCTATGCCGTTCTGTGTCATCTGTTGTTAGGACAGGGGCACGGCAGGAATTTCCTCACTTGGCTGATTGGCTGTTGCCATTTGGGTTTTGCCTGCCCCGTAGCAAATCGTCACAACTTGTAAGGTTGCAGATAGGCTCTGGTTCAGGTGATAGGGATGGGAGAGCAGTCTCTCCATCCCTATGTGAAGGGTATTCCGTTAAAGGAATCCAGGGACTCAACTGGTTTGGTCAACCCCTGAGAGGGGGTTGTGCCCGTGCCTGAGTCCAGGGGGGCATCTGGGTGGTAAACATAGTCTGTTCCTGGCTTTTTGCCTACCCAGGTGTTCACCCTTGGCTGACCTATGCTGGTGCCCTGGGTCAGCACTGCCTGCAAGGGTGCAGGGAGCTAGTTGAACCAGAGCCTATGCAACCACTCACCTTCTGTAATCAATAAAGTTGTGGCCTAAATTCTGCCAAAAAAACCAAAACTAAAAGTTTGAGTCAAGTGTGAATTTATTTGGGGCAGAGGTCTCTGGCTCTGAACACGCAACTAAGGCATGGTGGGAGGCAGGATCGATGCATGTATGGTGGTACACGGCATGAAATAGTTTGTCTTATCTTATGCAGCCTCCTTCCTGCAACACTTTTCTCTACAGTGGGCCTGGCACCACTGTAACCCTTATTTTCAAAGTAACATAAAGAGGGAAAACCCTTGGCCACCTCATAAAAGAAAGAAAGAAAGAAAGAAAGAAAGAAAGAAAGAAAGAAAGAAAGAAAGAAAGAAAGAAAGAGGTTGCACCCTCTCCTCTCTGAATATTTTGGAGACAATTGCCCCACAGGAAAACCTGATAATATCGTACCGTTTTTGTGTGTGGTTGTTATATTTTTTGCAAAAATTAAGACAGCATTTGCTTCAGCACGTCCTAGAATATGAAAAGGGTTTCGCTTGGTGTTGGTACCCTGTTTGTGGAATCTACCAAGAGCTTAGCTGGCACAATCTTTATTGTCATTAAAGCACCAGGGGAAGGCTTTTTAATTCTCCCAGGCCTTTTAAAAAAACTCTTTTTTAAAAAAAAGAGAAGTATTCTGAACTGCTTATTATCTGCTTTTATTCTTCTTAATCCTGCAAGGTTTTTTTTCCAGCTGGAAAGTGGTTCCCAAATCTGTATCTGCACTGGAATTGTTTTAAAATATATTCTTATTGTTTTATCACTTGCTGTTTGCTGCCCGGGACTCCTTTGGGAGGAAGCAGGGATGTAAATGTGATGGTGATGATGTGTTATTTGATGATATTATGTTTTTAATTGCATTTCATCATTTTCTGCTGTGAGAAGCATAGGGAACAATGTTCTCAGGCAGTTTTATAAGCAAACCAATGAGATGGAAGACACGAGGCATGTTGAGAAGAAAGAACTAGGGCAGAGGAAACAGGCAATAAATTACTGTGGCACTTTGTACCGATAAACATTCAGCTTTTCAAATGGTAGGAGACCAAGTTTCATATCTGCTCACATTAATGATGCAACAATGTCTTATTTGTCTCCTGGCTCGGTGGTTTGATCTGAGAAGGCATGCTTCTGAGATACCAGGTGTTTGCTAATAGCTGACTCCTGCACAAAGACTAAGAAGGGAGAACTACAAAAGGAAGCAGGCCAATTAATACTTGTATCTTTCTGTGCTAGTTTTTAATATATAACATTGCAAAATAATGTTGGGATTCCAGACACAAGACTCACAATCAGCCTGGGAATTATGGTTAACAGCTGCAGACAATCTGCAACCAAAGTATTCAGTTATTTGGCTGCTGCTCAGGAATCACATAATGAGGAATTCTAACAAGGTGTAAAACAGTGCAGCAAGTTTCAGTAAGGCAGTCTGGTCAATGAAAACATTTTTCACAAACGTATAAAAAGGTAAAAGTAAAGGTAAAGGACCCCTTGATGGTTAAGTCCATTCAAAGGCGACTATGGGGTTGTGGCGCTCATCTCGCTTTCAAGCCGAGGGAGCTGGCGTTCGTCTGCAGACAGCTTTCTGGCTCTTGTGGCCAGCATGACTAAACCGCTTCTGGTGCAACAGAACACCGTGATGGAAACCAGAGCGCACAGAAATGCTGTTTACCTTCCCACCGCAGTGGTACCTATTTATCTACTTGCACTGGCATGCTTTCAAACTGCTAGGTTGGCAGCAGCTGGGACAGAGCAACAGGAGCTCACCCAGTTGCAGGGATTTGAACCACTGACCTTCTGATCAGCAAGCCCAAGAGGTTCAGTGGTTTAGACCACAGCACCACAATGGCGTGCGGTGAAATTTTTCATAAGAGAACAGTTATGGTCAGAGATGTCAGATTGCGAGGACAATTGGGTGTGTTTGTGATATCGCATGCATGAGCATTGCACCACCCTCCCTAAGCTGGGCAAAAGCTTTCCGGGCTTGGGACGGAGGCACCAGGTTTTAATACTTTAATACTCTAATTGACCAGGAACATTTAGGGGACTAGCCTAGTCCCCCTAGTCCACTGACCATGGATACATGCATAACCTATTGGAAATGGTGTTTTCACCATAGTTAGTTGTTGTAAATAAATAGATCCTGCCTTTCTGACTCCCTACCCTTTTAGGGCTGGGGGAAAGGGGACTGCTCACCTGACTATCGGGGTTCCACAAGTCTGGAAGCAGAGTTGCTATTTCACAGGTATCTTACAACAGAACAGCAATGACTAGGTGCCGGAAATTCACTCAGAGAATAATGTATCTGTATTCATTTTCTTCATCATGTTAACCTCCGCCCCCCCCCCCCCATCTTCTGATTTCATCTGTGCTTGTCTATGACATATCCCCTGCCTATTCCACATGGGAATAGCCCCCAGGTCTGTTTTTGAAAGGCTGACTTTAGTGGGGTAGGAGAGAGGCCTTTAAAAATAAGCAGTGAATTGGGAGCGAAGGAAGGCTGTCTAGAAAAACTACTCTGGCATTTTGTTATCCTTTGCAACTGACTTCGCCGCTTGATTTGAAAGCTCAGTTGCCATTTCGGGGGGCGGGGGGGGGCGGGGGGAGCAGTCAATTAGATTTGTCAGCATCTCAGGATTTGAAGCGGGTGTAAACATGATTTCAAGGCTTGCTTTTTAGATCTGTTTTATACTCTGGGGAGGAAAGAACAGAACTCATGGCAGGGGTAGGGAAATGTGTAGAGACAACACTCACCATGGCATTGTCAGTGACAGCTAATTGACTTCTCTAAGAATAGCACTCTTGTTTGTTACAGTGAGTAATGTTCAGGAGGAAAATGAGGCGTAGAGAACCCACCAGCCTTGCTCTCTCTTCTGCCCACCCACACTCAGCCTTGGGGAGTGGGGCAGATTTAGGCTGCCCACACACCATACATTTAAAGCACATTTACCTCCCACCCCCACCCCGGAATTCTGGGAACTGGAGTCTTCCCCTCACACAGCTATAATTCCCAGGGGGAAAGAAACATTTCTCATGATTCTTTGAGGGAAAAGGAAATGCTTTAAATGCATGGTGCATATGGATATCTGTTTGCTGTGACAGCACAAACTGAGATCTTGAAACAGGTGGGTCCAGTGGTGCCAACTTGAATAAAATATTGGGGAGGGGGCAGGTAAGCCCCACCCTCCATAATTGATCACAAGATGCAGCACACACACACACACACACCATTTGAATAGCAATGTCGGGGGGGGCAGCCCTCTCAAATATTTTATTGGGGGGGGGCTGAAGTGACCTCGACCCCTAGGAGTTGGTTCCTATGAGTGGGTCACCCTGGGAGCTGCATTTGCCCTTGAAAAACCTTTGGGTGGTATGTGTATGTTGGTATGTGTGTGTGTGTGGTAGGTTTAAGTACCCCATACTACTGCACACGCACACACAGAGGACGGCAGCCCCCCTCTTTTCCGTTGATCCAAGCAGTTCAGCTGGTGGGGGGAGTCTCGCACCCCTTTTCTGATCATCAGGTGATCAGTCTGATGTTTTGCATCCCATCAGGGCGCTGGGTTCTGTCCATTTCAGCACCACCATGGTGGTTTCGTTCCCCCTCTGACTTTTTTGCTGCCATTGCTAAAACCAGCAGGGACTTCAGGGGCAGCCACAAACATTTACTTTCGGAGCCAGATCGGGCATCTGAAATGGAATTTGCTAGTGGTATGACTTGGCTATGCCAAGCCTAACGGAAGAGAATGATACCTCCCCCTCCATTACATCACTCTGAGCTAACTACAAACAAGTGGTGCAGTCTGCATTACATCCCAGGTGTCTTTCTGTTAGGATGCTGTCAGCGGCTCCCGGCTGGTTGCCCAGGAAAGTATAAAAACAAGGAAAAGTTTCTTACAGTCCTTTTTTATTTCAAATTTTAAGAGAGAGGCTATGGAACCCAGCCTCTTGGATAATGGTGTTGCCCTGAGTGAATCTTCAACCCCCTTCTCTCCCACTTCCTCATTTGCCATCATCATCAGCTCCTCTATGGGTGCCACTAAGAGCCCTCTGTCTTTGAGCTCTTTGCTCTCCTACTTTTAAGGCTTGCCGGGTTCTGGGAGATGGTGGGTCTGGAATTCTTTCTAGTGATAACATGTCAGCCAGCTGCTGCTCCAGCTCTGCCTGCTCCTCCTCTCCTATTAGTTCCCAACTTTTCCCCTCATCTGCCTCTGAGCTGTGACCTCCTGCAAACCCCTGATGTAAATCTATACTGTCTTCCTCTTCCTCCTCCCTGGAAGGGTCAGGATGGGGACACTCCTTCTCTGCCCAGCCTCTGACACTTTCGTCAGAATCTTTATCCAAGATATATTTTCCTTAGATATATATTGAAGACAGATCTCATAAAGGATGGCATTCCACACAACTTAACATCATTCCCAGGGGGTAGCCATTTCCCCCCTCCCAGGAATGCCCCTATGAATAATGCATGTCACAACAAAGCGTGAGATCCACTGATCTAGGTGATCTACCAGATCTATATTGGGGCTTGTGAACTTTCAGGTGAACTTTCCGTCTTACAATCATAAGAACGTTGCCTGCAAAACTTGCTGATATGGGAGGGCCAGGGCATTCACCCAAAAAAGGAGAGACTGAGTACACTTTAATCCACAAATCAATATACCGTATTTTTTGCTCTATAAGACTCACTTTTTCCCTCTTAAAAATTAAGGGGAAATGTGTGTGCGTCTTATGGAGCGAATGCAGGCTGCACAGCTATCACAGAAGCCAGAATAGCAAGAGGGATTGCTGCTTTCACTGTGCAGAGATCCCTCTTGCTGTTCTGGCTTCTGAGATTCAGAATATTTTTTTTCTTGTTTTCCTCCTCCAAAAACTAGGTGCGTCTTCTGGTCTGGTGCATCTTATAGAGCGAAAAATACGGTAAATCAGTACACAAGACAACCTCCAACAACTCTCACCATCTAGATATAAGGAGAAGAAAACAGAAAGCAAAGAACCAGAAGAACTGGCAGTTCCTCCCTCTTTTTTCAATATACCACCAGCCTTTTTGCCAAGGCATGGCTCAGCTTGGCTGCTGCGGTTTCCACTTTGGAACACAATGGAGAGGATTTATGCTGATGTACAACTCTGCTGAGTTCTAAGTGCTTCGGAAAGAGCTCCCTGCCAGAATCTGATGAATTCATTGCATTACTGGGAGTCATGAGATCACTTTGAGGAGCCATGTGGCAGGGCAGAGTCTTGAAGCAGTGGTGTGAGTTTTTTTTTATTTAAGCTTTTATCACTGACCCCAGAATGCACAAAATAGAAGCATAGGAAAAAACAACAACCTGGTGGCTTTCATAGGAAACACTAAACAAGTTTTTGTAGGGTCCCCCCCCTACAATCAAGTGGCCTATAAGTTTCACAAAATAAATAAATAAAATAAATAATGTATCCCCACCACATAGAGCCCATGTGCGCATTTACACTGCCTCTGCAATCTATTCATCTATTTTAGGTGGCAGACATTGTGTTTGTTCAGGGTATCCCTCCATCGCAAGCAACTTTCTACCTGTGATGGCCTGGGATTCGGACTCAGAGGCTGAACCTGAGGAATCCCAGCCTGCACAGGATTCCCCGCCTCCAGAACCAGCTGGGCCAGGGCTGGAGCTTGAGCCTGAAGGGTCCTCACCTGTGCTGGATCCTCAGGTGCAGGCACCAGCTGGGTCTGCTCTGGCTCCTGAGGTGATGGAGGACCCATTGCCTGCAGGTGCTCCACTCTCAGCCCCATCAGATGAAGCTGAGGTTGCCTCTGGGTCTGGTAACTCTCCAGCCTCTCCTGAACTGCAGAGGCTCAGGGCAGAGAGGCGGAGGGAACTAAGTTCCCGCAGGAGGAGTGCTCACCTCCAGGCCAGGAGAGGCGAGGCACCTGTGGACTGGGGCCGCCCTATGCCTCGGGGCAGATAAAAGCCAGCCAGCCCCAGGCCCAAGTTGCAAGAGCAACATTGTTGGTAGCCAGTTCCTGCCTGCACCCTGACCGGAGCTCCCGACCTCACCCGACTCCCTGCCTTGGACCCAGCTTCAGCTTTGACGGACTGTCTCCGTACTGCACCCTCGACCTTGGACTGGACTCAGACCTTGCCTCACGGTTAACCCACGGGACCAGCACGCTATCTGTGTTAGCATGAGACAAGGGAATGCACCTCTGGGGATGAAGTCAAACCATTGTGCCAGCAGCACCTCCCTGGGGCACAAGCTTGGGCAGTACGTATGGAGGTCCTGGGCTGCCCATACGACAAGATCCCCTTCTCTGCCTCACTGATGTGGTCCAAAGGAAAGCAGAGCAATGCGTTTGATACCAGCTTGGCTGCAGGAGTTGCTGGAAGGAGGTGTACAAGGCACCCGGCAGCCATTTTAAGGACTCCACTCCGGATCAGCCTAGGGTTTATGCCTTAGCCTTTCCTTCTCCTGAAGATATTCCCCCATGGAGTGACATATATAAGCCAACATCACATTTGTGTCTCACCATAGTCTACAGCAGGGGTGGGGAACCTCAGGAGTCAGGCACGGAGTAAAATGCAACCCTCTGTGATGGCCTGGGAATCCGATTCAGAGGCTGAACCGGAGGAATCCCAGCCTGCACAGGAGTCCCCGCCACCAGGGCCGGCTGAACTGGGGCAGGACCTTGATTCTGAAGTGCCTGCACCTGTGCCGGATCCTCAGGAGCAGGCACCAGGTGAGTCCACTCTGGCTCCAGAGGTGGTTGAGGACTCAGTGCCTACAGGTGAGTCTCCCCCTGGGCCCAGTAACCCTTCGGCCTCTCCTGAACTGCAGAGGCTCAGGGCAGAGAGGCGAAGGGAACTGGTTTCTCCCAGGAGGAATGCTCGCCTTAAGGCCAGGAGAGGTGGGTCTCCTGGGGGCCGGGACCGCCCCTGGCCTCAGAGAAGATAAAGGCCAGTCAGCCCGGTCCCAGGTTGCGGGAGCAACGTTGTTGTTGAGTACCTGTTCCTGTCCGGACCCAGACCTGACCCTCCAGTGTTCCTGTCCCCGCCCGGCTTTGGACCTCGCCCCGCTCCTTGTGAACTGTTTCCAGGCTAGTGACCCAGGACCGGACTTTGACTACGCCAACGGTAACCTTCCCCCCAGGGCCAGCACACCCTCCAGGCTTCTCTTTCTTGTCTGGAAGGAGGACAGAGAGGGACACATGACTGTGTCTATAACTACTGTGTGAAGGAAAAATTCAGGTCCACGCTCTGCTCACTTACACCTCTGGCCCTGCCTGCAACTGGTATCCCTTGGGATAAAAACGGTTGCCTGCAGTGTAGTGTGTGAAGCCTACACAGTGTGAAGGGAGAATGTTGAGAACTGGCCCTAATTTAAAACAGAATTTATTAATTTCTAAGCACATACTGCCCTTAACCTCCTGTTAACTATCAAAAGCCCTAATATCTTCTTTTGAACTGAAGTCTGGAGTCTTGCTCTCAGAGACTGGCCAAGTCTGGCAGTATGCATCTCAAGATCCAGTCTTGGAGTTGTTAAGAAACCTTTTAAAGTGAGTGACAGCACGGCACTGTCATGCCTGAGCTAACACTTCACTCTGTTACCAAGCAGCAGCAGTTTAACTACGGTATCTTGGGATTCTATTAATGCTACAGAAAAACCTTTATTCTCAGAATATGTTCCCATTTAGGGCTAAAGGCTGCTAAGGTTACCCCAGTTTGTTGTTTTTAGCTTGTGAAAGAGTGGAAGAACGAAAGAATGAAAGACAAGAGGGCAGTGGTTAGTTGTTTTTTACCTTCTTTCCCTAACAAATCAGTTCTCTTTGAATTTTCCTCACTTAACCAAATCAGGGAATATTCCTCCCCTACTTAGTGATTCCATTGCTGTTGTGAGCATTGACCATCGGGTGCCCATGACAGCTTTGCTTCTACAGTGGTACCTCGAGTTAAGTACTTAATTTGTTCTGGAGGTCCGTTCTTAACCTGAAACTGTTCTTAACCTGAAGCACCACTTTAGCTAATGGGGCCGCCGCACCGCCGGTTCTCATCCTGTTCTCATCCTGAAGCAAATTTCTTAACCCGAGGTACTATTTCTGGGTTAGCGGAGTCTGTAACCTGAAGCATATTTAACCTAAAGCGTATGTAACCTGAGGTACCACTGTATTCCATAACGCCCATTAAATCATTACTGTTTATTTTAATAACTCTTTCCAGTTGTGTCTACACCATTAAGTATTTTTCTTTCTTTCTGTGGTCTTGAGTTGCTAAGCCTGCCACCCTATGCACATGTACTGGGGATTCCGCTCTGTTGGTCTCAGTGGGATTTATTTTCAAGTCAAAGTGCATAGGATGGGTGTTAGGGGATCTCAACCTTCAAAGCATAGTCCAGTAGGGTGAAGGGGACTCTGTCCCATCGGCCTCGGTCTGACCTCAGCTAGCTCCCCTCTGACCACCAATCCAGGGCATGACATTGCCTGTCTGCTTCCTCTTCCCTGCTTTCCGCCCTACAATTCCCGATGAAGACCATCCACTACTGCTTGCAGCACTTAAGTCTGAAAATATACTCACTCCCTTTAAATAAATAGTGCCATAAATTCTGCTCTCAGTTCTTTCACCTTGATGTGGTAAATACTAGCTGTCACCACATAGGGTCATATCAACAAGAAATATTCACCATGAACTTAATGAGATAGAAACCATCTCTATGATTACGGTTAGGGCAGTGCAAGGTGTTCCCCCTGCTAAAGTGTTCCCTCTATGTATTTTGGACCTCAAGTCAGTTTGATCTGACCCAAGTCATACCCCAAATCCAAATTCAGAAATCCTCCCATTGATTTGCAATGGGAAACTAAAACAGATGTAACTTTTATTTTATTTTCTACATAGGTGCATGAAATTTGTGCACATGGTAGCTAGTCACCTTGGAGACATTTTTTTTATAGTCACTTTTAAAGCTTGCTTTAATTTTTTTTAGAGGACTATACAGTCAGTTGAATGCTTAATTCTGGCAATTCTAGATGCCTCATTGAAATGCTAAGTTCTCTCCCTCTACCTCTCATGGCATTTTCCTATTTGGTATTTACTTGTTTTGCAACACTTTGGAGACAGGCTGTCTGGCTTTCTTAGAAAGCTCCAGATCAGTCTGAGTCCATTTGCTTTGGAATGATACAGAGGTCCCTTGACCTGCTTCGAACCAGGCCCAAATCTGTCTGAAGCGGCCTGATTTATTTTGGAATATGGGATTAGTCCAAAGTGGTTGCATAGCCCTAATTATTATCATGTTAGAAAATGAAGTATGAACCAACCTTCAAGCAGGCATGGAACTCAGTGTAAGTCAAAATGCTGATTAAAATTGGGGAGTAATAGATAAGTCCAAAACTCAGAATCATTTTATGATGGAGCATTGACCAGGAAACAGAGCAGAAGTCTCTGTAAAGTATACTGTTGTTAGTTTATTTTACCTGAGGTGCTTTTTCTCAACTTACTGTCATGCTCTGCAAGTATTAAATGTAATTATACTTTCAAAATGTGTGATTTCAGTTCCTGTCAACAGCACCTTTTATAAATTTGGCTACCACCTCTACACATAACTTGCACTATCACTGGGTACCAGAGGATGGCAGGCTTGTGACATTTTTAATAAAAACATTTCCTCTTCGCTTTCAGTATTTATAGCGCCTGCAAAGTTATAAGGTATTACTGAAAAGTATTTGCTGCAGAATATCCCTCTCTCTTTGTCAATCACATCAATGTTCAGAACAATGTGCTCAGGAACAATAATTTACTTACTACCTTAAAAACGTCTATCTATATCTCCTGTATTGACCTTCATCGAAGGTTTCAAAGCTCGGCTGAATGCTGAAAACACATTAGAAGAAGTTCCATTTTATTTTATTGAGATCAGTTACTGTAGGCCAATGGAAAGGAATAATAGTAAAAATAAAATAACAGAATTGTAGAGTTGGGAGGGACCACAAGGATCATTTAGTCCAACCCCCTGCAATGCAGGAGCAGGGACAATATATCTTGGTGCAATGGAGAAATGATTCAAAGAAAGACAACTGGACAAATTACATTGTGAGATGGATCAGGAAGGAAAAGAGGCACTTGCGTGGTTAGAATAGCCATACATACTCCTGGCACTGTGAATATTACGGGGTATAGGAATCATTTATTTTATTAAAGTGGTACCTTGGGTTAAGAACTTAATTTGTTCCAGAGGTCCATTCTTAACCTGAAACTGTTCTTAACCTGAGACACCACTTTAGCTAATGGGGCCTCCTGCTGCCGCCGGAGTACGATTTCTGTTCTCATCCTGAAGCAAAGTTCTTAACTGAGGTACTAACTGGGTTAGCAGAGTCTGTAACCTGAAACGTATGTAACCTGAAGCACCTGTAACTCGAGGTACCACTGTATCACCTTTCTTCCAAGGAGCTCACATCAATGTACACAATTCTCTCCCCAATTTGATCCTCATAACAGTTTTTACATCTGTTGGAAGCTGCATAGAGTGGCTGGGGCAACCCAGTCAGATGGGCAGGGTATTATTATTATTATTATTATTATTATTATTATTATTATTATTATTATTAATTATTAAGGCTGAGAGATGTTGACTGGCCCAAGGTAACCTAATGAGCTTCTTAAGAAAATCAGCCCTGAGTGCTCACTGGAAGGACAGATCATGAAGCTGAGGCTCCAATACTTTGGCCACCTCATGAGAAGAGAAGACTCCCTGGAAAAGACCCTGATGTTGGGAAAGATGGAGATCACAAGGAGAAGGGGACGACAGAGGACGAGATAGTTGGACAGTGTTCTCGAAGCTACGAACATGAGTCTGACCAAACTGCGGGAGACAGTGGAAGACAGGAGTGCCTGGCGTGCTCTGGTCCATGGGGTCACAAAGAGTCGGACACGACTAAACGACTAAACAACAACAACAATGAGCTTCATGGCTGAGGAGGAGGTATTTTAACCTGGTCCCTGAAGTCCTCTTCTGCCACTTTAACCCCTACAACTTGCAGGCACAATGCCTTCTTGCTGGAGGAACTGAGAGCACTGAAATGCAGCATCCTTATAATCTTTATTACTAATGATTGTTTAATGCCAAACTAGGCTTCTTAATATTTGCATCTGTGATAGAGCTCTTCATATCCACCGAGAGCATCCAGGCTATCCCCTGCACGGCTCGTGGCATGAAGTGAGAGATTCTCACCCCAAAACAATTGTAGCAGGAAAACCAGGGTGTGGGTGTGGCTCAGACAGAAGCAGATGGAGGGGCAATCTCTCATTTTGCACTTGATGCCTGGCAACTGTCCAAGTTCTCTGCATACCATAGAGCACTGGGGGGGTCATTCATTCAGTGTCAGTTGTTTGGTGTGGATTAAGTGGATGACCATTTCCTTCACCCATGTCATCGGAGTCCTGTAGTGATTTCATGCTCTTTATTGCAGCTCATAAAACAGTGATTGAATTGCCCCCCCCCCAAAGAAAACCTCAGGCTTTTATATACATTATTCATACAACGAGTCCCATCTGATTGGCTGATTCTGCTTCCCTCCTAGAACCTGATTGGTTTTTTCCTGCAGGCCAATCAGTTGTTGCATTCTACGATCCTACCAGCCTAATAGGCTGATTAACTTCCTCCTGGAGCCTGATTGGTCTTTTCCTGCAAGCCAATCAGTTGTTGCATTCTGGGATCCCACTTGCCTATTGTTCTAGAATCCAAGCTTAGTACATAACATGAGGGCACAAAGAACTGTGTGTGTTGTGTGTGTGGGGGGGTGTCCCTTACTTTCTGCCAGAGTTCAGAAAAGCTTTGGGACTCAGCTACAATATTAAAACTAAAATGTTATAAATGTGTTATAACACCATGACACCAGATGGCACTATAGAGCTGAAATCGGAACTCTATGAAATTTTCCATTGTGAGCTTCAGAATGGTTTTTTTCCAGAGCGTTTTTTTTTTAAATAGCTGTGTAGATGCAGCCCAGGTCTGTCCCTCCTTTCTCTGTCTAGTCAAAAGAATGTGGTCTCCACCACCATACAGCAGAGCCTTGGTAGATGGGAAGTACCAGACTGAGGCATGCTTACTTGAAAGTAAAGTCTGCTGTGTTGCTTGCTCAAAAAGGAACTGTAGATGAGACTGCAGCTTAAGGATGTGATCCTGCACACCAGAGATAGTCAACATGGTGCCCTCCACATGTTGCTGGGCTACAACTATTGGGCATGCTAGCTGAGAATGATGAACCCAATAACACGGCTCCCATAATCCCAGATCACTCGGCTCACTGTTGGGGCTGATGGGAGTTGGAGTCCTACAGCCCCATTAGAAATCCCTGCTATATACAATTACCTGGGAGCAAGTTTCCCTTTATTCCACTGGGCCTCCTTTTGAGTAGGCCATGCATAGGATTGTGCCACCAGCAAAGGAAAGAACCCTACTCCCAATGTGACTTCGGCGCTCCCTCCTTTATTCAGTCATACATATGCATAACTCGTTGTCATGTATTCTGATAAGTTGCTGGAATACCAGGTCTTTATCTCAAACAGGCACGAATAAGTTTTTTCTCTGCGGTGGGTATACCAGAAGATGCCCTTCCTTTGTAAATAGTGCCTTCTGCTAATTGAATGCAAGCCATCTATTCACATTCTTAATGTCTGTTGCTCCCTAGATAAGACAGCATAATAAAGCGTTCCCTTCACATTTCAAATATTAAGCGAGAGGGTGTCTGTGGGGAACCAGAGGCCCAATGGAACAGAGAAAGCCAGAAAAAAGGTGCTGCTCTAAAGTTGTGTCAGGGTCACCCATCATCACAAGGGGAACTCATCCGCAATGAGCTGTGAAGCCGATAAGGACGACAACATACTGATGGTCTCATTGTTAGCAGCAGTGCTAGATTTTTTAGCCTTCTCAGCTTCTCAGCGCTTGATGACTGCAGCCTCATATAATGCCTATGTTGTGATCCATATGTTAAGTCTGCAAGGTGTGAATCAGGTAGGTCTACTTCAGAATCTGGGCGTCCTGATAAGATGCTATCTGCAGCATGCCCTCTCTTGCAGAGTGCAATGGCCGACTGGGTATATAAAGGATGAGATCTTTTAGGCATCCTGGTCCCAAGCTGTATAGTACCCCTTGAATGAAAATAAGATAGCTCAGTTGGTTAGAGTTTGGTGCTGATAACACCAAGGTTGCAAGTTTGATCCCCAGATGGGACAGCCTCATATACAGGTTGGGCTGGAGTTCCAACCTTCCAACTCTATGATTCTATGAAACTGGAAGTTAGTGCAAGACTTTCCATAGCAATATGGGAAGAGGCATAGCTCAGTGGTAAAGCATGCATGCAGAAGGTCCCATTCCCTCGCATCTCCACATGGGTCTGGAAACGTCCCCTGCATGAAACCCTGGAGAGCTGCTGCCAGTCAGTGTAGGCAATACTGAGGTAGATGGACCAATGGTCTCTCAGTAGAAGGCAGCCTCCCATGTTCCATAATGTAATATAATCAGGGCTTTTTCCAGCAGGAACTCACAGGAACTCAGTTCTGGTACGTCCCAGGTGGGTGCCATTGCCATTTAAGAGAATGAGGGAGGTGTTTGTGGTGAGTTCCACCACCTCTTTTAATAATAATAATAATAATAATAATAATAATAATAATAATAATAATAATAATAATTGCACCCAGTCATCTGGCTGGGTTTTTCCAGCCACTCCGGGCGGCTCACAACATATACTGAAACCTAGCAAAACACCAAACGTTAAAAACTTCCCGATACAGGGCTGCCTTCTTCTAAAGATATAGTTCTATATCTCCTTGACATCTGATGGGAGGGCGTGCCACAGGTAGGGCACCACTACCAAGAAGACCCTCTGCCTGGTTCCCTATAACTTCACTTCTCGTAGTGAGGGAACCAGCAGAAGACCCTCAGAGGAGGACTTCAGTGTCCAGGCTGGACTATGGGGGTGGAGATGCTCCTTCAAGTATACAGGGCCAGGGCCATTTAGGGCTTTAAAGGTCAGCACCAACACTTTGAATTGTGCCTGGAAATGTACTGGGAGCCAGTGAAGATCTAGAAAATAGGACTGAAGGTAAGGTAAGGTAAGGTAAGAATATGAGATATTCTGCCCCAGAGAGCAGTTGTGCTGCCACATTCTGGGTCAGTCTGAAGAGCAGCTCCTCAAAGAGCACATTGCAGTAATCCAGTCTGGAAGTTCTGAGTGCATGGACGACAGTGGCCAGGCTTCATTGTCATATGAACAGTGAATTCAAATTAGAGGAGGGGAAATGTAGCGGCGCAGCAGCTAAAAAGCACAGAGGGGGACTGGAGCTTTAAGTTCCTGAGCAGCAGCAGAGTAGCCAACAGCAAAACACTGCTGGCAAATTGGGCATCCTGGATGACAAGAGTACCAAGGGGCTGACGATGCTCTTTGACAACTGTCTGAAAGGATGGAATGTGTGTGAAAGGGAGGCGGCAATGGCTGCCGAAACCTGGCTGTGTGATTTATACGTAATAGCTTTAGCAATCTATGGTGACTCTGAGTGTGAATATTTGTCTCCAGTGTGCATGTGAGAGGTGGCTCCTACTCATAGATGGGCTTCTCATGAAACCTTTAGAGGACGTACCCCATGTAAGGGCCCTGCTCACACCTGACCAATAAGCACAACATACCTAAACAGTAACTCTGCTTCTTTCTGTTGACTCCCTTCTTCCTAAGGGTTTCCAGTCATATTTGCCCATTGGTTTTCCATCAGGACATAGGAAGCCATCTTATATTGAGTCAGACCATTGTTCCAATTAGCTTAGTGTTGTCAACACTGAGTGGCATTGGTTCTCTAGGACTTCAGACTGGGGTCTCCTCCAGCCTTTCCTGGAGATGCCCTGCAGGGATTGAAGCTAGGACCTTATGCATGCAGAACATGGGCTCCACTGCTGAGCTTCTCAGGCTTTAGGTGCTCCCCTGAAGCACATGGTCTAAGGGTATATGGTTCAGGCTTGAATCTGGTCAGTGCTTGGATGGGAGTCTCCCCTGAGTTCTGTGGTGGGAGGAAGGGAGAACAGAATGTAACAAATCTATCTGCAATATAATAAAACCACTTTGTACTGACCTTGCTCTTGAGTACTATTGGGTTTTACTTCAGAGTGGCCGGGGTGGGGGCAGGATAGAGCAGAACTGAGGGGCCTTTCTTCACCACTTGTCATTGTCAAACTAATAAATGAAAGTAATCCAGTGGGAAACTGTTTTAACTGATATAACAAGGATATCTCTGGACCTTAAATTGAGGCTCATACAACAACAACAACAAAAATTAGAATATACTGGACCCCATTACAGTTGTTTATAAAAGAGCTATCTAAGGTATCTACTGTATTTTTCCCTCTATAACACGCAGATTTTTTCTTCTAAAAGGGAAGGGGAAATGTCTGTGCGTGTTATAGAGCGAATGTGTGGTCCCTGGAGCCGAAAAATCAGGCAAAAATCAAACCGCGCGTCGGAGAAGGGAAACCTGAAAAGAGGAAGCGGCTGCTTTCCTGCATTCTGCCTCAGGGTCTTACTGCCCACCCTCCTCTGTTTCCTTGCTGTGTTTGCTCAAACGGAACAAAGAGCAGGGAAAGCCCCTCCCCTCCAGGCAAGCAGAGGGGAAAGCAGAGTGCTGCTGAAAACATGCAGGAGGGAGAGAGAGAGAGAGAGAGAGAGAGAGAGAGAGAGAGAGAGAGAGCGAGCGAGCTGGCTGGCTTGGGTGGGTAGGTGAGGGAAAGCTTTTGCCTTCCTTTCCTCCCTGCCGTTATACGCCTCTCCTGCATTCTTAGCCAGTTGCTTCTCTGCACACCCCTCTCGTGCTCCTTGTCCGTTCTGTGTTTTTCCTTCCCTCCCCACTTAAAATGTGGTTAAAATGCATGGATCCACATAGATCCTCAGGATCTTTGCATTGGGTCACCCCAAATTCACCATCAGATCACATAGCATGTCCATGGCTACAGCCTGCCCCCCCAAAATCACGCACCCACTGTTGCCTGGGGCTGCAATGGTGCAAAAAAGTGGTTAAAAAGCATGGATCTACATGGATCCTCAGGATCTTTGCATTGGGTCACCCCAAATTCACCATCAGAGCACATAGCATGTCCATGGCTACAGCCTGCCCCCCAAAAATCACACACCCACTGTTGCCTGGGGCTGCAATGGTGCAAAAACGTGGTTACAAAGCATGGATCCACAGGGATTCTCAGGATTTTTGCATTGGGTCACCCCAAATTCACCATCAGATCACATGTCTGTGGCCACAGCATGAAGCACAAAAATGATACATCCACTGTTTCATTCAGAATGTTTTTTCCCTTGTTTTCCTCCTCTAAAAACGATGTGCGTGTTATGGTCAGGTGCGTGTTATAGAGCGAAAAATACGGTAACTGTTGGAGATGTAAGAGGGATAATGCTTCTCTAAAACATATGTTTTTTCATTGTCCTATACAGTGGTACCTCAGGTTACAGACACTTCAGGTTACAGACGCTTCAGGTTACAGACTCCGCTAACCCAGAAATAGTACCTTGGGTTAAGAACTTTGCTTCAGGATGAGAACAGAAATCGCATGGCGGCGGTGTGGCGGCAGCAGGAAGCCCCATTAGCTAAAGTGGTGCTTCAGGTTAAGAACAGACCTCCAGAACGAATTAAGTTCTTAACCCAAGGTACCACTTTATTGAAAGATTTTTGGCAGAAGGTAACTGAAACTATTAACAGAACTGTACAGAACAACCTCACATTTACAGAGCAAAATATCCTCTTGGATTATATACCCAGCACATGGAATCTTACAAAAGGACAATATGAGTGGACTCTCCGTGCCCTTACCAGAGCAAAAAGACTGATACTGATGAATTGGAAAAATAGAAATGCGGTCCCTTCTACGATTTGATTGACGACTTATGCAAACTCGCAACTTACGAACAACTTGCATCTAAACACAGACTTGCCATGGACAAATTCAATGATATTTGGAATCCACTCTTACAAATACTGTAATCGATTAAGATCTGGTGAAATACAATAACAACTTTGTAAAATATAGTTTTGAGTCCCTCCCCCTTCTACAGGGGTTCTGTTTCTCTTCTTTTTCTCTCTTTTATTTACGTCTCACCATGTTTAGTGCACATATAATTATGTACTTTTTGAATTTCCAATAAAGATGTTAAAAAAAGAATACCTGTGTGTGTGTGTGTGTGTGTGTGTGAATGAAAGTAATCTAGGTTATCAAAGGCTGTTGTAGGCTGTTTCCTTTTGGCTTCTTACAGCACCAGAGTAACTGCCAGGGAAGGGGATTCTTGACAAGAAAATGCTACGTAATTCCTCCAGGAAAGGGCTGATCTGTTTTTAGGGACTGGGAGAATGCACACGCCTCACAAACAACATTCTCCTTGACTACCTCAAACCTTGACTAGGTTTATGTGAAAGAGAATCTTCAGCTACACTGAAATACCAGCTTTGCAGAATCTCCAAGGAAGAGGGGAATATGTAAGAATAAGGGAGGGGTAAAGAATGAAGTTCAGCTCCATTATTTTAGGAACAAAATAATCCAGTGTGTCATTGACAATAACCGTGTAATCCCCGCCAAAACACTGGGCCTTTCGTGAGAGTGATAGGAGCTAACAACTATAAATACGTCAGGAATGTCACATTAATTCAAAGTTTTGATACATTGCCTAGAAATGCGCTTCTTGGTAGGCAGCAGATCAGAAGCATTTCCCTTCGTATGGGATAAACGGAAGCATTCGTCATTTTGGCACTGCTGCAAATCCTCCTTGGATTTTCTAGCATTCCAGGCAAAATGAATATTATTTAATTGTCTTCCTGCTGGCAAATCCTTAATCTCCGACCTTCGCTGTGGCTAATCCTTCACCTTCTGTCTAAATGCACACAAGCTGTTCCTCACAGATGTGGCATTTCCTTGTGGACGTCCTCTTTATCCTGTCGTTACAGGCAAAGTAGGTGATAAAGAAAGGTGACAACTCTATCCTGCCATGGAGAGGGAACAAAGCAGCTTTTGCTCTGGGGAGTATGAAAGAGGCAGCTGCTAAAGAGAAAAGGGTGGCTAAGCATTTACCTGCTACTTGGGCAAAGAAGAAGAAGGTATGGTTAGGCTGCCAAACACCTGAACAGTGGAGAGTTTCTTCTCAGCCTGAGAGCCACATTACCTTCTGAGTCATCTTCCAAAGGTCACCTGCCAGGGTGGGGCAAAAGTGGACAGTGTGGCTAGTTGGCTAGTTTCTACATGCATACAAACAAACAAACAAACAAACAAACAAACAAACAAACAAACCCCTCTCTATCTTCCATTTAGACATTATCAGAAGCATTACCAGAGTTCCAGGACACACTTCAGCCAGACCTGAGGATTTCCATCCCTGGTCTAAGATCTTTCCAGGATGTTTGTCTGCATGGCACTCCACCTTCCCTGTCAGACTTCAGGGAATCCTTGGTGGGGTGCCAAGAAGCAGATAAACAAGAAGAGTTCTTACCAAGTTGTTTATTCAATATTCACACAGAGAGACGAAGGAATGCAGACTCTCTTAGATAATGGCGTTGCTCTCCTATTCTACGTCATCCCTGCGCTGGCTGATCTGTGCTTTCTGCCTCTGAGCTTTCTGTTCTACTACTCTCAGGGTACGCTTGGTCCAGGGTCAGGAATACTTTCTAGAGACACTGTTAGCTGTCTTTCCACTGGTGCTTCTTCTTCCTGCTGCACTCCCAATATTTCCCAGCTTCTCCCCTCTGCAGCCTCTGAACTATGACCTTCTGCAAACCACTGTTTTAAATTTATACTGTCCTCCTCTTCTCAGGAAGGTGCAGGAAGAGGTGGGGGACCATCCCCACCATTCCTCCTCAGTTCATCCCCTGACAATAAGGCAGAGGATGAGGGCTGCCAGGTCCTTTTTAGTGGACGCACACCCTGGCTGTGGGACACTAAGAACATAAGAAGAGCTTCCTGGATCAGGCCAATGGCCCATCTAGTCCAGCATCTTGTCCTCACAATGGTCAAGCAGGCACCTGTGGGAAGCCCGTAAGGAGGACCAGAGTACAACAGGACTCTTCTTACTTGTAATTCTCTGCAACTGGTGTTCATCGGTGGAGGTAGAGCATAGACTCTAAGCCACAAATAGCCTCATAGCTGTCAACTTTTCCCTTTTCTTGTGAGGAATCCTATTCGGAATAAGGGAATTTCACTTAAAAAAAGGGAAATGTTGACAGCTATGATTCTGTATGAATTGCAAAGTTTAACGATGTGCTGTGAGAACTCTTGTGAAGGTGTCCTCAATTACAGTTCTTGCCTAGATTTTAAAAACTCTGTTGGTCATGGCTAAAACAGAAGGCTAAAGGATCCTCAACAACAGATCCTGCTATACAGTGGTACCTCAGGTTACAAACGCTTCAGGTTATAGACACTTCAGGTTACAGACTCTGCTAACCCAGAAGTAGTACCTCGAGTTAAGAACTTTGCTTCAGGATGAGAACAGAAATAGCACAGCAGTGGTGTGGCGGCAGCAGGAGGCCCAATTAGCTAAAGTAGTACTTCAGGATAAGAACAGTTTCAGGTTAAGAATGGACCTCCAGAACGAATTAAGTTCTTAACCCAAGGTACCACTGTATGGCCAACTTTCAGCCAAGAAACACTTTGCATATGAAATCCATACTATGTGGTTATGTTCCAGTGGTTATGTTTGCAATATTTTTAATGCATTGCTTGATCTTCTCCACATCTGTTTCCACTGTGCACATGAATCTGCCCTCCATATTAATGAAAGGTAAAGCCCTTTGTCGTAATGTGTTTCCTTTATGTTGTCTGTGTCTTTTTCTATTTCTTACATTGGTCAGAGCCTTTATCAAATGTGTAGCTTAGGAAATTGTTACGGGTTTCATATCAGAGTTCTATGAACAGGACCATCATTGTGGGTTTGTGTAGTCTTGGGCTTGACAAAGGAGTGCTAATAGCTTGAGATATTCAAGTGATGTATCTCCAGGGTAGCTAATTGTGAGATGATTGCTTATTGATGTAGAACTAGGCTGAAATGTTCTGAATAGAAAAAAATGATCAGGGAAGGGGTTAGGGAGTATCCCCTTCTCGCCACCCCCCAACCCTCCACAAACTATGCTTGAGATAATCTAGATCTCTGGTACTGGATGATAAAGGCTTAAACAGCCTGGGACCCAATTATCTGAAGAAGAAGAAGAAGCTCCCTCTGTCCTGTCCTGCTTTGCCCATTCCCTGAAATCCACCAGGGAGAGACCCTTTTAGCCATATCATTGCTCACTGAAGCCAGATGTCTGAGATTTGAAGTAGGGCCTTCTCAGTGGTAGCCTCTGATTGTGGAACACTGTGGGCCATGTTCACTGTGGCTGGTGGCTGATAGGAGTTGGACTCCAGTAACATCTAGAAGGCTACCCATACAAAACCTCCCTGATCAATGGGTCAAGGCAAAGTGTGTCAGCTTATTTCATGGAAATATCCACCACGATCCCGTGTAGTTGCCATTTTGTATGGATCACCCCATGTACTTCAGGAAAAGCAGAAGCCTCCTCAATTCAGAGTAAAACAGTGCTAAGGCTGATAAACCCCAAAATTATTATTTTTTACCTCATCTTGTTAGCTGTCTTTTTTTCAAGTAGATAGAATCAATGAACCTTGTTTCCTAGGAATGGACGTTAGTAATTAAAAAGTAACGGAGAAAAATGTTGAGTTGAAGCACTGAAACGGGAAAAGGGTGTTGAGCAATGAAAGAGCTACAAGTAGGTCATGGTTTCTTAGATCTATATAAAATGGCTTCCGGGTTTTTATACAACTGAAGTGAAGCTATGTGATTCTTAATGCACAATGAGAAAAGAAGAAGGTCTCCTTCTAAAGAGCTCACAAAGCTTTCGATGTGTTCAGCAGTGACACTTCAGGCACCCTCACGGCAATTTCAGATAGGAAATGGTTGTACAAAAGGAAAAAGCAAGCATACTTAGAAGATTTAAAATACATATCATTTACTTCGGTTGTTATTATATTATTCCAAATGACTTGGAGGTTAGAGGAAGCACAAAAGAAATATTATTTAATTGATGTTAATTTGGGAGGATGTGACAATTTCTCTGGGGCATGAATAATAAAAAAACACCTTTTTTATTTTCTTTAAAGAAGTGGCAACGTGTTTCTGAAAAGAGGACAGCAAAATGTTGGTTTTGTATAAAGGATGATCACCCCAAGTCCAGGATTCACAGCAGCCTATTGTGTCATCAGAGCAAGCTATGGAGATTACCGTATTTTTTGCTCTATAACACGCACCCGACCATAACACGCACGTAGTTTTTAGAGGAGGAAAATCCGTAGGCATGCCACCCATAGGCATTCCCTCCATAACACGCACAGACATTTCCCCTTACTTTTTAGGAGGAAAAAAGTGAGTGTTATGGTGCAAAAAATACGGTATTTTTTTTCTCAAGGAAGGGTAGAAAAGCATTTCATGAAACAAGCAAAAGAACAACCTCAAAGGATTTACATTCTCCCTTTAACAAGGAGTTCAAGTTCACTTGCATGGTTCCCCATCCAGTTTTATCCTCACAACAACGCTGTGAGGTAGGTTAGGCTGAGAAACTATGACAGGCTGTATTTTCACTAATCACAATGCCTTTTGATTGAAAAGAGACAGGACCAGATCAGGGCACCATAAGAAGATTCAACTGGGGCTGGTTCCAGATTTGAGAAGGTCCTGGACACAGTGCCTGCTGGTGGGACTCCTCTTCTGTTGACCCCTCTGGTGGGCATCTCCCTAAGGTTGCCCACTGTTGACACTGGCTATTGTATCTCCTATAACGTCAGTCCCTCTGCCTGCCTCAGACAACTTCCTGTTTTGTCTCAGGTGGCAAAATGAGAAGGGCCACCTCTGCACGAAGTTACCAGATTTTGAATGTGCTGAGCTCGCCAACATTCCCCACCACCTTGGACCCACACCCCCAAACTCCTGTTACTTTCCAAAGCCCCAAAATTCAGTGCTCTCTGAATTGTTCATGGTCTGTCTCCATCCTACTTGAAAACTGCAGATTTTATTGTCTCTTTCAACACAGGCACCTAGATTATATCATTTTTATCTTGGGGTGAGGTGGAGGAAAGGTCTGTTGCTGCCCATTCAAAAGACTCAATGAAGATTGTGTACCAATTAGCTCCCATGGAAACAGATCACCTGTCGTTTTCCAAACAAAAGATGTACCTCACAATTTTGTCAGGGCTATTGAGCGGCACTTCTGGCTCCATTAATCCTCTTCTGTTCAAGCTCTCGATCATTCAGCAATATATTTGGATGCCAACCTTAATTTCTGGTGAGAGCTGAGTCAAAATGCCCCTCTCTTGTTGTCCCATTCACTAGCTAGGAAGGAGGGCTGGCATTTTAGCAAATTCTGGGAAGGTGGGGGTGAATATGGGGGTGGGGGAGACTCACCAATATTTCTCTCCGCACTCATATCCTGTTTGTAGGCTTCCCATATACATCTGGTTAGCCATGATTTGAATGGGATGCTAGACTAGATAGATGGGCCTTTGGCTTATGTGTTCTTATAGATCTTCTGTACAAATATCATTATCCAAGATGCATAAAAAAGTGTCTACTGAATGTTTTCATATGAAATATGATAGAAAAGGGAACATCTCCCGAGGCCTGACATGGTCATATACAAGTTCAAAGAGATGGGCAGCAGTTAGCCTGATGGTGGCAACCAATTAGGAATCAGCTGAGCTGCCCTACGAAGACATGAAAGGAAGCAGCTTACACAAAGGTCTCTAATTTTAACAAGTCTCCCGCTGAGAAAGGGCTGAGGAAATAACCCCAGTCATTTGCTCCTCTAGTAGGAATTGTCATTTGAAAATATAAAAAGAAACCAAAGGACAAATGTAGGAAGCTTAAGAAGGAAGCCAGAAACTTTGCAAACTTCCCAGTTCTGAGACACCCAGGAATAAATTCCTTCTCACAACAATGACCAGAACAATATACAGGGCTGTGGTTTGATGGACATGGTGAGGGACCATGACTCAAATCACGGAAGCTACATCCTGACAGTGAAGTCCCTTGCTCTTGACGTTTTGCAGGGGAATATTAGAATCATAGAACCATCAAGTTGGAAGGGACAAAGGGCGTCATCTAGTCCAACCTACTGCAATGCAGGAATCTTTTGCCCAATGTGGAGCTCAGACCCACGACTCTGAGGCTAAGAGTCTCATACTCTACTGACTGAGCTATCCCAGTTAGGTGTTCAACTGTTATTATATCATTTGTTCCACGGCTGAACCTTGACATCCATGATAGTTTCCAGAAATAAGCTTTGGCTAAAAGTACCGTAAGTCCCATTGTGTGATAGCTAAAGCAGGAGCAGCTGCATAATGGGGCAGGTGAGCATTGCTTGCCTTGCTTCCCAACACAGAGGTCACTGCTGGTAACGGAGAGGGAGAGGGGTGATGCAGCAGGGCTGGCATTGTGGTGTGGGGGCTGTGGCGATCACACAGGGTCCCCGGACGTTTTACCGTCTATTGATCCCTGTGCCACCACTTTATTTCTCGCTGCCACCACCCAGGCCCTACCTGGTACAATACTGAGTCCAGTCAGGTTTAAATTGGAGCACAAACTTCTGTTTATTTATTGCAGTTTAACAAGTGTGTGGTTTCATAAACGGTATCGGTCAATTACAACCAAAGGGTGCCTATCCAGACCTATAACTTCCACTACCTGCTCTCACTCACTAAACCACCTCTCAGATATTTACTTGTCTTTCTAGATCCTAACTGTTCTTGACTCAACTTATTTCGCTACACTAACTCAACCTCCCCACAGACTCTATCCCAATTCACTCCCACTCCAACCAACCACCCAACTCCCAATGAACTCTCCTTTCGCCCCTCCCCGAGCTGGTTTTATAGTCCCTCTGACTCCACCCCCTGGGTTCTGATTGGGTAACTTGTTTAACTATTTCACCTCCAGCACACTCATATGTTAACGTCACAGATGCTTCTGGTGCTCACTGCATCAGCCTCCTCGTCCCTCTGCTACTTAGTTAGTAGTGCCATCCTGTGTTCTGGGAACCCAAGTAAGCAACATCCCCGTGTGACTCACCAGCCATCACTGATTTAAAATAGGGTCCAAGCATAGGGTCCCCTTTCATGCACATGCTATGATTTCATCCTATACCTACAGTATGTCCCCCATTACCATTAGAACCCAAGTATGGAACCTCAGTTTCCCCCCTCATGGTAATGGAGATGCAACCTGGGTCTCTGGGCCTGGGTAAAGGGAGAATCAGGGTCAATACCAAGCATAAATTTTGGCTGGCTATCTTGATGTGTTGCTGTCTGTTGGTGACCAGCAAATTGCCAGGCGAAAGAAATATCACTAATACTAAAAAGTCAACTTTTGTTCCAGAAGTGAGTTGTTAATAATAATAATAATAATAATAATAATAATAATAATAATAATTTATAATAATTTATTATTTATACCCCACCTATCTGGCTGGGTTTCCCCAACCACTCTGAACGGCTCCCAACAGAATATTAAAAACACAATAAAACATCAAGCATTAAAAACGTCCCTAAACAGGGCTGCCTTCAGATGTCTTCTGAAAGTCAGATAGTTGTTTATTGCCTTGACAACTGATGGGAGGGCGTTCCACAGGGCAGGCGCCACTACCGAGAAGGCCCTCTGCCTGGTTCCCTGTAACCCCACTTCTCTCAGTGAGGGAATTGCCAGAAGGCCCTTGGCGCTGGACCTGGACGATGGGGGTGGAGATGCTTCTTCAGGTATACTGGGCTGAGGCCATTTAGGGCTTTAAAGGTCAGCACCAGCACTTTGAATTGTGCTCATAAACATACTGGGAACAAATGTAGGTCTTTCAGGACCAGTGTGATATGGTCTCAGCAGCCACTCCCAGTCATCAGTCTAGCTGCTGCATTCTGGATTAATTGTAGTTTCCGGGTCACCTTCAAAGGTAGCCCCATGTAGAGCGCATTGCAGTAGTCCAAGTGGGAGATAACCACTCTGGTGAGACAGTCTGCGGGCAGGTAGGGTCTCAGCTTACGTACCAGCTGGAGCTGGTGGACAGCTGCCCTGGATACAGAATTGACCTGCGCCTCCATGGACAGCTATGAGTCCAAAATGACTCCCAGGCTGTGCACCTGGTTCTTCAGGGGCACAGATACCCCATTCAGGAGCAGGGAGTCCTCCACAACCGCTTGTCCCCCCAAAACAGTTCTTCTGTCTTGTCAGGATTCAACTTTGATCTGTTATCCGCCATCCATCCTCCAACCGCCTCCAGACACTAAGTTAAGCAAGTACCTCAAACCTCCTGTTAATAACAGCAAAGGATGCACTTTCTCTCTTGTCTTGGCATGACCATCACTTAATTGTGCTTTATTTCTTGGCATTGCCATGGTTACTGACCAGGAACTGAAATGACTGCATGAGATGCTTTCTACCCAGCCATAATTACCCTGAACCTAACAGCCAGTTTCTAGTAATTAAAGGAGGCAGGCTTGAAGGTGTGTCTGACAGAAATCATTACAGCCAAAGGAAGGAAAAGCAACAACAAAAACGTTGCTGTGTTTTGGGGGTCACCCTTTCCTGACACGGAAGCTGCTTCAGCATCAGCAGAGTAATTGCAGATGTAGCCGAAAGTGGAGTACATCACTTTAGCTACAAATGGTATCCTTTCACAAGATAAATGCCACGGTAAAGTCTAGGCAGATCCACAAAAACAAATCTATCTTAGTTTAAGTAGAAAGGAAACAATTGATTTGCTTTGGCAGGCGCATGGAAATGGTCTTCCTTGTACTTTCTCAAACGTCGATTCTTGACCTTCAGACAAATCAATTCCTCACGGGCCACAAAGGGACCTCTAGGACAGGATGAAGCCCAAATGCAGGTGTCATGAACCCGTTGGCAAAGGACAGTTTGCTGATTTCAAAGAGAAAGAAGGGTTGGGTTATTTACAATCAATCCAAACTCATTAGGGTTATGCTAGACACTTGCCGTATTTTTCGCTCCATAAGACACACTTTTTTCCTCCTAAAAAGTAAGGGGAAATGTCTGTGTGTCTTATGGAGCGAATGCGTGGTCCCTGGAGCCGAATTGCCCAGGGGCAAAAAGCAGATTGTGCTTTTTTTTTCTAGAAAGAGGGAAGAGGGTATTGAAACAAAGCTGCTGATCAACAAGCAATCGGGTGGGAAGATAAGGGACTCTAGTGATAAAGGAGGCTGCCTGGGAGAGGGGAGGTAAAAGCACATGGAGCACATGGATTTTTGCATTGGGTCACTCCAAATTCTCCATCAGATCACATAGCATGTCCATGGCTACAGTCTGCACCAAAAAACCCACGCATCCACTGTTTCGTGGGGCTGCAATGGCACAAAAACATGGTTACAAAGCCTGGATCCACATGGATTCTCAGGATTTTTGCACTGGGCTACCCCAAACTCACTGTCAAATCACATATCTTGTCTGTGGCCACAGCATGAACCACAAAAATCATACATCCTCTGTTTCGTTCAGAATACTTTTTTCTTGTGTTTCTTGTTTTTCTCTAACACATCAGAGGGAATGCGTTTTCTGAGATGGCCTTTGCCAGCAGTATCTAGTGCAGTGGTCTCCAAGTGTTGTGGACTACAACTCCCATCAACCCCAGCAGGAATAATTAATGCTTATTCAGGGATGATGGGAGTTGTAGTCCTCAACATCTGGAGAGCATGACGCTGCCCACCCCTGGCATTTGCTACCTGCAGGTTTTTTATTATTATTATAAAGACTTGTACTAATATTAATATATTTAAAATTGGCTGCCTAACTAATTTGGAACCCTTTTCATTTGATGGAAATATTTTAATTGCTAAACGTCCTGCCTGATGAATTCACCACGCCTACAGTCCAATATGCACTTGCTTAAGTGTAGGTGCCATTGAAGTTTGGGCTACAGCTCCGATCAGCCCGAACCAGCATGGGCAAGGGGGCAATGATGAGGGTTAGAATTACAGAATTGTGGAGTTGGAAGGGACCTTGAGGGTCATCTAGTCCAACCCCCTGGAATGCAGGAATCTAATACCAACTGGAGGGCACCATCCTGGTTACCACTGCTTCACTGGGTAACCTTGGGGGAGGGAAATAATGCCTTTTTGCCTAACCTACTCCGCAGGGCTGGTGTGAGGATAAAATGTGACTGTTCCCTCTCTGTGCCCGCCTCTGTTGCAGGCACTGTAGCAGAAGGGTAGGGGATAGAGATGAAAAGCTAAATAAATAGCAGTAGTGCAATGTGATGTTAGCAGGGACAGAGCGTTCTCATTCTGTTAACCATTAAACCAACTCTCTCCAGGTGGTTCAAAGTTCAGATCTGTAACTCTTCATCGCTGCCAAATAAAGACTCAAAGCACAGAACAGACAAAGAGGTTACCATGGCCATCTGTACCAGCAGAGAAAAGGCAACTACCTTTAAAAAGCACCTTTATTGTTTAAATAGGACACTGCAAGCTTGCAGCTCCTGTGTAGGCTGTGATTCAGAATCAAATTGTGTGGGTTCTCTCTGTCTTTTTTCCTTGTTCTGAAAAGCGAGATAAACGTTCCATATTCCAGGGATGAGCAAGCCCCACACTCTTATTTTCATTCATTCTTATATAGCAGCACCATCAGCGCATATAGCACTTTGCTAAGTAACAAAGAGATAGGCCCATGCCCCACGGAGGTTACAATCTGCTATTGAAGACAGGGGAGGGTGTGTGTGTGAAAAGGGCAGAGGAGGAATTTGGCAGGGAGGATAATAGGGGAAGATTATTGAAATATACTCAGAGTCGCAAAGTGATTTCATGCTCTTTATTCAGCTCATAGTGGTGAGGAGGAATGAATGAAAGTCCCCTCAGAGTATCTGCTTTATATACATTATTTACACAATGGGCTGCACATGATTGGCTAATTCCGGAATTCTACTGTAAGCCAATCAGGTTGTGGATTCACTTCTATCTGGAGCATGATTGGGTGGTTCCTGCTAACCAATCATACTGCTGCATTGTTCTAGGACCAATCAGACTGCTGCCTTTTGGAGCCTATTGTTCTAGGACCAATCAGACTGCTGCCTTTTGGAGCCTATTGTTCTAGGACCAATCAGACTGCTGCAGTTTGGATCCTATTCGACTCAGTACATAACAATTATGCATTCAGTTCAGTTACATGTGCATTTCCGGAGGTCCGGCTGGTCTTTCCAATTGGGATTCATTTAATGCATATTTTATGCCATTGGTTTTTATCACTGGATGGGTGTTTTAAATGCATTGCTTTCCATCCCAAATCTCAGCATGGGGTGGATTGTTATTCTAAAGCAGCAATGCGGCAGCAAGCAAAGGCTATAGCAGCCAAGTCTGCTGCTTGTGGCTGGAAAGCCAAACAGGAAGTTTGTGACTGTTGCCATGGGAACAAAGGGGCAGTCCATTCTGTACTGAGCACCGGATGTTAGCTCAGTGGGTTTGTCATATGACCTGTGCTGGAGGTACATGGGTGGAGTTTCTCTCTGTTTGTTGAAGAGAGCAGACATCTTTACTGTATGACTGCTAAAGACACAAATAAAGACATGTAGATACGTTTCTGTATGTGTCTGATTCCCCTCCCTGGGGATATGCAGGGAGGAGGAGAAGGAGGAGAAGCAGTTGGTGTGTTTTCCTCACAGCCTGAGGAAAATCGCCGGAACGGACCTCGCGTATGTTTTATCCTGCCGGGAGTCGCCGGAGGGAGGTCTAAGGAATTCAGCCGGTGCCTGAACAGATAGGCACATACCTCAAGACGGGCCAGAATTCCAACATGGATAAGAATGAAGTAACATTTTAAAAGAGTAGACAACAGCCTGGGGCAGCACTTTGCAGGAAAAAAAAACCCTTTTCTTCCCAATGCTCCCTGCCCATCAATTCATCCCACATCACAAACATGTATTCTACAGATATGTCTCACAAAGCAAATGCCTCAAGATAACAGTCAGAAACAAAGCCATAGTGGGATATGGTGCCTGTGGGGCAGTGCCCTCCCAGCCTCCCACCCTACTTACCTGTGTACTGATTTTTCCTTATTTTCTTCCATCATCTCTGCACAAATATTATTTATTCTATCACCTTGCCAACAAAGGCCCATATAGTTAAAGCTATGGTTTTCCCAGTAGTGATGTATGGAAGTGAGAGCTGGACCATAAAGAAGGCTGATCACTGAAGAATTGATGCTTTTGAATTATGGTGCTGGAGGAGACTCTTGAGAGTCCCATGGACTGCAAGAAGAACAAACTGATCCATTTTTAAGGAAATCAGCCCTGAGTGCTCACTGGAAGGACAGATCCTGAAGCTGAGGCTCCGGTACTTTGGCCACCTCATGAGAAGAGAAGACTCCCTTCAAAAGACCCTGTTGTTGGGAAAGATTGAGGGCACAAGGAGAAGGGGACGACAGAGGACAAGATGGTTGGATACTGCGGGAGGCAGTGGAAGACAGGAGTGCCTGGTGTGTTCTGGTCCATGGCGTCATGAAGAGTCGGACACAACTGAACGACTAAACAACAACAACAACAACAACAATTATTTATCCTTTTTATTTTATTTATTTGTTAAATTTGTATACTGCCCTTCATCTGAGGATCTCAGGGTGGTTTGCAGTGTAAAAACAGAAAAATAATAATATTATATCAAACAAAGCAATACCCCACCTCCCCTCACCGGTTTCCCATTCAACTGATGGGTTCCTTAGTTTTACATTTGCTGTCTTCAGGCCCAGTGTCAGCACTGGGCACAACAGCATATTACATATTACCTGTTACCTCTTCAGTGTCCAACACTTCCTCCTCCCAGTCTTCTCCCTCTGACCAGTCATTTTCGTCCCATCACCAGCCCCCAGGCTCTGAGACTTCATCCCTTGGGGGTTCCCCAACTGGTTTCTCCCACCATTCCTTTTCATCCAGTCCCCCAAACTCTCCTTAGCTGATCCATGCAGATTATCTGATAATACCCCCCTCATGAAATGACTGATGTGATGACTGGGAAGGGACGATCTGCATTTTTTCCAGGGTGCTTAGGTTCAGGCACCCCAGTGCTATGCACACTTTATTTTGCTCCTCTTAACTGTAGTTGAAAAATTGGAGGGGTTTGGGAGGCCTAGAGAAATTTTATTGGGGGATAGTTATCTCTGCCTTATTAGGATATCAATGATGTCATTTTAAGGATGTTTCAAGTTTTTCACAGGAAAGTATTGCAGACAATATACTTGGCACCAATGGCTCCACTTACCTTCCTTCCCTGAAATACTAGTTTCAGATAAACCATATGGCACTCATACCATAAGGCAAATAGGGGGGTGGAAATGTCATTATAAAGTAAACAATAATCATTAATTGGCATTTCAGACTGCTGTTAGAAATATGCATGAATTACTTGACACAAATAAAAATGCTGGTGTTTGAATATTTATCCCACAAGCTGTCCATTAAAAGAGATGAAGGTGTTTCAGAATTGTTAAGACACCTGTTTATGAAAATATAATGCAATCATAGGAATTCATTTCAGCCGCATCCATGGCTCTAAATAGCTTCCAAGGTTCATTGCTGCTTTTCACCATAATTTCATGTTTGCTACAGGTTCGTGTGATGCCATTCAATGAAAATTTTTAGAATTTGACAAAAGAAATAGGGAATTGTTGCTTTGGTTAAAAAGGAGAAGAAGAGTAATCCTTTCACTGTGGGTATGTCAATCAGATTATAGAACAATGAAAGAGCGATCTATTTTTTTATGCCCTGGGAGAATAGCATAGTAAGTCTCTGGGATTTCAGCAGGCATTTGGCATGAAAGCTTTGGGATTTTCTGCTTACAAAGAGAACAAGAAACCAAGTGATAACGCCAATCACAAAAAACAGCGAGTCCCGTGGGATTTCTCAAATGTCATTAGCATTCCAATGAAAATGGGTTTTAAAATTAATTGAAGAGATCTCTGGAATCTTAGCTGCTATTAAGAAGAAGAGAAAGTTGGGGAGGGGGAATAGAATGGCCAGCAATAATCTCATTCCATTGTTTCCTCCACTTATTGTCCTGGATCTTGCTGCTGAGTGAAGAACTCAAACTCTGGGCTTGGCTTCTGATGAAGGGTTTAATGCGTAAATCAGATCGGTACTCAGGCAAGGCACAGGTGACAAACCACGTCAGGTACATAAGAGAATAAGCAGAAACTAAGACGTTGATCCAACAAGCTACGTGTCCCCTGCATCTTCCTTTTGAAGAGCAAGGTGGGCCTAGCTCATGCGTAGGAAGCAACAGAGACCCAGGAGTAGGGAAGCAAACAGGCACTCCTTTGAGTAGGTTGGAACTGCAAGGTTTGTTCGTAATGGCACTGGAGTCTCTTTCTCCTTGGAGATGGAGGTGGTGCCAGCTCAGCATCTAATTTGCTCTCAGCTGCTTCTCCAGAGGCTCTTCAATGATAGGGGGATGGAGAAGGACACTGGGAAATCTTAGATATGCAGCACAACAGGTGGGGTTGGAGGAGATGACTGGAAAGTGAAAGACCATTGGGTTGGATTAGGACAGGGGTCTGCAACCTTTAAGACAAAAAGAGCCACTTGGACCCGTTTCCGAAGGAAAAAAAAACACTGGGAGCCGCAAAATTCGTCATTATAAAAATAATTTTTTTGTCACTGATTTATTATTTCTTTGTTTGACCCCCCTCAGAATTACTCCTCCTCATAGAAATAAACGTTAAATTAACAAGTTACCTTTTTTGTGTGTGTGTTCTTCACTCCCCTTCAAAACAGTGACCAGCGTACATGCCCCCTTTCAATGCAGTGACCAGCGTACATGCCCCTTACCATGTAGCGGGCGGGTGGGAAGGTGACGTCGGGACGGTGCGTGACTAATGCACGCACCACCCCCATGCGACGTCACAGCCAGTACAGCGCCCGCCACAGTGGGGAGTGTCAGGGCGCACAATGCGCCTCCTCCCCTCGCTAGTATCTGCCCCGGAGCCACGGCAAAGGTGTAAAAGAGCCACATGCGGCTCCGGAGCCGTGGGTTGCAGACCCCTGGATTAGGAAGTAAAGGTGAGTTACCTGGTTAACAGAAGTGGATGTCTCAGCCCACCCATTCAATGACATATCCCAAGGCCCCCAGAATGCTCTGTCAAGTGTTGGGGGACCCTGAACGGAATGAGCTGTGGCACAGGGATGCTAATGGAGAAGGGAGAGATCTTTGCAACACCGGCAGAGGCATGTTTGATCACTGGAACTCCTACTTGTGGAAAGTTCTCCCACCTAATTTTGGGGATCACTTTAGACCCCAGTGCCTATCCCACTAAGAGGATCCTGTGATGCTTGGTGAAGCATTTTGGGAGGGTGGTGCCATGGAGAGGAAGGGGTGGATAAGCAAGCAGAGAGCCAGAGAGCCAGTGTGGTGTAGTGGTTAAGAGCGGTAGACTCTGGTGAACCGGGTTCTTTTCTCCGCTCCTCCACATGCAGCTGCTGGGTGACCTTGGGCTAGTCACACTTTGAAGTCTCTCAGCCCCACTCACCTCACAGAGTGTTTGTTGTGGGGGAGGAAGGGAAAGGAGAATGTTAGCCACTTTGAGACTCCTTAGGGTAGTGATAAGGCAGGATATCAAATCCAAACTGTTCTTCTTCTGTCTCATTGCACATGCAGAACTCTGGATCCAACCCAATATCCAGTGTTGGGTAAGAGATTGCCCATAGGAGGCTACCTTATACCAAGTAGAACAGCTTTCTCATTTGTCCCAGTAGTGTCCCTGTTGACCAGTAACAACTCTCCAGACATCTTTCCCATCACCTGCTCCTGGATTCTTTCAACAACAGATGTTATGATTTGAACCTGGTGCCTTCTGCACCTACAGTGCCTTCCTGGAGACCAACACTAGCCAGTGAGTCTGATGATGATGATGATAACAACAATAACTTCTGTGCTCTGCCTACCTGGCTGGGTTGCTCCAGGCACTCTGGGCGGCTTCCAACATAATATACAGAAACACAATAACAGCAACAACACAACAGAACATCGTATGGTCTTTGTTTGCTATGCCTCCGTGTCTCCTTTATTCATCTCTCCCAATTTTTAGGGGAGAAACATAGTGCTTATATAGATAATTAATGTCCTCTCCATATTTCTGTTGATGGGATGAATACATCCCTGGAACAGCAATGTTTCCATGATAGCATCTAGAATTAAGTAAATTCTGTTTAGTGACCTCTCTAACCTGGAAAATGGCTCTAGGAGCTGGGCTTGAACTGCGCAGAGTTACAACATGTTTCTTTTAAATGGTTGTGTGAAGCCTTCCATATTTTAACAAGCTAGCATCAAAGAAAACTTCCTTGAAAGGGAAGAGGGGCTTTATGAATGCATTTCAAAGCTGTAATGGGGTTTTTAACGGCTTGTTTTCACAAAAATGTGGCCTTTGATACAAAGATTTCTCAAGAGGTTGGCATTTGGATAAGAATGAGGTCTAACATTAAAATGTCGGAAGTGTCCACAAATTAGTATTTGGGGGAACAGGTTTCACCTTAACGGCATTAATGAATGCAGAGTTATGCAAAAGTATTAAGAGAGTGAATCCAGATGAGACAAATTAGAATGCATTAAAATATTGCTCAACAATGCAATTAACCTTTCCAAATTGCAGAAGAAAACGAGCATTAGCTTGATTTTAGAAAAAAAGACTGTAAACAAAAAATGTTAAACACTGAAAAGCTACCAAATATCCCTTTTATTCTCCTGTTAATTACAGCATTTTCTAAACTTCTGAAAACTGATGGATCAATGGTCTGATTGAGTAGTCACTCTTAAATCCCAGAAAACACCTTCTGGACTTTAAGGTGCTACGAATTATGAGATTTATTACTTCACTTTCTTAGAAATGAGTGGTAAACCTGATGTATTCGTAAGCTTTCTTGGTCACTCTGTTGAGTGGGGCCCTGGACGTCTGCCCCTAAGTCTTCCCTTGACAGCACCACTGTTTCAAAGTACTTCCTGCATTCTGCATTGCCACTGGAGAATCAAGGATGCATGCAGAGACATTACGAGCAGACTCCTTTGAAGGCAAATGTAATCAGCCATAATACAACAGTGGAGGGGAATGTGTGGCCCTCCAGATGTTATACTCCTCCCACCCCTGGCCTTTAGCCATGCTGACTGGGGCTGATAGAAGTCCCTCAACATCTGGAAGCATAAAAGAGGTTCCCCACAACTGGGAGACTACGGCCCCATCTGCACTAAACATTTACATCAGCATTATGCCACTTTTAACAACCATGGCTTCCATCAAAGAATCCTGCGACCCGTAGTTTGTTAAGGAGTGCTGAAAGTTGTTAGGGGACCATTACTCCTCTCGCAGAGCTACAATTCCCAGAGTTCCTTAGAAAGACAGATTGATTGTTGAACCACTTTGGGAACTGTACACCTCTGAGGGAAACTGGTGTCTCCAAACAACTCTCAGCACTCTTAAGAAACCACATTTCCCAGGCTTCTTTGGCAGAAGCCATGACCAGAGGCGCCATCTTGTGCCCAATATTAGGGTGCGCGCGTGACATCACATGCGTCACAATTGTGTGATGACTCGCACCCAACATGTGTGTGGAGGAGAAGGCCAAGCGCTCTGCAGAAGCTGGCCATTGGACCTTTGTTGTGTGATGCTCATTGTGCGTGTGATGTCATGTGCACAATGCACACAGGGCAGCCACAACATTAAGGGGGCCTGGTCCCCTTAAAACAAATACTGAGGTGGCCGAGGTGCCTTCGGCCCCCTAGAGTTGGCGTACCTAGCCATGACTATGGTCCCATAACTGGGAAATGATATATAATGAATTGAAAAGCATGTTTAAAACAATGTTTGTAAAAAAACCCAGAAGCTTCTTTTTGGGAATTATAGGGACAGAATTACTTATTCCTGCACGCTACTACAGCGGCAAGAATGTTACTCGCCCCAAAATGGAAAGAAGCAGAAGTCCCAGCAAAGGAAGAATGGGTACAAAAACTTAGGAATATGCAGAAGTGGCGAAACTTACTAGAAGATTAAGAAATCAAGATAACAAACTTTTTTTATAAAAGAATGGAAATGGTTTATTGAATATTTACAGATAAATTGTAAACAGATAAGAACATTGGCAGGATTATTGTAATAACCTGCAGTTTTTTAAGAGTATATGTTTAAAGTAGATGATAAATGAGCAGAAGCTATTAAAAATAAATTTAAGGAACCACAGAAAGAGGGGGAAGGAAGTCAAGTTTTGAAATGTTAAAATGATTGTAAAATTAATGAAATGTATAAAACTGAAAAGCATATTTTTTTAAAAAAGGACTGTTTAAGGTGGTATGATCCTGTTTTAATTCTATAGTGCAAATGCAGCCCAAGTCTCTCTCTCTCTCTCTCTCTCTCTCTCTCTCTCTCTCTCTCTCTCTCTCTCTCTCTCTCTCTCTGCCTCCTTTCTCAAGAGAAATGGCAAATAACCAAAGTTTTCAAGGTAAAGATGCTGTAATTTAAAGGTGCCATAGTAACAGGTTTGAAAACAAAGGTCATAGGAAGAATCTGCATTCTACCACAATGACTGATAAGATTTGTTGCTATAGAGACTGAGGGCAAAATGACCCATTGAGGGGGAGAATGATGGATGCTTAAAAGAATAAGCATTAGAGCTTGCTTCCCTATCTATCGTGATGAACTGCTCAATCTTTCCTGGACCCTGACTCTGAATTTTTATTTTTTTCTTACTTTTGTACACTGCTCAGTTTTGTTTGTGATAAATCATATCTTGCGGTTATGTAGTTTTAAGGAAATTTTATTAAATGCCATTGCATGCTTATTGCATTAAGCAGTAAACAAATGTGGGAATGGGAACTTTTTAAATGAGAGAAATAGTTTAAATGAGAGAAACGAATCCTTGAATTCATTTGCTTTCATCCAATTTTAATAATCACATTAGCTTGTACAGTGGTACCTCTGGTTGCAAACAGGATCCGTTCTGGAGGCCCATTCACAACATGAAAAGAGCGCAACCCGCAGCAGCGCATCTGCGCACGCCTGGGTTAAGATTCGCCGCTTCTGCGCATGCGCGTGGTGTCATTTTGCGCTTCTGTGCATGTGCGAGCGGCAAAACCTGGAAGTAACCCTTTCCGGTACTTCCAGGTCGCCGCAGGATGTAACCTGAAAGAACGAAAGAAGCAAACATAACATGAGGTATGACTGTATTAATATATTTTTGTATAGGCAAAGTTGAAGGACCCCTGGACAGTATGGTGTAGTGGTTAAGAGCGGTAGACTCGTAATCTGGTGAATCGGGTTCGTGTCTCCACTCCTCCACATCCAGGGTGACCTTGGGCTAGACACACTTCTTTGAAGTCTCTCAGCCCCACTCACCTCACAGAGTGTTTGTTGTGGGGGAGGAAGGGAAAGGAGAATGTTAGCTGCTTTGAGACTCGTTAAGGGGAGTGAAAGGCAGGATATCAAATCCAAACTACTACTCTTCTTCTTCTTCTTCTTCTTCTTCTTCTTCTTCTTCTTCTTCTTCTTCTTCTTCTTCTTCCAGCCAGTCAAAAGCGACTATGGGGTGCAGTGCTCATCTCACTTCAAGCTGAAGCAGTCTCCCGGCAATTGTCCACAGACAGCTTTCCGGGTCATGTAGTCACTATGACTAAATCGCTTCTGGCACAATAGGCCAAGTGCCATAGCACAGGGAAACACCTTTTATCTTTATATTTTTGTATAAAACAAAGGGCTTATGTGGATGGGAAATGCAGCAGTTCATTTTGACAAGAGATCCATCAATCAGTTTGCTTTGGGTTTACTGTTTTGTGGTAAACTTCTAAGTTTAGGGAGTTAGGTCAATATTTCTGTTCAAAAGCAGGTTAATACCTGAGATGCTTCTGTGCAACTACACCTGGAGGGCACCATGTTTCGACCCAGCCAATTCAATCCATAGAATTGTAGAGTTGGAAGGGACCCCAAGGGTCATCTAGCCCAACCCTCTGAAATGCAGGAATCTCAATGATCACAAATGTGCAATTCTGGTTTTCCCTAGCTTCAGACTTTAAGGATTCGCCCCAGCCAAATTGCTGGACGTAAGTGGAAGTTAGCTTTTTAAACTAATCAATTAGGTCAGGGCAGCATCCTCTTAATTTAGAATAGGAATAAAAAGTTTATTCATTTTTTTCATTAAAAAAATCCTTATCCCCTTCAGGGCAAGAGATCTTTTGCAAGTGTAAATTACATAAGCTCCACAAAAAAGTGTGGTTAATGATGGAGATCAAGCAGCAACAATCAAAGCCAGAGAGCTACTGGGAGCAGACCGACATTTCAGCAACGCAGCCCATTTACTGGAGGAAGCCTTCTGCCCTGCGGCAGCACTGCAAGTTAAGTAGTGCTGCCTATACTGGGAAATGCTTTCCACACTCCTATTTATATTTTAGAATAATATGAATGCAGCTATTACGCTGTGCTTACTATCTTCGCCTCTTTTCGTTGCCTTCGAAAAGCACAATAAACAGATACGGAAATAGCTCCTCCCGCCCACTTTGGCAAGCCAAAGCCTGAACCATGTTTGAAAGTGGTTTGCTGGGAACTTCTCTCCATCCCCCTTTGCGTCCCTGTAGCTGGGCTATATTTAAACTTATGGCCTTGCACTTTACGTATTTAGAAAACTAGTGGAACCTGCATGAAATATACTCAGAGTTGAGTGTGGATTTCATGCTCTTTATTCAGCTCATAGTAGCGAGGAATGGAAGTTCCCCCGAAATGTCTGCTTTATATACATTATTTACACAATGGGCCCCATGTGATTGGCTAGTTCAGCGATTCTCCTGTAGGCCAATCAGGTTGCAGATTCACTTCCAGCTGGAGTTGGATTGGGTGGCTCCTGCAGACCAATCAGACTGCTGCATTCTGGATCCTATTGTTCTAGGACCAATCAGACTGCTGCAATTTGGATCCTATTCAACTCAGTACATAACACTGCAACAAAATGCTGCGCTATGAATTGCTCCTGTTCAGGATTCCAGCCAGCCATGTCCTCCCCTGGGGACTTTGTTCCATTACATTCTGCTTCTCAATGGTTTTTTAATAAGTGATTTTATTAGTTTTCACAAATATTTGGACCTGCATGGTACAGTACAAGCCCTAGGACAGGGGTCAGCAACCTTTTTCAGCCATGGGCCAGTCCACCATCTCTCAGACCATGTAGTGGGCCAGACTATATTTTTTTGGGGGGGAATGAACAAATTCCTATGCCCACAAATAACCTAGAGATGCCTTTAAAATAAAACCACACATTCTACTCATGTAAAAACACGCTGATACCAGGATTGAGAAGGCGATTGGGCCGCATCTGGCCCACGGGCCTTAGGTTGCCTACCTCTGCCCTAGGAGAAACCAGAAGCAAAGTCTTTGGTGATCACTCCTAGTTGAGTAAGATTGTCTTCCATAAACACGGTTTCAACAGTGGGTCTGTAAGTGACTGTGGAGGCCAATTCTGGATCCACATGTCCTTCCACAGTGGGGACATAGGTTTCCAAGTGGGAGTTGATCATGGTGAAGATTTGCCAAGCGTGCCTTCCTCTTAGCATGTTTCTCCTTTTCATCCTGAGTTTGAGCGTCTTCAAAGCCCATGACACCTTTGGTAAAGACTGTTCTTCAATTGGAGTGCTTGCAGGCCAGTGTTTCCCAGTTGTCGGTGTTTATACTACATTTTGAAAGATTGCCTTGAACCTTGCCTTTAAATCTCTTTTGTTGACCACTGGCATTACGCTTTCCATTTTTAAGTTCAGAATAGTTGCTTTGGAAGACGATAATCAGGCATCCAAACAACATGACCAGTCCAATGAAGTTGATGTTGAAGAATCATTGCTTCATCATTGGTGATCTTTGCTTCTTCCAGTACAGTGGCATTAGTTCACCTGACTTTCCAAGTGATGTGTAAAATTTTCCGGAGACACTGTTGATGGAATCTTTCAAGGAGCTGGAGATGGTGTTTATAAGTGGTCCATGTTTCACAAGCATACAGTAAGGTTGGTAGTACAATAGCTTTGTAAACAAGCATTTTGGTTTCCCTGCAAATGTCCCAGTCCTCAAACACTCTGCACTTCAGTCGGGAGAAAGCTGCACATGCAGAGCTCAAGCGATGCTGGATTTCAGCATCAATGTGGAAAGATAACTGTCCAGGTAGGAGAAGTGATCAACATCCTCCAGTGTTACACCATTGAGTTGGATTTGTGGTGCTGCAGAGGGATTGTTTTGTGCTTGTTGGTGCAGCACTTTGGTTTACAGTGTATGTTTACAATAAGAAGTATTCCCTGTCTCTTGGATTTGGACCTTGTGTGTGTCTTTTGAAGACCCTCCATCCTTGGAAGTTTTTAAGCAGAGGGATGGCCATCTGTCATGTATGATCTAGCTGAGATTCCTGTCTTGCAGGGGATTGGACTTAGATGACCCTTGGGGTCCCTCAGTGGCGTAGCGTGGGGGGTGCAGGGGGGCCGGGCGCACCAGGCGCAACACCTGGGGGTTAGGGGGCTGCAAATCCACGGGTTAGGGGGTGCAAATTACTTGCCTTGCCCCGGGTGCTGACAACCCACGCTACGCCACTGGGGTCCCTTCCAACTTTACAGTTCTATGAATCTATGAATCTATAACTAGAAAAACTGAACATGAACATAAAAAATAAGATAAACCAACAACCCCCACCCCAATCTCACCTGTGACCAGGTAAGCCTTCGTGTATTTAAAATATTTGTTCTTTTGTTTAGTTTTTCTATGATTCCCACAATGTATTTCACCCTAGCAGACAGTGGTCTCTGGCCACTAAGCATGCTTACTCCTTACTGGGCTGCTTTTAGGGTCACCTAAATATTTTTCGTGAAGTGTTTCTGTACTTCTGCAGAAACACTTCCTGAAAAGTGCAGCCAAACCTCCTGATATCTCTCTCTTGAGTGTGGAATGTGCTGATATAAGATATGGTATGGGAAGGCTGTTTTTTATGATGTATGACTATGTTAATGTGTCATATGATATTTTATTTTCTCTCCGGTATAATGTATTTCTATCAGTTGCCTGGAAATATTTTAGGTAACAAGACAACAACAACAACAGCAATAACTACAACAGATATGTCTTGATAAGCCCTGGTACAAACTAAACAATGACGTCTTTGTTATGTACTGAAGTTCTCACCCTGGGCTAGCAGGGGGATACTGTAGATAGTTTTCACTCAGGTCCACATATGCAAATAAGGGATTGAAAGTGACGTTCAGTGATTGGATAGTTACAGAAAGTGTTACAGTTGCGTTGTAGTGGAGTATAAGCAAGCTGGCTGAACCCTTCAGTTCTGTTCTGTTCTGGCCTGTGAATAAACAAGAGCTGTTTGAAGAATCACTGTGTCATCTGATACGTTCACCCACAACTTAACAGTCTTACTTGTCTTCTCTTTCTAGTGCTGAGCCAATTTTCCCCCAGTGGTTTTTGTTTTTAGCCATTCTCCATCAATTAATAAGATAAGAAACTGCACTTGAAAATTATCAAAGGAGAGAAAATGCCAGTGGAATTCTTATTAGTACAGGCTTTCATTGTGCTTATTCCACCGTGGCTGAGGGAGTGTCCGCATGTAACATCCTTCCATTGGTTCCACATCTCATCTCATCGGTGACCTGCACTCTATAAGCCTTCCCAGATGCTCTTGCTTTTATTAATATCATAGGGTTACATATCGTGAGGTAATGCTGCCCATGGGAATTTTTCAGATCAGGAAGTGCAGGCAGCTAGGGAGGCTGCAGAATAATATTTACTGGTTAAAAAAAGAAAAACCACACACAGCTTCCTCAACCAGTAATGTAGCGGAAAATTCAGAAGTCCAGGGTCGCTTCATAACAGTCCTAGCCACATCCCCCCACAGCCATGCCCCTTCTAAAATCATACAACCTTCTAAGATTGCATAACTATAATAATTACAGATCCACTGCCACCGTCAATGCAGATATCCATGTATTGCCTTTCAGCTAGATCTACTGTTTTCTGTGCACATACTTGGGAAATCATTTGGAGTGCTCAATATATTCTTCCGGAGTGACTTAAGTTGCCTTTTCTGTGTAATTCCATTGTACATAACAGAACTTGCACACCGTTCTCTTGAAACTGAAGCACCTTTGTGTTTTCAGTGTTCCTAATGGAACATACAGGGGTTAAAAAGCTCTCCTTTTATGCTGAATGTGCCGCTGTAGGATGCTGGAGAAAGAGACCCTGCTGCAGAAATATGTAGTAACTGGTCTTCAACCTTCCCTCAGTCCCAGACCATGACACTTCTGTCCTCAGCCACCTCATAATGGTAAGGTAAACTCAGAACCCCACACCCACTGAAATTCAAAAGAAATTCTGAAGTGCTCTGAGGCTGAGGCAGAAAAAGAAAAGACTTTCTTTTGAGCAAATGGATAGCATATTTTGGCACAGCGCTTGGTTCTTTCATTGTGCACTTTTAGTAAGGTCCCTGAAAGGCATCTCACCATTACTGTATATACCCAGCAGCTATCAGTGAAGCAGTGGGAGCCAGGGTGGGGAGACAGTGGGGGCAGGGAGTCACAGAAAGAATATGCCATCCTGTCTTCTTTAAATACAAAAACCAACAACTTGGAAAAACAGCATCAGGTACCACTGTCATTGAAGGAAGGATCTAGAATGACTGTGGACTGACAGAAATCAACCTAGGGGGCCTGGAATTGTACGATTTGGGCTGAAGAAGAAACTATTTCCATGGCAACAAAGAATAAATTATTCAAGGAAAGAAGGAAAGAGAGTTTTCTTAAGGAGGATGATTCAAATATGGGTTGCCGAGTTCTTTCTCCAAAACAAGAATGCAGGCTTAGCGCAGCAACGTAGAAAAAACACACAAACACAGAATCTCTCTCTCTCTCTCTCTCTCTCTCTCTCTCTCTCTCTCTCTCTCTCTCTCTCTCTCTCTCTCCTTTCAGTATCTGTAAGGGTATGAGAAAGTGAGAGCATGAAAAAAGGCAGGTTGAATTGCTACCTTTAAATCATTTTCCGATGCTGTCCTTTTCTCAGAACATGACTGCAAAATCCCAATCTCAGGCACCCTTCCCCAACAAACCCCTCACTACAGTGGTACCTCGGGTTAAGTACTTAATTCATTCTGGAGGTCCATTCTTAACCTGAAAGCGTTCTTAACCTGAAGCACCACTTTAGCTAATGGGGCCTCCTGCTGCCGCCACGCCACCGGAGCACGATTTCTGTTCTCACCCTGAAGCAAAGTTCTTAACCTGAGGTACTATTTCTGGGTTAGCGGAGTCTGTAACCTGAAGCGTATGTAACCCGAGGTACCACTGTATCCTACTCTGCACCTACTTAGGTTTCCAGGCCAACCTCATTCTTTCGCAGTGGCTGAACCAGCAGGGCTTTCCCCTCCTTGTGTTTGCACAGAAATGCGCAACAGAACTGTGAGTGGTGGAGGCCGCTCCATTAGGACAGATGAGGCCCGACTCCACCGGCCTCAGCCTGCCCTCAGCCCCTCTGTGCCTCCCAGCTGCCTTGCTTATAAGTGGTCCAAGGTGTGACAGCATTGCTTGCCAGTTTCTGCCTCCTCCTCAGTCTCAGGTGTAGAACTCCGCAAGGGCAGTGGATGGGGGCAAAACTAGAATGAGCTAGCTCTGCTTGTCATTGGTTCAGGGTCCCCTTACAGTTGGGGGTCCTAGCTCTCCACTCTACCACTCCCAGTTGGTATGTGGCACTGCTGAGCCTGCCTCTCAGATAGGGTTATGTTATAATCTTGAGTTGTATCACTTTTCCCTATTAGTTAAATATTTTGAATGGCCGCTGTCAGGGGTTCAGGAGTGGAGGCACAGGAGAAGGAGGAAGCGGAGAGCGAAGGGGAACAATCCGAGGGCAGTGTAGGTGAGGAAGACAGTGGGGCAAGAGATTCCATGAGTCTGTCCAATGAGTCGGAAGATTCACAGAAGGGGGCACCCATAGCCAGGGCAAGGGGGTTCCCGGGAGGGAGGCACCAGGAGCAAGGAGCCAGCGGTGACTCCCAAAGCAGCAGCTGGAGATCGGGACCAGTTTCCCCACCAGAGCGTAGGGGGGGGGAAGAGTCCCAGGTGTCAGGACCAGTTTCCACTCCAGGGGAAAGAGAAGATGAGGCAGGGCTGACCACGCCCCTGTCGCTGAGTGAGGAAACAGAGGGGAAGTCAGATCCAGCGAGCCCCCCCGAAGGGGGAAGCAGTGACAGAAGCAGCATAACGGTTAGGAGGAAAGTTGCCGGCTGGGCGCGCGCGCCATGTTCAAATACACAGGCGCGCGGGACAGCCGGGAGCGCAGACTGGGAGCCAGGTCCTAAAGCACGCCGGAGGCAGGGGGAAGAATCCGGGGACTCTTCAGCATCAGAAGAGTCCAGAAAGGGCAACACCCCGGCGGGCAGAAGGACCCAGAGGAGAAAGGAGCAAAGGAAGAGGTGGAGCAAGGCTAGGGTCTTGAACTGGTGTCTGGGGGGAGGAGATTCAGACGGAGCTTCAGCGGTCTAGGGTTGAGACGTAGAGCTGCGCGCCGCGGCTTTGGAATCGAAACTGAACCTTAATAAAGACTTTTGTATATAACAAGAACTGGCGTTGGTCCTCTGTGAGCTGGGACCTTGGGCAGCTCTGACAGCCGCTGATTTCAAAACAGCCCTCTTCTCGAAAGGACACCCAGTCTAGGTCTAGGTTTAAAGATAAAGGTCACGTCCACATCACATTTAATGCACAAGTCACCTGGTCAAGTCCTTCCTCATGGCAGTGAGATATATTTCTATTTAAATAACAGTGGCTATTTCTAAATTGGCATCTATGCATGTGAACCATATGGAAACAGGTATCCTCCGCTGTCCTCTTTTTGGTGATGCACATATAGCAGCTGCCCTGTTTTCAAAATACCATTTCATGTTTGCAAAGCTGTCAACTTTCATTCCCGCATAACATATGCCATCCTGTGTGGTGCCCAAATGGAGCTGAGTTTCAGCAGCCTGGTGTAAAGTTATTTTACGTCAGCGACAGCACACCCCGCAACTCCAGCACTAATAACAGGGGCTTCTACCTCTCGTTCATCACGGCCTTAGTTCAAGTCATCATAATGGAAACGAAGAGCAAATGAAGGTCCATCGCTCGTCCTTCTGATGATCTCTGCTCATCTGAGAAGGGTCACACACTTCTGTTACCAGGAGCCTGACAAGCTCTGGGCTTCACAACTGGCCTGGCTGACTCTGTGTTCCAAAGTCTATTGGATTTTATTTTTGTCTAAATGAAAGATCATCCGAGTGTATATGAGTCAAGGGTTTTCATTCAAAACGGCACTAGCCAAATGCTTTCCAACAATGCCTTGCTGGTACAGATTGGGTGAGCAGCCTCAGAACCTTTTGCTGGAAAGGGACAGAGAGGTACCTTAATACCTCCGTGCTATATTTGGCACATAAAACTGGGCTACAATGCAGGGGAACACCTGAGCACTGGGGAGTTGTGGTGCTTACAGTGAAATTACGAAGCAAGAGAAATGAACACTATTTATTAATTAATTGAGCCAGAAACCTGTGCGTGAATCAAGCAACCTACATTTTCCACGATAATTTTAGAGCTGGTTGTCCCTTGAGTTGACAAACCCTATTTTGCAGGAAGAAATGACTTTACTATCATATTAATCCTTTTATACTACTTAGCTGGAGATGGGTTAAGCGCCACCAAAGAAAAGAAAAGAAAAGAAAAGAAAAGAAAAGAAAAGAAAAGAAAAGATTCACCCCTGGGCAAGCCTTTGAAATTATCATGATAATCAGATAATACAAACCTGTAATATAGGCCATTTCATCACCCTGTGGCTCTCTAGATATCTTTGGACTCCTTGTTTGCATCAGCTGTAGCCAGCATGATCAGTGGTCAGGGGTAAATGGTTCACTGGTTCTAGGTAAAGGTAAAGGGACCCCTGACCATTAGGTTCAGTCGTGACTGACTCTGGGGTTGCGGCGCTCATCTCACTTTATTGGCCAAGAGAGCCGGTGTACAGCTTCCGGGTCATGTGGCCAGCATGACTAAGCTGCCTCTGGTGAACCAGAGCAGCGCACAGAAATGCCATTTACCTTCCCACTGGAGCGGTAACTATTTATCTACTTGAACTTTGACGTGCTTTCGAACTGCTAGGTTGTCAGGAGCAGGGACCGAGCAACGGGAGCTCACCCCATTGCGGGGATTCAAACAGCCGACCTTCTGATCGGCAAGCCCTAGGCTCTGTGGTTTAGACCACAGTGCCACTATTAAACTACATTGTTGAGTGGTCTTCAGTCCAATTAAATCTGTTTACACTGTAAGCCAATCCAATACAAGCCTACTCAGAAGTAAGTCTTTTTGAATTCAATGAAGGTTTGTTTTTGTTTTGTTTTTGTTTTTTTTAAAAAAGCTTTGATTTTCCTGTGCTTTCCCTTCGTGGCACTTGAATTTGTTAGAAGTCCAACAACACATTTGTTTATTTGATTTTTTTTTAATCCCCTCTCCCCAAAGGTTCTCAGAATGGCTGAGAGTTTACAAACAACCCAGCCACTTGCCCCCAGGATTATAATATAAAAAGGTATAACACAAAAGGAAAAATGGATTGGGAGGGAGGAGGAAAGCAAACCCAGACATGTTGTTAGTTCATCTAATAACTAGCTGGGTGGAAAAGCTCAAGCAGAAAAATCCACTGGTTGTCCACTGCATGAATGGAGAGACCCCAATCTCTTTTCTTCCCTTTTCTGTTGCAGACTGATGGAATGGCTGTTGCTAGGTGACGGTTGGTAGGGAGGAGGCCTCCTTTGACTCAGTTGGAGTTGGTACATATCTTCTTTTCTGTCCTCTGTTACAGCCTGATACAATGATGGCTGTCAAACAGCAGCATACACAGGCACTGCCTTTCCAATACAATTAGCATACTGCAGTTCCAGTTTAGTTAACAATTTAGCATCTGAGGCGGCCACTGTGGGAACAGGACGCTGGACAGGATGGACCTTTGGCCTGATTCAGCAAGCCTCTTCTCACGTTCTGAGACCTTCCATCTGTTCCTATTTTCCAGGGACAGTCCCAGATTTACAGAAGCCATTGTATGGGTATGGAGTTATGCAACTCTCAAGCCAGGGGTCTGCATAGAAAAGTTTTTTTTAATATTTAATGTTTAATGATGTTTTTATATATGTTGAAAGGTGCTGGCGCAATCTAGTGAGATGGGTGGGATAATAATAATAATAATAATAATAATAATAATAATAATAATAATAATTTATTTATACCCTGCCCATCTGGCTGGGTTTCCCCAACCACTCTGGGTGGCTTCCAACAAAGATTAAAAATACATTAAAACATCAGTCACTAAAAACCTCCCTAAAGAGGGCTGCCTTCAGATGTCTTCTAACCGTCAGATAGTTGTTTATCTCTTTGATATCTGATGGGAGGGTGTTTCACAGGGTGGGTGCCACTACCGAGAAGGCCCTTTGCCTGGTTCCCTGTAACTTGGCTTTTCGCAGTGAGGGAACCACCAGAAGGCCCTTGGTGCTGGAAATAATAATAATAATAATAATAATAATAATAATAATAATAATAATGGAATAGGACGTCCCTACTTTCATCAGAGAAATGTTGGAGGGTATGTGTTCTCAACAGTCTTAAAATGTGACAGAGATATTTTATTTATTGCTATTCACGACTTTAGACTTATTTGGCTTCTATGATGTTATCTAAAACCTTCCAATCCTGTAAGTAATACAATACTAAGGAACAATGGATTGCCTTCCCCCGGAAGTTTGTCCTGAAGTCTAAGGACGAAAATAGCTTTCTTGTTTATTTTCCAACAGCAAGCCTTTTGCCCTCGTGTGGCTAATCCTCGTAACTGCCAGTGACTATTCCTGCAAGTTTAAAACAATACAACATTGTATTACAACACGTTAAACCGTCCTCATGTCCACGTGCTGACTGCCCCAACAGATTCACCTACTGAGTCATATAGGTCAGTGGGCTTGCTTTGCTCTACGCTGGACTGTGGCTAAAGATCCTAAATCCTCCCAAGGTGATCTACGTGAAGTGGATTACAGTGCATTCAGCTGAATGCAATGTGCAGGGTTTGAAGACAGCGAGTTATTCAAGGTGTTGCATAGGAGCTTTTTGTGAATTTAGGTTGAGCTGCAGATAATCTTTGATGCACAATGTTGATCACTCTGTAGTTTAAAGCACACTTTCATATTTCCCTGCCCTTTTACATGCAAGAAGACAAATATGTATATCTACCTCAAGAGAAAGCATGGTGTCCTAACTGTTCTGAGGACCGTCAATGAGAGCTTGCCTTATTGTAGGCTCCTGCATGTCCTCAGAATCTTGAAGGTCTGTACACCAGGGGTGGTTAACTTGTGGTCCTCCAGATGCTGTTGAGTCCAAACTCCCACCAGCCATAGGCAGCACAACCAATGGTTAGGGACTCATTCATTCTTAGTTTTATTTTCCCACAAAAAGAATCATGCTCAAAGTGGCTTAGAACACAGAGAACAGGAATACATCTCAGGATCAACCATGGCAAGAACTTGTTGGCATCCATCTGGCTGAGGAGACAATAGAGGAGTGTACCTTTGGGGATGAAGTCAAACCATTGTTGAGTTACAGTGTCTGCTGTGGCTGTAGAAACTGATATGGGAGAGACATGTTTTGTTGCATCTGGGGCAGATGAAGACATCCAGTTGTGCTGCTACAGATGCTCCATGGTGTCAATGGCGTGCAGTGAATTTTTTCGTAGGGGAACAGCAAAAAGAACCAGGGAGCTTGGCAGTTTCAGCTTGGTCCTAGACATACTTCTTGCATGGTGTGGCTCACACTACTGCTCCTGCAGCATCTTCTTATAAGGCTTCCAAAGGCAGTGGTGGGTTAGCTGGAAACCCCCCTTCCATGATGTTGCTAACAGTCCCTCTCACCATCCTAGGGAAGATGAGAATTGTAAGCCAACATTTAGAGGTCCAAAGGTCCAAATCTTCCCTTCTGTACATATTCCTGGGACTTCAGTGAGCCAAGAGACTACTGCTATAGAAACTAAGAAACTAACAGTTTTGCGTCCAGACCTCCACCTTTTTGTGCCAATAATAAAATCATGACATTCTCACTGAACAATTTGTGGTTTTAGTTTTAAAATTTTTGAAGTGTACATCTAAAAATGTAACATTTGAATGTGATGTGCAGTATGATGAACTTGTTTATCATACTTTTGCAGCTGGGGTTCAGCTCCTTGTTCAGTATACAAATTCAGTAACAACTCCACGTTTCTTGGTGGTGTAATGTGTGAAATCAACAGGAGGCATATAGGACACTCTGGAAAGGCAAGTAATTTATTCCATTATGCACAGATAGGGTGCAGACATTTTTGGCTGTTGGTAGCTCCTCAGACTTTCAGTATGTATAATGAAGGATGATTTGCAACAGCTGCTTCAATTCTAATTAAGAAACGCCAGAGAGTTCTTCAGTTTTTGAGTGCTAGAACCTACACAGAGGTTTGTGTGTGTGTGTTTTTCCTGCTTCACTGTTAATATTTCCTAGAAATTAGGATGGCACTTCCATCGCCTGTTAAAATGATGCATCATCTGGATTCATTACCTAACCCAATATGTGGAACATCTTGAGCAGATCCAATTTTGCAGTCGTGCTGGAGACGGCTCAATAAACCTCGGCAGGGCAGAAGAGCCTCTTTGGAGTAATTTAATGCCTATTCTGTAATTTCTGCAAGAAGTCACGCAATGTGGCTAAAAAATATGGATCATCTTTTGAACCATATGAGGAAAGGCTATAATATTTGGAGCTTTTTAGTTCAGAGAAAAGGTGTGTGAGAGGAGACATAATAAAGGCATATAAAATTATACAAGCTGAGGAGAACGCCGCTAGTGAAAACTCCTTCTCCGCTTCCTCATTATACAAGAACTTGTGGACATCTAGTGAAGCTGAATGATGGAACACTCAAAACCAACAAAATACAAAACTTCTTTATCATGCAGTGCATACCTAACTGGAGGACCACAAGTTCCCCATCCATGGTTGGAGTAGAATTCTGATTCTTAGCCTTTATTTCCACCAAAGGGACCCAACAAAAGGGAAAGATGTTTTGGCTCTTGCCCTGAGACTTTTTCATCAACTCAGTACATGGCAGAACCAGGCCAAGGTCCAAAACTGGACCTAGAGGAAGAGTTCTCCAACGCAGGGTCTTCTGAGGTCAAAGGCTTGAGTTCTGAGTAGGAGGCCAGAATGTAGCAAGTAAAAGGTGCAGCATAGACACTCTGGTTGGGTCTGCCCTCCTCTGCTCCCCTCTCCTAATTAACCTCCATCTCCAGGGCCTGTCCTGGGGCATCACTGGGGAACCACCCCATGACATCATCATGGGCCGCCCCTAGGTTTCAGGTTTGGACCCTGAAATTTCAGGGTCTGGGGTGCTCTTGATCTGGCAACCCAACTTGTATCCTTAAGCTAGCTTGAGACCCTCAGGTTGGATGGAGTACACTATCTTGTCACCAGGCCTAAAGAAATATTTAACAGCCAGTCTGGTCAGCTTCTGCAAATGGAAGAAAGAGGGGAAAGCATTTTGTTCTTTGAGCTAAGCAGTAAAATGTCCTGGGCTGTTCCCAAATGGCTCTTGCTCATTGCGGTTGGCTTGCACTGTGATACAAACATGCGTTTTGTGGATTGTGCCCAGTAAGTTTTTGTGCTCATGCAATCAAACTAGAAAAATAGTCTAATATAGCTCAATGCTAGTTACAACAATTGTTCCTTTAATAATTTCAGTAGATGGTGCAAATTGCCTATTTAATTTCATAGGAGTATTATTAACACATTTTCTAGTGCAATCCCTTCTGGTTTTACTCACTCAATATGTTTTTTTCATACCCGAATGGAGATCCTCATTGTGGGTGGCTGAGGCAATATTTGTAGTAATTATCCTTCTCTGAAGGAAGCCTAGGAAAATAGTCTGGGCCATTACTGTTCTCTTCATAGCTGCCCAAACACCGTTAAGAAATCAAAACACTTTACATTGATTTTCAAGCACCTAGTCTACCTAAATAAATTGTGCCTTCCTACACTATCAAAATATGATAGGATGTCTTACGAGTGTTCTATGTTTCTTACAAATAAGAATTTGAAATGGATTAAAATTGTGTGTTTTTGAGATTAGACGAAATGGCTCTAAAGAAGGTGTGAGGAGCTGGATTTTGTACTCCAACTCCCATGAGCTCTGGCTTAGCATGGCATATGGTCAGAGATGATGAGAGGGGTAGTTCAACAGCACCTGGATCTAATCTGATCTAAAAAATATGCATTCTTTCTTAAATCCTGTGGGTTGAAAAGTTTATATAGGATCATAGAGTTGGCAGGGACTTCAGAGGAGTCTGATCTCTTATCAATGACACAAATCCCACTATTACAGCACCCCTAATAGGTGGCCACCAACCTTTTTCTTAAAAACTTTTAATGAAGGAGAGTCTGCTGTCTCCTGAGAAAGGGCCTTTCTACTATCAAACTGTGGGAGAAACAAACCTGTGGACAAACAAAGCTAACAAATGTGTATTCTTGCTGGTTAGTGTTAAGTTGTGGGTGAACATATCAGACGACACAGCGATTCTTCAGACAGCTCTTGCTTATTCACAGAACAGAACTGAACTGAAGGGTTCGGCCAACCTGCTTATATAGAGCTCAACTACAAAGCAACAGTAACAACTTTCTTTAACTATCCAATCACTGAACGTCCCTTTCAATTCCTTATTTGCACATGCGGACTATCTACAGTATCCCCCTGCTGGCCCAGGGTGAGAACTTCAGTACATAACAGTTAGCATGAAAAGGGACCAAGTCCACAGAGCTGGATTGCTGATAGACCACAGAAATACAATGGGAAGAGAGGTCTCTATGTGATATATAGTACTTCCTGTTTCTCTCTTTCTGTGATGGCCTGGGAATCTGATTCAGAAGCTGGATCTGAGGAGTCCCAGCCTGCACAGGAGTCCCTGCCTCCAGGGCCGGCTGAGCTGGGGCAGGGGCTTGAATCTGAAGGGCCTGCACCTGTGCCGGATCCTCAGGAGCAGACACCGGATGCATCCACTCTGGCTCCGGAGGTGATTGAGGATCCATTGCCTGCAGGTGCGCCTCTCCCAGCCCTGTCAGGGGAAGGTGAAGCTGCCCCTGGGTCCAGTAACCCTCCAGCCTCTCCTGAGCTGCAGAGGCTCAGGGCAGAGAGGTGGAGGGAACTGGGTTCTCTCAGGAGGAGTGCTCGCCTTAAGGCCAGGAGAGGCGGGTCACCTGTGGGCCGGGACCGCCCCTGGCCTCAGAGGAGATAAAGGCCAGTCACAGGTTGCGGGAGCATCGACGTTGGAAACCTGTTTCTGCCAGCACCCAGACCTGTTTCTCTGGAGTTCCCGACTACGCCTGGCTTCTTGCTTTGGACCCCGCTTCCCCCTTGGTGGACAGTCTCCAGATCCTCGGCCCAGCACCGGACTTTGACCACGCCTCATGGTACCCCCCCGGGACCAGCACACTTTCTTTGGCCAGCCATGAGAGCAGGTGTGCACAGTGCTTGCTTCAGTTCAGGCAAATGCCTGAAGCTGGTTATACTATAAATTGAAATATTTTACCTTCATAGATTTGCTGCTGCCTTTGCTGTGAACCAATGCACGATTATAAAGTAAGTAAATCTTATTGTTAAACTTACTTTACAAGTTGCCTGATTCTTTGTTAAGTGGGGTAAGAAGGGGAAAGGCAGCTTACTTCATAGCTGGGCTTGCTGAAAACAAGATTTTACAGCCTAATTCCTATGCTTTTAATTTGGCAGCCAAGGATGAGATTTTGAAACTCACACACCTGGGCAATTAATGTATCCCCTCCTACCAATTAAAACCTATCCCACATGAACAGTTCATAACACCAGGAGCTCTTCCTAATGTTTCTTCTATCTAGACTTGTTCATAAGACAAAATAGACTTATCCTCCATGAATTTGCAACATTCAGCTTTGTTGGATGGCCCTGGGTTAAAGTATTATGTAAAGGGGCAAAAGCTTCTCTCTGTGCTCCTTTCTCCACTGATCCTCAACAGAGAGGCACAGCTAGAGGAATAGCTGAGAGTGCAGCTCACCATTCCCAGTATCTGCCACCTAAGGCAGTTGCCTCACTCTGGCAAAGGGTAGGACTGTCCTTGCATGCTTACACTCTCTCTCTCTCTCTCTCTCTCTCTCTCTCTCTCTCTCTCTCTCTCTCTGTGTGTGTGTGTGTGTGTGTGTGTGTGATGTACACTTGAGAGAGCAAGAGAAGGGATTGTAATTGGCTTTTGTGCTGAAGTAGAATAATTGATGTTCTTTGGATTCATAGTAGATGAGCTGAAAAGTGAAGCAACTCAAATGAATAACATTAATGAGAAAATACTGTATTAGTAGCCTGCCTACGTAAGGTAATTAATATAATTTTCAGCAAAAGACTTTTCCTAAGAAAGGATTCTAATTAAATTAAATGTCACTCAGCCTAGCTTTCCATCTTGCCAGTTTACCAACTAACAGCTAACTTATTATGGAAAGGTTTTGACAATTCCTTGCATAGCGATTAGTGAACAGCAAGCTCTTTTTTTCTTTCACACTTTAAAAGTATTATCCAGTTTCTTCTTACTTCAGCTATTTTCCTATCTTATACCATGGCATTTTGTGTTTTCCCCTTCTTTTTAATCACTTTGGCGCTCTTTTTCATTCTGTGAAGTTATAAAATCAATAAACTAATTCACTATAGCTCAGTTGATGGGGCATGATACTCTTAATCTTAGAGCTGTGAGTTTGAGCCCCACACTGTGCAAAAGATTCCTGCATTGCAGAGGTTGTACTAGATTACATTATTTTAGACTGCTCTCTAATTGTGTATTTAAAATGTTTAAAATTTGTTTTAAACTTTTTAAATGTGTTTTTTTGGGTGGGGGCATTATTCAGCTGTTTCTGCTTATATTTTGATTATGTATTTTTTGTTTTTATGTTTTAATTTTATCTTCTGAACTGTCCTGGGATCTGCAGGTGTTGTTGTTGTTTAGTCGTTTAGTTGTGTCCGACTCTTCATGACCCCATGGACCAGAGCACACCAGGCACTCCTGTCTTCCACTGCCTCCTGCAGTTTGGTCAAACTCATGCTGGTAGCTTCAAGAACGCCATCCAACCATCTCGTCCTATGTCATCCCCTTCTCCTTGTGCCCTCCATCTTTCCCAACATCAGGGTCTTTTCCAGGGAGTCTTCTCATGAGGTGGCTAAAGTATTGGAGCCTCAGCTTCACGATCTGTCCTTCCAGTGAGCACTCAGGGCTGATTTCCTTAAGAATGGATAGGTTTGATCTTTTTGCAGTCCATGGGACTCTCCAGAGTCTCCTCCAGCACCATAATTCAAAAGCATCAATTCTTCGGTGATCAGCCTTCTTTATGGTCCAGCTCTCACTTCCATACATCACTACTGGGACCTGCAGGTATAGGGCAGTATATAAAATTACTAATAATAATAGGTGGCCCTTGGGGTCCTTTCCAACTCTACAGTTCTATGATTCTAAATGATAACTGAGACCAACTATCTGCCGCTTGTAATATCTGGGTACCTGTGATTGTGAAGCACAGCACAGTTTGAATTATGTGGGTTAATCTATAAGGTCTGTAGGCATGAGGATTAGATTAAATCACCCCAATCTGGAGATCTGTCTGGACACAGGAGCTTCAACCAACCAAATAGATTCCAGAAGCACTTTAAGAGTGACAACAGTCGACTTGTGCTAACTTGTGTGTACATGCGTTTGTTGCTAAAATGAAAGGGACACTACAGCATCTTGTCTCAGGAGATTTGTGGATCCTGTCCTATGGTTCCATGCCGATAGTCTGCACTACTGTATTAAAAGCATAAATCATGATATGTGTATCTTTCAACCCATTCTGCCAGAAAGCTTTATTTTACAACAGTGTTTAGGATTACTCCATCTCTCTTCTCCTCTCCTCTCCTCTCCCTCCACCCCATCCCACCCCCCACCTTTCAAAACATCAATGCAGGAGATAAAAGGCGGACAAAAAGGTCATCCGGTTCTCCAAATTAGCAGGATGAGAGATGAAATCCCGCAAAATGTAATTAATGGTCTGGTTGCCAAATGAGAGCTGAACACAAGTAATTGAGAAAAGCACATCACCAACACTTATCTGGAATCAGCCAGACACCATTTAAACAAGCACTCTGAGCTTTTCAGCAGGCTTCCAAGTACAAGAGCCACAAAGGATTTGGAACTCCTTTCCAAAACCAAACCTCACAAAATTATCTGCAGATAACATGTGCAGCACTTAAGACTTATTCACACTGAAGTGGGGGATCTGTGTTTGGGTTCTACCACTCAAATTGCAGGTGGGGAGCGACATCAACAAATGCTTCTCTACAGAAAAATAATGAGGTCTGATATAGTCTCTATTTTGACAGTCTACTATGCATAGAGATTTGGTATTTTGTTGTTGTTGAAGGATCATTCATTCATTTGAATACTAGAACCCAGGGCTATCCAATGAAGACGAAACTTGAATAATTTGGGACAGATGAAATAAAGTGCTTCTTTTTGTAGGTAAAAGGTAAAGGTAAAGGACACCTGGATGGTTAAGTCCAGTCAAAGGCAACTATGAGGTTGCGGCGCTCATCTTGCTTTCAGGCTGAGGGAGCTGGCATTTGTCCACAGACAGCTTTCTGGGTCGTGTGGCCAGCATGACTAAACTTCTTCTGGTGCACGGAGGACTGTGACAAGTGCCAGAGCACACGGAAATGCCGTTTACCTTCCCACTGCACTGGTACCTATTTATCTACTTGCATTGGCATGCTTTCAAACTGCTAAGAAAAGTCATCCAAAATGGCGGCCCTAAGAGCATCATATTATTTCCCTGAGCTGATTTATATTTCCTTCTCAGTGTACCCTTTCATATGCAGTGGAACAACTCAGATCCAGTAACCAGTGCAGGATCCTGTCCACTAAGCATGCCAACAAGTGCTGGGATGGCCATTTAGTTGGCTCTGATGCTCACCAAAGTCAGCACACCAAGTCTCCCTGAACCCCCGGAACCTGAGCCCACCTATTATGCAGGTGGGAGGAAGTAAGTACCTGGAACCAAACTTCTAATGTTTCAAACAGGTGATCAGGAATATCAAATAGCAGATTAACTAAAGCTTATTTTTGCACATTGTATTGCAGCAATCCCACTGCACATTTATTAGTGTAGACATGCCTCACTGAATGTGAATGTTTAATTCCCATTCGCCAGTTTCTTCCAGATCTTTATTATAGTAACCACCAAAATATATTTCAAAGCTATCTGGGGATTTTTAATTATTGTTTTAAACTGTAATAATAAATGCTTGCTGCTATTTTCCCTCCCTTTCTCTCAAAGCAATGACACACAACTAATTGAATTCACCATTTGAGTTTGGGATACGGCTTTCAAGAGGTTACTCTTGTTTAAATGAAAATTATTACCGAGCATAAAACCCAGACACAAATGACACACCACCTTTTCACCGTTCCAGGATGATATGTGGGCAGATTTTCTGACATGCAACCCTCCAACAGCTGTCTGATCGTTTAATCTGATGCATATGCTCCATCTAATCTCTCACCATGGCTAGAGAATATGGAACTGCAAACACTTTTTTGCCATGCACATTCCGCAGACTGGAATGTCCTCTGAGTCAACAAAATATTTTTATATACATTTTGATGCATCTGTTTAAGAAATCTAATGCAACTGATTGATGATTTTTTGTATATATATATATAAAAAATGCTACGTAGTGTACTGTGTAGGTGTATACTGTAATCTGATCACAAGGCATCCAAATGTTAGGTAAATGTGAGGCACCCCTTATTTCTATTTATTCATTTAATCAATTAAGTGCCTGTTCCTTTGATACAAATCTCCTTTTAAACTCTCACAAGACCAAAATTCTCCAGTCTAGAATTATTTAAATTGATTAGGAGATCAATGGGCAAATGTTAATTTGCGTGTTAAAAGATCAGCTCTGCCAGCTCACTTGGAAGCAGCAGAAGTCAAACTCAATGGCTGATATTATATAAGTTTTGGAACATTTAGAATTGAAGGCTCTAGATATGGTGAAACTCTAGAACAGTACAGGCAAGATGTTTTTCACTTTTAGCTAGGCTTTTGAACTCAGAAGAAGCGACTTAGATTGTCTAGTTCACACTAACCATACATTCGGCTTATTTTATGTATTTTATTAATTGTATTTAAGCTATTGATATACTAATCTATAATCAAAGTTTCTAAGCGGTGTACGTAAAAATGGAAAAGCATACTGGTTGAAGCATTCTGGTGTGCAGGTTCCTGATTTCAGGTGGTGGATTTTCAATTTGCCACCTTGATCTTTTTAGCCATATATCTAGGTCAGAACAGTTGGGACCAATCAGTAATATGTCCGGAATGATACCACCAGCTGCAGGACAGTAATTTAAGAAAGCCAATTGCACAGTGACACCCACTTAGGGTGGCCAGAAGCAAGTGAGGGGGAAATGGGATTCAATAGAGGAGTGCACTTTTGTTGTGCCCAGATTTCACTTGCCCAAGAAGCCTGGGACCCAGAGAGGCTGAATATGGCTATCACAACGAGGAGGACAAATTTTCTTGGATCATGAACTATTTCATATTACAAAGACAATCCCATTTATGCACACATACAAATAGAAATCAAATAGGCAGAGAACATTTAGAACAAGGCAGATAATCTGATAATTAATAGTGATTGCCTCTTTCCCATCTTGAGTCACATCAGGGGGGAAGGTGGGGCATAAATAAATTAACAACAACAACAACAATTTCTAAAAGGATTCCAGGAAGTCACCACTAGGAAAGAAATGAAGAAGTAGAGTTGTACGTTGTTAGATGAACGGAATGCGTTCCAGGAGTTCTTTTGATTCCTGGAACCATTTGAAAACCAAGGCGCGGCTTCCAATTGGCTGCAGAAGCTTCCTATAGCCAATCAGAAGCCACGCAGGATGTTTGGCTTCCAAAAATCATTCGAGAACTGGAACACTAACTTCTGGTTTTCTGTCGTTCGGGAGCCAAAACGTTTTGCAACTAAGCCGCTGGTCAACCAAGGTACGACTGTATCCTGTGAACTTGTTGTAAATCATAAGCTTCAAAGATTACAACAAAATAACCAGTAGGGGGAACACTCATGAAAATTGTCAACATGAGCATTAAATAAAAAGTACAGGAAAAAATCACGGAGAGGAGACTGGATTGATTCTATGATAATTCCCTGTGGTTGTATGGAAAAGGAACAGAGCAGAGTGCAAGTAGAACATACCAGGTTCAGCCCCTGGAACCTCCACTTCAAAAAGGTGATGGAGAACTTTGCTTGGAATACTGGAGAGCTGCTGCCAAGCAAGAGTGGATAAGGCTGGGATAGGTGGGCAAATAACCTGGCCTGGACTACATGCACACCACCCATTTAAGAGTCATGGCTCCCCCCCAAAGAATTCTGGGAACTGTAGTGTTACAGGCATACACAGAACCCTTAACAGCACCCATACTCCTCCATGACAGTTAAAGTGGTGTAATAGTTCTTTGTCTTTGTCCATGGAGTTTTCTTGGCAGGGATACTGGAGTGGTTTGCTGGTTCCTGCTCCAGGTGGATCACGTTTGGTCAAAACTCTCCACTATGACCTGTCCATCTTGGGTGGCCCTGCATGGCATAGATCATAGCTTCTCTGAGTTATTCAAGCCCCTTCACAAGCCCCTTCACCACGGCAAGGCAGTGATCCAAGACTCCCTGGAAAAGACCCTGATGCTGGGAAAGATGGAGGGCACAAGGAGAAGGGGACAACAGAGGACGAGATGGTTGGACAGTGTTCTCAAAGCTACCAGCATGAGTTTGACCAAACTGCGGGAGGCAGTGGAAGACAGGAGTGCCTGGCATGCTCTGGTCCATGGGGTCATGAAGAGTCGGACATGACTAAACGACTAAACAACAACAACAATAGTTCTTTAACTGCATGGTGTGGATGTGACCTATGGCTCTGCCCCTTCCCCCACCCAAACCAGGATTTTAGCTTTTGCAAGTCTAGCTCTCTGGAATCAGTTACCAGTTGATATCACACTGGCACCTAATAAGTTCCCAGCATTCTTTGTGAGGTGAGGAACATGCTTCGAATTTGCTCTGGGGGTATGGTGTGTACATGGCCAAAATATCTTGCCTCTAGAGGGCAGTGCTTGTCAAGCTGGAGAATGGGCTTTCTCCACCTCTTAGACCTTCATCTTTTCTCCATCCTAATCAGATTTCAAGTCTCTAGCACATAGCAAAGAAGGTGAGTCCTGCAACTGCTTCCATTAGGAAGGATAAATTCTCCCCATTGCAAATCAATCATTTGCCCTTTTTTCCTATACATGTGAATTATGCACTACCTTCTCTTTTGGCAATGCATGTCAAGAAAGTGGCTTCTGTAGCCCTGTTCAGAAAGCCTCATCTCTTTTCCCAGGCATATAAATTTCAAAAACATGTTTGAGTCCTTAATTTTTTCAAGAAAAATCCCCCCCCTTCATAGTTCACAAACAAATAACAGTAACAGCCTCGACAAGGTGCAGTGTGTACATTGGGTGCATTTACATTGGGTGCATGTTTGAGGCATTTTTGACCATGGGCACTTCTGGTTTCAAATTCAGTCTGATGTTGGGTTTAACTGGTGTTTGATTTTATACACATGCTGCCATTTAACTTTTTGGTTTACATGCTTTTAAATCTTCTTAGATTGTTGATGCTTTGTTTTATTTTTGATAATATGTTTTTATCACTAACATGGGCTGCTTTAGGGGGAAGTATGGGATATAACTATTAATAGCAATGATATTGTTATTAATGATATAAAAAGGAACTTTTATTATCAGTCCTCTGTACAGAACTCTCTTAAATAAACATGTTAGGAGGAAACCAGGCGATCTGGCATTATACATACAGTACTCTTCGGTGTATAAGACTAGGTTTTTTTTTTTTACTAAAAATAATGTTAAAAGGGGGGGGTAGTCTTATACATGGGGACAATCTCTCCCCCCCGTTTTCTTAATTTTGAGTCCCCCAAAATAGGGGTCGCCTTATACACCGTGTGTGTGTGTGTGTGTGTTAAACACAGAAAAATACAGTATATTGTTTTTAGAAAAATAGAAATGGCAGGTGGGTGAGGGGGAGAAGAGAGGCAGAATCAGTGTCCATGGTCCATGGGATCTTCCTGTCCAGAGCTAAAAGCAGCGGGAGGATTTTCATCAGGGCTGTGATACTGGACTGGGGGCTAACCACTATGCCTTGCCATGTGTCATTGTTCAGTTTTTTTTTCTTTTAAACAAAGAAATAACACACCCCACTCTGCCCCAGATATGCTCTGCCTTTGCACCTTTCATTCCGACGAGATGGTTGGACAGTGTTCTCGAAGCTACCAGCATGGGTTTGACCAAACTGCGGGAGGCAGGAGTGCCTGGCGTGCTCTGGTCCATGGGGTCACGAAGAGTCAGACACGACTAAACGACTAAACAACAACAATGTGGAGCCTGAATCTGGTTTACAGGCCCAACAGACCACAGGTACCTAGACTTCCTTAAGTGCTTTCCAAAATATGGGACGGACTATCAACCACAGTACTGAAAGTGTTGCTGTTGCTGACCTGAAAGTGTTGCTGTTGACCTGAAAGTGTTGCTGTGCAATGCCAGGTCAATGATGAATAAAACCACTGCCATCCACGACCTGATTGTGGATGGAGGATTTGACCTGGCATGTGTGACAGAGACCTGGTTGGATGAAGCAGATGGGCCTGTCCTTGCCGCTGCTTGCCCACCAGGTTTCTCTTACGCACAGCAACCCAGGTCATGTGGGCGGGGAGGGGGGGTTGCAGTGATTTTTAGGAAGTCATTAGTCTGCACCAGGCGTCCTATTGGGAAGACCCAGTTTTCTGAGTGCATGTTCTGGAAGTTGGGCAATAGGGGCAGTACAGGATTCCTACTGGTGTACCGACCTCCCCGCTGCACCAAGGATTCCCTGCCCGAGCTGCTTCAGGTCGTGGCGGATATGCTCCTGCAGACACCTAGCTTGGTTGTCCTGGGGGATTTTAACATCCATGCCGACACGACCTTACAAGGAGCCGCTCGGGACTTCGTGGAAAGCATGGCCTCCATGGGGCTGTCCCTGAATAAGTCTGGCCCAACTCATAGCCACGGACATGCCTTAGACTTGGTGTTTACCTCTACGGATGTTGGTGATCTGACATTAACTAAAAGCGAAACAAAAGAAGTGCCATGGTCAGATCACTTCCTGGTGCAACTGGACTTCTCCGCAACCCTTCCCCTCCGCAGGGAGGTGGGACCGATTCGGATGGTCCGCCCCCGCCACTTAATGGATCCAATTGGCTTCCAGAGAGTGGTAGGGGATGCTTTATCCCAAGTTGATGGCCTTTCAGCTGATTCCCTGGTGGCCCGCTGGAATGCGGAGTTAACCAGGGCAATTGACTGTCTGGCTCCGAAGCGCCCTCTCCGATTGCATGGAGCCCGGACAGCCCCGTGGTTTTCCCCGGAGCTGAGGGTGATGAAACAATCGTTGAGACGGCTAGAGCGCCGGTGGCGGAAAACTCATTCTGAATCAGACCGGACACGGGTTAGAGCTCAACGTCGAGCCTACCAAGTGGCAATGGCGACGGCGAAGAGGGCCTTCTTCGCCGCCTCCATTGCATCTGCAGAAAACAGCAGCAGGAGACTTTTTCAGGTGGTTCGCAGTTTATCGGAACCACCTGTACCACCGGGGCCTGGTAGGGACCCCAAGATCTCCTGCAATGCTTTTGCAAAGTTTTTTGCAGATAAAATCGCTCAGATTCAGAAGGAGGTAGACTCCACCGTGGGAGCAGGGCCAGGGCGGGAGAGTGCTAGAGTTCTGTCTGGTCCTGTTATATGGGATCAATTCCAATCTGTTACCTCCGAGGATGTGGACAGGCTGCTTGGACGAGTGAAACCGACCACCTGTCTCCTTGATCCTTGCCCATCCTGGCTGATAAAAGCGAGCCGGGAAGCGCTGGACGATGGGCTCTGCGGGGTGGTGAATGCTTCGCTCTGTGAGGGAGCCTTCCCAGACCCGCTGAAAGAGGCGGTCATTAAACCGCTTCTTAAAAAAACATCTTTAGACCCGGCCAATTTGGCCAACTATCGCCCAGTCTCAAATCTGCCATTCTTGGGCAAGGTGATTGAGCGGGTGGTTGCTGAACAACTCCAAGCACGCCTGGAGGAAACGGACCATTTGGATCCCTTCCAATCAGGATTCAGGCCTCACCATGGGACTGAAACTGCCTTGGTCGCACTGGTTGATGATCTCCGGCGGGCTAGGGACAAAGGTGAGAGCTGTTTCCTAGTTCTGCTGGATCTCTCAGCGGCCTTTGACACCATCGACCATAACATCCTTCTGGACCGTCTAGAGGGGCTGGGAGCTGGGGGCACTGTCATACAGTGGTTCCGCTCCTTCCTCCTGGGCCGTGTCCAGAAAGTGGTGGTGGGGGGTGAGTGTTCAGACCCCTGGGCTCTCACTTGTGGGGTGCCTCAGGGTTCTGTCCTCTCCCCCATGCTTTTTAATATCTATATGAAGCCGCTGGGAGAGATCATCAGGGGGTTTGGACTGGGTGTTCATCAGTATGCAGATGACACCCAGCTCTACCTCTCCTTTAAATCAGAACCAGTGAAGGCGGTGAAGGTCCTGTGTGAGTGCCTGGAGGCGGTTGGAGGTTGGATGGCGGCTAACAGATTGAGGTTGAATCCTGACAAGACAGAAGTACTGTTTTTGGGGGACAGGAGGCGGGCAGGTGTGGAGGATTCCCTGGTCCTGAATGGGGTAACTGTGCCCCTGAAGGACCAGGTGCGCAGCCTGGGAGTCATTTTGGACTCACAGCTGTCCATGGAGGCGCAGGTTAACTCTGTGTCCAGGGCAGCTGTCTACCAGCTCCACCTGGTACGCAGGCTAAGACCCTACCTCCCCGCGGACTGTCTAGCCAGAGTGGTGCATGCTCTAGTTATCTCACGCTTGGACTACTGCAACACGCTCTACGTGGGGCTACCTTTGAAGGTGACCCGGAAACTGCAATTAATCTAGAATGCGGCAGCTAGACTGGTGACTGGGAGTGGCCGCCGGGACCACATAACACCGGTTCTGAGAGATCTGCACTGGCTCCCAGTACGTTTCCGAGCACGATTCAAAGTGTTGGTGCTGACCTTTAAAGCCCTAAACGGCCTCGGTCCTGTATACCTGAAGGAGCGTCTCCACCCCCATCGTTCAGCCCGGACACTGAGATCCAGTGCCGAGGGCCTTCTGGCGGTTCCGTCATTGCGAGAAGTGAGGCTACAGGGAACCAGACAGAGGGCCTTCTCGGTAGTGGCGCCCGCCCTGTGGAACGCCCTCCCATCAGATGTCAAAGAGATAAAGAATTACCTGACATTCAGAAAACATCTTAAGGCAGCCCTGTTCAGGGAAGTTTTTAATATGTAATGCGGTACTGTTTTTAACACTGATTGGGAGCCGCCCAGAGTGGCTGGGGAAACTCAGCCAGATGGGCGGGGTATAAATAATAAATTATTATTATTATTATTATATTATAGTACTTAGAAAATGTATTTCGCTGTGGGATGGAGGTGTTCAACAGGTGTGGCATCCCCTCACCAGGGTATCTTGTATGCTGGGAAAAGTTTGGCCTGCTAAACTACCACCCCACAGCTGTCAAAGGCACAGGGCCTCTGCCAGGAACAACCACCAGCAGCAAAAAAAGAGAGAGGCAGCAGCCGTACCTGTTGCTTTTAATTAGAGACCAACAGCTCAAGGCTCTTACGTGTGCTTTAGAAAGTGAATGGAGAGGAGCCATTCTGGAATTGGCATGCTGAGACCCATCCCATTAAATGGTGCAGCTCTCCTTTCGCTGTTAGCAAATCTACTGTGGACCTCATGTATTTGGTCATTCCAATAAACCTCCACTTTTGAGGGGGTCGCTGCTGCACAGTTGGTTACCAAATGTAGATATGTAACACTTGGATACTGCTTGTAGTTCTTAGGTAATCTTCTTCAGTCAAAGGATTATGAGGGCTTAGGAAATAAAGCAGCAGCCTTTCACCTGTCCAGTGGCTCGCTGCGGTCTCTTGCTATGACGCTGCTTTCGTTTGTTTCAAACGGGAAGTGTCTCTGCCACAAGATGCCTCGCATGACACGCAGTGAGCTTTGAGGAGAGAGGCCTGGCTAATCAAGAGATTAGATGCCTTTAAAACACAGGTGCTGTAAAACGAGCCTTCCATAGGAAACCCACACTTTGCAAACAGGGTGGGTACCAGTTTTTGGGGGAAAACTCATAGAATTTTGCACATCAGATTGTCAGAGACAGAGCAAATTATTTTGGGGGTTTCTGGCCATGCAGTTGACCCTTATTTAATGGGCCCCTTGTGCATTTACACATACAATTGCACACCTCGCTTCCTGTATATCGTCAGTGGCAGCCAGGGCCGGCTTGCCCATGAGGCAGGGGGAGGCAACTGCCTCAGGCAGTAGGATCCACAGGGGCGGCACAGCCAGCCTCCAAGGTACACATTGCTTGCTGTCAGTGCCACTGCTGTGGTGCCAGCAGAAACTGCAGGGCACTCCTTGGAGACTGGATCTAACTACTCCTTGGAAGGCACCCCCCCCCCATGCTGCCTCCACAGTGGCCTCTTGGTGAAAAGGAGGTATAGTCATACTTCATGTTACGTCCGCTTCATGTTACTTTCTTTCAGGTTACGTCCCGTGGCGACCCGGAAGTACTGTGCAGACCCGCAAAATGATGTCACACGCATGTGCAGAAGCGGCGAATTGCGACCCACGCAGACGCGCCGCTGCGGGTTCTGCTCTTTTCATGTTGTGAATGGGCCCCCGGAATGGATCCCATTTGCAACCAGAGATACCACTGTACTGCTGGTCTCCACCCACCTCTAAGGAGGAAATGGTGAGGCTTGCCCTCAGGGGTCCCTCAGGCTTTGTACCTGCCCAGTGTAATTCAGATTAGGCCCGTTCCACCCCACAACAGCCTTTGATTCCCAGTTGAACTGCCAGCTAAGGTTGATTTGATTCCCGTCCTGTTCTTCACTCACCCCTGTTCTGGTGTTGATCTTTATTCTCCCCCACTTGTTCCTGATGTGGTAAGAATAGAGGTGAATTTTTACCACACTGATGTAGATCTTCACTCACCCCTTCTTCCCTGGTCGGAGGGAGGTGCCATTTTGTGGTTTGCCTCAGATGCCAAAATGTCTTGAGCCAGCCCTGGTGGCCGCACCCTGGGGGAAGAAATGGTAAGGGGCACAGAATGGGCAAATGGTTGTGAGAGAAAGAAAAAATAACAGCATATACTAACCATGGGAGGTCAGAAATTTGGGGGTGGGGGAGCTCTTTGTTACTTATTGCTCCTGCTTGGAATATGTTACATTCAATTTATAATTATATATAAACTGTTTTACTTCTTTTTAATTGTATTATTACATTGCTGTAACCCACTCTGAGAATTTACAGCAGAGGGCAAGGAAGAAATCTGAAAATTTGATAAAATAAATATGCTCACTTACTTGCAACATACTCTGTGGGCAGGACTGGCCTTCCATTTAGGCTGATTTTGGGAGTAGCAAATGGTTAGTTGTTTAATGTATTATTGTTGTGCTGCCATAGCGAGGCATACACAGGGATTTTTATTTTTGTTTTGCTTTGAATGCCAAAATAATATGACCATCCTTGAGAACTAAGCACTTTGACATGAAGGGCATTAATGCCATTAATGTGCATGTTAAAATAAATATGGGGGGGCAGCATATCTTGGAAGGAGCTTGGCCCTCCCCTCCGCAGATGTGGCCCCGATCAATGGCAGGTGCTGAAATCTTATTTTATCTGAGGCTCTTGCAAGTAACCTGCTCTCTTGTCAGAAACTTTAAATAATACTGCCAGCTTCTGGAGAGAAGACCAGAAAGGACTCAAGGAAATATGCAGTTCAGTTTAATAAGGAAACAGTAGAGGCCAATAGGAACGGACTTCAGATGGGCTGTGGGTATGGAGCTATTGTAAGGACATCCACCAGCTTCTGATTTGTGAGAGACACTACCAAGCTAAAGCTTTAGTTTTTCTTCTTTTAAAACCATCACTATGATAATATATGGTGACCAGATGCAAAAAAGGACAGAGTTCCTGCAGCATTAATAGTTGTGTGGAAGAGGACACTTCAGTAGGTTCAGCACAGTGCTGGCAAACCAAAGTGGTATCATCCAGATAACTCCTGACCACTGCCCATGGCTGAGGCTGATGGGAGTGGTAGTCCAACAGGATCTGGAGGTCAGCCTTGTTTTGATGTTGTTGGACTTGAGATCCTATCAACCCCAGCCAGCATAGCCAGTGGTGAGGATGATGGGAACTGTAGTAGCAGAAGCAACATCTGGAGGGTCCCAGGTCCCCCCCCCCAGTGTAGTGTGACAAGCTACACCTGCTGAAATTCTGCCTTCCACACAACTATTAGGGGTGCAGGAGTTCTGTCCTATTTTGCCTCTGAACACCCCTAGCTTCTTCATTATTGCACCCCCAGTGAGTTTCGTGGCTGAGTGGAAATTTGAACTCGGCTCCCCGATCCCAGTCGGACACTTTAGCTACTGCATCACATGGGTTGCCAGTGTAGAAAACGGAATATATGATAGCTTGTCACTCAAGGTTGGGTAAAGCTTCATCTGAAAATTCCCCTTCCACAAAAGGGACAGGAACTTTCAGTCTTTCTCCCTAGTGCCAATGCTAGCTAGGATTTCAGCAAATGAGCACTGACTGCCACCTCAGTTTGCTCAGTTCGACGACATCAAAGGATTAAGGTGCTGACGGATGGCACGTGTATTAGATCATCTCGCCTTCTAATCAGCATTACTGTGCACTCTGATTCCATCTCCCACATGCGATCGCTCAGTGAAGGGGGCTGGGCTAGCTGGCAGGCAGGCAGGCAGATACCCATCGGGAAGTTTCTTCTTTCTGAACATTGTTGAAGCTTCAGAATTTTAAGTGTGTTAGGTGGACTTGACTTCACTTGGATTCTTTCCATCCCCCCCATTTTTATTATATGGCCTTAGCAAACATATACTTATTTATTTGGAGTATTTATACACCATTTAATCGCATGATCCTCAAGGCAGCTTGCTGCAAGTTCAATAATACAAAACAAAAGGTGGGGAAAGCCCATATTTTGATTGCTCATTTTTATTTTGGTCAATTGCAAAGCCTCTTTCTGAGCCCTGCTCTTCGGTTGCATCTAAGCAGCCAATATCAATCAGATTGATATCATTCAGAGCAGTTCAGCCAGTTGAAAGCTAGGGGGGCCTCTGTTTTCCTGACACCCCTGTGACACCATGGCATTTTAGCCAACCATAGCTTCACCACCACACCCTTCCCATGTGCTGCGACAAAGAAATTCTCAAGCTGGACAGACTCCACCCCCCCAAAAAAAACATGATTCCATACCTTTGCTTGGTACTTTTGCCTACTTTGTCTGTGTAGCCATAAGAGTCAACAAGAGGATTGCTTTATGTTAGTAAATCTAACATTCGATTTCAGTGTTGCAGCTGTGAGTCTCTGTAGTTTAGATCCACTACAGACATTTATAAATATGCATGCATCTATTGCATCTATGCAGGCAGTCATAAATATGCATGCATCTATTACACTTGTACATGTTTCTTCTCCTAGAGAGGAGGAAGTAACATATTACAAACACTAGCGCTCAATATTTGCTCGATATCGTTCCTTTCCATGTTTAGAATGTAAACTGCAGTAGCCACTTGCAACTCGAAAAGTGTTTGCTATCTGTGATAACTTCTTGAGCTTGCAACATGCAAATGCCAACTTCTTTAGACAAGTCTGTAGAGCATGAGACTCTTAATCTCAGGGTCATGGGTTCAATCAAGCACCATGTTTGGCAAAAGATCCCTGCATTGCAAGGGGTTGGACTAGATGACCAACTCTACCATTCTATGCTTCTATGAATTCCTGCTGCAAATCTTAGCTTCAGTGCTAATGCTTTTATGAAAAGGCACCCGGTTTAGCTGCATAGAATGGGAGCCTGGAGAGAAATATAATTAGGGAGAGAAACAGTACTGTGATTTCTCCCCTATATATTAGGAAATAGTCTTACAAAAGAGCAGAATTCTATTTATGTACTTCGTGGGGTTGTTGCCAACCAGGGGTTGCTTTAGCAAATTGTGTAATTCTATAATCTACAGCTGAAATACCAGCTGGCTTCTAGCTTTCCTACGGTGGAGCTTTGCCTATTTCAGCTGGTAATCCGGAAGCAAACTGCAGACTGGATTTACAGTGCCAGGTCACACAGGGATCTCTTGCTTTTCCCTTCTCTTAGAGGTCATTTCCCTTGGCAAGCAACCCTTGTCGCTTGCCCTGTCCATGTCTAAAAAAAGCAGCTGTGATTTGGGACTCCTTCTTCAGATGCATTTCTCCACTGGTGGTAGGAAAGACCAGGAGTCCACCTGTCTTTCTGGAGCTCAAGGAATAAGCCCTTAAAGTGTAAATACTCCTAGCCTGAAACCAGATCAGGAGCATTTACATCTTAAAGACTTATGAAGGTCCTTGGGACATTCATGGACCCTCTTTGTGCCTCAGCATGGGGAGATGTGGGTTGGTTTCGGTGTTCTTAAGCCTTGGGTCTGCAGATGTTACTGGACTGCAACTCCATCATCCTCAACTAGCCTAGCCAAATGGTCAGGAAAGATGGGAGTTGTAATCCAGCAACATCTAAGGCTGAAGAACACTGGGTTAGTTCAAGTTGTTTTGAATTCTTATTAGCAGTCATGGAATTCTTTTATGGCTGGTTTAGAGGTTACCATAGCACTATGGAGAGCTGCTTTCCTACAGCTTGATCCCACAATGCTCATCTAATATTTCAAGACCATAATCGTTTTGAAACCTTCCCAGCTACTGGCAGAAGGAGCTCTGGGTTCACTTTTTTAAAAAGTCACTCTCCACTCTTTTTATCCACCAGTTGAATTCCTGTGGCATCATGGGCTTGGGAACATTCCAGCTGTTCAGAGGTTTCAGCTGTCAGCACACAGGTCTTGAGCACAGATTGGGCTGCGAAGAGATACAGAGAAAATGAGAGCCATTGCTATTGCTGCAGTCACCAGCTGTTTGGTTTCTGTCTCTAGTGAATCAAGTGATTGGGGAGGTGGCGATGGCCACCAACTTGGATAATAGCCATGATAGCTATGCTCTACCTTCACTGTTGGAAGCAATATTAGGGTTGCCATATTTAAAAAAGTAAAAACCAGAAAATCCAGGATAAACCGATGCCTTTTGGAAATTCTCCCCAGATGTCAATTCCGCCTTTGAAATCCTGGTAATGTATGGCAGCCCTAGGCAATTTTAGTGATATTGGCCCTTTAAGATTGGTTTATGGAAATAGGTTAGACCCTCAGAAATAATGAGCTTCCATACAGCTGTCTCCCGTTAAGGCTTCAAGGCTGGTGTCACAAGGTAATTGGGTGGCAGAGTGGAATGCCCATGGTCAAAGTTCCCATAAAACCTGGATTGGTGGGAGCTCTCAGCAGCCAGCCAAGCCAAGAACAGTGTCTATTTGGGCTTTTGACAGTATCTTGTTCTGTTGCTCAGCCTACTGAGATTTAAGTGTAAGCGTTTATATTAATTAACTGGCTAAGTTTTAATCTGTGTAATTGTTTGGAGTTTTTCTCTCTTGTAATGCTTTGCTTTAGTAAAGTCTGTGCATGGTTTTATGGAATTTGGTCTGGTTTGAGTTCCTGAACCCTTTAAATTTGACCACGCTTTTCGGAGCAAAGGTAATCCACCACAGCAAGATGCCTCTAAATATCAGATCCCGTGAATCACAGGTAGGGAGAGTGCTGTTGCACTCAGGTTCTGCTTGTGGGCTTCCCACAAGCATCTGGGTGGCCACTGTGAGAACAGGATGCTGGACTAGACAGGCCTTTGGGTTCTTCATATGTTCAACTCCAGGCCCACTAGATGGTATTGACCACTTGATCATTTGATTGTTAGTTCTAATAATGTACCATCTCTCCACACCCACTCCAGAAGGTAGAGGAAAGTGTGAGCTAACAGGTTTTTCAAGAACAAAGTGTGCTGTGCTATACTTTGGGAGCTAAGTGGCCTCAAGGGAAGGAACTCATTCTCCAAGGGCCGTGAACTCATTGCACCCATGACCTCTGTCAACAGGCAGATAGTCATACATATGACATTTTATGCAATGCACTGAATGGCTCCTACAACCCTGATGGCTTTCTGCTTGCATACCTATTATTGTTGTTTAGCGTTAGTTTACCTGGGAGCATGGAATTTGTTACATCACTAATGGGGGAGGCAACATAGTTTGCCCTGGGCTCCTTGCCCCATTGCTGAACTTTCTTCACCACTTAAGTCACTTGTTCTCTTGCTGACACTACCTTCTTCTCATGGAAAAGATTCCAAATCACCACCACCATCTTTATTGCTAAACCCTAAAGCTAGAAACATCTGTTTTAAATAGCAGTATTGCATCCAGTAATTACAGTTAGCCATATCCTAGCCAAAAGGAAGCCGTCATCTTTTTGATCAGGTGACATCTGTTTTTATGGAAAGAATGCAGTTGCTACTTTGCTCCATCATGGTTTCACCTAGCTAACTTACCTGCTTCTATAATGGGTGGAGAGGAAAAGGGGGTCAACAGGAGAGGTGGAGAGAAATGAGAGAGAAGACACAGTTGTGAAATGGACAATACCAGTAAGGTGGAGAAGAGAGAAATGTGAACCTGATAATGGAAGGCAAGATGATATGACGGGGCAGGTGTTGGGGGAAAGTAATATGGTCAGAGCAGAGACAGGAAGATGATCCTGGCTTCACTTTGGTAGACTGGAGTTAAGTTACATTCGGACCCCAGACAGATGGAAAGTAGGTAGCTCATTAGTAACACTTGCACTTCTTCTGGCTCATCTGGCATGAAGGACACTTTAAGGGCTTAAAGGTCCAGGCAGGCATTTAGTGGAATGCATTTGTGGCAGAATGGCCACCTTAATTATTTCAGCGACTTTATTGCCTGGGGTGTCCTAATTCACTACAGAGCAAAATGTAACATTCAATGGCAACATGCATCATATTTTTGCCTCCCCTGGAAGCACCACTTCCTAGATTTTTGTTATTCCCAAAGTTATGAATCACACCTAAAATTAATTTGATCTTGTTTTTATAACCCATGTCTGCTTTGACCAGCTTCAACCCTTTCTCCCATACCTCCTGTTGGTTAAAATGTACACAAACAACTCAACCAATGGGTGAAGCTGGATGAGTGGAGCTTATTCGAAAAGGTAACTGGCTTGTTTCCTTGCTCCAAAGGTCCCATCCACTTAGGGCTCCCTGTGCTGCAAGAGCAGCAAAAACTACACCAGCATGCCAAACCATTTTTAAAGGCACAGCTACAGGGACTAGCTGAAAAACTGACAACCTTGCCTCTCTTCTCTATGAAGCAGGGACGCAGGGATTTAAGGTTTAAGGTCTTGGATTTAAGGTTGCTTCAGTTGACCAGTTTATTAGTTGACCAGGTTTGCTTGGGAGGTTATCTGGCATTTCATCAAGCAATTGTTATCTCAGACTTTTAAATGCCTATTCCTTTCTCTTTCCTTCATTGTGTTGTATTTTAAAACAATTAATGAGCCACAGAACCATTCTACTTTCCTCCACAGTGTTTTTTTTTAAAAAAAAAACTTAAGAAGTAGGTTTTTAAACATAAATAGGCCTAGGTCTGTCTACATCTCCAGCTGTGTGAGAAAAACTGAAAACCTCTAATTTCTTAATGAAATTACATGCCTTCTCTCATATACTCTACATCAGGGATTCCATCATCTTGGATCACTGACCAAGTTGGTTGGACTTGATGAGAATTGGGGACCAACAATCTCTAGGTGGCCACAGATCCTCTGCCCCTGCTCTAAGCTCTACCTCTCTTTTAAACCAGAACCAGTGAAGGCGGTGAAGGTCCTGTGTGAGTGCCTGGAGGCGGTTGGAGGATGGATGGCGGCTAACAGATGGAGGTTGAATCCTGATAAGACAGAAGTACTGTTTTGGGGGGACAGATGTGGAGGACTCCCTGGTCCTGAATTGGGTAACTTTGCCCCTGAAGGACCAGGTGCGCAGCCTCGGACTCATTTTGGACTCACAGCTGTCCATGGAGGCACAGGTTAATTCTGTGTCCAGGGCGGCTGTCTACCAGCTCCACCTGTTACACAGGCTGAGACCCTACCTGCCTGCAGACTGTCTCGCCAGAGTGGTGCATGCTCTAGTTATCTCCCGCTTGGACTACTGCGATGCACTCTATGTGGGGCTACCTTTGAAGGTGACCTGGAAACTACAATTAATCCAGAATGCTGCAGCTAGACTGGTGACTGGGAGTGGCCACTGGGACCACATAACACCAGTCCTAGGAGATCTGCATTGGCTCCCAGTACGTTTCCGAGCACAATTCAAAGTGTTGGTGCTGACCTTTAAAGCCCTAAACGGCCTCGGTCCTGTATACCTGAAGACGTGTCTCCACCCCCATTGTTCAGCTCAGACACTGAGATCCAGCGCTGAGGGCCTTCTGGTGATTCCATCATTGCGAGGAGTGAGGATACAGGGAAACAGACAGAGGGCCTTCTCCGTAGTGGCGCCCACCCTGTGGAATGCCCTCCCTTCAGATGTGAAGGAAATAAGCAGCTATCTTATCTTTAAAAGAGATCTGAAGGCAGCCCTGTTTAGGGAAGTTTTAAATATTTAATGCTGTATTGTTTTTAACACTCGATTGTGAGCCGCCCAGAGTGGCTGGGGAAACTCAGCCAGATGGGTGGGGTATAAATAAATTATTATTATTATTATTATTATTATTATTATTATTATTATTATTAATTATAAGTGTAGTCTCTGTCCTGTGTATTGAGGCAGAACTACAGGGCAGGTGCTACTAGGGAAAAGATTAAAATGAAGTTACTTTGCAATATAGTCTTGGTGCACAACCAGGAAGCATTTTCAAAAGAGGAAAAAACAGCTGATGTTTTGAATTGGACCCTGTCAGGAACCTGGTCTCTTGGGTCTTAATCCCCATGAAAGCTCTCTTTTGTCCACAGGTACAATTACTGTGTTCTAGTCTGCCATTCTGCTTTGATCTCTTTATGACTAGGTCTCTGCTGCAAAAAAATTAAATGCCAAGCCCGGGGTGTGCAATTGAGTCACTCACTGAAAATAGGCAGGTAGGGATCTTGTCTGTTGCTGGCTGATACCTCATCTCCTGTGAAGTTAAATGAAGGGAAACTAGCTATATATATAAAGCACACCTTAGAAATAATGTCTATTTAAACAAATTGTAAATGAATGTTTACAACTGTCAAAGTAGACTCCAGCGTAGATGTTGCTTTCATGATCGCTCCTGGTTAATTGTTGCATATAAGGAAAGTGAATCTGAAAGGAAACTTTCTCAAAGGGAAGCGCCTGACTCTACAGGTGAGAGAGGTGACAAGGATGCTTCACTATTCCGTAGAAGAGGGAAACTTCTGATGTTGCAGCAATGTGGGGGGTTGGTGGGCAGGAATAGACACTGCATGTTCTGAAATATTCCTCCTCTTCAGTGCTGTCATTAAGTAATTTTAGACTCTGAATTTAATGATCTCCTGGGGGAAGGGCTCTTTAGATAGTAATGCATATTAAGTTCACTTACTGCAAAATGTTGTAAGCTGGCCCTGAAGTGGTTGGGATCCCTGGGCCTCTGCCACGAAGTCCCACCCTGATGGTACCACTGCTCCTTCTGCATCGAAACTGAAGAGTACACTGTGTGTGTGTTTATCTGAAGGAATGTCTGGCTGTGTGTGGAGATGGCAAGGCAAGACATATTGTAGACCTGGGAAAGGTACAGAAAACTGGGAATAAAATGATCAAGCGGCTAGAGCAAACCCCCGCCTATGAGAAAACGTCACCACATTTGGGGCTCTCTATTTATATTTTTAAAAGTTGGTATGGGAGTGCAAGATAGAGGTGACTTGCATCTTGTGTGTGGGTTATGTTCGAGAGATGACTCATATATGGAAAAAACACATCTATGCAATCCAAACGACTTGTAACTTCCCAATGCAAGCATCCTTCCTTTCTGGAGACAGCTTTTATTTTAAGTTCTCCACCTTGCTTATCAGGATCTGGAAGGCTCCTGCAAGATCTCATGAGGCTGTCCGAGATCTCGTGAGAATCTCTCAGTAAGCAAGTCTGAGATAAATCTATGGCCCCCTTTAGTTAGTGGACTGAAGATACGACAACATTCACAACTCATTGCTTGCAGACATATACTTTATATGGACAAATATAATAATATATTTGGAATGTGTTTATAAGATAAACAAACAGGTTAAGCCTCTTGGGCTTGCTGATCAGAAGGTTGGCAGTTCGAATCCACACAATGGGGTGAGCTGTTGCTCTGTCCCAGCTCATGCCTACCTAGCAGTTCAAAAGCACACCAGTACAAGTAGATAAATAGGTACTGCTGTGGCAGGAAGGTAAACGGTGTCTTCGTGCGCTTTGGTTTCCATTGTGCCAGAAGTGGTTTTGTCATGCTGGTCACATGACCTGGAAAGCTTTCTGTGGACAAACGCCGGCTTCCTTGGCCTGAAAAGCGAGATGAGCTCTGCAACCCCATAGTTGCCTTTGACTGGACTTAACTGTCCAGGGGTCCTTTACCTTTATATTTGGAATGTGTTTATAAGATAAACATAAGGTTAATAAATAACCATAACTGTATTTGGATAATAAAAACAATTTATAGGGTTGCCATGTGTCCTCTTTTCCCAGGACACTTCTCTTCTCCTAACACCCTCAGCAGTATATCACAGCTTCTATAGCCTACATACAGTAGAGGTATTTAAATGAGAGTCATCATAGCGTCCTCTTTTTTGCTCTTCAAAATATGGCAGCCCTAATTACCTATATCCAAGGCAAGCATATATGAAATTCTAGTTCTTTGCCTATATAGTGATATTTAATTCAATTGAAATACTTTGAATAAACATTTAAAATTTTTAAAAATGCTGAAGCATTTAAAAGCTCTTTCCACACTGGAAAACCCAGCCCAGGAAGAGCTTTTCAGTTCTCCACACTGTATGCATTTAATTTGTGCAATTTCAGCTGGCCAGCTGTCAACCATGTAAAACTGAAACTGAGCAAATTCAAGTTTAAAATGTTCAAGTTGTGAGTTGACTGAATTAGGTGTGGAGAATGTGAGTAGAAAAGTTTTCTCTCTGCCTTCCTCATACTGTTAGAATTCACGGCTGAACATTGGAAGACTCAGGACAGACAAAAGGAGGGAGAAAGGTTGTTTTCTGCTGCTCCAGAGAAGCAGACACGGAGCAATGGATCCAAACTACAAGAAAGAAGATTCCACCTAAACATTAGAAAGAACTTCCTGACAGTAAGAGCTGTTCGACAGTGGAATTTGCTGCCAAGGAGTGTGGTGGAGTCTCCTTCTTTGGAGGTCTTTAAGCAGAGGCTTGACAACCATATGTCAGGAGTGCTCTGATGGTGTTTCCTGCTTGGCAGGGGGTTGGACTCGATGGCCCTTGTGGTCTCTTCCAACTCTATGATTCTATGATGAGAAAGTGGCTGCTAGCACGAGGGATATGTTCTGTCAGTAGTGTCTGAGGAGGCAGTATTTCATTTGTTTATTTATTAAATGCAGTGCTTTTTTCTGGGGGGATGCAGAGGTACGCATACCCCTAAACATTTTGTGAATCTGACGGGAGAAGAAACTAAAAAAAAATTTTTTTTTAGTTTCTTCTCTAGCATGGTAAATCGTCAGTTCTGTTGCTACCCCCAATGGCGGCCTCATTTCCTTTCACAGTGTTTCCTGAGTCTCAGACAGAAGCGGGCGTTTAATGTGTGAAGTAGGAGTTGGAATCTAGTACGGTGATTGGTCAGTTTCATTGTTACCACCTCCGATGGTGACTTCCTTTCCTTTCCCAGTGTTTCCTGAGTCTCGGACAGAAGTGTGTTAGTGCACACAACCTCATGCCAATGTGGAAATTACTGTAATCTGTCAGCTGTGTGATATGGGTTAATGCATGTTCTTTGTACCTTTGTCCATTTACTGTATTTATTTTCCCCGATTTGAACTATAAAACAGTCATTTTCTTGAGTAAAAATGAGAGTACCCCTAAACATTTTTCAAACTGATTAAACTTCCCCCTGAAGTAGGCCAGTTCGCCTCTGAATGCCAGTTCCTGGGAATCACAGGTGGGGAAAGTGTGGGGGCACTTGGGTCCTGCTTGCAGGCTTCCTGTGGGCATCTGGTTGGCCACTGTGAGGACAGGATGCCTGCCTAGATGGGCCTTTGGTCTGATCCAGTAGGGCTCTTATTAGGTGTCAGGTTACTGCCATCGGAGCCAGAGGGAGAGGGAGGGCTCCAGAGGGGTTCCAGAGAGCGTCCTGGGAGGGAGAGAAGCAGCCCATCTTCTGGGGAAGGAATTCAGCGTAGCACCAGTGGAAAAGGGGGCAGATGGGGGAATCGGCGAGGTGGCTCCATGACTCCTCGCCGGAGACCAGCAGGGAGAGCACGGGTCCTCCGCTGCTCACACAGAAGGCTTCCGTGCAGGGAGAGTAGGCGGCGACTAGGCGTCAAAGAGCTTCTTTGCTGGAAGAAGTTCAAGAAACGCCCACTGACGGATTCTGCCAGCGATTGAGACAGCTCCGGACAGAAAGGGTTCACCCAGGTAACCCAGCCAGGTGTGGCGTCAATTTACGCATGAGCAACCCCCTAGAACCATTACATTAGGTTCTTATGAATGCTTAACCCTTCTCCTGCTGGATGCTTCCCCAAGTCACTCCCCAATATGCTTTCCCCTATCACACTCCTCGCAGCACACATTGGCAACTGGTGTAAAGGTGCCCCCCCCGGGGAAATCAACAGGGGACGGGGTAGTTAGTTATTCCAGCTGCCTCCGGTCATCCCCTTCCAAAGCTGTGTTTGTATTGAAGCAGCAGCCGCTGAGGCTTCAATACATGTATTTGCGTGTAATGCGTCATTTGGTTCTGAAAGCAGCCCAATGCACGAAAAAGACCACAAGTCAATTAAATTTTTTAAAAGGTAATGGTTAAAAATAGACATTCCCTTGGTGGTTCTTTTAGGACACGTTGTTACACTCCCTGACAATGCTATGAGATAAACTGTCCTGGTTTACTTATGAGTGACAGCTGGGCAAGCGGTGGTATAGGTGCTGTGGAAATAATAATAATGTGCTCCCGCCAATTTATTTAATGATTATATTTGTATCTCAACCATCTTCCAGGTTGCTTAAGGCAGTGGGCTCAAGGGTTCTCCCATTTTGTTCGTTAAAAGCATTTTTATCTCACCCTTTAGCCCACATAAGGCTCCCGGAGCAGTCAGATTTGCTGTGACATGACACAAAAGGAAAAGTGGATTGGGAGGGAGGAGGAGAAAATAAACCCCACTTGTTGGTTTTACCCTCACAGCAGCTTTGTGAGGTGGGTTAGGCTGAGAGAGGGAGTGGCTGACACAGCCTACCTCACAAAGCTGCTGTGAGGGTAAAACCACAAGTGGGGTTTATTTCCTGCCGCTCCCTGAATGTTGTTGAGTATTGTCCCCAAGAACATCAAGATGCATCTCCATGCCAATCATAAATGAATCAATAATTTAATTTAGAGTTTAGGCTACCAGATGGAGTCAGGCTATGGATGGATAATAATGTAAGGAGGAATCTAATTGCCACAAATTTGAACATACTCTACATCAATTGCATTTGCCTCTGCATTTAAACTGAAATTGATTTATAATCTTTCTTAAAATTACCATCAATGCCATGGAGATTTGCATGCCGATTATTTGCATATTTTTTTATATGTAAAAAGATTAACCCTTTTTGGTGATTGGTGAGAAAGGATATAAGTTCCCGCCAGTTCTCTAGTTCTTGAGCTTTTAAATTATCTTAAGGGATATATTAATTCTGAAGATGTAGAAGTAGTTACTAATTTGTTAACAAACGCTTCAATAACAGTAGTTACTTACTACAGGAGGAGGAAATATATGCCTCCATTTTCTGATTGGTTTTATTAGAAGTGGGTGATAACGATTACACAAAGGTTGGTACCCAACTAAGGTTTCAATCCTAACCCTCTTATCTGGAAATAAGCCCCACTGAAACTGATTAGAACTTATTTCTGAATAGACATGGTTAGTAATACATAGAATGGTGGATGCCTATCATGGATGACTTATTAGCCACCATAAACAACGCAGGCCAAATTCCTTCTGGATGGAAAATGAGTCTTATTTTCCTGATTTATAAGAAAGGAGGTAGGAATGATCCACAAAACTATCGGCCAATTAGCTTGTTGGACATTTCCTCAAAGCTATATGCATGGGATCTCTTTCAAAAATTATCAGACTGTTTGAAAAGTAACAGCATTATTCATGAAGATCAAGTGGGCTTCAGAGGGCGACACAGTGCCATTGATCAATGCTTTGCACTGAACCATATTATAAGAAAATATAGTAAAAACATTAAGAATACTCTATATGTAGCCTTTATTGATATTTCTGCTACATTTGACAATTAATCAAAATAGACTATGGGAGAAATTTCAGATTGTCAAGACTTCTGCTATTGAGCTAAGAAACAGAAACACAGAAATGAGGGCCAAAGTAGGTTTAAATGGTGGCACGGCTGATGCTTTTAAAATGTTGTGAGGAGTGAAGCAAGGTTGCATTCTGGCTCTCACTCTTTTTAGCTTTTATATTAATGATTTGGTGCCATATTTAGCCAACGCAAACTCCTTCTCTCCAGCAATTGGGAACAGAAAGATCTCAATCTTGATGTATGCAGATGATTTAGTGCTCCTCTCTCTTTCTCGGTTGAGCCTCAAAAATATATTGGAGGTGTTCAGCACATACTGTAAACCGGAAAGCCTACCTTTAAATTACTCCAAGATCAAGACTGTGATTTTGGCAGACACAGTCGTAGGTATAGATGGTGCTGTGATCAACAAGCTATGAAACAAACTCGCTCATTTAGATACAGCGTGTTCTCCTTCAGGGAGAGCATGTGTTGCGGTGGGGTCTACTGAGCCACCCCTTTGTTGCTGGGTAAGTTCTCCAAGATGGCCAGGGGGCATTGATTGGATTGCCGAGTTGCTGGGGGAAAAGTTATGTTGCAATTTTGGTGGGAGGGGTAAAAGGTTTAAATACTCTGCACGCAGCCTTGTACTTTCTCTTTTGCTGCGTGCAACGGATCACCCGCCCACCCGCCCTTGAGTAAGGGGTTGTTGCATTGACCTTGCTATGCCTGTCATGGGGTCGTCTGCCGTTGGGGCAGGGGCTTGGGAGGAATTTTGTCCATCTGGCTGATTGGCTGGGCCATTTGGTTTTTGCCTACCGCGTAGCAAATCGTCACAACTTGTAAGGTTGCGGTTAGGCATTGGTTATAAATTGGTGGAGGAGGGGTTAGGATAGGCTGGGCCTGCCCCTCCATGGTTGCTGCGGAAAGGGAATTCCGTTAAAGGAATCCTGGGGCTTGCCATCTTTTCGTCCAATCCCTGGAATGGGACTAGGGCCGGCAAGCCTTCGGGGAGCAGGCGGGTGAGAGTTGAAGGTCTGTGACTCAGCTCCAATTCTTCCCCGACTTGCTTTCCCCCACACTGTGTTTCGGTGGTGCCCGGAAGTCAGTTCTGTCCCCAGGCAGGGGGACAGATAGTCATAAGCAATGCCTAAACAACCACTCACGGTTTGTATTTTAATAAAGTTGTGGCCAAAATCATGCCAAAAATCTTACACAAAAATTACGTGTCCGTTGTGAGTTATTTTGGGGGGTGGATTGGGGACCTCGACACGCAACTGGGTGTACTCTGAAATGAAGCCCTCTGTTGGTAGTGTCATATGGAGACAGTGGATGTAAAGGCTCAGAAAACCATAGGGGCACTGATGAAGTTCTAAGGGGGGGGGCAGCTGATAGAACCTGCCCTAAAGATATTTGATAGCTTACCTAAATGCTCTATGGCAGAGGTCAGCAAACATTTTCAGCAGGGGGCTGGTCTACTGTCCCTCAGACCTTGGTGGGGGACCGGACTATATTTTTTTTTGGGGGGGTGAACGAATTCCTATGCCCCACAAATAACCCAGCGATGCATTTTAAATAAAAACACATATTCAGCTCATGAAAAAACACATTGATTCCTCGACTGTCCGCGGGCTGGATTTAGAAGGCAATTGGGCCGGATCCGGCCCCAGGGCCTTAGTTTGCCTACCCCTGCTCTATGGTGTTGAAAATTGGGGCTCTGATTCAAACTGCATTAAAGTTTTGGTAACTGCAAATCCCCCCCTAAGCTGTACTTGCTACCACCAGGAATGTCAGCCGCTCTTCTTTGTACAGAATCCAGGTGGCCAACAATTAAGGCAAGAGTGGACTGCATTCAATTAAAGTATATATTTTTTAAAATTGCTGCTGTGCCTATTGAGCAGTTTCCTGCTCTGGGCTATCTGGAATTGGATGGTACCCAACTCTGGAAAGCAGCTTGTCAAGATATTTTAGACTATTATTACATTCCAGAACGGAGCTCTGCTTTGACCTTGAATAAGTGTCAACTAAGGGATTGACTCTCCTGGGCAAAATCCAGAAGGGATCTGCAACTAATTAGAAACACCAACTTTCCCCCTTGGTATCCACTCTTGAGAAAAAGAGCATTTTAGAGCTAGTTATCTGACCAAACTCTCACCAGCTTCCTTAAGAAATGCCTTTATTTCCCACTATAGTCTTGGACAGCCACTACAACTAGGTTCCATATGCAGACAAACCTTGTATTTGCGGTCAGCCTCAGGTGGAATACATCACTCATTATCTGTTAGCCTGCCTCTTATATAGAGATTGCTTTCCGAAACCTTTGTTCACACAAGCAATCAGGTACATCCCAGCAGAAATGGTCCAGTTTCATTTGAGCGACAATAATAGCTTTGTAACACAGAGAGTGACCCTCTATGCACTGGCTGCAATTTTTTTTTTTAAATAATATTATTGTGGTGGTTTGGATGTTTAATTCTAAATCAAGCTGGATTTGACTTTGCTGGTGTCTCTGGAAACCTCTCGCATCAAGGATGTTGACTTCTATTTGGGTGTACGATCTGTATTGTTTTATTGGTATTGCTGCTGTCGGTTTGTTATGGCCTTTTGCTAGAACATCAAATTTATATTGAAAAAGAAATAGACATGCTTAAGATTGCATTGGAAATTGTATTCTGAAAAGAGGCATGAAGTCCATAAACTTATGTTCCAGTTGAGTCTAACTGAAGTCTGTTTATATCAGTGAGTCTACTCAAAGTATGACTTGGTCAGATACCATGCATAGTGTATTCTGTTTCTGGAAATGTGGGTAATTTTTGAAAGATTTTGGGAAGATGTAAGGGACGCGGGTGGCGCTGTGGGTTAAACCACAGAGCCTAGGACTTGCCGATCAGAAGGTCGGCAGTTCAAATCCCTGCGACGGGGTGAGCTCCCGTTGCTTGATCCCTGCTCATGCCAACCTAGCAATTCAAAAGCACATCAAAGTGCAAGTAGATAAATAGGTACCGCTCCAGCGGGAAGGTAAACGGCGTTTTCGCGCGCTGCTCTGGTTCGCCAGAAGCGCCTTAGTCATGCTGGCCACATGACCTGGAAGCTGTACGCCGGCTCCCTCGGCCAATAAAGCGAGATGAGCACTGCAACCCCAGAGTAGGTCATGACTGGACCTAATGGTCAGGGGTCCCTTTACCTTTAAGATCCTTTTTATTATGTTATTTAATCTGAGGAGCGCTTGCACTATTTTATGATTATATCAGATGTGTTTTGTCTCTTTTTCTTTCGCTGTATTTCAGTAGTGCTTTATTCATTTATAACTGTTTGCTATGTTGTTTGAATGTCTTTTGTTCTTTTTATCTTTCTGTATGATTATATGAAATAAACATGAAAGTAAATTTGAAAGGCAAGTGTAGCCATGTTAGTTCATAGGAAAAATTACAAAAACCATAGTTGGGAAATAAAGTCTTTATTGGAACCAACCAGAATGTCACAAAACAGTAAGAAAGCTTTCAGGTTTTGTAGAACTCTCATGAGGATGGAGATTAAGCAAAATGGGGAGGATGGTGGATCTGGCTTGGTACTGAAGCCATGAAGCCTTAAGACAGAGTGTAGGGAGAGTTGGCAGACATCTGACGCCTCAAGTGAGTGGTAGAGTGCCTGAAAATGTCATACTATTTGACTTGAAAACACTGAAGTTACAGACATCAGAAGATCGGCAAGTTCCATACCAGTTATGGAAATGAATGAAAAGCAAATGGATGAATAACGAAACAAAAATGTTAATAATTAAAGTGGATGCAGTAACTCTTATTTGTAAGTCCCAGCTCTAATTATGGGAATTGGAATCTGGGATCTCTACCTGTGAACCTGAAGGTGCTTCCAAGGTGAGTGTATGGGGGCTGCTTCCAAATCTGTGTTTACTTCTTGTTTGCATGGAGATAATAACAGGAAGACCCTCAAAAAAGTTTTTAAAAATGTTTATTCAGTTTTTGAAAACAAATGCATTAAACAAGCAAATTGTGTTATAACCTTGAACTAAATTACATAATCGATCCATTACTGTCAATATAAGGAAACACACTTAATTTTGCCTTTTCTGGGCGGGGACTGTATATTCATTTCAACATTTATTTTCTATTTCTTCCAAAATTCCGCATCTGTGGAAGCAGTCTGAAAACTGCAGGTAGCTTTGAGAGTAGTTTGGGATCCCTCCAACTTTATTCCAGCAAATATTTATTGTTGTAGGATTTGGTACCATTCCTTTCTGTATGACACAGGTGTCAATTATTGCAGGCATGGTTCAGATGAAAAAGCCTAGGCAACTATTTGCTGTGCTAACCAATTAATGCATTAAAGGCTGCTAACACTGTCTGACACTTTAAGGATTACAGACACCCTCAAGTGAAGTGAAACCATCTGCCGTATTGTTCCACAAGATGGTGTTTTCCAACCTCGGTGGGAGCAAAGTTTGCACAAGCAAATAAAGTTTAATAAACTAAAAATATGCTTCCCTTTCCTGAGCTTAATTTCGCATCTTTCAAAGCTGTCCCTGTTCTGGTATTCAGGCAGCATAAATGTGCTTTCAGGATGAAAGAAAGGTTGGGGTTTTTAAGGGGGTTGTTCCTCAATTTTTCAGCAGTGCCGGGGATGGAAAAATCCGTCTGTGCCCACTCTCTTGAAGTGCATTGCTGCAATCTAGAGTGCAAATGGATTCTGTAACCTACTTGAGGTCCATGCGTCCTCTTTTTGAGGGTTGTGAGCCCAAGTCTGGTTTGAAGAACCATAAAGAGGAGAGCCATGAAGTTGCCCATCGACAGTTGCACCTGTTCAGCAGAGTGAGCAGGCACACAGGTCACTTGGTGCCTTCCCTACTCTGGTGAGATGCATTTCTACTTAAAATATAGTCATGATCTCTGAATATGCATCTATGCATGTAAATTACCATTGGCAGATTGAGATTTTCCTTTGCCTTTTTTAATGCGATGCAAATCCACTCTTTTAACGATGCATAGCTGGCCACCCTTCAGAGAAGTGCTAAGCAGTAAAACAGCCCCCTCTCCCTTCCAACCTAATAGCATGGGAAATGCCTGCTGGATCAGGCCAATGGCCCATCTAGTCCAACATCCTGTTCTCACAGAGGCCAACACGATGCCTATGAGAAACCCTCAAGCATGATGTGAGCACAAGAACACACGCCCCTCTGGTGGTTTCTGGTAACTGGTATTCAGAAGTATTCTGACCATAGCCTTATCCTCCATTAACTTGTCTGGTCCTCTTCTAAAGCCATCCAAGCTGACGGCCATCGCTATCTCCTGGGGAAGTGAGAGCCATAGTTTAACTATGTACTGTGTGAATAAGTGTGTTCGATCTGTCCTGAATCTTTCAACTTCTCGTCTCCAAGCTGCTTTCTCAATTACAAACAGCCACCAGGGTTTGTTTCGCTTGCATTTACCTGCAACATGTATTTAGTCTCTAAATAATGACTGTATGAGATTAGATCTTAAATTACAAGAAGATGGAGTCCGAGTAGAGCCCTTTATTTACCCAGCAATACCATATGTTTGTGTGTAATTCATACCTACTTATTATTCCATGTCACTCAAGATGTTTATAAGTGCCTTGCTTCGGTTTTTAAACATTGTTTATCACAGAGTTAATGACCATCTTTCCGTATCATAATAGTGTCTTATGACTGCAATTCATTCAGCTGACATTAATTACTAAAATGCTGGATTGACTTTTTGGATTTATTTATTTATTTCAGGCAGTTCGGATTCTTCCTGCTCTCATGTTGGCATCGAGTTGTATTTCAGCAGCACTGAACTTTGCAGATGGAGATCCCCTCTGCTAGGGATGGCTGGATCTGTTGACTTGAGTTCCCTGTGTTTCTCACTTTTCTAGGCTTAAATTCAACTCTCCACATTTCTACAGCAATTTGCTTTGAAAAGAAGAAAAAAAGAATCCTCATGAAAATTCATCAGGCATTTTTGTGCTGATTTTTCCTAACAAACACATTTATTGTATGGAACTTTGCCTAATGTACACATTTTTACAAGCAATTTGCTCTAATTTTGATGCACACTTCACCTTACTTTATGCATTTTTGTACACATTACTTGGTTGGAGAACGACATTGCAAAATTCAGAGAGGTGCAAATTTCAAACGATGGCTGTGTTTCAGTTTGTGTATTATTTCAGAATGTGCAGATTTGGTAAAGTTCACCTTTAAATGTGAACTTAATTGAATTCCCCACCCCCCTTTACACAAGACACCTTTCACAGCAGGAGTACTGTTGCCTTCATAAATGTCTCATGCTGGCCTTAGCATATGAAACATGAAAGAGATTGTTGAACAGACTCTTGGGGTGGGGTATTGTTACGGAGTTGTTGTTGTTGTCATTTTGTATCTTCTTGTATCTTGTTTGATCTGTGTGGAAATGGTTGAATTTGGTTGTGTACTGTAAGCCACCTTGAACATGGTTTTGGCCATGGAAAGCATACAAATAAAAGTATGTACAGTATATATGTATGTATGTACGTACATACATACATACATACGTATGTACCATTCCACCACGTAGCTCTCCCTTCATTTACATGCCACAGAAACCAAAGACAGTTCAGGAAGCTAGATGGACAGTTGCATGATATGCAAACACTGTGGACATTGGCCTTTACACATACAGAACTTGAACTCACATGGAGCAACTGTATAAGCAGAAGCAGCCATGTTTGTAAAGGAAGTTTATTTTGTGGATGTGTCGATGTTAGCATGCACTGGAAGTGCAATGCTTTTGTGAAGGTTGCAACTTTGCAATCTGTAGTTTCTAATTCTGGAGGACTGGAAACAAGTGGTCTGGTCCACACTTTTGCACTACCGACAAATTCTAGATGAATATTAACATTTACACAGTAGTTTGACATTCCATGCCAAATAGTGGCACCTGGATTTTGTTTGTGATTTGTCCTTTTCCCATTTAGTTGGGAGCATCGTTGCTTATCTGCTCCCATCATAGTTCCATTTTGACACAAAGGAGGATTGCAGAGAAATGGAGAATTGCACTGAATTTCCAGACAACTGCACAACTGCCACAGACTTTGGGCTCTCAAATTTTAGTGGCTCCCTGTGTGACACTAAAATGTGATGCCCCTGTCTTGCGTGTTCCATTCTAGGATTGTTGTGGCACCCCCTGCAGTGTGGCACCCAGTGCTGCCAAACCAGTCGCACTACCCTAAAACTGCCTGTGTGTGTTGGAATAGATTAAAAAATGGCAGGACAGGAAAACGAGAGAGTTCAGAAGATAGTGGCAGATGTGGTAGGGCAGAGCCATGGAGACCCCCCTCCTGTCTCTGGTAGGGCAAGGTGGAGGTATTGTTTGGACTGGGAAGATGCAGAGGTGCAGCTAATCTGGCATCCCAGCCAATGAGTCCACAGTGCCTTGATCTCACCATCAACTTGAGCTGCCCAGCCCCCTCCAGGTAACCTGCAGTGACAATGATGTCGAGAGTGTGCTAGCCTGCAGGAGAAGTAACAATTGGGCAGTCCATTTCCATCTACTGTATGTGTGCATCTTAGAGGTTTTGTAGAAGGTGAGTTCAGTGAAAGTGTGCATGCTCTGCATGCAAAGGGTCCCAGGTTTAGGACCCAGTATCTCCAGGGAGGGCTGAGATAAACTTTTGTTTGAAACCCTGGAGAGCCATTGGCAGTCAGTGTAGAACAAGATTATGTTCATGATACTTGCCAGTTTTCCAATCAGCAGCACCAAAACATGGACACGTTTTTCCCCCTTGAGGCTGAACTGCACATTCAGCAAAATCATGAATTGTTTCGGAGAAGCACACTGTGAATCAAGAAATAACGCCTTCAGATTCCTAATTTGGCTCGTTAAATCACAGTAGCATTTGTTATCATTTAGATTACTTGTTTAAATAAGTCTAACCTTGAGGAGCTACGTTGCTGCCCATAGTGTTGTTTAAGGCAAGAACAGCTAAACAGTCTATGCAAAGTTATGTGTTTATTAATTCAAGCGCTGCTTCATCCACAGATCGCTTTCATGTGCTTCTGTGACCTCCCAATTTAGGACATTAACGTACATATTCCAGAGCCCCTCCGGAATAGATTCTTTTGAACTCCCCCAGTGTCAGCAAGTATTGTAATAGAAAGGCTGCTTTCTTCAGGTTTGCAGAGCAGAGGGGTATATCAAATGCACAATGGGTGAAGTCATTTTACTAAAGTGTTCTTGGGAAATGCTTTGCATGAACCCAATTATGTCACGGTGGGCACCCTTGTTCTCCTGAGACATGCATTTCAGCATGCTGACCTACTAGTACAGGAATGTGGCTCTCCCTTCAGCATTTCCGTAGCCTGACTTGACATTTCGTATGCCACAAATCAGGCACTCCAGCCGATTCCACCAAAGAAAATATTGTCCGCAGTCTGGGAGAGCTTTAGGTAATTAGCAACTGTGGCAGAAGAACAAGGTCACTGCTTGTCACGTGATCTTTCTGCGTTTAGCTGTTAAGAACAGTAGATGCTGCAGTTCGTGATGTATCAGGTTCTTAAGTAGATAAGAACTGAGGCAGGAATGAAAACTGAGGAGAAACGAGAGGTCTAAACTCAGCTATTTCTTTTGTCAGGCTAGCCCACACCAATGTGCTCTTTCCTATCTTGAGATCCATTTCACAACTTAGAGGGAGGGGGTGGAAAATATGTCAATGTTAAAAAAAAAACAAAAAAAAACATGTTACGTCTGTAAAAATAGGGCAATAGTGTAACAATACAGCATGCATGTTCCTTCTTCTATTCATCTTTTTGTCTGATAGCTATAAAATTCTGAGCTTGTTGGGATGTAGTCAGTGTAGCAAAATGTTCCATCAGTGCAAGGAATTCCCCTCTTCTTCCCCAGCATGCCCCCAAAATCTCTTCAGATTTGGGGTGGGGCAAATGTGGGGTAGAAGAGTGTGTTAGCACTAGTGTAAATGTTTAGTTGAATTCTGCCCACTGGTTCCTGCCAAGTCATCTGAAGACTTTTAAGAAAAACAGAGCCCTCACCCTGCCCCCAGGAGCTATTTTCAGAAATAAGTTGGTGGCCTTTGGAAGGAATCTAAGAGTTAGGAAGATCTTTTGTTCCCTGACAGGACCAGGGAACAAGTGTTACCTTTCAAATTCCAGTCCTGTCAAGCATGCAGCGGAATGAAATCGTTATGAGTGAAAAGGAAACAGTTTGAATACTTCTAAACTTGAAAGCAAACAAGTTAGCCCTGAAATCCTAAACACACTTACTAGGGAGCAGGTATGTTAGAGAATCCTGTCAGAAATGGAAACATCTTTTTGTCAGGAGTAGAAATCATGAAAGTGAATATGAGCAGCTTTCACTAACTTATGTTCTTAGGTGTTTTCCACTATCATTTTCCAGTGATTCTACAGAAAATGGCTCTTTAATACTTCAGGACAACAACTGTTCTTAAGACACATATATTTGCTACTAAGTATTAATTTCATGCTGGTGTTTTTGAAATACTTTCTGACCTTTACTCCTAACCCTCCAATAGATGACATAATGATCAGCTATCTGAAACATTGCCATTAACAGGGTATTCAAACTTGGTTGATGCTACTATAAGATTAGAAGTAAAAGCAAACGAATTGAATTAGGTCTAACACTTGTTTAAAAGACTTTAATTGTCCCCAATGACTACATATTAGTGCTTGTCTGTGCTCTCCTTTCTAGCCTGAGATCACACCTATGCTGCTGCTGATGCTAGTTTATTTTCTTCTAATGGGCAAAGGTTCAAATAAAGCCCTTCAGAAGGAAAAGATGTGCTTGCTGTATCGTTGAAGTGGAGAAAAGGTGAAAAGTGGCTCGTAATCCCATTCCTTCAGTCAGCATGTGGCAGACCTTCCTGAAACCACCTCTGCTCCTTCTCCAATTTCTGTAGACAACAAGATCAGTTCAAGAGCTACCTTTGTATGAGGACCAGTGTCAAGGGAAGGAATTGTCTGGCAGTTGCTGAGGCCCACACCTCACCAGGGCCCAATGTTCACCCCTGGAACTCCTCAGCCCTGCTCTCCCTTCCTCACCCTACAGGAAGGACCATAGCTTAGTGTTAGAGAAGGTTCTTCTCATATTCTTATGCTCTATCAGTGCAATGGCCCATCTAGTCCAGCAGCCTGCCCTCACAGTGGCCACCCAGATGCCTTTGAGAAACCCTCAAGCAGAACCCATCCATGCATAAGAGCACTCTTCCTGTCTTGTGGTTCCCAACAATTGGTATTCAGAAGCAACACAGCCTCCAGCCATGGAAGCAGAGCCGAGACATTGTGGCTAGTAGCCATCGGCAGCCTTCTCCATGAATTTGTCTAGTCCTCTTTTATAGCTACACAAGTTGATGGCCATCCCTGCCTCCTGTGAGAGCATGTTCCACAATGTAGCAGTGTACTACGTGAAAGAGTCATTTCATTTATCTGTCCTGCATGCAAGCATCTGCCTTCCTTGCATGCAGTTTCCAGTCAGAATACACAACACTGAGTCAGATGGACCAATGGCCTCACTCATTAAAAGGCAGCTTTCTAAGTCCTCATGTTCACTTGCCCTCTGAGTGCACAAGCAATGTCAAGAGCAAGATGAAGGAGAACAGCAGCCTCTGTTTCTCTTGATTTCTCCCTCTAGATTAGTTTGGCCACCATTCTGCCTTCAGGTGTCATTGGACTGCAGCTCTGATGATCTCTGCTTACCTGGAGAAAACCAGGTTGGCTACATCTGCTTGGCCAAAGAATGGACAGTTGTGACAATGGCAAGCGGGTGGCTCCATTGAGGCCACCTTGTCCAAAGTCTTCCCCCTCTAAAAGAAATATGGTAGCCAACGGCTCTGTGCTGGCAGTGAGAAATGAGTGTGGGTGGGTATTCAAGGTGGAAGAGTTATACTGGAGAGATTCTCAGTTCTGTGATTGAGGGTCCATAGTTACAATGTCTTCAGACTTCAGAGCCTACTCACAGGACCCATAGAGTACTTGGCTCCATTGCGGCCCCAGAGACACTTGGGGTGGGATTAAAATGGCAGGTGCCAGCAGCAGCGCTTCACAGCTAGACTGGCATTTTTTCCTCATACTTCATGGAAAGGGGAGGGGAGATGGGGTGAGCCACTGCCTCTCCCAGCTTCCCCTCTGCCTTTTTTTTTTTTTTGTCTGGGAAGGGGGCTTTTGGTTCTGACTTCTCACTACATAGAAAGGGGGCTTCACTGCCATGCATGGTACCATTGCTGACCCTGCCTGTCTGGGATGCTGTGGTTGCATTTTATGTTGCTGATCCTGCATTGATCAGTGGGTCAGATTAGATCACTCTCAGTCTCCCTTCCAACTCTACAATACTACAACTCTATTGCGATTTGATAGTCTTGCTGTTAAAGGAGCTTATTGGCATCCTCAATACAGAACATCCTTCTTGCAACAACACTGAAGCATCACTAGAAAACCTATGAATCTCCTCACACTCTGTGTTTTTCAAGTGATGGCCTTTTCCCATAAGCAAGTGGTGAGACATAGGTGCTCTAAGCAGAGCCTACTTGGAAATGTTTGATTTCCTTCCAAGGGGTGGGGGCATTATGAATTTAACTCTTCAGATTCTATTGCGTTGTTAAAGACCCACTTCTCAAGAGGAACCCAAAGCCTTCCTTTTTCATGACCCATTTGAATTTTACAGATATGAATCTGTCCTGTGGTTTAAGAGCTATCTTTATTTACACTTTGTTGCATTTATAGTAGTTAACAACCATTCTGGGTTTCATTTGGGAGGGAAAAGCATGATGGGAAATTGTCTAAATAAATAAGTTGTCAAGGCTACAGAAGGTCCTTGATTTGACCTCACTCGAGTCACACATTGCAAAGAATTTCCAGTCTTATGGTGGCCTGCATAGTGAATTTAATTATGGGAGAGAAAGATTGACTTAGGGCAGGTGAAATTAAATACAGGCGACTCAGCAGCATTAAAGCTCGTCTTTGTTCTGTCCTCATTGAAGTTACCAGTTGTGCCTGCAAGACGTTTTGTTGCCGAAGGGATCCAGTTCTGCACGATTCACAGTTTGCAGTCATAAAGACTGCAGAGTATTATTATTTGTAGAACAATTGCACTATAGGTGTCTTTGAAGAAGGGGAGACTCAAAGTTGCCATTAAAGCTCTTGGATTTCAAACTGGTGGAGGACAAGCAAATCTCACTCATGTCTGCACAGTAACCAAAAAGTGACTAAGAATGGCTGAAGATAAACACATCCTCAAATGCCACCCACACTTTAATCAGACAAAACTATTTATGCCGGTTAATATGAGCTGCACATTCAACCGATAAAAAGATGAATGGATATTTCTTGCCCTGAAAGCCAACCCAGTAGGAACATAGGATGATCCTGCAAGATCAGGCCTGTGATTCATCTAAACAAAGGTGATCGAGGGTCTGGAAACCAAGCCTTGAAGGAGCTGGGTATATTTAGCCTGGAAAAGAGACCAAGAGGAGATATGATCGCCATCTGGGTTGTCCTCCTCATACAGAGCTGCATTTCCCAGCACTCTTAGCAAACTAAACTTCCCAGGATTCTTTGCAGGGAAAATGTGCTTTAAATGTATGGTGTGTACTTAGCCTAAATGTATTGCTTTGTGCTTTCCGTCTGTGGAAGGATCAAATGTCAGAGACTTCAGCATAAAGCAGATGAAGGCACAAGTGACTGAAATTAAGAATGTGGAAAATGTAAACGTCATTAAATCATATTCTGAGTGAGAACTAAAAAAAACAACGACCACATCCCTCACTTAGGCGCCTCCCAGTAACTTTACTCAGCCAATTTTTTAAGGTAGGAAGAATATTCATCCAAAGTAATATTGTGAAAGGGTCTTAATATAGTAGCATTGTACAGATTGCAGGGTCATCTCAGGACATTTTGCTGCCTGAGGTGAAGAAGCAAATGGTACCCCTCGCCATTAAGCTACATACTAGTACCCAAGCCCAGCTAAATTATTTTGATACCTGAGGCAGAGTATTCCCCAAGCACTACTCCCTCTTTCTGGCAATAACAAACACACAAGCACAACAATAAATTTAATAGCTAACATTTTGCTGCCCTTTCACGACACTCAAACTGAGCTGCCTGAGGTGGCTGCCTCATTCTGCCTAATGACAGAGTTCTATCACAGCCTCACAGTAGATTTGCTGTTTTCAAGATCTGGAGAGCTAATATCTTACCACATAGGTCACTTTTACAAGGCCAATTCAACCTGGTAAACATTGTGGGGGACAAGTCTTGCAAAAATATGTTTTTGCAATGCTGAAATGAAGGTGCATGTCAAGAAAAATGCAGTTTGCAGATTTGAAAAGCAACACTTGTGATCATGCTTGTGTTTATTTAGTATCTTTGGAAGGAATTTAATGACATAACCTCTCTCCGTATCCCCTCTTTTCATATTGATGGCTCACTTTTTGGAGAGTAACAAGACTTTATGCAGAGCTGGTCGTGTCAGCTTTTATCTCTGTCAGGAAGGACAAGGAAAGGAATCCAGGAATGTGTGGCACTTGACTCCCCCACATTATTATCTGTAATGGAAAGCTTTAATGGGGTCCAAAGGTTTTGACTGTGAAACTGAGCTACGGCTAAAACAGGAGGTCTACCTTTTCATTGTGACATTTAACTAGAAAGCTGATTAATCAGATTGCAGAATTGTTCATGAATGATTCTGGGTAATCAATTGAGTTGTTGTAAACTTATTGAAAAATTTATTTGTTGTTTTATGGAACGTGTGAAATGTACATTGCATATAAGCTGTTTTGGTGAATGAAAAAATTATTTGGGTTCTAAACGAATTACTTTGGCAATACTTTTCCCACCTCCATTTTATTTGACTCAAATTCACTGATGTCTGTCGGGCTGTTCTAGAGCAGCTGGCTTGTGGTTCTTCAGGAGTCCCCCCCCCCCGTTTTTATCCCTTGATTGGATCACACATTGTCAGGGGTTCAGAAGGAGAGACACAGGAGGGGGAGCAAATAGAGAGTGAGGAGGAAGAGGACGAAGGGGGTGCAGGCAGTGACAGTTACCAGAGTCATGACTCAAGCCTCTCTAGCGAATCGGAGGACTCACAGAAGGGAGCACCGAAGGCCAGAGTGAGGGAGGTTCCAGGGGAGAAACCTCAGGAGGGAGGGGCCAGCGGGGAGTCCCTGAGCAGCAGTTGGAAGTCAGGACCAGCTTCCCCACCAGAGCGCAGTGGGGAGGGGGAATCCCAGGAGTCGGGACCAGTGTTCTCACCACCAGCGGGAGGAGAGGAGGCAGGTTTGGCCACGCCCACATCCGGAAGCGGGGAGACGGTCAGAAGGAAGGTTACCGGCTGGGCGCGCGCGCCAAGTTCAAATGTACAGGCGAGCGGCACAGCAGGGAGTCCTGACAGGGAGCCAGGTCCTAAAGCCCGCCGGAAGGAAGGGCGGGACTCAGGGGGGTCAGCGTCAGAGGAATCCAGGAGGGAAGTAACCCCAGAGGGCAGAAGGACCCAGAGAAGGAAGGAGCAGCGGAGGAGGTGGAGCAAGGCTAGAATCTTAAACTGGTGTGGCTTTAGCAGCAAGTCAGAGGGGACTTAGCCGATCTAGCGTCAAGACGTGGGTCTGCGCGCCCAGAGCTTGGAAATGGAAACTAAACTTCAATAAAGACTTTTGTATATAAGATCCACTGGGCGTTGGTCCTCTGTGAGCTGGGACCTAGCGGCAGTTCCTGACAGTAAGTCCCCTCTCCTTATTCCACCAATCTTGCAACCTCGTGGCGTGTGGGAAAGCAGCGGGGGGTGAAGATTGGTGCTTCGGCAGCTCACAAAAACAGGAAAAATGACTACCGAGGAGAAGATAGCGAGTTTGCAAAATGCAGTGACACAGTTGACTGCAGAAATTGCGGCTTCCAGAAAGAATGAACAGGACGCAGCTGCTGCCTGCCAGGATCTGCGAACCAGGTTAGACGTACTAACTGCACAGAGGCTACCGGTCACCAGACCAGAAGGGATTGGGCTGGGGAACAGAGGAGGGAGCCTGGTGTCTCACTTCAATGGGGACCTGCAGGAGTATCCTAACTTCAGAGCAGATTTAAAATATGCACTGCAGCTGCTTGACAAAGACTTTAAGACTGAGGAGGAAAGAGTGGGATTTATCATTTCGCATTTACGGGGGGAGGCGAAATCGTGGCTGCGCAATCTCTGGAGAGACAAGGATCCAGCCCTCCAAAACGCAGTTGCCTTCATTAAAGTGATGGATGCGTGTTTTTTGTCTGAGATTGATGTGGATATCACTAGGAAACAGATTCACGGACTAAGACAAGGCAAAGCCACTGTGAGGCAATACCATTCGCGTTTCTTCGCATTGGTGAATGCATTAGCGTGGGAGAAAGAATCGTCTGCTGTCAGAGACCTTTTCTGGGAGGGGCTAAGTGGACCTGTGAAAGACGAGATTGCCAGGGGTGAGAGACCCCAAACCACCAAGGACGTTGTGGAACGGGCACTCACCATTGGGGTTCGCCTGGAAGGACGTCCTTGGAGCCAGGAGGAAGGGCATTGGGGACGCACGCCGGCAAGAGCACCGCCTCCCTTCCCCAAGGAGGCGGCGCGCGCTCGATCCATGCCTCCACTGGGAGGGGGAGAGGAGCCGATGGAGCTTGGTGGTGCTAAGGCTCAGTATACAGCAGGAGCCCTAGCGCCGGGAGCAGCCAAGATGAAGCCTCCTAGAGGAACCAGGAAGTGCTACATCTGCGACAGTGCTCAGCACATGGCGAAAGAGTGTCCCCAGAGGTTTCACAAGCACAGTGCAGCCGCAGCGACAGTAACAAACGCAGTTCAGCAGAGTGAATCACAGCAGGGAAACTCCACTGTCTGGCTGGAAATGGAGTCACTGGGGGCCAGCCAGACAAGTCAGTGAAGCAATCCCCAGTACTCTTACAGCCCACTGACCCCCTCCCACCCAAACCAGTCGTGCAGCTCACCGCATCCCTTCAACTCCCCAATGGGCTCCCTGTGGAAATTCCCATTACCATTGACTCTGGGAGCAATGCAGATTTTATAGACATGCAGTTCCTCCAGCAACATGGCATAGCCCTTTTGCCAGCGACGGTGCCTCTGAAAGTCGTCACGGTGGACGGCAGGGAGCTACTGGGAGGGCAAGTGCTGCAGCAGACGCCGCCAATGGTGATGCGCATTGGAAATCACTGCGAAGTCATCAGCTTCAACGTCACCAGCCTGTCGGACACGCCCATAGTGTTGGGAATGAGTTGGCTGGATAGGCACAGCCCGGCATTAGCTTGGTACCAGCGGCAACTGACCTTCGGCTCCTCTTACTGCGCAGAACACTGCATCCTGGCTGACTTGGAAGATGAGGGGCACGAGGATGGACCACATCTGAAATTGGGAGTGTTGCAAGCGGTGCCTAACAAGTACAAAGAGTTTTTGGAGGTCTTCTGCGAGAAGGAAGCGGACAAGCTGCCTCCCCACAGGCCCTACGACTGCAAGATCGACCTCCTGCCGGGGGCGGCACTCCCGACGGGGAAACTGTATTCCATGTCTGAGGATGAATTGCAAGAGCTCAGGGAGTTCATAGATCACAACCTGAAGCGAGGATTCATCCGGGAGTCCAAAGCGGCCGGGGGCAGTCCTGTGTTCTTTGTAAAGAAGCGGGACACGCCCCAGAAGAGGCTGGTCGTGGACTTTCGCTTTTTGAACCAGAGGACCAAGCCTTCGGCCTTCCCTATGCCCAAGATCGATGACCTGCTGGCGACAGTGAGGAAGGGTCGCATCTTTACCAAGTTGGACCTGCGAGGAGCGTACAATCTCATTCGCGTGCGGGAAGGCGACGAATGGAAAACGACCATGTTTACGCCGCTGGGCACTTATGAATATAGAGTTATGCCTTTTGGATTAAAGAATGGTTCCCACTGTTTTCAAGCCTTCATGCATCATGTCTTGGCGGGTCTTCTCTACAAGAAGTGCGTCTGCTTCCTGGACGACATCCTGATCTTCTCGGAATCGCCAGAGGCACATGAAAGAGATGTCAGGGAAGTTCTGCAGAGGCTGCGGGAGCACAGGCTGTACGCCAAGCTGGAGAAGTGCCAGTTCGACAAGACAGAGGTGGATTTCTTGGGCTACAAACTGTCCGACGAGGGACTGGCCATGGACAGTGCCAAGGTACGTGCAGTACTGGACTGGAAGAGCCCACGTAATAGGAAGGAAGTACAGAGGTTTGTCGGTTTTGCCAACTTTTATCGTAAGTTCATCAAGGGTTTCGCCATGCAGACAGCGGCCATCACCGACACCCTCAGTTCCAAAAAGAAGAGGTTCATCTGGACGGAGCAGGCGGAGCAGTCCTTTCAGAAGCTCAAGCAGCTCTTCGCTTCAGAGGAGAACCTACTACACGTAAACCCCAGCAGGCCCATGAGAGTGGAGACGGACGCCTCAGACAGGGCCGTGGGAGCCGTTCTGTTGCAGCAAGACCACCAGGGGGACTGGAGGCCGTGCGCTTTCTACTCCAGAAAACTTAGCAAAGCGGAGCAAAACTACACCATCTGGGACAGGGAGTTGTTGGCCATACATGCAGCCTTCAAGGCGTGGCGGCACTTCCTCGTCGGAGCCAAACACACGGTGCAGGTCCGCACAGACCATAAGAACTTGGAGTACTGGCGCACGGCGAGGTTCCTGAACCAGCGACACATCCGCTGGGCGGAGTTCTTTGCAGATTTCGACTTCAGAATTGAGTACATCCCAGGAAACAGCAACGTCTTGGCGGACGCGCTGTCCAGGAAACCGCAGTATCTGGAGGCAGAGGCACCGGCGGCGGCCAAACACATTTTCACACCACAGGCGTGGGCTTGCGCGTCAGCCACGGTGGACCTGGACGTGGTGCGCCGCGCGCTGCAGACGGACTCTTTCGCCCGAGCCAAGATGGAGGAGGTGTGCAGCGGCAAGGCGAAAGGCGACAAATTCCAAGTGCGAGACGGCCTGCTCCTACACAAAGGAGTCCTCTACGTACCAGGAGACAGCCTCCACGCTAAGGTCCTGCAACAGCTGCACGACGCGCCCAGCGCGGGGCACTTTGGCAAGGAGAAGACGGTGGACTTAGTGGCCAGAGACTTTTGGTGGCCTAAGATGCGGGGAGATGTCGCGGACTACGTCAATAGGTGCGACACCTGCCAAAGGGCCAAGCCTGTGCACCAGCCGCCGGCGGGCCTGTTGGAACCGCTGCAGACACCGTTTGAACCGTGGGAGAGGGTGGCTCTGGACTTTGTCACGGATCTGCCCAGTTCGAGGGGCAAGACGGCAGTGCTCATGGTAGTAGACCTGTTCACCAAGATGGCCCACTTCATTCCTTGCGCGAAGGTGGCCACGGCCGAGCAGACCGCTAAACTGTTTATAGACCACGTGTTCAAGGTGCATGGCCTACCACGATCTATTTTGTCAGACCGGGGGCGCCAGTTCATCTCCAACTTCTGGCAGAAGCTGATGGGTTTCCTGAACGTCAAGGTCAGCCTGGCGTCGGCGAGACATCCGCAGACTAACGGGCAGGCGGAGAGGGTCAACGCCATCATGCAGCAGTACCTGAGATGCTACGCGAACCAGCAGCCCTCGACCTGGGTGGACTATCTACCGTTGGCTGAGTTTGCCTACAACAACACGAAGCACGGGTCCACGGGGGTGACACCGTTTTTCGCCAACAACGGGCGGCATCCCAGAACCTTCCCGGGTTTGGACACAGTGAGGGAGGGGGAGCCGCAGGGAGCAGAGGCCGTGGCAGCAGAGTTGCAGGAGATCCATGAGCAGCTCAGGAGGCAGTTAGAGATGGCGAAACAGGCTTACAAAGTGCAGGCAGACCGACACAGGAGGGTTGGGGAAGACATCCAGGTGGGAGACTGGGTCTGGTTAGCAGCCCAGGCAGTTCCGGCCAGATCGTTGGCCAAGAAGAAGCTCGGGCACAAGCAGCTAGGGCCGTACCAAGTAGAGGCGCAGATCAACCCAGTGGCCTTCCGGTTGACGCTCCCGGAGGGGTCCAGAATGCACCCGGTCTTTCATAGATCAGTGCTCACACCCTATAGAGAGCCCCACAGGTTTCAGGCACCAGGGAGGGCGCCAGACCCGTTCAGGGAAGCGCCCAAGAAAGGGGGGTCGCCGAGAGGGGAGCCACTTAATGAAGCCACAGAGATTTTAGACTCAAGGTGGGGGGAGGACGGGATTGAATATCTTCTCGCCACAGAGGACACCCCGGCCAGCGCCAACAGGTGGGTGCCGGATTACGCAGTGCAGGAGCAGTTGCTCAAGGAAGAATTCCACACACTTTTCCCGCACAAGCCTATGCCGGCAGGCTTTTTCGAGGATTGTCTGTTCACACCCACACTCTCGGCCAGCACTTTCCGGGGTTTCTCGTCAGCTGAGGACTCGGCTCAGGGAAGCAGCTCCCCGGAGGGATCGCTCTCAGGTTTTGGCACGGGGGGATCTTATTGGTGGGAGGACCAGCCCGAAGTGGGTTGGCGCAGAGATGTGCCAAAGGGTCCCTGGGAAGTGGATCCCCTTCAGGCGACAGGGGGAGGGGGGCCCTTGGGTGATTTGGGGGCGGCATCAGATTTTGAGCACGCCGCGCAGGAGATGGAAGCGGAGGAGATCGCCGTCGACGTGCCCATGGGGGACTTCCCGGACTTATCCCGACGGTTGCATGCCTCAGGGGAAGAGCTGTATCCCGGACTCACCCCCACAGCACTGGAGCACCCGGAACCCGCACCGGAAGAGGGGGAGGGGGAAGGGGGGCTTCGAGGGGGGGATGGATGTCAGGGGTTCAGAAGGAGAGACACAGGAGGGGGAGCAAATGGAGAGTGAGGAGGAAGAGGACGAAGGGGGTGCAGGCAGTGACAGTTACCAGAGTCATGACTCAAGCCTCTCTAGCGAATCGGAGGACTCACAGAAGGGAGCACCGAAGGCCAGAGTGAGGGAGGTTCCAGGGGAGAAACCTCAGGAGGGAGGGGCCAGCGGGGAGTCCCTGAGCAGCAGTTGGAAGTCAGGACCAGCTTCCCCACCAGAGCGCAGTGGGGAGGGGGAATCCCAGGAGTCGGGACCAGTGTTCTCACCACCAGCGGGAGGAGAGGAGGCAGGTTTGGCCACGCCCACATCCGGAAGCGGGGAGACGGTCAGAAGGAAGGTTACCGGCTGGGCGCGTGCGCCAAGTTCAAATGTACAGGCGAGCGGCACAGCAGGGAGTCCTGACAGGGAGCCAGGTCCTAAAGCCCGCCGGAAGGAAGGGCGGGACTCAGGGGGGTCAGCGTCAGAGGAATCCAGGAGGGAAGTAACCCCAGAGGGCAGAAGGACCCAGAGAAGGAAGGAGCAGCGGAGGAGGTGGAGCAAGGCTAGAATCTTAAACTGGTGTGGCTTTAGCAGCGAGTCAGAGGGGACTTAGCCGATCTAGCGTCAAGACGTGGGTCTGCGCGCCCAGAGCTTGGAAATGGAAACTAAACTTCAATAAAGACTTTTGTATATAAGATCCACTGGGCGTTGGTCCTCTGTGAGCTGGGACCTAGCGGCAGTTCCTGACACACATAATTTTTTTTTTTGAGGATTTTTTGTTAGAACTGTCACCACAAGATATGGGTTGGCAAATCTATCATCTTTGGTTTCTCTCAATTTCTCATTTTTTCTGATCAAAAATTCAGTTCTCCACATCAGTTCGTAATTTTTAGAAAATGTCCTCATGAAAATTCACCAGCATTTCCATGCCAATTTCTCCTAATATACATTTTTTTGGATAATATACAAAATATATACATCTTTGCAAAATAAGTTTCTGTGATATTTTGTACTGCTTTAATTTTTTTTAATGTTCTTATATTGTTATCCATTGTTCTGTTGTTTTATAAGAGGGTGGTTTATAAAAACTTTTATTCTAAAAATAAATGATATAATTAATTTTTACATGCTAATTATACTTATATATGCATTCTTATGCAGACTTTCTCATAACGTATGAATTTTAGAATACATTAAAAAGGGTAAAGGGGACCCCGGACCATTAGGTCCAGTCGTGGCCGACTCTGGGATTGCGGCGCTCATCTCGCTTTATTGGCCAAGGGAGCCAGCGTACAGCTTCCGGGTCATGTGGCCAGCATGACTAAACCGCTTAGAATACATTACTTGGCTGGAAAATTGCATGACCAAAAATTGCTTTTTGTTTCTAAATAATGATATGCTTATATATAGAGAGGGGCAGCAATACTTCCCTTCTTCCAAAAATGAACTACAGTAATTTCAAAGACAAAAGTGAATGGAAATTCAAATATTTCTGTAGGATATTCATATTCATAAATACTCTGTATGTTTTAGTCAACATTTGTTTTGCACAAAATCAATTAACTTGTCAAAATTTACATATTGTTGTTCAATCGCTAAAACTGCTGATCTCTTTAAATGATTTTGAGAAATAGTACAGTGGTGCCCCGCAAGACGAATGCCTTGCAAAACGAAAAACGCGCAAGACGAAAGGGTTTTTCAGTTTTTGCGTTGCTTCGCAAGACGAATTTCCCTATGGGCTTGCTTCGCAAGACGAAAACGTCTTGCGACTTTGTTCGCTTTTTTCCTAAAGCCGCTTGAAGAGGCGCAGTTGCGACGGACTGTGCTTCGCAAGACGAAAAACATCGCAAGACGAAAAGACTCGTGGAACAAATTATTTTCATCTTGCGAGGCACCACTGTACAACACAATTAATTTTTGACTCTTTTAAGGGTGTTGAACTATCACTGATTGCATTTAGTATGGGTTTCTTTAAAAAATTGTCTCTACATTCGGAAATATAGCACTCGAAGCCTCAATAATGAGCTTGTAAAGTTCAGTGGGAGACTTTCATAATATATCTGTAGGTGTGTTTCAAAGGTGTGCTTTCAGTTAATGATGTGTACTAATAATTCAGGGGCCCTACATCTACGCATCCATTGCTGTATAGGTAATGTATTTGCCTGGTGGGAGGCAATTCACAGGCTGTGAATTCCACATGGAAGGAGATTAATCTTGTCAGGTACTACTTAAGCCTTGTTCTCCTGCACACCATCCCACTCCTGGTACTTAAATAAGTTGTTGGTATATTTGGTGCAATTGTTCTCACATTTGTATTGTATCACCTTTCTAGCTCCTTTTCTCTATGGCAAAATAATATGAGACTCAGCCCACTGCTTTCTCTCTAGTTCTTGGGAGTTCTTCCAACCAAAAACTTTGAAAAGATCTTCCAAGGATCAGGGGGCTTCAATGAATAATCCTCTTTCAGAGCTAATTTCATTATGTATGGGCTTTTGGGACAGCCTATGTGATACACACACACACACACACACACACACAAATCAATAAATGCATGATAAAAATGAGACAACCTAATTCTGAACAAATCAACTTTAATTGCCACAGTGTAAACAGAAATTGGCATCACAGCCACCTACCCACCCTAAGTATGCATGCTACACATGAGAAGAAGGGCAAAGAGATGACACTGTTGTTCTTGGTTCTAAGATGATGGAAAGACCAATTGGTTGCAATACTAATGATTAGGCCAGGTTGGGGGAAACTGAACCTCCGGATGCTGCCAAACTAACTCCCACCAACCCCAACAAACATGGTCAATGGCCAGAGATGATGGGAGTTGATGATGGGAGTTGTAGTTCAGAAAAATCTGGAGGGCCAATGATTCCCCACTCATGGATATGGTCATTTGTCCTTCTGGAAAGATCAGGAGCAGATTGCATGACTGAATTGGATAAGTTCATGGAAAACAGGTCTATCTGCTGCTGTTAACCACAATAGGTAAATGAAATGTAACAAAGCAATCTATTTCATGCCCCATTTGTGAAGTTCTAGGCCAGGGGAAGCTAACATGGTGCCCTACTGGTGTTATTGGACTACAACTCCTATCATCTCTGACCACTGGCCATGCTTGCAGGGGCCAATGGTAGCTGCAGTCCAGAAGTCTCTGAAGGGCACTACATTGGCTATTCCTGTTCTCGTCTCTAGTAGAGTTGTCCAGTGTGGTGCCCTCTAGATGTGGTTGAAATTGCAAATCCCATAATCCCTGCTCATTGGTCATGGATGCCAAGAGTGATGGAAGTTGGCATCCAACAACAGCTGGAGGGCACCACCTTGGCTTGGCTTCATTTGGAGCACTCTTCGCCAACCTTGTGCCATAGAAATGGTTAGAGTTGGGATCCAACAACATTTGAAGGGTCCTAGATTGCAGGAGACTGATCCAGAGACACTTGGCTGGCAACTCTTGGAAGACTGGTCTAGTTGTGATCTGGGGTCTGTTTCAACAAGGACATACTTAGGTTGTCCAACTTGGCATCCACTGCCAACACAGTGCCTTCCAGATGTTGTTGGACTACTTTAATCCCATGTTAGTTGGGGATGGTGGGAGTTGTAATCCAACAACACCTAGGGGGCACCTTGCAGGTGATCATCCTGACTTGGGAGCTGAGGCTGGAAAGCCAGATGATATTGGGGGCAGGCCCAGTGGCACAGCCCTACTTCACTTTTGGTAAGTGGATTCCCTTCATGTGAGCATCATGGAAAGGCGATCTTGACTCTCTGTTGTGATGGCCTGGGATTCGGACTCAGAAGCTGAACCTGAGGAATCCCAGCCTGCACAGGATTCCCTGCCTCCAGAACCAGCTGAGCCGGGGCATGAGCCTGGATCCTCAGGTGCAGGAACCAGCTGAGTCTGCTCTGGCCCCTGAGGTAATGGAGGACCCATTGCCTGCAGGTACTCCACTCTTAGCTCCGTCAGGGGAAGCTGAGGTTACCTCTGGGTCCGGTAACCCTCTAGCCTCTCCTGAGCTGCAGAGGCTCAGGGCAGAGAGGCGGAGGGAACTAAGTTCCTGCAGGAGGAGTGCTCGCCTCCAGGCCAGGAGAGGCGAGTCACCAGAGGATTGGGGCCGTCCTATGCCTCAGGGCAGATAAAGCCAGTCAGCCCCAGTCCCAGGTTGTGGGAGCAACGTTGTTGCTAGCCTGTTCCTGCCTGCACCCTGTCCTGCTCTTCTGCCAGAGTTCCTGACCCCACCCGACTCCCTGCTTTGGACCCAGCTACAGCTTTGACGGACAGCCTCCATACCGCACCATCAACCTCGGACTGGACTCGGACCTCCCCTCTCAGTTAGCCTCCGGGACCAGCACATCTGTATTCGGCAATCAAATGGGTGAACTGGGCAGTGGCCTTCATGCCACAATGTGGATCAAGTGTCACAACCCAGTCTTTGGCTTGCTGCATGTTTGGTGAATAGATGGAACATGAAGCGTTCTCAAGGGCTTGGCCAGAATGGGCTGATGCAGAGCCAGTTTGGGGTCCGTGTGAAAGTACACGAAGAGGCTCACCTTACATTCATATGAAGAGCAGGGCTGTGTTCTTTTTCTTTTCTTTTTTCCCTATCAGAGTGAAAAAGCTGGGTGATAAAGGGGGAAAGGAATCTATAATTTACTTTTAAAGGAAACTAGATAGCAGTGGACACTGGCCAGCTCAGCTACAGTATTACACTGCACTCCAAACGTAATGACTTTCGGCCCTGGTCCTGCATTACCTTATACCTGAGATCTCTTTTAACGTCCCCTTTGAGCGTTACCCTATCCATGCAATACCTTTCGCTTAACTGTAAATACTGCATCTGGTGGCATTACTGGAAAGGGAGAGAAGAGTGGGAAATAAAATGCAACCACATCAGTTTCCTGAACATGAAACCTTGAAAACTTTCTCAGCAGTGCGAATGGGCAAGTTTCCGAGTAGAAGGTGAGATGGAAGTCAGCCTCAGCTGGTAAGACACAAAGGAACCGGGGGCTTATCTTTCATTAATAGATGCCGGGCTTTCCAAAAATCATACGGCTATAAATAACTCTGAATAACAAAGCACCCTCTTCTTTTGCAGTTTGGAGATTGATTTATGTCAGGAAGGCAGCTACTTTAACCCAAGACGAAATGGACAGCTGTGGCAAAGGCTGCGATATTTCACAGACAAATTCCAAACAGATTGTGGGGCTTTCAGAATCTCATTCTGTATCAGCACGCACCTCACTATGGAACCTATCCTTACAAGCCAGTGACAGAAATCATCCGCATATTTCTCCCAGATATCTATCTCTAGATAACTAGAAAAATAATTCTGTTGCTGGGCACAATTCTGCTCTCTTCAGCACACTGAAAGCAGTCTGTATTTATCCAAAAGCCAGCTATATACTGTAATCCCCAAGCTGGCCCTTGGCTGAGTGTGTGTTATTAATATAAGTAATATAATTATTAAATTTGTATACTTGCCCTTCACCTGAAGATCTCAGGGCTGTTCACAACATAAAAATACAAAATGAGAACACGAAATACACTATAAAACTACAACAAAACAAACCCAATAACCCCTCCTCCCACAAGGTCATAGAATGTTCCATCAGCCAAAGGCCTGATTATAAAAAAACATTTTCATCTGACACCTAAAAATATGTAATGAAGGTACTAGGTGAGCTTCCCTGGGGAGAGCATTCCATAAGTGGGGAGCCACTGCAGAAAAGACCCATTTACACGTTGCTGTCCTCTGGGCCTCAGAGTGTCTCAGAGGATGATTGCAGAGTTCGGGTTGGTTCATATGGAGAGAGGAGGTCCTTGAGGTATTTAAAGCTTTATAGGTAAAAAATCAGCACTTTGAATTGGACCTGGCAACTAACTGGCAGCCAGTGTAGTTGGGCCAGGGTCAGTATGTAATATGCTCAAACCATCTTACTCCAGTGAGCAACCTGGCCTCTGAATTCTGCACCAGCTGAAGTTTCTGAATGATCTTCAGAGGCAGCCCCATGTATAACGTGTTGCAGTAATCTATTCTAACCTAATCAATTGGTGGGTTTGGCCTGGGGAGGGGTCTGGCCTAGGTAGAGTCCTGAGAACCACCCTTGGAGGTTGCATTCTGTCCCCAGGACTAAGTTCCCCCACTACGGTCCTGAGGTGGCTAGGCCAATGGTCTCGTTCAGTACAAGGCAGCTTTCTAGATTCTTAAACCGCACTTGCTGTTGCTTATTGTAATCTCCACTCATCTAGCAGCTAATGGTCACATAACACACCCAGCGCTGAAGCCTGGGGTTGTGTTTATGGCTGCTCAAACTCATAAACAGCAAACTGCAAAAACAATCCTGCTGACTTTGCAGTAGGGACTCTAGAAAATAATTAGCTCTAATAGCCCTGTCCAGACAGACACTTTATACTGACATGTTAAAGAGCAAACTACCTACCAGCAAAAGCACACATTATACCTAAGAGAGGGGGGTTGTATTCTGTACTCCCGCACACACATACTGTGCATTCTACTCAGTGGGAAGCTATTATCATTCTTTAATTGCATTCTTTAATTTTGTTTTTTCCTTTGGAAAAAAACCAATGCAAAATCTCTCACATGGTGCTTAGACGAGCTCTATTTCTAGAATTTAATTTTTTTTTTTTTTTTATAAAAATTTTTATTCATTTTAAACAGTATAGAAAACAGAATAGACAATAAAATAGAAAAAGAAAAAGAAAAACATACAAACAAACATACATGACTTCCCCAAACCTTCCCATCACTGCACCCTTATTTTTTAAATTAGCTTTAAGCAATCCTTCTTTCAATTTTAAAAGAACAACTTTCTTTAAATTTTCTTAAGTTTAGATTTTAACAGCTATAAATTCTCTAATTTCATAGCCCTTGACATCTTCTCATTCCAAAATTTTACAAAAATTCTTAAGATACACTTTAAATTTTTTCCAATCCTCTTCCACCGTCTCTCTCCTCTGGTCGCGGATTCTGCCGGTCATCTCTGCTAGTCCCATATATTCAATCACCTTGATCTGCCATTCTTCCAGAGTAGGTAGCTCTTGAGTCTTCCAATACTTTGCTAGAAGAATTCTTGCTGCCGTGGTTGCGTACATGAAAAAAGTTCTATCTTTCTTTGGAATCGTTTGATCGACCATGCCCAGGAGAAAGGCCTCCGGCTTCTTTGCAAATGTCCACTTTAGGACCTTCTTAATTTCATTATAGATCATTTCCCAGTAGGCCTTAATTCTTGGACAGGTCCACCAAAGATGATAAAAGGTTCCTTCACATTCATTACACTTCCAACACTTGTTATTGGGCAGATGATATATCTTTGCAAGCTTGACTGGGGTCATGTACCACCTATAGATCATTTTCATTATGTTCTCTTTTAAGGCACTACATGCCGTAAATTTGATGCCTGTGGTCCATAACTGTTCCCAGTCTGCAAACATAATATCATGTCCGATATCCTGTGCCCACTTAATCATTGCTGACTTTACTGTTTCATCTTGAGTGTTCCATTTCAGCAACAAATTATACATTTTAGACAAATTCTTAGTATTGGATTCCAATAGCTCTGTTTCTAACTTTGACCTCTCCTTCTGAAATCCTAGTCTCCTGTCTTGCTTAAATGTCTCATTAATTTGATGATAATGTAGCCAGTCTCGAACTTTAGATTTTAATTTCTCAAAGCTCTGTAATTTAGGCTTTTCACCATCGTATTCTATAATTTCATAATATTTTGGCCAATCTGATTCCATATTAAGTTTTTTTACCGCCTTGGCTTCCATGGGTGACAACCACCTGGGGGTTTTATTTTCCAACAAATCCTTATAACGAATCCATACATTATATAATGCTTTTCTGACAATGTGGTTTTTAAAGCCTCTATGAACCTTTACCTTGTCATACCACAAGTATGCATGCCAGCCGAAGTTATTATCATATCCCTCCAAATCCAAGACATCTGTATTCTCAAGAAGTAGCCATTGTTTCAGCCAGCAAAATGCTGCTGCCTCATAGTAAAGTCTTAAGTCCGGCAGAGCAAAGCCCCCTCTATCCTTTGAGTCAGTTAAAATCTTAAATTTTATTCTGGGTTTTTTGCCCTGCCAGACAAATTTAGATATATCTTTCTGCCACTTCTTGAAACAGTCCATCTTGTCCAAAATTTGTAGTGTCTGGAACAGAAACAACACTCTCGGCAATACGTTCATCTTAATAACAGCAATTCGGCCTAACAAGGAGAGTCTTAGTCTAGACCAAATGTCAAGATCTTTCTTCACTTCCAACCAACATTTCTCATAATTGTCCTTAAACAGATTCATATTCTTAGATGTTAAATTCACCCCCAGATATTTCACTTTTTTTGTTATTTCCAAACCCGTTTCCCTTTGGAAGCTATCTTTTTCCTCCATTGTTAAATTTTTCCCCAACACCTTTGTCTTCTGTTTGTTTAATTTAAAACCTGCCACTTGACCAAATTTTTCAATAAGTTCCAATACCCTTTTTGTACTGGCTTCTGGTTTTTGCAAAGTCAAAACTAAGTCATCTGCAAATGCTCTTAACTTATAATGTTTAGCTCCGAGCTGTATCCCTTCCACCAGCTGGTCTCTTCTAATCATGTTTAACAGTACCTCCAGGACCGATATAAACAATAGGGGGGATATTGGGCATCCCTGTCGTGTCCCTTTTTCTATCGGGATCTCATCCATCACCATACCATTCACAATTAATTTAGCCTTTTGCTCAGAGTATATTGCACCTATACCATTTTCAAATTTTTGGCCTACCCCCATCCCTTGCAGATTCTTCTTCATAAAACTCCAACTAACGTTGTCAAAGGCTTTCTCCGCGTCCACAAAGATCAAAACTGCTTTTCTGTTTATGTTCGTCTCTAAAAGCTCCAAAATGTCTATAATGTTCCTCACATTGTCTGACATATATCTCCCTGGGAGAAAGCCTGTTTGGTCTTTATGAATCTCATCCAATAACACTTTTTTCAATCTTTTTGCTAAAATGTCTGCAAAGATTTTATAATCCACATTTAATAGTGAGATAGGGCGGTAGTTCTTAACTTGGTGCTTCTCAGTTTCTGTTTTCGGTATGAGTGAGATAAATGCTTGCTTCCACGATTCAGGAGCCTTTTTCCCCTCCATGATTTGATTACACACTTCTTTCAACGGTTGTATTAGCCATTCCTTAAGTGCTTTGTAGTACCTCGCGGTCAATCCATCTGGTCCTGGTGATTTCCCCAATTGCATACCCTGAATGGCACCCTCTATTTCTTGGTCTGTAATTTTCTCATTCAAAATCCTTTTATTATTTTCACTAATCTTTGAAAGTCCATATTTTTTAATAAAATCTTCTATCTCTTGTTCATTCTTTGGCCCTTGTGCATATAATTTCTTAAAAAAACTTTGAAAACAATTACTGATCTCATTTGGTTTACTGATAAGTTTCCCCTCTACCTCGAGGGATGTTACCGTGTTCAGCTTTTGCCTCTTTTTCAATTGCCATGACAGCAGTTTCCCACATTTATCTGCTGACTCAAAAGTCTTTTGCCTCATTTGTTTTATTTTCCATTCTATTTCTTGATTTATCAGTTCCATATACTGGGTTTGTTGGTACTTTATTTCTCTTAAAATCTCTTGAGACTTGGGTTTAGATCTCAATTTCTTTTCTCCTTCTTTCATCTGTTCCCAAATTTTTTCTTTTCTCTCATTCTGTTTTTTCCTTTTTATAGAATTTTGTTGGATTAGGAAACCACGCATCACGGCCTTGCTAGCATCCCACACTATTCTTCTTTCCACATCTGATCTTAAATTCACCTCGAAGTAGTCTTTCAATGTCTTTTGGGCCTTTTTGTAAATAGCATCATCTCCAAATAGGGTGTCATTCATTCTCCATCTGAAGTTTCCAGCTGTTGTCAGTTTCATGTCCATCCTTATTGCGTTATGATCGGAGCAGGTTTTTGGGCAGATTTCTGTCTTTTTAACCCTTGGTGCCAGATTGCTAGAGATCCAAATTTGGTCAATCCTGGTCCAGGTCATCTTTGCTTCAGAGAAGAAGGTCCCCTCTCTTTCCAGGGGATTCCTTGTTCTCCAAATATCAATCAAGTCCATGGTATCAGTCAGCTCGAAAAAGGTCTTTGGTAATCTCCCATCTTTAGAAATTATTTGTCTTTGCGCTTTGTCCATGTTTGTGGAGACGACTCCGTTCATATCGCCCATCATTATGATTTTAAAGTCCATATAGTCCATTAAAGTCTCATGCAACTTCTTAAAGAACTCTGCCTTCCCCTCGTTAGGTGCATAAACTCCTACAATCAAGATCTTTTCTCCATGTATTTGAATTTCCACTGCCAGATATCTTCCTTGTTCATCCTTAAAGATCATTTTTGGTTCTAATCTTTCTTTAACATACATCACTACCCCTCTTTTCTTAACTTTGTCTGACGAAATGAATTCCAATCCTAATCTCTTGTTTATCAGTAATTTTCTATGTATCCTGGCAATGTGGGTTTCTTGCAGACATATTACATCTAGATGTTCTTTCTTTAATATGTGAAATACTTGACCTCTTTTTCGGGGGTGGTTCAGACCATTACAATTCCAACTCAGAAGTTGCAGAGACATTTTGTTACTGGGCTTCTTTTCCACCGACTGCTCCAAGTGCTTGCTCCTCGTCTGTCGGTGCTGGGGTCAGGCCAAATGATAAGTTTGTTATATCCAATACCTCCCTCTCAGTCACGGTTCCTTTTTGGAAATCCTCAGCGTTTCTTTCGAGGAATTGATCTTTCTCATGGATTGTTTTGATTTTAATTTTCTTCCCTTTGAAGTTAAAGGACAACCCCTGTGGGAACTCCCACCTGAATCGGATGTTATTTGCTTTCAGTAGGTCCACTAGGTCTTTAAATTGGGCCCTAACTTCCAAAAAGTGTTTAGAGATATCTTTGAAGATCTGTATTTGGGAATTTTTGATGATCAAAGCCTTCTGGAAGTGAAGGTTCAATAATTTATCCCTTTCTTCTTTGGATCTCAACGTGATTAAACAGTCCCTTGGTTTCTTGCCTTGTTTCCTGCCAATCCGGAAGGCTGTGGTTATTGCAAATTCATCTTCCTCTCCTTCCAACTCATCCGTCCAGAATTCTTGGAATTTGTCTGTGAGAAATTCCCCAAGGTTGTCCTCTTCCTCCTCTGGTACCAATCTTAATTTCAGATTCTTGCTTTTTCTCTCCAATTCCAAAAGTGCCAAAGTAGCATCGTGTTCATGTACTTTCTTTGCAATAGGTGCAAATTTTCCCCTGGTTTCCTCGGCAGTGCTCCTAGCGGTCTCAGCTATTCTCCTTGTCTCAGTACTTTCCTGAATTAAACGGTTAATAGAGTCAGTATTTGAAGATATTGCCGTTGTGTTCAGGTCAAGTCTTGTTGTCAGCTCCGTCAGTTTCTTAGAGTTCTCTGTTGATTGCTTGGTAAGTGCTTCTAAGGATTGATTTATTCTGAGCAGAGCCTGTGTCATAGAATCCATTGATGCCGATGTGCCTTTTTCCTGTGCAGCTGTAGCTCCTGTTAAAGAGCCTCTTTTTTGAGCTTGCTTTTGAGCTTGTTTTGTTTTGCTTCTTGTTGATATCTCTTCCAGTGGAGTGCTCATCTCAAGGTCATTCACACAGGAAAGTTGTAAATGGAAAGTCCCACTTTCCTGCCTTGATTTTCTGTTTTAGTCCTCTAGAGGGAGAAGTTGTATCCAAATAACTGTAACAAAGAGACAGGGGAGCCAAAAGCCATGCAAAGTCCCAAAAGAAAAAGTTTATCCAACAGTCTTACTTTGTTGCTACTGAAAAGTTACAAATTTTGCCCTCTAAAGTCCCTATACTTTTGTTTCAAAAGAGATCTTACTTTGTAGCGCCGCTTTCTTTTGACAGTTCTCTCCAGGCGCTCACCTCTCAGGCAGCCCGGCCAGGGGTATCGACAGCGGAGAGTTTTCCTTTCTAAACTCTCTTCAGTTAGCAGGTTAAATTCAGTCAATCTTCTTCCCCCCCTCTCCCGCTCAAAAAAAAGGGGGGGAGATCACCTCAGATGTCAGGCTTAACAGTTTTCAAAATAAGGGTTCCTTTTAAATATAGCTAGTTCCTTTCATTGCTACTTAAGTCGTGCAGTTCCGGGAGGCTGACTTCCTTACTTTTTCGCCTTCCCGTTTTCAGCCAAATCTTCTTAATTTACTGAGTCCGTTAACTTTATATTTGCCGTTCTTACTCACGGGTTGTTGTTGCCAATTAGTCGTTTCAGGAAGGAATCGGTGCTCTCCGTTAATGGCGACGCGGCTTCGCTCCGCAAGCTGGGTTACGATCCTCAGCACCGCGCTCACACCCGGTGCCGTTCCGGAGCCTTTAAAAAGGCTCTTTCACGATACCGGGGGGCGCAAAGGTGCCCACCGAATCTCCTTGTCCACAGGCTTCAGCGCCTGTGATTTTAGGGGTCCCCCGCTCGCCGTAGCGGGACAGACCCGAACTTACGGAGCAGTCCTGCTTCAGAGCTTGAAGCAAGGACCGCCATTAACGCTGGCGCCGGCCGGAAGTCCCTATTTCTAGAATTTAATTACAAAAGGAAACCAGTGCACAAAATGTCGGATTTGGTCCAGGAAGATATTGTTCCAGGTATGGTCTCACTGGGTGACCATGGGCCAATCGCTGTTGACCTGAGTTCTCCATTCATAAAATGGAGATGAAAATGACCATAGTGGTACCATATTGTAAGGAGATATTAAAGATATGGGGGTGGGGGCTTGTCAGGATTATTTTCTTTCTGTATAATAACAAGCATTAAAGAGGCCTCTTAGCCCTCTCACAGGTCTTTTATAAGACCAGTGATAATAGCTGGCCCTGGAAAATATTAACCACTCTCAATTTTACCCATGGACTGCCATCTGTCCAGATTTTAATTTGCTCTGAACTAATTTTGAGATGTATTTTAATTAATTGTTTGCCTGTTTTTATGTTCTTATGTTCTTTGTACACTGTGTTAGTTTTATGATGTTAGCTGCCCTGAGCCCAGCTCCGGCCGGGGAGGGCGGGTTACAAATCATCATCATCATCATCATCATCATCATCATCATCATCATCTAAGCAGCCCAGGACGTCCATATACACTGCCCAGGCTTGCGCCCAGGGGAGGGCACTTCAGTGCTGTTAATGCAGTGGTTTGGCTTGACTCCCGAGGCACACTCCATTGTCTCTCGAAACAGATGGATGCCAACGGTGGGCCACAGAGTTCGATCAACCATTCTGGGGCTTCAGAATTCATGGGGGCACTCAAGATTTTAGATAGCCCTCTCTCCCTTCGTGCAATGGCTGCTGAGAGCCATCAGAGGAGCCTCCTCAAGCTGCCCTGAGGATAAAGACCCAGTAATGAACTTGCTGAAAATTATCACAAAGCAACGGCTCATGTATGGAGCCTGCTTTGGGCATTCTTAACGTTGTACTTTGTCTAGTGTACCTTCAGTACTGTGGCTGATCTGCTTGGCAAGAAATGAAGTCACCTGAGTATCCTAGTTCAAAGAGGCTTGAGGCTCAAGCCATGCCTACGTATTAATATCAAATGTAGCACCAAAGAGTTGGTTTGTGGCTGTCAGTGTCTCACTAAATATTTGCCTGAGAACTGTGTATCATACTGATGATGATTAATCATTCCCCTCACTTTGAAGTGAACTCATAGCAACTTACAAAAACAAATATCAATAACAAGTATAAAAACAGGAGTATAAACAACCTAAAATGTAGTATCGTAAACCGACCTATATATCAGACTAAATTTGCCGTGCCAGAAGTGCTGTTTTTATGTCCTAATGTTTTACCCATGGTTTGGTGAACATTCAGTGATAATGTTTCTGGTGGGCAGTAATGGATTAATGGTTAAGAGCCAGTGGAATAGATGATCTCCTAGCCTTGTGAATTACAGAACTCCTCTGGCATCATGGAAACAAAAATGTATATGTGCCCTCATATAAAAATAAGAGTAAATGTTAAGCCAAATATAAAATAGCTTTCTGTGGGAGTTATAAACAGCTATAAGTAGGACACAGCTTGTCTGTCACAATGCTGCCTTGACTAGGAAAAAGAAGGTGTGGGGTGTTTTTCTGTTTTTGCTTTTGGATTTTGCTGGTTATATCATTAACTTCAACTTGAAATTCAGTTGCTGCCTGAGAAATCTGGTGTGTTTTCACACCTTCACCAGGAACAGAAGCCTAAAGTGACTGAGGGGCATCATTTCAATAGCCCTTTCAGAGCTCATTTAATGACTGTGGCTAAGCTAGATCTAACCACCTGGAGGCTAAGCATGCAGCCTCTGCTTTCCTCCCCCTAACCAGAATACTAACCCCTGTGTTTGGGGGTTGGGGAAGAAGCACAACCAAGTTACGATGTGTGTGAATGCCAGAAGCTTACTCTATAAATGCGGCAGCGAGGGGGGAGGAATTCTGAGGGGGTGATACCATTCCAAACTACAGAAAGAGAATGGAGTGCAAGACTTCAAATTCTCCTTCATGGGGGAAAAAACAACAACTTCTTGCAAGTAAAAAATGAATACCAGGTAGCAGCGGCAGAGCAAGCCGATCGGGCCCCTGGGGCAGCGCGCGTGCCCTGCACCCAGGGGTGGGGCCAGCTGCCCGTAGGACAGGGCGAGCCGGAGCAGGACACTCTATGGGCCCCCCAAGGAGTCTGCCTGCCTGCTCCCACTCAGCCACCCTACAAATGGGGGGAGGGCCAGTGAGCAGACCGTTTAGGGCAGTGTGGAGCCTGCAGGCGCCCAAGCCACTGTGTCACTCCCAGGAGAGATGCGTGGCTTGGGCACACTGCAGGCCCCACAGTGAGTGCCGCCTGGCATTTTGTCACCCCTCTCAGTGGTGACACCCGGGTGCCCCACCCCCACCACACACCCCTTCCTCCACCCCTGCCTGGTAGCGAGGTTCTACTCCATCTCATTGCCTGTTGTTCTTGTTCCCTATGCGAAATATTCCCTACATTCAGAGGAGCACAGTTTGTATTAACAAAGGCCTGACTGGCCTCAGTGAAAAGTTGCATGTCACCTATGGATCTGGCACATTATAGATGTGTGGGCCATTTGTGTGCCCTATTTAATTCATATTTTTTTTCTTCCTGACAGTCAAGCAGCCATTTCTCTTGTTTGTAAATCCAGCAGCTTCCTTACAGAAAAAATGAAGCCCCCGCTTTTATTGCATCCAGCACCTGACCCAATATGTAGCTTTTTGATAGCAGCTTAAGGCTGTGGTGCACCCACACCAACCCCCAGTAGATCTTCTACTGCTGCATTTTTTGCTCACAGTTGCCATGGTCAGGGCCTCAAAGAGGGTGTTCTGAGGGCAGGGCAGGGCTGGCCTTCAATCTGATGATGTACTTAACGTGTTTCAATAAGGGGTGGCTTTTGACAGGCAGAGATCCACTGTACAGTCAAACCTCGGCTCCTGAACGGCTCCATTTTCGAACGATTTGGCTCCCAAATGCTGAAAACCTGGAAGTAAATGCTCCGGTTTTCGAATGTTTTTCAGAAGCCGAATGTCCGACGCGGCTTCTGCTGAGTGCAGGAAGCTTTTACAACCAATCGGAAGCCATGATTCGGTTGTCAAACGTTTCGGAAGCCGAGTGGGCTTCTGGAACACATTACATTCGACAACCAAGGTTTGATGGTACAATAAAAAGGGGAAACATTGTTGTAGTCCTCACATCTCCTGCCATGGCAAGCCAGCAGGGCTTTCGAAGGAACAAGGGCTTTGGAAATAGCCACTTGGGATTGGTCTGCACACCAAGGAATAAAGTGCACTCAAGTTCCTCCCAGAGTAAATATGCATATGTGAAACTATTAAGGTGCGAACTTGCCCTTAAATGTACCGTTTGGTTCTGGGAGGTGCCATATTACCAGAACGCAAGTCACAATTGATCTCTAAAATAACATGTTAAGAGATCCAATTGCAATTAGTTTTCCGAGACCTCCTGATGAGCTGCTTCTTATAAGTGAACATTCAGAAATGATCAAAGCTGCTAATTGATTGCATTTCGCTCCAGAGGTGTCCTGCCCTCCTTTTCCTTCCCACACCCTAGCAGGGCAGCTACTGTAAAACTCAGGCGTATGACACAGATAACAAGAACTGAAGAACTTGCAATCTTATTAAGTCTTTCGAGGAGAGATAGGAGTGCCTTGGATTCATGCCAAGATGACCCAATTAACCTCACCCTGAAGCGGCTGTGCTGATAACCTGAACGTTAAATGCAAACATCGAAGATCCCCCGAAAGTGGAGCTCAGTCCATCATGCTTCCCCCAGTGCCCACATTTTAGGGCTTGCAAAACTGGCGGTGCATACACTGATTTTTAATGCCAGCTCTGCTGTTTCAACCTTATTATAAATGACCACGTCTCAACAATCTTTCCAAGCAGTCAGCAAGGCATAGGTCAAAATCGCTCTTAATCAGAATTAGAGTTGACTGCTGAATATAAATGGCAATGGCATCTACCTAACCTAAATAAATATATTTTTTTTCAATTAAAAGAGTGACCGTTGTTATCTCTTAATGAGCAGCAGCTGTGCACCAAAAGCTTAGAAGGCACACACATAACTGTAGTGTTTGAATGATTAGATGGAAGGATTTCAGTTGTTTCCAATCCACACTTTACTTGCTGATGTTACCCAGTCAATATTCCATAATACAGGAGTGGCCAAAATGGTACCCTCTGGATGCACTAGAACTTCTATCACCCTCAAGCCAACATGGCCAGGAATTATGGGAGTTGGAGTCTGTAATGTCTTGTGGGCACCATGTTGGCTACTGCTGCCATAAGATAACCTTAGATTCATTTCTTAAGATATAATTAATAAAACAAAAAGTTATTGAAGCCAAATTGGCACCAGTTGTAAAACTGCAACAAAGTCTAATGCCTGTCTACACTGCACTTCCATATATATTGTTGTGAGGGGTTTTTTTTAGTTTTTTTATGGGGGGTATACTGTATGCCCGAGCCCCTTCTAATTCCTTAATCCAGAAAGGATTCAGTTGTTGGAACAGCCAGACCAGCTTGTAAGTATAAGATGTCATGGTAACAAAGGCTTTGTGCCAGGGGGCAAAGGGCACATTTCCCTCAACTGGCTGGTATTGAGAAAGACAGAAGTCACAGTTGATTGTGTGCGAATGAGGCTAGAAGCAAGCGGAAGCCAGAGAGTGAGGAACACACTGTGACAAGGGGAGAACCAAGAACTTATGGGGTTTTAATGCCGCGAAACCCTCCATCCTAGGCTCAGATTGTATATATGTGTAAATAAAACATATATCATAAAGACACCCGAGTCCCTCATTCCGAGGAAACCACACTATGGTATCTCATACCGCTTAGAGGTTGGGATGGTGTGCAACAATATTACTTATTGTGAGAAAGTGCTAAAGTTTAGTAGTCCAACAATCCTGTTGATAATTAAAAAAATAAACAAATCAGCATTGGAAATCAGTCCATTCCTCTTCTGGTGGCTCAGCACTGCAGAGCTGAGGGAATAATGAAAAATCCAAAGGCAATGGGTGCCACTCACACTGTCTTCTGCATGGCAGGTACCTCTTATTCTTGCACAAGAAAAATCAAACTGTATCCAAATAGTATTTTCCACACATGCAAACTTTTTCCAGATAGTTCATAGTGCACGACTTCCGGGTCGGCGCCATCGCCGAATGGCGGGCTCCCTCCGAGCTCCGGAGGGAGCCTGCTCGGCAGGGGCTGGGTCCTACCGCACCGGCGATGCGGGGACCCGTAAAAACCACGGCCACGGAGGCCGTGGACATGGAGACTCGGCTGGCACCGTTAGCGCCCTCCCGACTCGTGAAGAGCCTTTTTAAAGGCTGTGGATCGGGTGCCGGGGAGGAGCGTGGTGCTTTGAGTCCTCTGCTATCCCTGCCGAGCGCAGCCGCGAGCCATCCGGCGGAGAGCGCTGACTTCTTCTATTGAAAATTTGGACCTAAAAGAAGAACCCGTGAGTAATTGGAATATGGACTAAAAAGAGAGCTAAATTTTTTAAAAAATTGGGAGCGAACGGGGGAGGTGGAAAAAAGGAAGTCAGCCCCCCCCTAAATTGTAGAAGAGTCAAAACAAAGGACTGGATAACTAAGATCGAGTGGAACCTTATCTTGCTGAACTAACAACTTCGCGAGGGAAAATTATAAGATTGAGCTGGAGGAGAAAAGTGGAATTTGTATCAAAAAGCAACCCCCCCCGAACCCCTGGAGCGATCCGTGAAAGTGCCTGGAGAAGAGAAACGGAGGTTTTGACAGCTGTCAAGAGCTGTCAAAACGGAATAATAAAACTGAGACTTTGTTATGAGGACTTTGCCGGCTACATTTGCTATAAATTGAAGATAAATTGTTTCAAATAAGGATTTACAAGTTACTTGGACTGGTGGACGTGATCCGGAAGGGAACATTGTTACTGTAATCCATCTAGAGGAGCTGAGGGATATTGCATGTGTTTTCGACGGGAAACATGAACAGTTGAAGGGAACTCTTAATCTCCTGGGAAACTGCAGAAATGGAGCATTATTTTGTCTACAGAGGGTTTCACCCTACCGGGAACAATGGATCTATCTGTTCAAAACTGAAAGGAACATGATGCAATGTTCTGCTTTTGAACAACAAGCCTCTGTAGAGACACTAGAAGCTTTTGGAAAAAGAACATTTCTGTGAGGGAACAGGGAAGTAAAAAGGAAGAGAATGATTGACAAGAACAAGGAAGCAACAAGAATGGGACAGAGTTGGGGTGGGAACATTTGGGATATCCAGATTTGACAAGCTTATGGTTATAAATTTGGAGTTTTTACTCCTGGTTACAAAAATCTGGATAGAAGAAATGGGCCCCTTTTTGATAGACTCCTCCTAAGACTGGACTGACAAGAACAAGGAAACAACAAGAATGGGACAGAACTGGGGTGGGAACATTTGGGATATCCAGATTTGACAAGCTTAGGGATATAAATTTGGAGTTATTACTCCTGGTTATAAAAGTCTGGATAGAGGAAATGGGTCCCTTTTTTGACAGACTCCTTTTAAGATTGGACTGGCAAGAACAAGGAAATAATAAGAATAGGACAGAATTGGGGTGGGAACATTTGGGATATCCAGATTTGACAAGCTTATGGATATAAATTTGGGGTTTTTACTCCTGGTTATAAAAATCTGGATAGAAGAAATGGGCCCCCTTTTTATTGATAGACCCCTTTTATGATTGGACACGTGCAATTTAAAAAGGCCGGTAAAGGACCAGAGGGATGTGGATTTATTGAAATGTGGGATCTTCAGGAAGAGGTTAGAAGTGGAGGGATAGGAGGAATGCAACAGGGAACGAGGGGAGGGAAATTTGGAATCCAAAGGTTGTAAAACTATTATTTGTTTTTATTTTATTATTATTAGTATTATATTTGAAAGGGGGGAACTCGTGGAAGGGAATAGATCGACCTTAGGGGATGGAAATTTGGATAAATTAAGTTAATGAGGATGAGTGTATTTTGGGAATAAGAATTTGTTGAATTTTATTGTTTTTTTGGAAGATTTGGAACACAAGAGGGGGTGGGGAGGGGAAGTCCTGGATATTGGAAAAAAGTTTATGAATTGGATGTTATTTGTTTTAATTTGGAAAATCTTAATAAAAATTATTTAAAAAAAACATAGTGCACAATGCTTGTGCAAGGCTTGAACATCTGCACACAGACCTGGGTGAGTGATATTTTACTTCTTCCATTTCTGTGTCCAGTTCTGGGCACCACAGTTCAAGAAGGACACTGACAAACTGGAACGTGTCCAGAGGAGGGCAACCAAAATGGCCAAAGGCCTGGAAACGATGCCTTATGAGAAACGGCTAAGGGAGCTGGGCATGTTTAGCCTGGAGAAGAGGAGGTTAAGGGGTGATATGATAGCCATATTCAAATATTTAAAAGGATGTCACATAGAGGAGGGAGAAAGGTTGTTTTCTGCTGCTCCAGAGAAGCGGACACGGAGCAATGGATCCAAACTACAAGAAAGAAGATTCCACCTAAACATTAGGAAGAACTTCCTGACAGTAAGAGCTGTTTGACAGTGGAATTTGCTGCGAAGGAGTGTGGTGGAGTCTCCTTCTTTGGAGGTCTTTAAGCAGAGGCTTGACAACCATATGTCAGGAGTGCTCTGATGGTGTTTCCTGCTTGGCAGGGGCTTGGACTCGATGGCCCTTGTGGTCTCTTCCAACTCTATGATTCTATGATTCTATGCTTGTGTTTATAGCCCAAAGATAAGTAGCTTTTTGTAGTTTTAAGTAGTCACCCAGCTAGCCATTGAGCCTGGCAAAGCAATCCATCTGTAACGTTGATGTGTTCTTTAAAAATGGCAGATTGACACTTGTAACTCTTTGGCACAGAAATACACTTAGAACTCTAATAAATTGCAAGCAGCACATTCAAGTGCAAGGAGGTTTTTTTTTTTTTACTTTATATTTATCTTAGCATCTCTGTCTTATTGAGCTCTCTCAGGCAAGTTTCAACTCATTAGCAAAACTCATTTCTGTGAGGAATGCTTATATAACTTTAAAATAAATACACTAACACAAGAGTGTTTGATTAATCTGCTCTTCATTAATTTGTATGGAAATGAGCAGTGTCAAACCCAGCTGCATTTTCTAGAATTGAGAGTTCTGACAACATTTAATTATCCACTGACAAATGCTCCTTATTTGTTTACATTGAGTCTACTCCCGGCTAAACACGATAATTGCCGTAGATATACACAGTCCTCTGGAAATGGGCAATTTGAATAAAAGAACATGTCAGGCTAAGGCCAAGAGAAATATTCATTGGGTGGTTATTAAAAGTTTGAACAACTTCACAGTGGATAAGGACGGAAACCATGTTTGGATGACTACTTCTCACAGAGGAGATTTGAAATGTCAGGAATAGATCTTCCAGAACCAATAGAGAACTTTCATAGTGAAACTGAAGATGGTGAAGCTCTCCTGGTTTCTAACATCATTAAAAAACCTGAGACTGGCGATACATACTGAATAATTCACACTCGCTGTTGAACATGCACTGAGTATTTAAAAACAACAAACAAACAAGTGTCTTAATGCTAAATTGTCCCTTTGATTTCTTTTTGAAAGAGAGAGAAAAAACCTTTGAGTTACAACTATGAATGGTCAGAGATGAGGTTTTTTATTATGAACCAATGTGTTTTAAGTTATCTCTGAGGCTGGAATTTATGTGAATCTTTTGAATTGCTTTCTAACTATAAGGTTGCTCCACTGCCATGTATGCAGGGAGCAAATTTGCCCCATTCTCCTACTTGCCTACCATTACCAGAAAGGAATTAAAATGGAAAGAGTATTACTGATAGAGCACGTGTACTCAATGCTTATAAGATCTGTAATAACAGCTGGGGTAGCAAAGAAAACCACAAACCTAAAAATGTGGCTGTTTTGGAGCGCTTAGGCTGATTCACCTGCTTCTTGGGAGAAACGCAATGACAAACCTAGACAGCATCTTAAAAAGCAGAGACATCACCTTGCCGACAAAGGACCGTATAGTTAAAGCTATGGTTTTCCATAGTGATGTATGGAAGTGAGAGCTGGACCATAAAGAAGGCTGATCGCCAAAGAATTGATGCTTTTGAATTATGGTGCTGGAGGAGACTCTTGAGAGTCCCATGGACAGCAAGAAGATCAAACCTCTCCATTCTTAAGGAAATTGGCCCGGAGTGCTCACTGGAAGGACAGATCCTGAAGCTGAGACTCCAATACTTCCAATACTCCCTGGAAAAGACCCTGGTGTTGGGAAAGTTTGAAGGTACAAGGAGAAGGGGACGACAGAGGATGAGATGGTTGGACAGTGTTCTCAAAGCTACTAAAATGTGTTTAACCAAACTATGGGAGGCAGTGGATTCAAGCACTCTCCTATCCTGTGGTTTCCAGCAAGCAGTATTCAGAATTATTGCTGCCTCAAACTGTGAAGGCAGAGCATAGCCGTCATGACTAGTAGTCACTGATAGCATGTGCTTAATTTCCCCCAATGCAATCAATGGGATTTAACAGGGCTCAACTATGGGCTTAAGCGTGTTCCTATTTTTCCATCTGTGAGTTCTCATGAGCTGAATGTCGAAGCAGGTGTATATGTGTGTGTACACTCACATTCACATGCTGTTCCTTTTTTCTGCTTTTTTAGTTGCTATGAGACCAGACTGTGCGGGTAGCTCCTTAAGACAGCATGACATTGCCTTTATGTGACGGTGACAATTTAAGAGAGTGACAGAAGCATTTGATCAAATTTACATACTTCTTTACACAAAGTATGATTCCATCAGGCCGGCATGCAAACAGGTCGTCTTGTGTATCCCCCCACCACTCGATTTACCTCAGAAGCATTGCACAGAGGAAGTGTTTCCATAGCAATGTCCTGTGGATGTTTGCACTTAGCTCCATTTGCTCCCCATTTTTCAATGCTAGCAAGCATAATGCGGCAAAATCGGGACTTGAAAATGGCAGAGATCAAGTCTTGACACGTGATGCTATTAAGGTCATGTAATAAATTGCAGGAAAACTCAAATGAAATCACCTTAAGCCCTTGGGAGCATAGAAATACAATGCCATAAAAATGAATGGATTTTACTTAGCTAGCCATCTTTTGCATAGACGAGTGATTGGTTAATCCCAAATATATGAAGAGTAATTAACAGCCCAGTCTGTTAACAGCCATAAATGACTCACCAATGCCACCAGCATAGCTGTCAACATTTCCCTTTTTTAAAGGGAAATTCCCTTATTCCCAATAGGATTCCTCGCAAGAAAAGGGAAAAGTTGACAGCTATGGCCAACAGTAACCCAGCAGTAAAACTGGTTTTGGTATTACTGATTCAGGGGTGTCAGGCTGTGCGTCCTACTGACTGTAGCAGAAATGGTGTAAGGAAATACAGAAGTGCTGTATCTCCAACCTTGTTAAAAGTTGCCAAGAATGGTACACATGTGAGGGGTAAACTACAATTCCCAGGATTCTTGGGGAGGGGGAAGCCATGTGCTTTAAATGCTCGGTGTGAATAAAGCATGTGTATTTCTTTTCTGTTTGTTATGCAGATATTCAAGGCCTCGGCACATCTGTCAAGGAAATCTAGCAACCCTAGATTATTCAGGCTGTGCTATCTGGCTAGAATTCTCAATGATATACACCAGTTTATCTACTTAATATAGAGCGGGGCATGTCCTATGTTTATTTGATGAATAGAAATCAATAGATGTGTGTTAAGAAGAAGGTGCATAGTCCTCTCCTGGATCTCTTTAGTAGAGTAATGAGGGAGGCTGGCTGTTTGAAGATCCAGCCTAAAGGGAAAATTATACCCAAGGTGAATTCTGAAACAACTGTGTCAAACAGAAACTGATCCTTCAATGATCCTTATCTGCAAACTATGGGATATTTGTTCCATTGAACGTCACAAGGATAAAATCAGTCTAAAGTCTCAAGTTAGCTATCGGCAATGGCGTAAAGCCAATAAACCTGGGGAAAAGCTTTATTGCTCCTAAAAAGTCAACAGAACTTTTGCGGCTACATATGCAGCAAAATCCTTCTACGTGAATGTTGTTAGAGGTTTTAAAGTCTACCTAATGTATAGTTTAGCTGTTTTCAGTGTGGGCACCACTACTTACTCTCAGGCCCCTCCTTGTAAATTTTATACCAGCAACGTATCAAGGAAATTCAAATTCTACTATAGACGTGTGACAGCTGATTCATATATTTGAAAAGGGCAAACGGTACATACTTCATGGAACTCAGAATCTTTATGGGGCATCAGCTTAAGTTCATTAAACAGTTCTGTTTACTGATCTTCAGCAGTGGGTTCCCACAGAAAAAGCTGTCAGCTATTTTGAATGGCAGTGGCTTTGGCTAAACCTTGTCAATAAGAAAAATGCTTTGCTTTAACTAAAGGCTTGCAATGTTTTGTCACGTTCATGTGTCATTCACAGTGCTTTTCTTCTAGAAAAAAAAGATGCCAGTATTGCATACTCTTGAGTACCCTCAGAAAAAAACCACTTCTCAGTCACATTTGCTCTACAACATGGGTTTGGTGGTTTTATTCTTATGTTATGCCATAGGATGTGGCACAAAAGTTTGAATTACTACAAGCATGCGGATGGTTCTAGTACCAAAGACTAAAATACATAAAGGGCATTCATGTATGCAGGAATTGTAAGTGAGCCTATTAAAAACAAGGCAGATTTCAAATGTCTGCCAGATATTTAGATCAGGATTAAGAAGCGAGGGAACACGCTTAATAGCATTAAAAAATAAATAAATTTCAGCCTCTTAAATGCACAGAGCCTAGGGCTTGCCGATCAGAAGGTTGGCAGTTTGAATCCCCGCGACGGGGTGAGCTCCCGTTGCTCAGTCCAAGCTCCTGCCCACCTAGCAGTTCGAAAGCACGTCAAGTGCAAGTAGATAACTAGGTGGGAAGGTAAACGGCGTTTCTGTGTGCTTCTCTGGTTCGCCAGAAATGGCTTAGTCATGCTGGCCACATGACCCGGAAGCTGTCTGCGGACAAACGCCGGCTCCCTCGGCCTATAGAGCGAGATGAGCGCCGCAACCCCAGAGTTGTCCGCGACTGGATCTAAAGGTCAGGGGTACCTTTACATTTACCTTTTATGTGGTTGTCATATGTTGCCAGGCAGGACTGGATATTACCGTGTTTATTTAACAGTATTTGGGGAGTGGGCTGAATGCCAACTGAAACAAAGAATCATCTGCACCCACTTGAGAGCACAACACCACAGTCACACAGTCTGGAAAAGTTTTCCTTCTGGAAACTCCATTTACTTTGAAGAGCCTTATTGTGACAGAGGGGTGAAATGCTAGAGCAGGGCTGGGGAACCTGTGACCCTGCAGAAGATAAACTCCCAGCATCCCTCATCCCATGAGTTCCAGCTCATGAACCTCAACAAGAATATAGCTCATGGAATTCTCAAATTTGCTCTCTATACCAGTACTGGATTATTCCTTAGGTCAATTCTTTAGCCACTTGTCTGCATTTATCAGAACACCTAGAGAGGTAGATATACAATTCACAGCACACTCATGCACATCTCTGTAAACTCTATTAAATGTAATGCAGGGCAGGAGTGTAGCCTTTATAGCAGTACTACTGGAGTACCATGTTTTGATTTGACCAAGTACTTCCTTGTCACTGCTAAAGGATGGGAATTAAAGCCATATTAAAGCCATATTAGAGATTCTGTCAATAGTCTGGTTCTTTTGTTTTTTCCATAATGTTAAATATAGAAATGTGCTACCCTAATTAAAACGTTAATTGCATTTATTAGTTCCGAATAAGCTTTCATTTTAAAGAGGGAGCTTTTTCTCTCTTTAATTATAAAGAAGAACAAAGAGGAATCTTTGCCTGTTTGTGCTCAATACGTGTAACTACAAGGCCGACTCATACCTTACATAAAGCACATGATTGGGAAAGGACAAATTTAAACTTAATGTGGCTTAGTGCACGCTGAGATTTTTTACTACAATGTTCATTTCAGGCATTTTCTTTTAAAGAGCTGGGTCATCTTCAGTCTTTTAATTTCAAACACGGTGTTGGATCCTATTTACGGTAAGTTTTCTTAAACCATTGATTTGTAAACAATGGCTTTAAATCCTGCTTGTAGAATATGAGAGCATGGGCAAGAGATCTCCCAGACTGCCAGCAGTTGGTGCTAAGAACGCATATATTTTCAACTATGAAGTATGAAACAAGTGACAATGGAATAAAAGACAAAATAAATCAAAAAACCCCAAGGATTAGGTGCAATAGAGGCTCCTGCACAAGGGCTACAGAGACACAGCTCTCCCAGTGAGGATGTCAAGCAATTTTTCACAGCCCTCCAACCCCAGCCCCACCACACAAACTCTTTCCAATCCCACACATATTTCACTTCTTTGAATTTAGGGAGGCTAATGGAGGCATTTCTGTCCATCTCCCGTTCTCTGGCCAATCAGTTCTCTGCACCGCTTAGCCAATGCTAAAAGTACAGCTATGGCAAAGATTCACCATAAAATATAAACATAATATAACACATGCTAATCTCTTCATCGTACTGTGCATACATAGAAAAAGTTCTTTTGGAGGAGATCTGTCGATAATTTTGCACAGTGGGGGAAAGCCCTTGCTCACCAAAAAAAGGAATGTATATTTAGGTTCCATTAATTCATGCTTGGTTAATCTGTGGGCAGCAGCCAAGAGAGCAACTGGTGTTAACCAGCCTGCTGGTGCATTGCCTGTAGCGCTGCTAACTTGTTAATCTGACCTTAAAAATAGATCTTGCATGATAAGTGAAGTTAACTATATCTGACCGGGCTAGTTTTAGTTGTTCATCTCGGCCTCTCTGTTTTTAGTAGAGGACAGCACAGGAGGCTGCAAACAGCCACAGTTTGATCAAGTGCTCATGGACTGGTTGGCCATGAATCACGGTGTTGCAGACTCATTGATTTATTGTAGAGAATGTTGTGAAGTGGCCAGTAAGAGTGTGGCTCCCACCAAATCAGCAGAGCTGGTACCAAACATTTTGCCACCTGAGGAGGAGAAGATGGTGACATCAACTTCATGTATAGAAGCTGATTCAACTACCAGTTCAATCTTGTTTTGATGCTGAAGATGGGCTAGTGTTCTTCATGAGGACAGCTTGGCTGGGGTGGGTGCAGGATCGTCCGACACCTCCTTGTGGCTCACTGTCCTCTCCAGCACCTGAACCAATGGATTCAAAGCTGAGCCAATGAATTCAAATTACAAGAAAGTAGATTCCAGCTAAACATCAGGAGGAACTTTCGGATGGGAAGAGTTTTTTGACAGTAGAACAGACTATCTCGGAAGGTGGTGGACTCTCCTTCACTGTAGGTTTTTAAACAGAGGTTGGATGGCCACCTGACAGGGATTCTTCAGCTGTGATTCCTGCATTATGGAGTCCTTTCCAACTGTACAATTATTCCATCTCCCTCACTCTGCCCAATAGTAAACCAACCTGTATAACGTGCTGAAAATACCAGCCATGCTCTGTAGTCCATCAGTTGTTTGAAAATGCCTCTGCTTTTGCAGTCTTACCAAAAAACCCCCCAAAAAAACAACAACTTGAGTTGAGTGAACCTTTGATGGGCTTTGTCTATACGCGGCCAGTGGGCTATGTTGATCAAAAGTTGTGAACATGTGCATTCAACGGAGGATGTGTCATTGTATTTTAGACAGCTGATTCCTGAAATTTGCTGAGTCGAGTTAACTAGCTGTGTGGCTTTGCATATGGAGGATGTTGCTGTCTGCAAAACTGCGGAGCTTCACGCAGCTCAGCACATTGCGAGGAGGAACTGTCTCAGATATCGTGACATTTCCGCAGTTTAGTGCAGGCTTGCAAAATTTCTGAAAATCCCAGCTAAAACTGCTGCTGGATAATATTCACATATGATCACTACTCCACCAGAGATGTCCAGTGTCTTTTTATAGTCTGCAGATGGAGACTGCCAACCCACGCTATAAATGGCAGCCCTGGATGGCTGCCTGTTCACATTTGCAGAAATGCAGGTTTAGGATGAAAATGCATGTGATGCGGATCATCTACTTTGCCCTTGAATGCAGGATTTCTCTTGCGGAAATAGCCAGTATTTGGGGGGGGGGTTACTTCAAATTCAGATGAGCATGGGGCTAGGGGGCTTTAATCCTTTGTGCCCTACTGCAGTCCCATTCAGGATCAGTACTCCCTGCTCCCCAATGCTCTCAATTTTCATGGGAGGTGAAAGCATAGGAGTGAATGGGAGCTTTCACCCTAAAACCAGATGCCTCAGGACCAGTTGCTTGGGTTCCTGGCTGGTTCTCACAGCCACCACCTCCAGGGACACAGGAACAGAGGAGTAAGGCAGCAAGACACAGGAACTTCAAGGTTCTTGTCTAATATCTATAGCATGGGTAGATGAACTAAGACCTGTGGGCCGGATGCGGCCCAATCGCCTTATAAATCCGGCCCGCGGATGGTCTGGGAATCAGTGTGTTTTTACATGAGTAGAATGTGTCCTTTTATTTAAAATGCATCTCTGGGTTATTTGTGGGGCATAGGATTTCATTCATTCATATAGTCTGCCCCCCACAAAGTCTGAGGGACAGTGGACCGGCCCCCTGCTGAAAAAGTTTGCTGACCCCTGATCTATAGGCAAGGTGTTCCACAGAATAGGTGCCACCACACTAAAAGATCTGTTTCTTGCAAGTATGAAAGAAGCACAATGTGGCCCTTGTAGAAGTACCAGTTGCACAGAATGAAGTGGTCTACTGGGCACATGTGGAGTAAGGCTACACTTCAAGTAAACTAAACCATTAAGGGCTTTATATACTAACAGTAATGCCTTGAATTTGACCCAGTAGCAAAATGACAGGGAGCATGCACTTGTGCACAGATTCTCAGGCTAAATGTGAAAGATGCTACCATACCTTGTGGTAGTTCCTGCCTGGATTGGGGCGAGTGTGTGAGTGTGCATGCATAGGATCTGGTGCCCTGCATGAAATATTCCCATTAGCCATTGACAATACTGTAGCAATAAAATACACCGCAGCGCGGTTAAATTTGTGATGCGATGGATGGTAGGGCCATTAGAAACAGCACTGCAGGAATAATATAGCAATCCAGATATAATAGGCAATAAAGATAAACTTCCCATGAGTATGAATACTGAATCTTTGGGACTGCACCAGTAGCCAGATAACACTTTGCCACTGTGCTAGAGCATTGACGGAACTTTCTCATCACCTTCTGTTTGTTTAAACTTGCTACTTACATTTTCCATTCCAAGAATGTTGTAAAGGTCACTCTTTTCCATTAGCACACAGGGCTGTGTCTTGATCCTTGCTCTCAAAGGATCCAGTTCTGCCACTACATGTGTACCTGTGACCTCTTCATTTCTTTCTTTAAAAAAACAACGTAAGTTTCTCTATATTTGGGGACATTTATCTGCTGCAGAAAAGACACAAAGTCATGAACTCCAGCATAGCTAAGGAAATGAAATCAGATCAAAGATTCAATGGTTTCAGATTCGGAACAGGGGCGCCACCAGGATTGTGGGTGCCCACCGCCATAACGCGGCTGTGCACATGCACACTTCTGCACATAGTGCATGTGACGTTGTGTTGTGTTTTGGGAGGGGGGTGATGGTTCTTCTTCCTCCTTCTCTCCACAGCCAGCGAGGCACCCTTTTCCATGGGGAGGGGCTCAGACTGGGGCCCCCCAAAAAGGGTGACTTGCTGGCTGGCTGGAGAGGATGGAGATGAACTGGCTCGGAGAAAGTGCCACAGAAGCTGGCTGGCTGCATCTCTCTGGCTTTGCTCATTGACTTTGTGGGTGCCCGGCCCCCCACAATTATATTATTGTGGGTGCCAAGCACCCACAGCCAAGCACCCAGGAGTTGGCTCCTGCGACTGGGAAACAAAATGAATCGAGCCTTTGCAACTCTTAGAGTGCAATCCTAATACCCCCATGTTGATGGCTATCCAAGCTTTAGGATGGCTTGTAGTTGTCAAATTAAGTTAAAGTGTCTCTCACATCATGGATCAGTTGCCTCCCGGAAGCGGTTCCAGTGGGTCTCAGTATGGCTAGGATAATGAGCAGAGCCAGCTGCTGGACTTAGAACCTGCTCATTATCCTGTCATATTGAGACCATCAGAAACGACATCTGTAGGGCAGCTGATCCAGGATGCGACGCACACTTTGCATAACTGATACCTGATTGACATTTTATGCACAAAGCGGCCTTTTCACTGAACCACAGGAAAAGTATAGGAAAGTTACATTGATGGAAATATATTCCAGTTATTTCCAGTTTATATCCATGTCTGTCACGGGCCAGGAGTTGGCTTCACCTGCTGAGCAGCAGCCTGAAGGAGCAGAAGGTGAAGTAACTCCACCTGTTGCTGATCAGCCTTCCTGCTCCTGATGAGAACCAGCTGGCTCCAGCTTTCTTAAGCAGGGTTTTCAGTCTCAGTCATTAGTTGGAAACAACATTTGTTGTTCCTGGCCAGACTTTGCTGCTTCTTGCAACCATGGACCCTTGGCTTTCTTGACCCCTGAATATCTGACTATGTGAACTGAGACATTAGGACTGGACTGAACCTTGTATAAGAACTCTGCCTCCAGGCAAGTACCCCTCCTGAGACTTGACTGGTTCACTGGCTTCTCCCTCCACTGAGCTCTACTGTGGCTGGCAGCATAGGGCTACGACAATGGCCCTACTATGGTTCCCTGTGAAAGGTATCAGCAAATATTCTGCACAGAAGATGCTTTGCTTTTTCTGCTCAGTTCCTGTTCACTCTGACTTGGTCTCTCTGAAACGGACCACACTCACATCAACTTTCATTGGATGCTGGGACTGCACACCCACCATCGCTTCTGTTTTGAACAAAGGCAATTCTGGTTTTAAACGCAGTATAAGGAGTCTCTATAGGAGTACATTGTATTTTAAAATGGGGTTTCAGAGTTTTTAGGGGGGGGGGTTGAATGTCTTGTGTAGATTTTTCAATTTCATGGTTCTGTATGGGACATTGACAATAAAGATATCGAATTGTATTGTATCGAAGAGATGCAAAGAGTTTTTCTCTGTGAGCTAGCATGGTAGTGGCTGATGTAGCTGCTCCCCACCATTGATGAGAGGGCAGATGAGGAGGGCATGTCTGTACCATTTCGTAGCTCTGCCCCATTTCCGCATGTATTATCTACACCAGGGATCACAAATGCCTCTTCCTCCAGCTTTTGTTATAGTCCAACTTCCATCAGCCCTAGCTGATAGTCAATGGGTAGGGATGCTAGTCAGAAACTTGGTCTATGTGGACCGGCAGCAACTGTCCAATGGGATCTTTCCAGCCACATCTGGGGACTGAACCTTCTGCATAGAAACAGGAATGCAGCCAATGTTGGGAGCCTTTGGCCCAAAAGATGTTGCTGAAATACAACACCCACCAGCCCCAGCAAGCATGGCCAATGGCCAAAGATGATGGGAGCTGTAGTTCAGCAACACCTGGAGGACCAAAAGTTTCCTCACCTGAAGTATGGGAATACTTGCCCACCTAGACTAGCATTGCCAACACTGACTGGCAGCAGCTTTCCAGGCATTTCAGGCAGAAGTCTTTTCTAGCTTTACCTAGACATGCTTGGGAGTGCACCTGGGACCTTTGGCTTGCAAGGCAGTTGCTCTACCACTGAGATGGGGCCTTATAATTTCCAGCCAAGGTAGCCAATGCTCATAGATAATGGGAATTATAGTCCAGCAACTTATGGGGACTGAAAGTTTGGGAAGACAGCTTTAGAATGAGCTTACCCATAGAAAAAGACCCTAGTTTCTAGAAAAGGATTAAAACTGATACGTTAAATAGTGAAAAGTAAAGACTGAAAATGGTATATTACATCTCTTGCCAGAAACCAGTGGCTGGGGCTGCATATACACCATACGTTTAAAGGACATGCCCCCCCAAAAAAAGAATCATGGGAAATGGTTACTTACGGTGCTGGGAATTGTAGCTCTGTGGGGTGAACTACAGTTCCCAGGATTTGGGGGGTGGTCCATGTGCTTTAAATGTATGGGGTAATATTCAACTAGTAGAAGTATTTCCACTTGTGCAATGGGTCTTTTTCCATCTCTTCCCCCCATGCTTGCTCCTTCCCCCCAGATCTTCTCCAGAAGGTTCGGGAAACCTCTAGAACACATTTTAGGCATGCACAGGGAGAGAATGTCCCATTGTGCAAGCAGAAAACTTTGCGCTGCTGGACAATTCATGTACCACTATGCTGGATACAACCCAAAGAGTGCAAGCAGCCTTCAAGTCAAGTTCATAGAAGTAATACTCAGCATGGCACACTTCTCATAGCACACACGGTTGTGGGACTTCGCTTTCACACACACTGTCAGTGTCTTTGGTTTATGGATGGTGGGGTGGGGTTGCAGTGGCAACCAGAAATATCCATTTGCTTGAGTTCCCTCATGTTTAAAATGCAGGGACACAGAAGCTATGTTCTTGCAAATTTCAGCTGCTGAACCATGGGTGAAGTTCTTTGATGACTTTAATAGCTGCACCTTGAAGCTGTCACACAAGTTTCCATCACTGCAAGCAACCCAGTTTGCTGGGAAGTAGCACTTTGAGTCTAAAGAGACTTTTATGATCGCTGGCAGCACTTAAGATATTGTGCTGAGTAAGTTGTAAGTTCAGCCGTGTTATGAGATGAACCTATTCACCCATGCAGATTGTTTGCCTTCATTATTGGTTTTTCCATATTACGCTTTACTGAGACTTTAGTCAAGCAATTCCACTCCTAAGTCGCACAGGGCTGACCTGTAATAAAGGAATTTGGGGTGAGATAAACCACTTTCCCCTCCCCATTACATTTGGAGGGCTTGGAATATCTATTAAAATACAGTCTTGCTTTATAACAGTGCTTGAATGTGTGCTTTCCCAACCAATAATTATGCCCAACCTGATTCACACAGTGCAGGGATTGTCTAGGACTGTATCACACTGGTAAGAGTACCACATATATTCTTTGTTTGTAGCAATTTTAAAAAAGTGTATGGGTGAGAGCCAATGGTAGCCATACTTAAATTAAACCTATTAAAATAAATGGACATTGGTCTATTGATTTCAGTGGGTTTACTCTGAGAATAAGTCCAAGACTCAGGCCAGATATTGTCTTAGGGTAAACCCACAGTGAGAACCCAGTTCATAAATCTCACAGCGAACCCCCCATACCAATACAGCGGTACCTCGGGTTAAGAACTTAGTTCATTCTGGAGGTCCGTTCTTAACCTGAAACTGTTCTTAACCTGAGGCACCACTTTAGCTCATGGGGCCTCCCACTGCTGCCGTGCGATTTCTGTTCTCATCCTGAAGCAAAGTTCTTAACCCAAGGTACTATTTCTGGGTTAGCGGAGTCTGTATCCTGAAGCGTCTGTAACCTGAAGCGCTGTAACCCAGGGCACCACTGTATGTACATAATATGGTCTTCCAAGGAGCTTAGGGGAGTATACAGGAAGTCCCTTCACTGCATTTTATCCTCACAACAACCCTGCAAGAAAGAACAGAGTTTGTTCTGTAGCCTGGTGTTATGAAAAAATCAATGATACAGATGCACATGTTGGAATATAGCAAAAGTGTAAGTGTAAGCTCTGGTTATCCTCTATTTGCAGCCTTGGCTCAGTTAGTTGCGTCTTAGTGGAAAGGGTGCAGGGAGAGAGCCTTGCATAATACGATACATTTAAAAAGAGGAGCAGGATGCAGACAGCGATGTCAACATACAACTGATAGGCAGTTCTGCACCATCAGCTTTCTTTTTGACACCGACCATATTCCGTTAATACAACTGCAGAGTGCAATTAACTGCGCTCCATTCAAACTCCCTGCTCCCTGCTGATGCCGGTAGCCATGCTTTGTAATAAAAGATTCATTTCTCCAAATCCCTGGAAGGCAATTGGGTTATTCAGTCACCTAGGATACTCTTCCTGGCCTTGTGCTTGCAGTTCCATGTTCAGGCAGACTGCTTTCTTTAGACTAATGCTGGTTATGCAGCATTTCTAGCTGGTTCATTCCTGGCTCTTCCTGTTGGCCATATAAAACCTCAACAAAATTAGACCATATCTACTCAGTTTTCTGTTCTTAACAGCCAGACGCCTTCGGGATTCCCCACCCCAAATCTCAGTTTGACTCCAGGAGAGGGGTGAGGAAACTGTCTCCTCCCCAGGTGTTGCTGTACCATAATCCCTGACCATTGGACATGCTGGCTGGAGCCAGTGGTGTGTGTGGGAGAGACCACGGGGGCAGTTGCACCAGGTGCAAAATTCTTAGGGGGTGCAAAATTTCAACACTTGGTGCTGCCTCAATACAGCTGCTCACTTCCATAGCTGGGCTCCGTTGAAGATGGCTTCTCCATGTGAACTAGGACATGACCTCTCCAGACAATGGAACGACTCGTCTTTTCTTATCTCTGCAACTGTGACCACCTGGGTGACACGGACACCGTTAGGTAGTTGAATGTGCATGTGTACTCTGTCCGTTTCTGTCCCTCTCACTCACCCCCTCTGTGTGGCCCCGGGTGCTGGCAATGCATGCTATAGCACTGGCTGGATCCAATGAGAGCTGGTGTCCAACAACATGGGAGGGGGAGTAGGTTTCCTACCCCAGTCTAGGATTCGGATCACCACCATTTTTCCCCCAGCTGTTCATGTGCTAATCAATGAAGTTAGTGAACTAGGGAACTCAATGAAGTTAGCAGAAAGCGTTTATTGCTTGGAACATCTTGTGGATTTCCTGATAGTAAGGTACCAGGCGAATTCTAAGCACATCTGGCTGTCCTCTGCCTCACCATCTGATAAGTGTCAACATGTCACCACTAAAAACCACTATAATTACTATATATATGGTAGGAGGTAGTAAGGTAAAGATAAAAAAGGTAAAGGACCCCTGGACTGTTAAGTCCAGTTAAAGGCGACTATGGGATTGCAGTGCTCATCTTGCTTTTAGGCCGAGGGAGCTGGCTTTTGCCCACAGACAGCTTTCTGGGTCTTGTGGCCAGCAAGACTAAACTGCTTCTGGTGCAATGGGACACCGTGATGGAAGCCAGAGTGCACGGAAATGCCATTTACCTTCCTGCCGCAGTAGTACCTATTTATCTAATTGCACTGGTGTGCTTTCAAACTACTAGGTTGGCAGGAGCTGGGACAGAGCGATGGGAGCTCACCCCATCATGGGGATTCGAACTGTCAGCCTTCTGATTGGCAAGCCAAGAGGCTCAGTGGTTTTGACCACAACGCCACCCACATCTCTTCCTAGGAGATAGTAGAGAGTGGGAAATCTGAGGTGGAAAGAACTAATGACCCCTTTTCATTTTAATGCATTTCTTACAGAGCTGCAAAAAGTCCATTTTTAAAAGTTGATTTATTGCACTTTAATTGCACATGCCTAAAGTTTCGGCATGCATTTGAAACCCTTCCACAAAATACTGACAGCCTGGAGATGCTCTTATACATTTTGTTGTTGTGCATTTTTATTTTTGTGGTGTCAGCTTTAAAGAGAAAGGCACGGTATACATTTGAGAGGAAAGCAAGTGTATCACTTTTTATCTCTGAAGCCATGTTGCTAGTACAATTTGAATTCAGTTTGCCCTGCTCATGCATCACTAGGAGAGGTAAGAGACATACTCTAGTTGCTTAGCAATCACAGGACACACTCCCTATTCACTCAGAAACTTTATTGGAAGTCTGTTCAAAAAATCCTCTACCATCATTTATTCTTCATGCACAAGAAACTGCAAAAACCACAAAGAAAACAGCAAAAAGCACTCTTTTCCTTGTATCAACGTCACTGCAAAATTACTGGTACTTTGGACAGTTAAAACTGTGATAGAAAAAATGTATTTTATTATGAGTTTGTATTTAGTTAATTTAAAAGCATTTGTAAACTGCTTCGGTGCTTAGCATTTCTAAGCAGCGTGCATGAAAGCACAAACATAAAAACGGTAAAACAGTATCAGAAAAAGAGATAAAAAAACCCAAATCTAATAACAGGATCCAGTCTTACAGATCAAGGAAAGCCTGGAGGAAAAGATAAGTATTGTAATTAAGGCTGCAGTCCAATGATCCCTGGGGCCGTAGGATTCTCAGGATTGCACTTTCCAAGGCTGCACACACACCATACCTTTAAATCACATCCCTGCCTCCCAAGCATCCTGGGAACTGCAGTTTGGTAAGGGTGCTGGGAATTGTAGCTCTATGAAGTGTAAACTAAAGTTCCCAAAATTCTTGGGGAATGTGTGTGTGTGCTTCAAATGTGTGGCATGGGTGAAGTCCAATAGAGAGGCGCCCAGCCTTGGAGAGGCAGAACCAGCTTCATGCATTTCCTCTGTGAAGCTGAGTTGGTGCCCCTCCAATGCTATTGGGTTCTGATGTTGAGAGGGCAAAACAAAGCATTCTGGGAGCATGATGGGAGAGAGCTGCTGAATCTGGCAGTTTCTGCTGCTGAATCTGGCACAAACACCCCAAAACGCATTCCCCCACTTTCTGTCTTGCTGGTGTGAGCCTTCTGCTCTCTCCCCCATCACACTCTGCTCGTAGATCACCCTGTAAGCGATTGTTAACCAAAGAATTAATGACAGAGGATAAATTTAGACGGAAACAGCTAATGCAGAGGATCAAAGCACAACTTTCTTAAGCATTCAGCCTTGAATTGGAAGCTATGCTGTACGACACAGTTATAGTTAAAGACTTTTTCAGAAGGGGACAATCTTTTACCAAGTCAGGTCATCCCAATATTATTCATTGCCTTTTTGAATTTCTTCTCTTACCTGAAAAGTAACGAGATTCATTCTAGAAACTGGTTTTCAAACTCAGCTCCAGTACTACAGATGTTTTATGTACGCACTCAGCTTCAATAACATGAAGCCCACATGGAAATCCACCAGGTATTCAAAGAAAAGACAGGCTTTGATTAAAATTTAGTACTTTTCTCTTCATAAGCTGATTTCTAGAGGTATGAGAGATGTCACACAGCCCAGCTGTATAGTTGTTTACTCAGACATAAGTCTTGCTGTGCTCAGTGGGACTTACTCCCTAGTAAGTGGTTTGTTTGTTTGTTTGTTTGTTTGTTTTTTAGGACTGCAGCTGAAGTAACTTCTGAAAAGTTTTCTATAGTCATTTGTATACTATGAGTGGTACCCAACTAATTTATCCAACCAAGTCATATTCAGAGAAGACCCATTGAAACCAGTGGATTTACCTTAGTCAGGACTAACTTAAACCTATTGATTTCAGTGGGATTACTCTGAATATGATTTAGATGGATATCATCCTAGATGACCTGTTGTAACTTTCCAAATTTTGTAGGACTAACTCCCATCACCCCTTTCCATTTGCCATGATGATGGAGTTTGATGGGGGTGAGTCCAGTATCTAGAGAGTCAGAGGTTCTCCATGAATGATCTATAGATAAGGTGAATCAAGGTCTTTTTATTTTCCTTAAAAGAAGGTCTGTATTGCCTTCGTTGTTTTTGAGGTTGTGCTGTTGCCTTAAAATGATTATATTGCGGAGGCTTACACTTGCCTTTCACAGTGGAAAAAAGCAATTAGAACTAGCCCTGTTTGCTAAAGCAGGCAAGGTGCCAGGTATCTCGAAAAAGGTTAGAATTCAGTTTGCTAACAAACAAAGCAGCTTAAGTTATGACTTTCAACCTCCAATAATGTCATTTTGCAGAAAAGATAATGGCATATATAAATTTTGTAGATGCTCTGGAGACTCAGTTAATCTGCAGTTCTATACTTAGGGATAAATCCCACTCAACGTGAGGCTTTCTGATTAACAAGGTTGCACTAAGTGAGAAATAGTTGCCAGCACCCATTGACAATGAAGTTACAAACTTTATTGTGTTGTGCAACGAAGCACTTTCTTCTGTGCCTGCTGATCCTACTACCTATCATTTTTTTTATCGGACAACACCTGAAGTTCTACTATTTTCAGACAAAATAGCTGTGGAACATGTTTTTGTGCCTTCAGTTGCATCCATACTATACATTTGATGATAAATGAATATGGGTGAATTACAGTGCTCAAAGAAACATAGGAACTGTAGTTCACCTCTCACAGAGCTATAGTCCCTAGCACCCTTAAACTACAGTTGTGGGATTCTTTGGTGGAAGTCATGTGCTTTTAAATGCATGGTGTGGATGTAACATTCATTGTGTTCTTTGGTATAAGATTGGGTTTCTTTGTGATAGCATCATACACTATTGATTTCACATATGTGCAGATACTACCACAGCATCTTCCAGTATGTACCAAAAATCAAACTACAGTCATACCTCAGATTAAATGTGCTTCAGGTTGAGCATTTTCAGGTTACGCTCCGCGCGACCCGGAAGTAATGGAGCGCATGCATGCGCGGAAACGGTGAATCGCAACGCGCAGGCGCAGGTTGCTTTCGCTTCAGGATGCGAATGGGGAATGGATCCCGTTCGCATCCAGAGGTACCACTGTATTCTCATTTAGCCCTATAATGCCAGCTCCCAAGAGACTGTGATCTACTTTCAGAATTAAAAACTGGCAGTGATCTACCAGCTCAAAGTTGTTGACCTTTTTTGGGGAAGGAAAGCCCCATTTTGGGTTTTGGGAGGGTTCATTTCAAACCCCCATTTTTTAGGGGTTAAAGAAAAAGCTTTTGGGGGGAGTTCTATTTTTTTGGGGGGGGAGGGGTTAAAGGCAAGGGACAAAGGGATAAAGTCACTCACAAAAAGATCAATATGGATGAAAACAGCAGCACAGAGGAAGCTCCGTCTTCCCTTCCAGAGATCAAACAACATTGGAGGGCTGGGTGAGGGGGCAGAGCAGGAGTCAGTTTTACCAATGCTAAGGAAAGGGAGCTAGAGATTGACCATGATCTACCAAAACCTCATGGGGATCTACCAGTAGATTGCGATTGACCTGTTGAACATCCCTTACTTATAGGAACCTGCAGAGTGGTACAGTTTGTACTGAGTAATCTGCACCATCTCCTACGTTGTGGTTCCAGTCCAAATTGGACCCATCCTGTGGTTGCTTTTAGCCACATACTCACAAAAGTTGGGCGATGCATTCATATATCTTTGGTGTCATATATAGCTTGGCCCTTAAGAATACTGCATTTGTTTCTTTAGAGCTGGGGCACTTGATTTGGACCCTTGGCACACTTGCAAACTGGAGAAACGATTGTGAGCACCCGTCCCCCTACCAATTCTATTGGCTATACCATAATAGGCCTAATTTCAAAGGGGAGAGGGGACTCTGTGGGTACCAGGGGAGTTTTCTCCATGCCCATCTGCATTTACAGGCCTCATGCTGGCGACCGCTGCCTTGGAATGACAGAAGCTGGGAGTGAGGCATGAGGAAGATTTACTATATGTATTTTCTCTTTTATATCTGTTTAGCAATCTTTCCAATGTTTGACCTCTACAAGCAGGGTTAACTTGCACTATATATGGAATGCACTTCAAAATTCATTAAGCATGAAAAAGATGTGGACCACAGCTTAGGTACAGAAGTGATTATTTTTCTAAGTGACTGTTTTTTATGCCTTCGTAAAAAAATAAGTAAGCTGGTGTCAGCCCAGCCCTAGTGAACTTGTTCACCTCTTTGTCTGGTTATACAAGGAACATGATTTCATTACACAGTAGAAAAGGCATAATGGCAGTGTAAGACTTGCAATTTCCATTCTTAACCATTCTGGGGTAGATTTAAAGAGGAGGCCTGGAAAGATAAAGCGAAAAGAAGGTGTTGGAAGGTGAGGCAGGAGGGCAATAAAAGGTAGCATGAGAGCAGTGATAGGATGGTCCCAATTTTCCTTTACATTTAACAAGACAGTGATTCAACTCTGCCTCATTATAGGAACCTTTATTATCTCCCTGCCACAACCGTTTCGTTCCAGCACATTGTATGCAGGCAATGTGTCAGTTAATTGAGGATTTTTGTTGTTGAATAATCTGCCTATTAAACCAAACGCAACTCTAGTTGCATTCCAAATTGCAACCAAAGCATATGTAAAATGGGATGTTTTCCTTCATTTCTTCAACCTTAAGAAAAAACCAAGCAACCCAGAATCAGCTAGAATGATCGCAGTTATTACCCATGACAGATAAAATACTCAGTTCAGTATAACTATTATTAGGAGTAATAGATTTGAAGTGACCCAGCTTTTCCTGTGTTACAAATCAGAGTTCAAGGGAAGACAACGCATTCACTGTTGTCATTTCAGAACAGTGTGCCGCCAGTAGTTGTACCAATGTCAACAACAAGTAAGATGACAGTAGAAACTGGTTCAGTGCTGATTTTCCACTAGGACATGCTGCTAGAAGATGAAATTCTGCACTGTACTGGGAAATTCAATATACTTGGCTGATATAAAAGGTCACCCCACTGGAAGGGGCCTGATTCATACAAAAATGATGGAAATGCCAACTCTGTCATTCTTTCTCACCTTCCAGTACCTTCTTTCACCCCTCTAACTTTTCGCTGTCTTTTAGGCACACTGATTGGTCCCAGAAAGCCTGCTGCCAAACTCAATTCCATTCTTGCATAGCCAGTGTCCTTCTCTTGGGCACTTGGAGCAGATGATTGTTATACTACCCTTCCTCCCCGCTCCTCTATGAGATTTAACATACTTTTAAGCCAGTAAACATGTGGTGAGACATCCTTAAGCCAGCTATGGACTCAAACCCTTACCCACCAGCCTTTTCCTTATGGTTTCATTATCACATGCCTGAAAGTGGCCAGGAGAATTTCCTGTGCTGAGGGAACTTTGCAATTAATAGAAATATCCATTCCTTAGCACAGTGCAGTACCAGCATGAAACCTTTCAGAGACATTGCTTTAGGCTTACGCTGAAGGAGATGGTGGAGAGCGTTGTGTTGGTGTCAAACAAAATTACTTGCAGATTCTTTGTGACTGCAGCCAACAGTGAAGCTTCAGCTACTGCTTTTAACAATGTGCTGTGTGCTTTATGGTACACAGAAGTACCAGCCTTGAGTTCTTCTTCAGAAATTAGACTTGAGGGTGCACACATGAGATCATGAACCTTCTGTATTGATGAATTCAGTATAACTGCTCCTTCCTGGTTCTACATCAGGGGTCTCCAATATGACACCCATGGGCATTACGGTGCCCTTGAGGCCTTACCCGGTGCCTGTTAAGTCTCTGAGCCATGGCACATCCCCTTGGTCATGAAGTGGTGAGAGCCATTCACCTTTTATCTTTGAACAGTATATAGAGTCTGCAGGAGGAAGTTGAAAGAGTGACCTTCTTCTCTACACCCTCTTTCAGTTGTATGTGCTTTTAGATTCTCAGACTACTGGATCTAATTTTTACCCAGATTCCCTGTAAAAATGAAGTATGTGTGCCCCTTTTCTCTTTCTGACTCAGGATCGGGGGGAGTGTGACTCAAATGTGCCCACAAGCCTTTGGGGGGAGGCAAACTCTGTTCTACATATACGACCAGTAACACCAATTATAATCCCTTATCTGTTATCAATATTCATAGAAGAGTAGCAAGAAATCAAATCCACCTTTCACTGCTTCAATTATGAGTACCCCAAAGTGGTTTAAATGTGTTAAAAGGTAGTTAATATGCGCTCAGCTGTTTCAAGTAGGCACCCTAATTTTATACAGGCATTAGTCAGAACTGCTAAATATAATGGGAAATAAAAAAGCTATGAGATGCAGGCATGTGATGCACAAAGCTCTGAGACAGAATTCAATAATCACTTATCAATTGTGCAGATGGTTTTCTCCAGTATGTCAACATCCTAGCCACAAAAGCCATCAAGGTGTTTTCCAAAACAAACTGCCCCTTTGAATTAATATTGCCTTCTCATATTCTCCAGAGCCCTTTTCATTAGCCAGTGCCTGCCTACTTCTAATTTCATCCATTTTTGTGATATCAGATGTTTCAAGGAACGTTGTGGACAGCTGCTATTATTATTATTATTATTATTATTATTATTATTATTATTATTAGCAACAGTTTGAGCAGTTGGCTAAATCTACCAGAGAGACGAAAAAATTAGAGATTCTGCTTCACATGCTATCAGAAGTTGTCTAACAGGGTAACCTTCCTTTGAAAGGACTAATGGATGTGTAAGTCATAAAAGATTTTTGAGGAGACAAAAAGCATGTACACCAACCAAGACAGAACATGCCCACCAATGAAGATGGTAGGCAAGAACACAATGTTTATTAGCTGCATAGCTCACCTACTCATCAAGGTTTGGTGTGGATAAAGGTTTGGTGCAGATATACTTTTCGTTCACCTTCATAACAGCTCTGTACTGTGGGCCACTGTTACTCCAGATTCACAGGTAAGTAGTTGAGGCGGACATTTGGTCTCCCTAAGAATTTACAGAGTCCTCAAGTGTACATGATTTGGATGTCTTCAAAAGATGCCTTTGCAGAGGGGAAGTCTATCAATGGCTATTGGCCATAGCGGCTATACAGAACCTCCAAGTTCAGTGGCAATATACCACAGGCTTCTTCTTCCTGGGGTGCAGAACAGGAAGGCTGTTTTTCTATTCTGCTGGTGGGCATCTCACTAGTTAACACAGCAAACAGGATGCTGGTCCAGATCAGAGGTAGCCAACGTGGTGCCCTTCAGATACTAACCGAAACCCCCATCATCCTTGACCGGTGGCTGTGCTGGCTAAGACTGATGGAGTCAGAGTCCAACAACACCGGACAACACTGCTGCATTGGCTACCCTGGTCTAGCTGGACCTTTGGCCTAGACCAGAACTGGTAAGCAAAGAGGAAGGGAAAAACTGAATTGGGTCATCCTTATCACTTTCCACCCAACACCTCCATGATGTCACCGGTGTAATTATTAACACTTTTGGGTCCCTAGTGGTGGGGGGGAGGGGCAGGCTGCCTCCTCTCCTTTTGTGAACGGGGAAGAGCAACCGAGGTGGAAGAATGCGAGGAGATAGCAAGGGGGAGGGAGCGCTCCGGAGGCGTGGCTCGGCGAGTGGAGCACTGGATAAATAGAGCGCGCTCAGCGGAGATCGCCCAGGAGTGACTAGCCCGGGCGGAGAGTCAGCACCGCGGACAGCGACATCTCCAGCAGCTACAGCAGCACCGCCACCACCAGTCGCCGCCTTTTCTCCTTCCTCCACCCAAAGGTGCACGCCATGGCCGCGGAGACTTACCTACAAGGCGTGGAGATCTCAGCAAGCCAGTTTTTCGAGATCTGGCGTCATTACGACGCTGATGGTGACTACAACTCCCCCACCCCACCCCTTCTTCTCAACCTGTCCCACCTTGGCACCCAAGAGCGGGTGGAGAGGGCTCAGCTGGGCTGGGGAGACAGAGGCCCCCGGGGGAGAGAGGACTTTCCTCGCCACCCCTCTGCCGCGCGCAGGAAAACTTTGCCCCGCGCGCGTGCCAGAACTTTTGCCTGCGAGCTGCAACGACCGGGAAGCGTTTGCGAAGACTTAACTGCACCGTTCGTCTCTTTCTCTCTCTGTCTCCCTCCCTTTCTCTGTCTGTCTGTCTCTGGGTGCCTTGGGAGCGGACCCTCTTGGGAGCAGGGTTCCTCGTTTTCCTCTCTGGAGGCACCTCAAAAGTTCAAGCGCACCCACTCATTAAAGAATGCATAGCCTTAGAAGTTACCTGGCGATGTTGCTTTTCTTGGGGACAGAGAGAGATGAAAGTTCTGTAAACACGTTGAAAGGCACCGCTGTTTTTCAACGCGCAAATGCCCCCCCTTCCCCCCACCTTTTCCAGCTGGTAAGGGAGAGTGAGCTAAACCTCCGCAGCTGTAACGAGCGATGCTCTCCCTTTTCTTTGTGTTGCAGGCAATGGGTACATGGATGGAAAGGAGCTGCAGTGTTTTATCCAGGAATTGCAGCAGGCGCGAAAGAAAGCGGGCTTGGTAGGTTAAGATTTCTTTCCCCCCATTGCTTTATCTCATCTTCATTAAAGTAGAGGAACTATCCTCAGGTGAACTCCAGCAATGAGGCGGCACCCGTTCTGGGTACATACCTCTCGTGTAAAGTGCAGGTGAATATGACCTAGCAATTATCAAAGGAAAAGTGACTTTGGGAAATCTGGGTGAGATGGAAACTAGATAAGAAAGTTTCTTGGGTCCTTCTACAAGAGCAATCCAGGTGATGCTGGAGTTCTTAAAGTGATGTACAAAAATGTTCAAGGAAACGATTGTTCTGTTGCTTCCTCAGTTTGACCCACCCCAGTGGTTAAGAAGAAATTCAGAATTAGCTGGATGCATTGTTAATACTTTGGCTGAAATACATTTCTGCCCCTTGGTGGCCAATAAACAGATCTGCAGATTAGTTGTAACTAGAACTAACTAGATATTAGATAATAGTTTGGTTTTAGGATAGTGGAATATTAGTACAAAACAGGGCTATCTGACTGTTGTAGGTGATGAACATGTTTACTGGGGAAAATGGGGGGATTAAAATGGTAATCATTGATTTTTTTTGGCGTTAAAGGTAGGAAATGTTTGGGAATTTTAAGCAAAAAGTTTTTAAATAATGCAAAGCAAATTAACTGCTATCCCTATTTGAAATAAGAAACTATCTCTTATCGGAAAAGGAAATGGGGGAAATAGGCATGCTAGTTAATGAATATATCATTCAGAGAAATAAGAAAAATGAAGTATTGAGAGTCAGGCTTAAGATTATGTGCCAAATACAATGAAAATCAAATTAAGAGACCTCAGCTCTGAAAGATAGTCAGTGTCCCTTGAAATAAAGCTGAAGTTATCCAGATATCCGACCAAGTCACACTTGGAATAGACTGACTGAAATAAATGAATTTAAGATCATTGAATTCAACTGATCAGTGTACTTCAAATTTGACTGATGTTGTATATTACCAATGATGTGTATTTGTAAAATATTTACACAGTTCCTGTAAGATTATTCCAACATTAAAATACATTTGAGCTGTCCTTTAATGATTGCGAGTTGACTGCATAAGTGAAAGTTTGAGTCTATCTACAAGTTTACAATTTATGTGCGTACAGTTGAGGCTGCCCACAAAAATTGTAATCAAGCATTATAAAATACATATTTATGATTGCTATCAAGGACCTGAAGATGTGATGCAAAAATGGATTTGTAATAACTTCAATTATTTTTCAAATGAAGTGATGGCTGGTCCCTATCACATACTTTTTTATTTTTGAGGTTTCTGCACTGTTTTCACTTTTGGCTTTGCAATATGAGTCATTGTCTCCATCTCCATAAGAGAAAAATAGATTCATAATTTATTTTCCGAAGCAATCACTATTAAATCTACTCTCTGTTTAATAAGTTCTTCATTCAACTGAAAATATTGCATTTTTTATAAGGCATTCATCCCATTTCCCCCCAGGTTTGAAAATGGTGTCAGACTCCTATAAACAAATTCAAGTGCTCTCAAAGTGATATATAAAATCTCTGTAGGCACTTTCTTTTGTGCCACCCACAGTGTTATATTTCCCTTTTTATGCCTGCTTTGAAAGTGCTCAGGTGTTCTTGTTCAGTTTTCCATTGACATTGCTTCTGGACAAGACTATTTCTGGAATTTTCTGAAAAGAACAGCACCAAAAGTTCAGTTCACTCATTGGATCATTCTTAGCTTCTTGATCCTTGAAGCTTTTCTTTTTTTCTGGACTAATGCATGTCAGACTATCGGTGGTTTCAAATCTAAGTTGATTCTTGGATTTAAAAGGCTTGTTTTGCAGATATTTCTTTAGTTCACACATCTTGTTTCACTGGATACAATTTCAAGCAGCTTTCGAGTTTCGTGTCCCTTCTCAAAAACGATGTGTGGCAAAATTAATGTATGTTCTAAGCAATTTTTGTGGTTTTACCATTCTTTTCGTACACACGCAACAAAAACTTCGATTTTGCTTGCATTTCAGAAAGCTATTCTTCCTTTCCCTTAACAACAGCAATTAATGTATTTTTTACCACTTCAATTTAAATCTTTTTCACCTTGCATATCTTGTCTATATTTCCAGTTTTTTGTTTGTTTGTTTGTTTAAAAAAGACTGCTTAATTCTCTTTCCTCCCAATATTTATGACTTGTAATATATTTGTCTTAATTATGTTTTGGCATACACTTGGTGGGTAGGATTAAGGGGGGGGGGGGAAATGAATACTCCCCTGTAGGATATGCAGCATATATTCTGTAGGTCTGCCAAAGTCGCCTCGTGGAGAACTTCTTTCCTTCTGCAATTCTTAACCCCTAATAAATTAAAGAAAATAAGGCTTCTACAATCCTATGTATGTTTGCTTGTGAGTAAGTCTCACAGAGTTTGGTGAGTCTTAAGTATTTATAACAGTCATAGGACTGGACTGTATGCATAGTAAAGGAAGATGTTTCAGAAGCTTCAAAAAATCTATATAGGTAATCTTCCATACTTCAAATTTACTTCATCGATAAATTCTGAAAATGCATTGCTTTGTGCATCATCTTGCTGCCCAGAAACAATTCCCAAAGACATCTGGGGAAGATTTGTCTTAAGTTCTGCTTTCAGTTGTGCTTTATGCCTGACTGACAAGTGCCCAGTACAATGAAGTGTGAACACAGCTGCTTAGTAACAACTTGATGCTTAATCATTAACTAGTTGTTGCTTGGATATAATAATCATTATGTTTCTCTTAAGCCCTGCTTGAGCATTTAAAGAATGTATGGAGGAATAAAGCATGGAGCATTGGGGTGGCAGCTCCTCAGGGGCTCCTCTTTACCCTCTCAACATTGAACAGGAAGGCCTGAAGGAAGGGATCTTCATGCATTCATGAACTCCCCTAGAATCCTCCCTGAAATCATGGTTCTGATTGCTTAGAGTCCCTGATCTGGGAGGTGATTCCAAGCATGTTCAAATGCACACAAGAAGAATCTTTCCTTCAGACGTTTGGCCTCACTATGTGGACATCAGGGAGGAGGTGGAGATGGAGAAGGAGATGGAGATGGAGAAGGAGAAGGAGAAGGAGATGGAGATGTTGGAGCTGACCCAATGGCCTTTCTGGGCTTTAATGCCTCTGCGGTATAGGTGCCTGAACTCCATGTGGAACATTCCATTCCTCCCAAATAATATGAAAAGTGGCAGAGGTCCCCTTGCCGAGTTACCCACCTTTCTGTACTTGCTTGACTTTTCAGTACAATGCATGCAAGGATACAAACACATCTTTCTTATGGGGGTGGGACACACACATTAAAAACTCAAACTGCTCACCACAGAATTGGGAAATAGACCATAGCGAAGTGTGTATTGTTCAGGGATCTATTATTCATGGCAAATAAGATCTAAGAAAATATTTCAGCGGCGCCTGTAGATGCCTTCCATAGTTGTGCTAATTTTATACCTGCCAGTAGCAATCTTTTTCACTTCAGTATCTTTGAGAATACAACGTTATATGTTTTCACTGCACATTTGAAATAACTAGTGTGGATTTCTGGTAGGAAAATGGAAGCGAATTCAACGGTGCAGGGCATCTAGCAGCTTGGTCCTATGCAAGTTTCTCAAGAGGAAGTGCCCCTGATTTCAGTGGGACTGACTTCCAAAAAAAGCATCCTTAGGCTCTGAGTCCAAAGGCTGCAGTCTCATGCACATTTGCTTGGGAAGAGGTCCCTGTGAATTTAGTGGGACTCACTTTTGAGTCCACACACAGGCTCAGACTGTACAGACATTGACACTCAGCTGACAATGAACCACTGTCTCATATATGTGATTCATCTTAGATATGTGATTCATCTCATAGCCAGGTAGTGGAACTGTGGAAGGGAGGTTTTTGTTTATTAAACTGAAGAAAACACTGATGGTTATTGTGAACAAACTCCTTTTGAATGAAATTTGTAGTGATGATGAGAGACAGTGTATGCTACTGTGAGTGTCCACAATTTGATCGATGTTAACAGTGACAAGTGAACGTGGACAAGCCCAGACAAATTTCATAAACGTCAAAAGACTCAGAGATACATCTGTCAGAGTTGACAGTCGGTTCAATGTGATTGTCAACATTCACTGCTATATGTTCATAAAATGGCATTCTACATACATTTATTAAATTTGTCTGAGGTGGTCAGAATTCATGCATGAATGTAAAATCAGGACAAATTTTGGACATTGACTGTAACATAAAATGAATTATACTGATGTTGTTTTATGAGTTAAGAAACTTAATGCTCTAGAAACTTAATAGTTTTTATATATTTACTTGCTTGGAAATAGTTTTAACCATCTCTGTGTTAGCAGGGTGGAGAGAGAGAGAGAGAGCAATTGCATGTTTAAATTGGGCTGAATTTTTGTGAGGTTGAATTTTTGTAAGGAAAAACAGCTGTTCTAAGGCAAGTGAAACTGTGAGTGGAAAACCTCTACCTTTTCCTCTTTTGCACATTTCCTCCAGCCTGTTTGTGTTCTTTGTCAGCTAGTGTTGATTTTTGTTTTTACTGGAAAAGTCCTCTTCATTGCATGATTCTCGTCTTGGAGATACTGTCAAGAACATGGTGGCATCATGGGGCTATGTAGCCAATCAGATTTTACTGTGTGACAATATCACTGAGTGCAAATGGAACCCTCCCACTGCCCACACTCTCAATGGGGAAGGAAGAGGGACTCTGCCCACATTGCCCATCTGGGGTAGAATGAATGATAGAGATGCATATTCAGATGAGGATGTATCCCATACTGACTGCATCATTTCCAATGGGATATTCATTTGGATATGAATCCAAATGCACATGTCGGTCCTTATCCTGTCCCAACTAGTCAAGTAGGAAGAACTGAAGGAGTGCTCACCTGGTTGCCTCAGCAACATGGATGTGGCCCATTTTTCACAGCTTTTGCAAAGTGATGCAAATATCACCAAGAAAGGGGAAGAGACTTTAAATGGCAGGAAAGCACAATAGTCAATGTTTTTGCATTCATTGCTGGATAAAAAAAATTATATGCCACTGTGTATAACTTTACATTTAACAACATTCTGGAAAATCTGAAAGAAGAAATTCTGCAGCTTAGTGTTTAATTTTGGAGCAGCTAAAGCCCTTAAGGCACATGGTTTTAGGCTCAGGATATTACTAGATTTGGCAGAACCAGCAGGATACGTTCTTAATTAATTATATGACTCCTTAGCTTTAAGAAACTGCATAGGGTACAACCTACTGGGAAGCTCCTTTAGCACCATTCATTTCTGTGAAAATTGTGCAGGAGACATTCCTGCAATGGATTGTGTCTTTCTTTTAAGTAATAATCATTGTATTGCACTTTTATAGGACCTGACCCCAGAAATGAAAAAATTTGTGGACCAGTTTTCAAGTTCTGATGGAAAGATAGGAATTGTAGAGGTAAGCTAACTGGTTTACTTACTGACATTTAATGAATTTGTTTATTCATGTTGGTCATAGCTCTGCAGTGATATAAGCCTGCCTGCAAATATTTGTATTATTTGCTTTTGATGTTTCCTGGAAAATGGTTTTCTTCATTTTATTATCTTTTATTATGAAATTTATGAACTTATCATCATTTTATTACGAAAACATTTCAGTGTTTTCATTCTGGTTATCCATGTAAACAACAACAAGCCAGTTATTGATGGCATTTAATCTTGAGACTGTTTTGCATAACAACAACAACATAAATGCAAAATCAAGCATAAACAAAATCATCACAGAAAACAGGTTAGAAATATCAAAGCAGAGACAAAAAGGGGGCATCTCTTTTTAAGAAATTCAAATTGCCAAAAATGTTTAGCTGCTTGAATAATATTTTGTTTAGGCTGACATTTTCTAAAACTGCTTTTCAATGGAAACCTCACAGCAAAAACCTTTCTGGTCTGGACTTAATTTGAGTAAACAATGATATGAAGAATGATATTGTTTCATTTTTGGAGTTTGCTGCATATTGTTCAGTGAGGCCTAAACATGCTTAGGTATGGTTAAATCATGCCCAGTGTGTTGGATATGGTTTTGTATAGCAGCTTCAGCCATTGACTGGTTATATAATGCCCTTTTTAAATGTTCATTGAAACTGAAGTATAGAAAACAGTAGATCTTGCTTTGCAAACCAGCTTAGCTTGATCCTGAAATTTGCTTCTGTTGTTTAAAATAACTGTAAAAATACAATCTTCACTCAAGAAAGATGTCAGTAATTGTGATAATAGGGAAGAAATGAGAGTTCTTGTTTCAAATTTTGATCCAATACCTTATCACTGGACACTGGTAAAACCATACAAGGTTGATTCTCGAACGATGTGATTATCTCACTTGTGAATGCTCTCAATAGCCATTGCTGTCAGTAAGAAAGATTAATAGGGACCAAGTATCTGATTGCTGATATAAATCTGAATATTAGAATAGCCATTCATTGAGAACTAAGATGTAGACTGTAAATAAATGTGGACTTTTGACCAAGTAGACGTGCATAGAATGAAGCTTCACAAGAGTTGTGCATGTGAAGTCCTATAAATACATTAATAGAGTGATGTATTTACTTTTATTGATTCAACAGTGAATTATGAATCCAAAAGTTCAAGGCAGATTCAATAGCTTATAGTACAGATATTTAAAAAGACAGCTCTAGTTGCAAAGCCTCATACTTTGAAAAAGGACGAAGGGAACTGGAGAGTCAAAGGGAAGAGATCCTATGAAAGATGGAGGAGATGAATCTTCTGGCAAAAATAACCACCCCATCAGAACTACTAAAAACAATGTCTGAAGAAGATTAATTTAAAGAAAACCATACAGCAGGATGAAAGCAGTAAATAGCATTAAGAATCACTTCTTTAGGAGTAAGACCACTTTAGGAGTAAGACTTACCTCAATGGGACTTACCTCTGAGAAAAGATAATGATGTAGAATTATGTAATCTTTAGTACAACCATCATTCTTGATTAGTAAATAGAAAATGAGACTGGCATAATTTATTTCCTAGCATAAATAACCTAAATGCAGTTTTAGGAGGGTTATTTTTGGTGTGGGTTGTAGTTTGTTTTGTTTTGTTTTAATTTAAAGGAGCATTTAAGAATGCAGGCTTCACCCCTCGCTTTCTGTGATTTTTCTCCTCCTCCAAGCTGGCCCAAGATACCTTCCAAAATGTTTTCTTGTGAGACAATATTTAAGCTCGTTAAAAGGCAAGCTGAATAGTTTAAGACATTTTCAGCACTGCTGCTGCTGCTCAAGTTAAAGGAAATTCTGGGAGCATCTTCAGGAGCCTGCATTAAGTGTGGTTCCTCCCTGAGCTTTTATCCATTGCCCTCAGGCTAACGTGTAGAATTTGACAAGCCACTTGTTCTTCTAAAAGGCTCCCCCCTCCCAGCACTCCAGCTTATTTGTTCAAGCCACTGCCTGCACCGAGATGAGGTTTCAAAAGCCCATCCTTTAACATTCTCAACCTGCAATCATTCCATGTTTGAATGATTCAATAGCCTTTTTTCTACTAGGGAAAGGTGGCTGGGTGGTAGGAGGAAGGGATGTAATGTTGGAAATACACCTTTTCCTCGTTTTGCTTTTCTTTTCTTTTTAAAAGCGTGTACACAAGCACTATTTATCTATCTAATCATTTCACGACAGAACAGAATGCAAACTAGAGGTTCATTTAGTGATCCACATAAGAAGTAATTTTAAAAAACTGTTTCACTACAGAACAGAATAAATTCCTCTCTAGAAATAACATTTTTTTCATAGCACTTTCACTCCCAAAGGCAGACCTGTATAATTCGTAGCCCATTAGTCATCCATGGTACCTATGTGGTGCTTGGAAACCCTGTCATTTTTCAGATACAGCCAAACGGCAAAGCCATGAGATTTACTGATTCCCTACTAGGCTGCCATGTGGCTAGTTGATTGCGTATGGCTTGATGTGGGTCATAAGGCGCTAATAATCAGTGTCCTGATTTTTTTCTGGGACTGCAGAAATGAGTGGTAATTTGTTGATCTGTAATACATGTGTTGGTGGAAGAACTGTTCTACCAAGCGTACCCTTCCATAATATAGGAAGTTGGGTTGTTGTTTTTGTTTTAAACCAGTTCTGTTTATCCATCTAGCATAATATTCTGAGTGGCAGCATCTCTCTCCAGCTCTCAGATGCCTTTCCAGTTGCCAAAATACAGAATCCTATAGACTGGGTATACTGTAGCTCAGTATACCCTGTAGCTCAGTAGAATACCTGTTTTGCATGCAGAAATACCTGTTTTGCAGCAGAATACCAGTTTTGCATTGCTTTCAATCCCTGGCATCTCCAGCAGGGCTGGGAAAGAATCATGCCTGAAACTATGGAGAGCTGCTGGCAATCAGCGTAGACAATATTGTGTTAGATGGGCCAATGGCCTGATTTGGTATGAGGCAGATTACTAGGTTCCTATGTAATGAGGATTGAACCAGAAACCTCCTCCATGTGAAATACGTGCTATGATCCACGCGCAGTAATTGATTGGCCCAGTTCTCTGCATTAGAATCTTAATTCTGTCGTTCCCTCCATCTTTCCTTACTAGTCACCAGTTTGAATCTAGGTTGGGATGCAGCTATTTCCTTAGAAGATCCAGGACTCAACCGGTTTTGGAACTTTGGAGTAATAGCACAGTAACTGAGAATATAATACCCAGAGGCACAACAGGCAACAATATATTGGTGGTGTTTTGGAGACTTTGAAGGCATACTGTAATTCCATTTGGTTCCCTATCTTCCCCAGTGCCATTTGGGCCAGTCTCAGTGCCAGCCCTACCATTGGACAGAGTGAGGCAGCTGTTGCTAAGGAGTGATGAGCGGACAGAGCTGGGAGCGCAACTCTGTGCTAGCCTGCTGCTCTCTGGTGCAGTGTAGGATGCTGTGCCATTGGCAATGTACAAATAAGATTCATATGTACATCTTCTGTACATTGGATGTGCATGGATGTGCATGAGTGTGGCATTTTCCTGTATGTGACTTGGGCAACACTGTCTTGAGTGGACCTGGCCAGCTTGTGTCCAGAGCGGCAAGGGGGTGGTGTTTTTACTCAGAAGACTCAGGCTGTACATAGCGTTATTAACTTCCTGTCACACGGAGATCTGAGCCATGATGAATCCATTCTGGATTATATAATCCACTCCAGCATTTTGGCTCTACCAAAACTTCCCACAAGGACTCATTTCAATCTTTGAAACATACAAAGGTTAACATTCAGAGAGACAAATTAAAATGCTGAAAGTAAGAGATACACAAGACTGCATTGGCAGCAGTTTATTTCCAGTCATACTAAGGCAGATTCTCTGAATTATTGCTATTATATTCCAGCTGGAGTTTTGCACTGCAGCTTGGTAAATGGGGGTGGGCAGAATCCTGTGATCTCCAGTAAAAGGTAGAGATTGTTTCTTAAAAGTAATCTTGGCTGCTGGATCCATTTTTCTCAAGCAGAATTCCAAGAAAGACTGTATAAAGAGCAATTTTTAAAAGTCATATCCATACCGATTTATAAAGCTGCTTCCTTACTGATGGCAAAATTGCTGCAGTTGCGGCATTTTCATATATACGTAATCACTGTTGCAGGCTGTGAGAGATGTAAAGACAGATGACTTAATTAGCATGGTTTGTCATCTATATTCATATATTACTGAACTCTGTGCAGCTTCTGTGCAAAAAGACATACACAGCAGTGGACTGTTTGGATTGCAGTCACTTGCAGTAGCACAGAAGCCCTAATAAACTTTGCAAGATGTCTGTCTCTCCATCTATTTCAGAAACAATACTGAATAAGTAAACCAAAGGAACATTCATTTCTTTAAAACAGGTGTGGGGAACCTTTAGCCACCCCAAAATGCCATAACTCTCTTCATCCCCTCTTGCGCAGGTGGGAGTTGAATGAATAAATTTATTACGGTCATAGACCAGAAAAAACATAAAAAACAACAGTAGTTTACAAAGGGAATAATGGTGTCAATTAAAAATTGTGAAATTATACATAAAAGCAATACACATATGCACACACACCCACACACACACGCATATATACGCATATATGCACTACAGTGTATGTATAGACTTAAAAAATGGGGGGGCTTGTCCAGGGGTCAAGTCTTTTACTTTTTTACAGCTAATGCCCTCCGCTTGATCGCAGCCGCAGAAAATTTGGCCACTTTCAGTGTTACTTCTGGGTTTTTATCTCCTAGTAGGATTTTCAGCCGCTGAGATTCAGATCGACCTGGAAATTTCTGAACGATAGGGGAGATAAACAGTGACCTAATATCCCCGTAAAGGTCGCAGTGTAACAACACATGTGAAGCCGTTTCCACCTCTTTCAGACCACATGGGCAAACTCGTTCAGCATAGGGTGTGCCCTCGTATCTGCCCTTTAGTAAGGCAGATGGCAGTACATCAAATCTGGTAAGGGTAAACGCCCGCCTGTATTTTGCGATTTGTAGATCCAGCAAATATGGTGTTAGATTAAACCCTTTTCCATAATCTTGGATAGCTGGATATTTATCTATCTTGCTCATATGGTCCTGAAGCTCTACATCTCCTATTCGCTGGCTCACCATCCTTTTAGCCTTTTCAAAACCTGAGGCTATAAGTTCTTGTGGGGAAAGCCCCAGGCCCTTCAATTTTTCATAAAGCGACAATCTCCATTTAGACTGGAACGGGTCTATTAGAGTCAATGGAGCCACTCCCACTGGGAAAAATATGAGTTTTAGCCAGAAGTGAATCTTCAGGATCCATATCCTGGCATTAATAGGGAGTTGACCTACCTCCAGCCTGATGGCTGTGTTGGAGACACAGGTAGGTAACCCTAGTAGGGAGCGGTAAAATTTAGTTTGTACAGATTCCAGGGACTTGAGTTTTTGACAATTAAATATCTGGGTGCCATACATCAATTGTGGAAGTATTTTTGCAACAAAGACCTGGGAGGCAGCAGGAACATATTGACCTCCTTTTCTGTAAAAGAATCTTATGATAGCTCTGGTGGGAGTTGGAGTTCAGTAATATCTGGATGGCGAAAGGTTCCCCACACCTGATTTTAAACCTCCAGAACTGTGAGGGGTGGATGCATTTGGATGTTGTCTTGCGCTTCTGTGCTAGTTCCAGATTTTGTGGGACCTTTGCTTCGGGGAGCCGCCCTCCTCCTTTCCTGTGTTGCCACTGGCCATTTGCTTGCTTCTCCATGGGGGCCCAATGGGGGCCACCTCCCAGAGAGAGAACCATGTGTGCAGAGGTTGCTGCTCCTTCTCCTCGCTCCTTTCACTATTTGCTCAGAGAGGGCAGGTGAACATGAAGAAATCACAAGGTGGAGCAGCAACAGGGCCAAGAGGCTCCATGGGCTGGCAGCAGGGCAGCTGACTTCAGAGATGGAGTATGTGACAGACGCCCATCATTCTTGGTCATTGGCCAGGCTACCTGGCATTGAAGTAGAACTGGAATTCAGAAACGTTGGAAGGTCCACGGATTCCCCATCCCTACTGGGTGAGGGGCTCAGCAGGTGCCCAATGATGCCAAGCTCTGGTAGCTTTGGTGGGGTTTCCTCTGTTCTCGGTAATTGAATAGAAGGAGAAAACAGGTCTTTTCAGCGACATCTCTCCAAGTGTGAAATGCTCTCCCTGTGGAAGTTCAACCAGCACCAACAATGTCAACTTTTAATCACTAGGCAAAGACATTTCCTGTTCTCCCAGGTTTTTAAGATTGTTATATGAGATTATTTATGGCCTGTTTTGGTACTCATCTTTTAGTAGGGTGGGGAATGATACTTCTCTACGTTGGTGGATGAGCACTTTTAGCATTTCTATGTTTTTATTGTTTTGGGGGGTGTATGTGTGTACTTTGTTATTTTTGTATTTTAAATATTTTTGTCAACCCCCCCCCCCCCAAGAAAAGGTGAAAAAAAGATTGCTATCTCATTGCCAAGCAGCATTCTTTAAAAATACAGATAGAAAGCTGGGCCTTGATATCAACCACTGAAAATGTTCTTAATATATATCAATATATTTGAAGGAAAATCATTAGATAAAGTGACATATTGATTTGGAAGTATCCCGAGTTAGCTTATGCATTGATTTTACTAAAACATTGGTTCACCAGTCTAATTTGAAGCAGAAAATTAAATATTTTGAATTCCAGTGTGGCATTAGAAGGTTGTCAGCTGCCAGAATGTTCGTTTTTCTGAGTGTTTAGTTCTCTCAAACCTCATGTGAAAAGCCAGCATCCATTTCAAGTATTCTTTTATGTGAAATAAAACCTTGAGTTTACTTTTTTTAAAAAAAATAATCTAAATACCAAACATTGCAATTCAATACTTGGCTTTCGGTGTTTCCCATTGGTCTGGGCAACGTGAATAGTTCCTTTCTGAAATACTTAGAAAAGCATGAGGATATTGAGGTTATGCTTTGAGAACTGTGCTTATAAGAAACCCTTTGCAAAGACAACCCTCCAGACAAAGGCATTCTATTTCTAGCTCATCTAAATGTGTTAAAGCAAGAGCCTGTGGATTAGGAGACGGGAGCTGGGGACAGCTAAGGTCCCAGTGTACTGCAGCCATGAAGCTCAAGTAAAGGCAATAAGCGAGGAACTGAACTTGGGGTTGGGACAAGGGAGAAGGTCAAAAGTGACATAATTTTAAGTCCAAATCTCAGAAGTCACTGAAGGACAGTTTTGGACATGGCACTGATGTGAGGGAGGAAGGAACAGGAAGCACGGTGGTCTTGTACTTCCTGTTCCATTTCATGTCCATCCTGCCTGAAATAGAACATTCAGACCCTGCAGTCCTGGTGATGCAGAAAGGAGCTCTCGATTTAGGAACAGTTTGCTGGATGTGAAATGTGAATATTATGTTTATGAGACAGCAGTGGAAGAACTACAAGGTACTTCCTTTTCCTCCATATCTGTATCCCATCAAAAACTGTAATTTAAAGGGATTCTTGGAATGCAGTGAAGATTCTCCCAAATATCACTTTGATATGGATATCTGAAGCTGGTTGAAACCATTAGACCATTTCAAAATAAAGTTTTTGATCAGGGCTGGCCCACTCCTGAGGCAAGGCGAGGCAACAGGATCCATGGGGCAACAGATCCCAATGTAGATATTTATTTCTCCCCCACCTTTTTCCTGATATAGATCTTCATTCGCCCCTTCTTCCCTGGAGGAGAGGGAGGCACCATTTTGTGGGTCCTCTTCAAATACAAGAATGTTTTGGGCTGGCCTTGTGCATCAAACACCATCCTGCATAATTCAATGCAAACTATATTTTTTATTCCTTTTCAGCCATGAAAATTATATAGCTCTGAACAAAAGTTACAGGGGGTCAACAGCAGAAGGGGCCTATTGCATTCATGTCCTGCTTGTGGGTTTCTTCTAGATATTTGGCTGGTCACTGGGGGAGCAAAACGTTGGACTAGATATATTCTTCATATACTCTTACATTATTTGAAAAAAAATATGAATATTGTGACAAAATTCAGGTTTATTAAAGGAAAACATGCAGCAGTTTTAAAGTTCTGCAGCAGCTTGGAGCCAAAAGTGGAATGGAAGAACGTCTTCCACTGAAGACTCTGTCCGCAAATATTATAGATTGAACTTCTGCTTCCTTCCTTTGGCAGCATAATTACATAGAATATTTCAAAGTTTCAGTTTATTGTGCCACAGTTTGTTTCAATGTGGTATGCACAGAAAATCCTGGTGGATTGTACTTGGTATTTACAGACCATTGATAAATATGCAAGTTATTTGAATTTTCAAAACATTTTTTTCTCTCCTAAAGCCTTAGTATGTATTACATTTATTTGACAAACAATTGATTTAATTTGGTCTTAAATCTTTTACAGCTTGCTCAGATATTACCAACAGAAGAAAACTTCCTCTTATTCTTTAGGTGCCAGCAGCTGAAATCAAGTGAAGACTTCATGCAGGTAATCTATATAAATTTTTGCATTTTGTAAAATTAAATTGCCAGGTTGAAAGAAGTGTTTTTTGTTGTGCTTGATTTAGTTTTAATGGCTAACTTCTCAATTCCAGACATGGAGAAAATATGATAGTGACCACAGTGGCTATATTGATGCTGAAGAACTTAAGGTAAGAAGCTATCTATGTTTATTTATTAATATGCATTACCTGCCCCTACTCCAAATGCTTTTTTCCTGGGGTGGCAGCAGAATAAATTGCAAGAACAGAAAGACATAGCAAAACATACAATATATTAAAGAAATTTGGTGTGGTTTTTTAAAAGCCATTTCCTGACTTAACTGTTGAGCCCCTCAAAATTGCCTGGCTGTTTTGCAGTGTTTCTTAAGGCGCTCAGGGTCTGGGCAGTTCTGCAGAGAGTTCAAGTTCCCTTATTGTGGTGATTGTGGTGGGGACCCACAAAGCATGTATCTTTGCTGTTGTAACGTGATGTATGGCTGGTGTCATTAATAAGAGGCACTTTCAGAAGTTCTGAAAGATGCCTGGGAAGAAGCTGTCTCCAAGGCATTTTGGGTTGAAGCTATTCAAATTAGAGGGCAACACAATCCAATGCAGTCTTAATACTGTGCTCTTCCTATTCCAGTGATACAAAACCGTGAATGTTTAAAGATGACAGGAATCTTCAGTGTTGCAAAACAATAACTCACATACCTCTGTATCATTTTTTTAAAAGCATTGGGGTTTTTGTCAATTTACTCCCTTCCTCCTGGTATCCAGAGCTGTCTTTCCTATTGGGTTTACTGGTGTGTTGTGCCGGGTCTCCGGCCTCTCAGGGGCGCCCCAGTGAGTGGGGGAGCTGCGCGGCTTTGCTGGCAGCCTCCCCTTTCCCTCCTGCACGCCCGCCAGCTGCGCCCCGTCAACCATATGGCTGGTGGGCATGCAGCTTGCCTCCCAAACCTCCGCGGGAGAGCAATCCCCACAGAGGCTTAGGATGGAAGCTGTGCCCCGCCAACTATATGGCTGGCGGACGTGCAGCTTCCTTCCCAAGCCCCCGTGGGAGGAGAGCAAACCCTGCAGAGGCTTGGGAAAAGGTTGACAACTCTGGGAAACAGGGGGTGGGGTGCCAGAGGAATCTTTGCACCACTGCGCCAGATATGCTTAAGACGGCCCTGCTGGTATCATCATGACCCAGAAAGCTGTGTCTGGATAAACGACGGCTCCCTTGGCCTGAAAGCGAGATGAGTGCCACAACCCTATAGTTGTCTTTGACTGGACTTAACTGTCCAGGGTTCCTTTACCTTTACCTTACCTATAGCGACAAATTGACAAAATGATTCCTTTAGCTAGCAGGACCATTGGCCAGGGATGATGGGAGTTGTAGTCCAAAAACATCTGGGGACCCACGGTTGAGAAAGGCTGATCTAGAGAGAGTCTTGAGCTACAAGCTGGCTGGCCAATATTTGGAAAGTTATTCACTGATGGTCTAGGAAAATCCCTGTTGATTATCCCAGAGTTTTCTGGGTATTTTGATACCAACTAAAGTGGATTGAATAGTTGTCAAAAGAAGGTGGTGAAGGCCTATAGCACCTATGAAGCAACTGCTTTTTGTGTGTACAAGGTCCCTGGCAACTCCAGTTGAAAGTCTCTTGGGAAGCAGTGCCAAGGGCTTGAGATGTGGGAAGTGCTGCTGTAAGGCCAACAGTCTTGGACTAATAGTTAAGCTTGACCAAGGGAAACTTCCTATATCTGCCAAGGTTGCCTACAGGCTGCTTGGTGCAGCTCAAGGCCTGGGAAACTACTCTGGCTTGGTGTCAGTGTGGGCTTAATACTTCCCCAACCAGCTACTCTTGAGATGTTTTGAGCTATAGCCACCCCTGTCCATTGTCTATGTCCCTGGGAGCTGACATATAAACCATCTGGAAGACTGCAGGTTGGGGAACGCTGGCACAAAATTTCGAAAGGGCAGTTGCCAGAAGAGCACAAATCAGCTGTTCGATGGGTAAATTCTGTACTCACTGAATGCTCTTATAGCTCTAGATTTAAATCTGCCTGCCCCACCTCCACTGAGTGGCCTGGTTTTAAGACTGTTATTAGACTGGCTGCTCTTTTTCTCTTGTGAAGAAGAAAGCAGCTGGAACACGGCAGTGAAGCAAATCCACGCTGACAAGCCTTTCTTGAGGAATGGCTTTGTGGGAATCACTGCTTACTTGTTCCACCAGCTTTGTGCTACAACGTGGGCCTGCTCCATTTAGTGCAAGACTCTCCACCCCCAACTATCAGAACAAGCAGAAGATCTTGTCTGAAATAGGAAAAGTAGCAATACTCCAAAGAATAATATTAAGAGGTTAGAACAGGTGTGTGTGCTTGAGAGAGAGATGCTTCCAGGCAGTAGGCATTTGCAATTCCCCAGCTCTCTAGACTTCTTGCTTAATAAGGATTTTAAATGTCATTATGAACTAGGACAATTGACTGGTCTCCTGGGAAAACAAGTGTCGTTTCCTAGATGAAAAACAGTATTTTTTCAAAGGTCAGCAAAGCAACTTACTGCCTTCCTTCGGTTTTATTGTCTTTTTTTACACTTACCATTCGTGTTTGTTTTCTTTCAGAGTTTTTTGAAAGACCTATTGCAGAAAGCAAACAAGCAGATTGAGGATACAAAGCTGTCAGAATATACAGACATCATGGTAAGAGGAGGAAGCTATTTTGTTCAGGGAACTTAGCTCCCTGTCTACATATTAAGGTGTATCTGTTCCAGAAGCTAGGATCTTCTCTCATTACTGTATTTTCCCCATCCCTTATTTGAATTGTGAACTAGCTTGCTCCATAGGCTTCATAGATAACAAGTAGCAAAAGGAGACTCTGACAGATATACCATAATTCGAAGGAACATAGCAGGTATGGCTGCAATGTAGCCTTAATTCATTTCAATGAAGTGTGTGCAAGTTCTCATACACAAAATCACAATACTTCTCTTGTTATGGAAAACCAGTGCATGTGAATGCCTGGCTGGTTTTGTTACAAGGACAAAAAAGGGGCAAATTTAATAGATTTATTAAATTGGCAAACTATTGTTTGACTGTGATATTTATGATATTTGTCCCTTCTTTTATTGCATATGAAATGTTTTGACATGTGCTTAAGGTGTCTCAGTTTTAAAAAAAATGGTGAGACAACGAAGATGGACTATTCCAAATCAAAATACAGTGGACCCTCCAGATATGATCTTAATTTGTTCTGGGGGTCCGTCTGCAACCTGAAAAGTCCATATCTGGAGGTGCTGCTTCTGCGCACGGCGCAATAAAGCGCTTCTGCGAATGCACATGCAGCGAAATCTGGAAGTATACACTTCCAGGTTTGCTGCGTTCACAACCCTAAGTTTATGTATCCAGAGGGATACGTAAGTAGAGGTACAACTGTAATAGATTGGATCCAAAAGTGCCCTTCTGTGAACCAAGTGGTTTTGGATGCAGCAGAGGCTTCCATTAATGGTGGAGGGGAAACATAGGGAATCTGTTTGTATACCAAGTCAGATCATTGGTCCATCCAGCTCAGTATTGTCTACAATGATTGGTAGTGGCTCTCCAATGAGCTACAATCCTTCCCCAGATAGTAAATAGCTGCCACTTCCTTTTGTTGCTCACTCCACCATCTTCCATGCTTTTCTGGAGGACTCATCAACCTTTCAAAACAGATTTTCCGGGGACACAGGCAGAAGCCAAGAGCAGAGCTTTACTCAATGAACTTTGGATCCAGCCCAATGAAAAGAGTTACAAAAGCAGCCATAGGGTGAAAGCACATTTGAGGAACCCTAACTGTAAAATGACCACAGAAACAAGGCCTTTTTAAAAACACCCACCTGTCTCTTAGAGGCCAATTCACTTGCACTAAACAGGCATTAAGAGACAGGTGAGTATGTGAACTGTTTTTGGTTGTTGTTTATTGCTGTTATTGGAAAGAAAAAAATGTTCACACAACCCCTCCCTTTTCAGCTCAAGATGTTTGATGAAAACAATGATGGGAAACTGGAACTGACTGAAATGGCCAGGTATGTATTCTTCTAAGAGGGTGAGGGAATGAAAGGAGCCCCAATCAGCAGATGAAACATGAGAGGGGGAAATGGCCACATGCGGCTGAGAAAGTGTTTCTATGAACTGCAAAAAATTGGGCTAGAAACCTCTCTTCTTCTCAGTGTTCAACCCTTTCATTACAAAGACGAATCCTGTATTGTAGAAAGAAAATGTGCTGAATATATATATATATTTATTGTATGTTGCTTATCAAAGCAGTTTACAAAGCATATTGCATTTCACCCCTTAAAATACAATCCACAAGTGAATTAAATAAATAAAATTTAAGGGAAAGTTTGAATGGGACAAGCAGCCTACAAAGAAGGATTTTACAGTGGTACCTCAGGTTAAGTACTTAATTCGTTCCGGAGGTACGTTCTTAACCTGAAACTGCTCTTAACCTGAAGCACCACTTTAGCTAATGGGGCCTCCTGCTGCCGCCATGCCACCGGAGCACGATTTCTGTTCTTATCCTGAAGCAAAGTTCTTAACCTGAAGCACTATTTCTGGGTTAGCGGAGTCTGTAACCTGAACCATATGTAACCCGAGGTACCACTGTACATGAAAAAATGTACTGGGGTTTTGCAGCTCATTTTGGTAAACCATTTCCCAGTCAGCTGTCAAGGTCATCTCCTCTCTAGTTTCTTGAAAAGGTTTGCCTTTATACATTTTCCAGATATGCAGTTCAAGTTCCTACTGTAACCACTCAGCAATTGTTCTGACTTCTGCTTGTGTTTTTCTCCAAAGATTACTCCCAGTACAGGAAAACTTTCTCCTTAAATTTCAGGTATGTAACACGATACTCCTAAAAGTTTGAACATGCATAATATAAATTATATGTGTGAGTAGTGATCCAAACCACTACAATTCTAATACCTGTTTTCTTTTTTAAAATTAGGGTGTCAAAATGTGTGGGAAGGAATTTAATAAAGCCTTTGATACATTTGATTCAGTAAGTAGACTACCTACAATATTTATAACTCATTTTTATTTTTAAAAGATCTCTGACCTTATGTGTTCTGCAAGAAAAAACAATGTAGCTGAAAGCAGCTGAAAGCAAAGTTATAATTGCCTTTTGTTTTCAGGATGGGAACGGCTACATAGATGAACAAGAATTAGATGCTTTGCTGAAAGATCTCTGTGAAAAGAACAAAACGGTAATTCTAATTTTATTTCCATTAAAAGTGCACTTAAACTGTGCCCTCCCTCATGTAGTCAGTTAAGGTAGTTGCTCTGAATTCAATATATTTCAGTTTCTGGATACAACAGGAAGATAGGGTTGCCATATTTCAAAAAGATAAAACCAGGAAAACCCCAAGTCATTGAGAAATCAAGAAAACATGATTACTCAATTAGCTTGTCTAAAATTCAGGACAAAGCGCCACCTTTCAGACACCCCCCCCCGCCCAGATATCAATTCCCCCTTTGAAATCCTGGTAATATCCTGGAAAATCCAGACGTATGGCAGTCCTACAGGAAGGTGTACAGATAACTCTAATTTCACTTACCTGCCATGTGCTCTGGAAAAAAAATACACTTTCTGTTTTTTTGGCACAAGATCAAGGCAGCCATTTTGAGTTCCAAGCAAGATCTCACCCTGAAAAAAATGTTGGGAGGGTGAGAGCGAGGCGTGGGTCATGTGACTCACCCAGGGTTTCAAAAGTTGGATGGTATGATATCATAGGAAGCTACTTTCTGCTGAGTCAGGCCATTAGCTCAGCCTTGCATACACTTACTAGCTATGGCTTCCCAGGATCTCAGCCATACCTGGAGACACTAACAACTGGCTGGGACCTTATGGATGCAAAACAGATGCTCTATCTCTGAGTTACAGCCCTTTCTCCTATCAAACAGCAGTAGTTTTACTCCCAAGTTATTTCCCATTTCTGTATAGTTCATAATACCACTTCAGTGGGCAAGTGTTGTCAATTCTCTGACCTTTGTCTGCAGGCGGAGTAGAAAAACACTACTTATCTTATGCCTTTCTTTGTATTAAGTGGGCACTGATGATACTGCTTCAAAAAAAGGGACACTTTACTACCTGGTTTTGCTCAGTACAGAATTAGTTCACCTTCTCCCAAACTACTGGCACCATCTCTTTCAAACAGCCCAGAGGATACAGCACATGAGTGGATTACTGTATAGCAATGAACAAGCTTACAGTTCAAATATTTTCAGGCAGCGTGATGCAGTCCTTAACGGCAGGACTCCAAGTTGATCTTCACACCTGCATGCTTACAGAGGAGCAGATTTTCCAGAGTGTGTCTCCACAGTGCTGTGGAGCGATACCTCAGCCGTATGGATTGGGGCTGCTGTATGGGATTCCCCCCCTTGATTGGCACTTTGCTGAAAGAAAGGACACCAGTTGCGGGAGGTGGGGAGGCAGATACCATTGGCCCTGCATAGGCGGTTGCATAATTTACTCATGTGTGCAGATCATCCGTAGAACTGTCTAGCCAACACTCTCAAAACCATTTTTGTTCTCAGCCATACTGAAAGTGCATGTGCTTGGGCTTGGCTGTCTTTTCTCGTGTAGCAATAACACTTTGTGTACCCACGTTAGTAACTGAACTGGGTTATAAAGCATTCTCTCTCTCTCTCAAAAACCCCTGACAGGAATTAGACATTAACCACATTGCAACATACAAGAAAAACATCATGGCCTTGTCCGACGGAGGAAAGCTTTACCGAACAGAACTTGCTCTCATTCTCTCTGCTGATGGGAATTAGAGTCCTCTGATTACTTCCACTTAACTAGTGATATATTATATCTTAAAAAAAATGACAACAACAACCCAACAACAATAACTGTGCACTATAAGAGGGTAGGCTTTACTTTCTTTTATATCTTGTAAATTTAACACTGCATATAGATAATTAGCCAGGATATGTGGCGCATTCTTTTCAGCTTGTTTCTATACTGTTTGTAATGTACAGTTTTTTGTAACTACAAGGTTGATAAAGAGGATGTCTATGTTTGGGCCAGTCCGATTCATTTAAAGTAATAATAATGACTCTTAAGACAGAGAAGAGTGGGAGATTTCAACACTCAGATTTCACGGAGACTGTTTTTGGCTTGTTATGTACTTTGACATTTGGGGCTGCAGCAGCAATAATGATCTCCATTCATGAAATGGTTCTTCTCACTATGGTGGAGAGAAACTCTGGGGTGGGAAAACTAAAAGTTGTCGGATTGCAACTCCCACCAGCTCCAGCCAGCATGACTAGGCATGATGGGAGTTGTAGTTCAAAAACATCTAGAGGACTACAGCTGCCCCACCTGTGGCTTATACTCATACCCACCTCTCCAGTGCTGCCCTGCTGCCTGTCAGCTCAAGTCAGTGGACCATAGGGAAAACCACTCTTAAGACGTGGAAGGGCTACTTATTATAAGCTGTCCTGGAGTGGCAATCATGCCCACTTCAGACTTGTCCCATGGCACACTTGCTGAAAAGTTTGGCCCTGACTTTGGAGTTACTGGAAGCCATAAAGAAATGATCAAGAAAGCAAATCTGTTACTTGCAAACGATGCTAGACACACAGTGTTTCAACTGGGGGGCGGGGGGAGGTCCGAGGCTCCTGGCAAACAAGCATTGATATTAGAGAATGTAGCAGCGCTGTAGTTAATCGCGTTAATTCCCAACGAGTCTTGCAGCTTTCCATTTCCCCCTGACTTCGGATCCCAAGGCCACAAGTACCTTGGGACACTGAGGAATTTAACTTCATGAGAAGCCTTTAAGCTACCTTGGTAGCCTAACAGGTACAACGATGTCTTATTGTATAAACTGCAAGCTTGGCAAGAAAAGTGTACAACAGAGGAAAGGCAGGCAGAAAAGGGACCACAAGCCGGCCTCTTTATAACTTTTAATGTTTAATGATTGCTGCTGTGTCAGAGAATATAACAATCCATTTTCTAAAAACTATTTCCACTTGCAGAATATTATAATTCTAGCAAACTGCTGTTTTTACATCATTCTGTGTAATCTATAATTAAATTTAATATACTAAGACTGCTGGTGTCTAGTCTGTCTACTTCCTATGCTCTGTTACTTTGGCAGGTGATAAAGAAATAACTTGCGCTTTTGTACAGTTAGAATCCACAACACGGTTAAGCTTGCATTTTGCCCAGGTTGATCTCAGTCACCACAATCTAGCCCAGACCCTTGTTTCCATGAGAGACATAATCAGGGATAGTCCTTTCATTTCAGCAATGCATGGCACCATTCCACTGAAATTCATAGGACTTACTAAGTTATGAAAATCCTATGCATCTTTATATGAGCACAGCTAATTTTGTTCATGAGCTGGCCATCCCATTCAGTTATCAGCACTGGAACTTAAAACACCTTTCATTTTTTTTCTGGATTATGTCCATTGGCTGCAAAAGGAGATACAATGGCTGATATCCAAGTTTTATTGCCCTGAACGTTTTGAAAAAGTGCATCCTGTAAGATTTCTGGGCTACGTTAACAATTGTATGAGCATTTAAAATTGCATTACTTCTAGAACTCCCATGTGTGCAATGCGTTCAGTTCTTTGGTTTAAAACGTGGGCCCAATTTTAGAAAGTTAACTGTACATCCAGTTAAATCTATGTAATTTCTCCAGAAATCTAGAAATGAGAGGGATATGAAATCATGCATATTTGTGTTAATTAAATGGGGTTGTTGCTGCTTATGAACAGGTCTGGGCTAAATTTACTCCATTTAAAATGCTTACAAAGAGATTTATATATATATTTGAAGGGTGCTGATTTTATCCTTTCACCACCGGATAGCTCAGTTGATTAGAGCATGGTGCTGATAACACCAAGGCTGCAGGTTCGATCCCTGAATGGGACAGCTGCATATTCCAGCATTGCTGGGGGGCTGGACTAGATGATCCTCAGGGTCCCTTCCGACTCTACGATTCTTTGAAAGCTAGAAGTCATTTCGCAAAGATACAAAATGGCCTCCAACGAGCAAGTGCCTTGTTTCATTTCTGAAAATATGTACTAAATTAGGAGTGTCTCTAGGTGAAAAAAAGGCTTAACACATTAAGAGGCTTAGTTAAGTTCGGTGGCCTATTTTGACAATTCCGCTACAAGCCGAGTGAGCTAATTCTTCACCTTCTCACTCACCTCTAACTTCTCTATGCAATGTAAAATATGACTGTATTCTGAAAGAGATACAATGATTTGAATATCTGCCTAGAGGCATGATTATGAATGGCAAAATGATTAAACTTAGATTGACAATTAAACCATCGATTTGTCTTTTCATGCTCAACTGAAAAGGGGAAACCTGTGAATGTGTATGACGCAAGACCGATCAGAGCAGTGCTGGGCTTAACTTTTTCCCAAATGAAAAGCATTGGAAATAGGATTCCATCTTTCTTTGCAAAGGATATTTTGGACCCCACTGTCTCCCTGGGATATAAAAAACTATTAGGGTGCTACCTTATTGCTACCTTATTATGCCAAAAGCAAAGTATTGCAAATAGACGTCACCATAAGAAAACACGAGAAGTCTGAACATGGAAGAAAGTGTGCAAGACACCCACCTTATTTTCGTTGATGACTCTGGCTCCTTTTAAGGATCATGTTCTATAAAGTTAGCCTAGGCTTCCAGAGGCTGACTCTTATTGTGACTGTATTAAGGCAGAAAGGTGTTGGTGGTGGGGAAGATCTGAATTATCACCCCAAATAGTTACCCCCAAAATTAAGGGCTTCAGTCTTCAATTTGTTCTTTGATGTCCTTCAAGCACTGACCAGTGGCAGTTAGCTCAGTTGGTTGAATTGTGGTGCTGATAATGCCAAGGTTGTGGGTTCGATCCCAGTATGGGCCAGCTGCATATTCCTGCCATGAAGAGAGTTGGACTCTATTATCCTTGGGGTGAAGGGATGCGGGTGGTGCTGTGGGTTAAACCACAGAGCCTAGGACTTTCCGATCAGAAGGTCTGCGGCTCTAATCCCCACGATGGGGTGAGCTCCCGTTGCTCAGTCCCTGCTTCTGCCAACCTAGCAGTTCAAAAGCATGTCAAAGTGCAAGTAGATAAATAGGTACCACTCTGGCAAGAAGGTAAACGGCGTTTCCGTGCGCTGCTCTGGTTCGCCAGAAGCGGCTTAGTCATGCTGGCCACATGACCCGGAAGCTGTACTCCGGCTCCCTTGGCTAATAAAGCGAGATGAGCGCCACAACCCCAGTTGGCCACGACTGGACCTAATGGTCAGGGGCCCCTTTACCCTTTACCTATCCTTGGCGTCCCTTCCAACTCTACAATTCTAATTCTTGGGCTGCATAGCCTGCCAGCCAGAGCAGATAGTATTTGGCTTAATGAAACAATAGTCTGAAAGCAGCTCAGTGTGTTCACCCAGCTGTTGGAACTGCATAATGGGAGTAGACCAGGCTTCCACAACCTCGGCCCTCCATATGTTTTGAGACTACAATTCCTATCATCCCTGACCACTGGTCCTGCTAGCTAGGGATCATGGGAGTTGTAGGCCAAAAACATCTGGAGGGCCGAGGTTGAGGAAGCTTGGAGTAAACCAACATCTGGAGAGCCACAGGTCCCCCACTGCTGCAGATGGCCTGGTATCTTAACAGCCTCTGCTTAAATGCTTCCAGCAAACGTCCATCATATGTCTATGGTGAAACTTTTCTGCTGGCTGATAAATTACACAAAACATAAGCAAGAAGACTGAAAAGCTGCATATGCGGATGTCATTGGGTGAAGTAAAATCTCGCTTGCATTTTCATCAACTGCGCTATTAAAAAATTATATATTGCCATCTAACATTTAGCAATCACAACCGGCATCAATATTCATGCCGATCAGAACTATCAGTTCTAGATGAGCAACATGTTGCTCAGCAATCCATAATTAAGCACCTAAATATAAGTGCCCCATTTTTCCCAGCTGCTGCGTGGCTGCAAATCCCACCGGCATCAAATGGGAGCAGCCAATGCTGTGAATCTCTGTAAATCAGGCCAAGGCAGATCATTTACCATTTTCTTTTACTACATTTTATGGTTACAAGTTAAACTATAAGGATGCAAGCCACACTACGCTTAGTAGTTAAGCCCAACTTACATTCATACGAAAAAGTAGAAATTCCACAAGAACTCAGAAAGCCAAGTGGTAACATCCCCTCCTCATTTGAAACATCAAGTGCAGTTTTTCCTTTTGTCCAATCCAGGAAAATAGGGTTTCACTTACCCACACTGATGTGGTGGGTAGTTGCAAGCCCCATATAACCCCAGTGTGTCAATTGCCTCCAGTCAATTTCATTCCATTTATCTTGGCTCTTGGCAGCTCTCAACTAAAGTTTGCCCCTTCCTGTTAAAGCACACATTGGCTGATGCAAGGTATGAATTGTGCCTCATCTCCAAGTTGCCAACCTGGAGGCAATAGGAGTAAATGGACATTGTGGCGACAATGGGACTTACTGCCTGTTTGCTTTTCAAAGTGATCCTCCCATATATCTAATTGCTGGGCAACACGTTTAAGTGTCTGTTTTGTGTTTCTGCAAGGATTTTAATTTTTTTAAAAAAATCTCATTTCAAATATTCTACACATTTTCATACCATGGAATTATGCTGGTGCCAGCTCAAGATGCCACCTGAATTTTACTGGGCTCATTTCCCTACAGCAATTCAGCTTGCATAGGTAGGGAGGCTGAAAATCGCACAGGTTGTGTAAGAGCTTTATGAGTTTTCATAACCTGAAATGTGCTTCTGGAGGCTTTCCTTCCTGTCTTATGGTTCCACCTAGTGGCCACTTTTGACTCGGAAGACCAAGAATAAATCCTTAGCATCTCTGGTTCAAAAGACTGTCTTAAGAAAAACAGAGCTGGGAAAAGCTTGAGATTATGGGAAGCTACTGCCAGAGCGGACAATCCTGGGTCTAGCATGACCAATGGCCTCAACTCTAAATAAAAGAAGTTTCATATGAATACAGCCGGTCCTGAAGAAGAACAATCCCTCCCAATCTCTAGGGAAGAGGTGGGAAACCCGTTTCAGCTGAAGGTGCATATTCCCTGTGGAATAGGCAAACTCGGCCCTCCAGATGTTTTACGACTACAACTCCCATTATCTCTAGCTAACAGGGCCAGTGGTCAGGGATGATGGGAATTGTAGTCTCAAAACATCTGGAGGGCAGAGTTTGCCTATGCCTGCTCTATATCCTCTCTCCAGGAAAGCAAGAGGCATTGTCACAGTTCAAACATACATTCTGCAATAAAGCTGCTAGGCATATTTGCAAAGCTAAGCAGGGTCCAGTACAGTTTCATAATGGATGGGGGAACACGTATTGGGATTCCTTCATTGCAAGCGGGGTGGACTGGATGATCCTCAGGGTCCCTTCCAATTCCACGATTCGAGAAGAGTGCAAAAGCAGGACTGGTGAGGGGTGTGACCCAGGAAGATTTCTGAAGGGCAAATACGGAGGTCTGGAGGGTTGTGTTTGGCTCCTGCCCATCTGTCAAATTTTGTGGAAAGATTAAGGATCTGGTCTGCCAACTAGAAAAGGTTCCACGTCCTTGTTCTATTGGTATAGCTGCTCCAGCTCTTGTGTGAGTTTCCCCCCAATCAAATTCACCTTAAACTTTTTTTCACAGAAGCTGTGTGGTTTTGTCAACATTTGATTACTGATGCAGTCACCTCAACAATCGTTCCATGATATCACTGCATCTCAGGGTCACAGATCAGATGATGACCATATTCTCACAATATTGCCATATTGCCACAAATATAGGGAGTTGGGGAAGGATGAAGTGCTGTCTCTCTCCTACTCATATACGTAGTTGCCTGATAATAACTGAAGTTTCTCCTGAGATGCAGAACTGCTTGACTTCAAACTCTAAAACCAAAACACAGGCAAGATACAAGGCCTCATTCTAAACTGGCATGCTAAACAAAGTTGTTGTTTTTTTAATATCACATACCAAACCAGCCCCCCAAATGAAACCACACATTACTGATCAATTTCTGTTATGTTGCTTATTTAAAAAGCATTTAATATTGTGCTGTATGTAAATTAAAATTGTTCAGCCTTGAAAATGTAGAAAAGTCAGTCAATTAATACCAACATTAGTGCTTGAATTTCTATATAAAAATATAGTTTGAAAGAAAGTTATGAGCCTTTTGTTTTCCTTATCATTTCTTCCATCTTATTCCATTCTTCGCTGGTAACCTAGCATAGAAAATAAAACATTTTAGATGAGATACTAACTTCAGGTTTTTCCGTCTTTGAGTTTTATGCAGACATAATGGGCACAATCAAGCATCTTTCCCCATTGAAATGAATGTGATTAAAAGCTTACTTTTGGAGGGATTGAACCCTAAACATATAATTTTCTACATTTCTGATGTTCAGGTGTGAGTGCCAGTGCTTACATTGCCAAAACAACATTATCCATGCACAAGAGGGAGGTATTAGAAGGGGGGGGGGCTTACAAACTTCGTTAAGGGGGGGGAATAGTGAAGACATAAACACCCTGAAAAACTGCCCAATGAAAACTGAGCATTGTTTGGTGACATTGGAAGACAGAGTGACAATTTCAAAAAGGCACAGAGCATGCTGTAACATTTGTTTTGCCGATCCGACTTGCAAATTGTTACCTTGGTTAGGTGATTAAACTCTCCAGCCATAGAGACGTATTCACCACCATCCATTCTAATGACCTGCAAGATTAAAGCACATTTTCCCCCATTAAGCCACTCCCAACAATAATTTGAACTGGTTTCAGTTGAACCAATATGCTAAGGAAACCTAGTACGGCCAAATAAAGTACTTTTAAGTCATTAATGTTTTCTATTTAGTAAAAACATAATGGAAAGCATCATTCAACAGAACTAGTTATGCTAGAATATCCACAAACTGCTTTTTCCATCAACTAAAGCCGCAAATAATTTTAAAGAAGTCAAATTCCGAATGAATTTGCATGGAGCTTGTCTAGCCCCAAAGAAAGCATTTAGCCCCCTCTAATGGGACCAGGTGGAAATGGCTTCTGGATCACAATATTCTAGCATCAGTAGCAATGAGATTTGGGCACCCCTAGCAACTAGAATGGTAACTTACTGCTCCGTTAATCCAACTTGCATAATCACTACAGAGGTAGGTGGCAAGATTGGCAATTTCTTCTATTGTTCCCAGACGCCCACAAGGAATTCTCTTGAGCAGTTCTTTCTCAAACACACCTTCTGGGTCCAAACGGCTGAAAGCTCCCTGAAGAAAATTATCGAGAGAAACTATTGCTTTCGGAACTACTAGAGGCCATCTGAAAATGTTTTATACTTAACAATCATGGGTAAAAGTAAACTGACTGTGTAGCGCAGATCAAGCAAGTGTCAACTGGGGAAATAATGTGGGTAATTCTAGAAGACTTGTATCTACTGAAAAACTAAATGCCATACATTTCGCCCAGGCAACCATATCACACAGAAAAATACTCCTTAATGAGCCAGAAAAACAACAACACAAAAAACCTATGTTAGATATGTATAACGTGTAAGTTAGATAATAACTGGGGTAAGTAGATAATAATTTATGCCATGAGATTATCTATGTTAGTAAGTATTTATTATTATAAATTGCATCTATAGGATAATTTTATTTTTTGAATTGTAAATATGTTATATTACTTATTGACATATATTGTTTATTATGTTCTATTTCGGGACGTGGGTGCCACTGTGGTCTAAACCACTGAGCCTCTTGGGCTTTCTGATCAAAAGGTTGGCGGTTCAAATCCCCGCAACGGGGTGAGCTCCCATTGCTTTGCACCAACTCCTGACAACTTAGCAGTTCAAAAGCACACCAGTGCAAGTAGATAAACAGGTACCACTGTGGTGGGAAGGTAAATAGCGTTTCCGTGTACACTGGTTTCCGTCATGGTGTTCTGTTGCGCCAGAAGCAGTTTAGTCATGCTGGCCACATCACCCAGAAAGCTGTCTGTGGACAAACGCTGGCTCCCTCGGCCTGAAAGCGAGATGAGCACTGCGACCCCATAGTCACCTTTGACTGGACTTAACCGTCCAAGGGTCCTTTACCTTTTTTTTAACCTATTATGTTTTATTTATTATGCTACATTGTAAACTGTCCTGTGGCCTTTGATGAAGTGGTATATAATTTTACAAAGTTGTTTTTTTAAATAGAGAATGAAGGTGGATAATGATTATATGTGCTTCCAAGTTCTATTTAAACCAGTATTTATTTGCACCTCTCCTTTTCACAAAATGGTGCTCAAGGCAGCTATGAGATCTGTCTCAAGCAGAAGTTAAATTAGGCTCAGAGACCCAGTCACTAGAGTCAATCTGATGTCTCGGCCAATTCTTTAATGGCTACAAAACATGATCATGTACCTTAGTCTTTATTGGGCCTGGTTGAATCACATTGAATCTCATGCCATATTTACCCCATTCCGCTGCAAGAGACCTAGAAATTCATTAAGAGACTTTGTAAGTATTCAGCATATAAAGAGGATTAGAAGTAAAAATAAAAATGCATCTGGGCTTACAGGTTTTCTGTTCATAGGTCCCTTCCCAATGGAGAAGAACTACACACAGAGGGAGAAAACACTTTCCCCAAAATCGGGTGAAAATAAGGAGGAAGTGAATAGGAAAGAAGGAACTCTGATGGGATGGACAAATGAAGCAGCTTCAGCAGGTGTTGGGCTAACATGAAGTGAGGTTGTCCCTAGGGCAAAGGTTGCCTTTCTGTGCTGTAACCCTACCCTGTTTGTGGTTTACGTCCACTGAGGATAATGCAGGAATTCCTGTTATGAATCATGTGGATCTGTTTTAATCATAGTTCAAGCAGAGGCAGATTTAGGACTGGTTCTGCTACTGGCTGCTGAGCCTAAGGGGCGCTGCTGGGCAACACAGCTATGGTCTGGTGAACTGAGCAGAACAGAAGGCAAGAGGCAGGGGGAACCGAATTTTGTTCTTGCACAGGGAACTGAAAGGCCAAAGTCCACCTCTGATTCAAGCACAGTTTGGGGAATGCATTCGACAGCTGGAATGCAACTCTGGTCATTTGGCTGCTTTTGATACCTTTGATCAAGTATCCTCTTGGACTGCCTAGGCAGAATGGGTATTGGGGTTAATATTTTATCCTGCCCTACCTACGGGGCCATGTCCAGAAAGCAACAATGGGAGACTGTTGCAGCATCACAGTCCTTGTACTATGGTCTACAGCAGGATACAATCTTGTCCACAATGCTGTTTAACATCTATATGAAGTCATTCGGATTTGAACTTCCGGCACCTGCTGAATAATTTGTTTACTCCAGCAGGCATTTTAACTGAAGCCTGTTAGCATTTTTTTGTATTGTATTCCTTGTAAAACATTTTGAGGTTACTGTGGTTAAATGGTATATGATTTGTTAAAATAAAATAAAAACCCAATGAAAATGAATTTGTTGAACCCACAATGGCAAACACCCGCTTCTCACTCCAATTCTAAGCTGTCTCTTTTGGGTTGGTCTATTTCAGCCTTAAGAGGGAGTGTTTAAAAAAAATAAAAATAAAAAAATGAGGGGGACGGTTGCTGACAGATTGCTTACTTGCACAGGCCTTCAACGCCAGCTTTGGCAGAAGCGCTTGGCGACACAAACCCTGACCCACTTTCTGCATAAATTGTGGTGATGGCTAGAAAGGCTGCTCCTGGAAGATGCAAGATTTAAAAAAAATAATTATATATATTGCTCTCCTTTCCAAATTATCAGTTTCCTAAAACAGGTCAAATCAACGAAGGAGAGAGACAGAGAGACAGTGGAGGCTGGACTCTACAATTCTATAATTCTATGAAAACAAAGCTTGAGGTTTTCAGGGTTCAAAGAAGGCTCCACCCCCAAAAAATCTATTTCTTGTCCAAACTGGTATTCAGTAAGAAAAGGACAAGCTCTGTCAGTCTCAATTTACCTTTTCGTGCTTTAATCAGTTCTTTTCCAATTCCCAGAGTTATATAGGCAGTACCATTAAGAACAATATCTGTGATTGTCCTCCACGCATTTGGGGAAAGACGTTCAGAAGGAGATACAAAATTTCCAGCTGCATTATTTATTATAACCTGAAAGGGAGAAAGAAAGCTTAAATATTTGCCGAAATCGGTCTTCTGCACATTTAAGATAGATAGTGGTGGTTTCAGAAATTCCAGGAGAATTTTTACAGAAAAACAGAGTGGCCCAGTTCACACATGCTTTAGCACAAATGACAAGAGTGCAGGTTCCTGGAGGGAAGATCAGAGCCATACTGCTCATTCCCTGGTCCTGCTGCCACCCCACTGCTTGGGGCTAAGGCATGGTTTGCCTCTGTGCTAGAACTGAACCAGGGCACGTGGTTTGTCTGGAGCAAGACAAACTACAAGCCTGGGTTCAGACGTAATGCTAATCCAAATTGTGGCTTAACATCAGCTAGGGAGGCAGCAGCAGGACTGGGGGTGCAGTGCTTCTGGTGACAATTTCAGTCCAGGAAACCACATCTTGGTTCATGTGTGCTGAGCCACGGTTTGGCTTAAAGGTACACACACTCTGAGTCAGTATAACCTACCAGCACCTTTTGCAACAGCAAAAGATCAGCAGCGCAGAGAAAAACCAAGTAACCATTTTGGTTTTAAAAGCTTTTGCATCAATTCCAGTATGTGTTCCAAGCAAGCAAGCAACGCCAGTCAACCACACTTGTCCTCTTGAGTTTAACTCACAAGACACAAACATGGAGATGGTGACTTTATCTAACTGCCTTTTGGCCAGTAAAAAGTATCTGGGAGCAGTGGAACACTCCATTAACAAAAAATAAATCTCCTATCCACAGCTTTCAAAACTTTTAACAAGCTAATTCCGACAGGTTTGTGATGCAAGTTGGAGCTGCAGCAAAATGTTGAAGCCGTGAGTGCTCTCATGTGGAGCTTCAGGCAATCAGCCATACCTTCTTCCAGGATAGTCCAATCTATTTGCCTTCACAACTGTCAGTAAGCACTGTGTGGCCACTGAGCATGCTCAGTCCTCACTGGGATGTGAGAAAGGCTGGGGGTTCATGTGTACACACTGGTGCCCATCCCAGTTACATCAAGGTCATGTCGACACCAGGCCCAGTTAAAGTCCACAGCTTCCTCAAAATACTGCTGTGACCTATTCCCATGGATTTTGTTCTATGGGTAGATTCAACTGAACATTACTTTTGAAAATATTAAAATCTTTCAGAATCCTTTTCAATTCATTAGCTTGCTTACATTTAGAAGGTTGGTGTGTTTTTTTAATGCACCCTGAGTTGGATTTTTCCAGTAATGATTAATTAAAGTTTTGAATTAGGATACTCACACTGGGGTGTCCAGCCACTTCAATTAATTGAGAAATTGCACTGCTAACAGATGCTGGATCTCTCACATCGCACTGAACTGCGTGGACCTGTGTAATAAACTATTATCAATATATCCACTACCAATAGCAGAAGAGAAAAAGAAATAATTAAATGTATTCTTACATACATAAAATCCCATAACTGATGTACCATTAATAACATTTGCTATTTAACAATACCTTATTTCCCGTTTTAGAAGAAATTTCTTCTGCGGTTTGTTTCAATACATCAAGTTTCCTATAAATAATTACACGTTACAGTTGAGTTTCCATTACAGCCATATACTGTACATCAAACTTCTGGGGTTTCTCTCTTAGGGTTTTGGTAAAAGCTTAGCAGTGATTCCATGTGTGATGTGGCAGAATGACAATGAAGAGCTTTGTCCAATGCTTGTCCCATTCACAGCAGATTGACTGAGATTAATGGATCTAAGTTATTAATGTTCATTCATTTCAGTGGGTTTACTCTGAGTAGGACTAGCATTGGACACAACGCAGTAAGTTCTATTTCAGACTGAAGAGGCCCCATTAGCTAAAGTGATGCTTCAGGTTAAGAACAGTTTCAGGTTAAGAACGGACCTCCGGAACGAATTAATTACTTAACCCGAGGTACCACTGTACATATAAAAATGTAAGGATGTCATTGCACAGCCCTTATCGGAGGATTTGTATTGCCTAATGGATTTGTATGAAGTTAGAGTGGGAGCCAAAGAGAAGGCAGGTTGCACAATCAAAAAGGGAGGGGCACTGAGAGGGGAAAAGTGGTAGTTTAAAACGATGGCATAAATTTGAATCAAGCAGGGATGGAGATAACGGAGAGGAAAATGGTGGTTTCAAACAACAGCAGAGGATTCAGTAAACTAGCTTCAAACAATGGAATATGTGAGGGCTTTGAATCCTTTATCTCTCTCACATGAGGCAGCTGAGGAACGGAAGAGAGAGACAAGTTTGACCAAAGCAAGAATGGAGAAACATTGAAAGCGGAAAAGCGTTGACATGGGGGTGAAGGTTAACACAGGGGAGGAAAATGGAGCTAACTCATTCTTATGAATTTAGTTCAGTCGTGTTTTTGGGCACAGTCACACTTATTTAGGTAAACAAACGGCGCCCCCAAAAGGACCCCACAGAACAAAAATCCGCTACTGAGTGTTGGTGCGGTTGTCTGAATGGTCCTTCAGTGTCAATTCACAACACACTGCTCAGTGAACTTGGATTTCTCAAATATTGCCTGACTGCTTAAAAAAACCAGAAGAATCCATTGCGCAATCCTAGGGTTGCATCCCACGAAGTTAAAATGAATGCGCCTAAGTTACCTTAGCGTCATTGAGTAGGACTAACATGTCTACCCTAAATGTGTTTGCTTCCTCCCTGTGCTCAGTGGGTCTTACTGCCAAGTAAGTGTGCAGAGGACTCCATACTGAGAAGTGTACTCTCCATTTTAAAAGACTACATCATGCAAAATGCAAAAGATGCTCTTACCGGCTTGCTATAACACACTCTGCTCCCAAAGCAGAAAGAGCAGCTGTCATCCCTTTTCCAAGGCCAGTGCCACCTCCTGTGATAAAGGCCACTTTGCCATGAAAAGTATCTGATGGCAGCATCACTTTCTGAAGCGGTGCAAAGGCACGATCAGCTTGATACATTACTTTTGTTCCATGGCTTAAATGCTGAAAAAGGGAAAGAAGATAATTTACTATGTTTTACAGGTTAATAAAACCTAGATAATTCTCAGCTATAAAGTTACTGTGGATATAGTTATTTTTTTAAAAAACCACTATTGCTGTGAATACCAATAGCAATTCTTAACATCTGTGTATAGCACTTACAAGTTGAAAACTTTATGTCATGGGTAGGCAAACTAAGGCCCAGGGGCCAGATCTGGCCCAATCGCCTTCTAAATACGGCCCACGGACAGTCCGGGAATCAGTGTGTTTTTACATGAGTAGAATGTGTGCTTTTATTTAAAATGCATCTCTGAGTTATTTGTGTGGCATGGGATACGTTTGAAGTAAGGAAGCCTGGGGGCTTTAATTAGTGTTGTGGTGCAGAGGTTCTCCACAACTACACTATATCAACCCTGTAAAGTAAATCTGATTTATTTATAAGAGCCCTTCTGAATCAGGCCTAAGGCCCATCTGTTCTCACAATGGTCAATCGGCCCATGAGAAGCTCACAAGCAGAAACTGAGCACAACAGCACTTGCCCTACCAGCAATTCCCCATCCTGTGGGAGGGGGAGAATTGACCTGAGAGTTGCTCTCTATGAACAAAGACAAAAAATCTAACCCAGCCCGTTTGAGTGAGCGCTGGACATTCATGCCACCTCACATTTGATAATAGCTTAAGAAAACAACTTTTTAAAGAAAACTGTCATTCTCAAACACTGGGTTCAAAGTTCACATTCCTGCAGCCTGATCTTATCTCCATTTAGAGCACAGGCTTCAAACAATTAGCTCTGGACTGGCCTATGAGCCTCTGAACTGAGCTCAGTAAACTGATCAAATGCTGTGGACTTCAGTATTGATACAATTCCCACTGAAACCAATGGAGATCATTAAAATGAGCTCCAGACTCTGGAAAAGTACTGAGCAAATGCCAGTTAAGCAACCTCTTATTTACACACAACGCGGGGGGAGTGTCCCAAAAAGCTGCTTCAGCCTGCATAAGGTGCTTTTTCTACTTTGGAATTTTGGAATGAAAATCTGAACAGCTGATACCCCACCCCATAAACATTGCAGAATGGCAGTGGTGGCGTTCGATTCTCTGCTGCTGGTACATCTGTTGATAAGTGGATTAATCTTGGCATGATCCTGCGAATGAACATATTTTTCAGCACCTTTAAAGGGTGTCCTATTTTATGCTGTCCTACCCGGGTTTTTTTTACATTTCACCTTTAGTTGAATAATTAAGATGCAGATATATAGATATATACACACACATAGGGGTCAATTCCTAGGGGCAGAAATCTGAGTGTAATTCCCATTTAAATGAGGTGTGTGTGTATTGTCATGTGATCGATTATGCGGGGTGGGGCTTACCTGCCCCCCCCCCATTTTATTTAAGTTGGCACCCCTGCATATACACACACACAGCGCCTTGCAAGCAGAAAACTAGCAGAACCAGGGAGAGTTGCGGTCTTTCGATGTACGGGGAAGATTTGCTCCTCCATCCGATGCATAAACAAATCACATACTGTATAGCTTAAAGGCAGATGTTTCGCAAATTTACACCACTTATTCCCGTCGGGAGGTGCGGCAAAGTTCCAGCGTATGCATATCCAGACGGAGCACAGAGCACCTTACCCGTGCAGGTGAAGGAAGCAGCCGCGGGACTAGCCTGGCCCGCACTCGGCACGACACACGCAGCACCAACGCCATCTTTCCCTACTTCTGAGTCCTCTGCGAACAGGGAATTCCTCTAAGCCCCGCCCCTCCTGCCCCGCCCCCTCAAAGTCCAATCAAAGGTGGACGGAGAAGCTGAAGGGCGGGGCTCGATGGAACGCGCACGCTTCAGCCACGCCCCTTCGGCAGAGAGGCCACGCCCCACCTCTCGGAAAACTTGAATGGCCACTGCGCCGATGTATTTATTGCCTGCAGATTTATCAATGAGCTTGAATTGATCTAGAGCTGCTTCCCCTCCAGTCCCCGAGTCAGCAATCCAACCTTTTCAAGCAGGCAGGCGCAGAGGTGGAGTCATATGGAGAGCAGGAGTGCCTTTGACCACGTGCGGAAAGCTGTCATTCCTGGCCGCTGAGTAACCTTCATACGCCTGCGTTGCCCCCTGTCCTGTATTCACCCAGGATTGTCCCGTATTTCAATGTAAAATGTTACATCCTGTAATGATACAGTTTTGTCTTGTATTTCAGGTCTTCCCTCTCTCTCTGCCAAGTTAGGGATCCTCTCCAAATGCACGTGTTCGAAAGAGTGTGTGAAAGGTCATGTATTTAAGGTAGCCAAGCACAGACAGATTTACAAATTCGCGACAAATGTCAGAGGGGCCATCCTGTTAGGCTGCAATAAATTGAAGTGGATTGCTTTGAAGTCACTTCACTACTAGATGAAAAAAAAATCGTCCACCAACCGCCCTGCCCTTACGACCCCCCCGCCGCTTAGCTATCCCATATCTAGGGATAGACTTGTAATATTTCAGATTGAGACACAGGTCTGGTTTCAACATTCCGCGAAAACGAAGGGAATCGGGAAACCGTGTCTCAACTAATTTCCTACTTCTGCTCTCTTAAGAATTAGCCTATTACTAAACTTGCTTTAAAAAAATAAATAAATAGAGAAAAGGTCACGCATGCGTCAATTGTCGGAGGGCTTCGCTCCGCTCTCTGTAGGAGGCGCTGTTCTCTCAGTCTGGGCTCTCGCGATGTCGTCGCTGTGCCAGCCTCCTCGAAAGGCGCATGCGCGGTGTGCAGAGCAGAGATGCGTCGCGTCGGGCATCTGCTCTGAGGTGGAGAAGAGACTTGGCTGGGGAAGCCGGTGAGGATACAAAGGCGAGGCGAGACGGGCCGGGCCTTCCGGCTTCTTTCCGGCTCAGGATGTGGAAGCTGAGCCCAGCTGACGAATCCGGGCCAGGTAAGGAGCGGAGCCTGAGGGGGAGGGGGCGTGCCCCTGGCAACTGGTCTCACTCCGGTTTGACGCCTGTTCTACCGCCTTCCGGCTTCTGCGTGCTGTGGTTGGTTCCGCCTGTCCTGGCTCGCCGCCTTTGGGCGGATTGGAGAAGCGGCACTTCGCCAATTATCCGATGTTTACTTTGGAAAACTGATGGGAGGTGGGCTTCGCATTGAGAGCAGGTATGGGGAACTATTGCTGAAGCACGACTCCCATCAGCCCCAGCAAGCATCGCCAAAGGCAAGGAATGATGGGAGTTGTAGTCCAGCAAAACATGGGGGGGGGGGCGCAGGTTTTCCACATCCTTGCTGTAAGGTGGAAGGGGTGGCTAAAGTCCTGTCTCCAACTCTCCACATGAATAAAGAGAAAAATCGGCGTTATACCATCAGAGGTTAATTAAAATTTGGTTGTGTTTTTCCCATTTCAGGACAGTCATACCACCTTTTAGTTGGTGTCGAGTATGTTGTCGGACGTAGAAATTGTGCCATTTTAATTCAAGCGGATCAGTCCATCAGCCGAAGCCATGCAGTCCTTTCAGTTAGTCACCCTCAAGTGAACCTTGTAAGTACCAAATGTACAACATTATGAATAGGGGAGTGGTTTGGGGTCAACCACACCCATTTTTATCGTAATTTCTGCAGTTATAGAATGTACAGCACCGCCTCAGTCAAGTCACGGATTTCTTACCGCTCCCAGATTTTTAGACCTCATCTAACAAGATTATGTTTTGAATGTGTTTTACTCAATATGTTTACCAAATGAAATCCTCCAGGTATTTGGGGCTAAGACTCCTGTGTTTAGATCTATAGTCCAAAACACCTGTAGAGCACCAGGTTGAGGAAGGCTGAGATAGAAGGTTAATGCTAGAAATAAAAAAAAATACACGACCCAGTTTGTGCATCACAATAAACTATAGATAAGGTTTGCCATCAATTCCTTTGTCTGAGTGAAACATAGGGAAAACATTTGATCCCCTTCTTAGTGTTACATCCAAACCAATAATTGTGTTTTGTTTTGCTTCAACAAACCACAACCAGTAAGTCAAGAGTAAATATTGACTATAGATTGTTATTCCCAACACACCATGATATGTGGTTTGGCTAAAATGAAGTTAGTTGCTTTTGTTGGTACCTAAAATGTTGGAAACGGCATTTCCGTGTGCTGCTCTGGTTCTCCAGAAGCGGCTTAGTCATGCTGGCCACATGACCCGGAAGCTGTACGTCAGCTCCCTCGGCCAATAAAGCGAGATGAGCGCCGCAACCCCAGAGTCGGCCACAACTGGACCTAATGGTCAGGGGTCCCTTTACCTTTACCTTTTAAAATGTTGTTATTTTTTATTTTCAGAGTCAGTCTTCTACATTTCCTGTGTTAACTTTAAAAGACACTTCTAAATATGGTACCTTTGTTAATGAAGAAAAACTAGCAAATGGAACTACTAGAACTTTGAGGTCTGGTGACAGAGTCACTTTTGGAGTCTTTGGAAGCAAGTATAGGTAAGATCAATTTGTGCTCATCTTCAAATGTTCATGGCTATACATTTTGAAAGTCATGGAATATGTCTGAGGATTAATTAGAAATAGACAAAAATAGTCATTCTCAGCTGTGAATCTTACAAAGGGTGTGAGATCCCTTGCAAATGTCTCTACTCTTAGATCATGATACATTCCTGCCATAATCTTTGCTTCTGTAGCTCTGCCTCCCTCCATTGTCTGAAGGCCTCCTGTTCCCTCAAATATTCCACCTTAGCTGTTCTGTACAGTTGGAACTGCCTCCTAGAACACTGCCATGGTGCCAACTCTTACGTTTTTCAAAATCCACCTTTTCTATGAGACCTTTGCCACAGGCCCTTAGATGCTATGCTTCACTGTAACTGAACCTGTAATTGAGCTTAAGTACATGCAACTGAGGTGGCGCTCATTGAGCCTAGGGCTTGCCAATCAGAAGGTCAGCTGTTCGAATCCCCATGACGGGGTGAGCTCCTGTTGTCCGCTCCCAGCTCCTGCCCACCTAGCAGTTCGAAAGCATGTCATAGTGCAAGTACATAAATAGGTACTGCTCTGGTGGGAAGGTAAACAGCGTTTCCATGCACTGCTCTGGTTTCACCAGAAGCGGCTTAGTCATGCTGTCCACATGACCAGGAAGCTGTCTGCAGACAAATGCCGGTTCCCTCGGCCTATAGAACAAGATGAGCACCGCAACCCCAGAGTCGTCCGTGACTGGACCTAATGGTCAGGGGTACCTTTACCTTTACCTTTACATGCAACAGAAACCACTATGTTGCTTCCCGTGTCAATTTTAGATTGATAAGCTCCTCAGGGCAGGGACCTCTCCCTGTAAAGGACCACACACACAGTTGCTATTATTTAACTAAATAAAGTAATAATATTGTGTGTTTCTTTTAACACTACTTTGCAGAATATTCTATGAGCCTTTGGTAGTGTGCTCTTCGTGCTTAGCTGTTTCACAGAAAAGTTCTTTAAGTAAAAATATTCTACAGCTGGGAGGCCATGCAGTGAATGAGTGGAAAGAAGGATGTACTCATCTTGTTATGGACTCAGTCAAACTTACAGTTAAGGTGAGTTGTGACTTTTCAAGTGCATCTGATATGCAAGCGTAATACTGATTTTTCTGAACTGTGCATTGCAGTAAAATATAGTCCTATATGCCGCAAACCGTTCTTTCATATTCCCTTTCCTGTCAATTCACTTTAATATTTCATTGGAAAATTGAGACTTCCTGGCAGCAGGCACTGGAGTATTGTGACATTTTTTGTGAGGCATCTTTGTATATGAAAGATGCTTTAACAATGCAGTCATGCACATAATTACTTGGAAGTCCCAATATGTTCCATGAGGTTTACTCTTAGAGGTGTGTAGTGGATTACAAATAGCCATTATGGAGTAAAATAAGAGGAAGTGTATTTTTGGCATTCCAGAAGATCTGGAGCTGACACTGATGGCCATGCAATGAACAATTTAATAGAAAGATAATCGCAATGAAGTTAGGATATAGGAGGGTGTGGATTTGGCATAAATCTTTGGATTCGAGTGCAGGAGTGAGAAGAGAAGTTGAATTGTAGAGAGTTAGCAAGAAAGCTTCTGTAAACATATGAGTAAAGGAGATGAGTGATTTAGAGGTACTTAGAAGTTGAGTGTAATTCAGGCTTCCTCAACCTCGGCCCTTCAGATGCTTTTTCAGACTACAATTCCCATCATCCCTGACCACTGGTCCTGCTAGCTAGGGATCATGGGAGTTGTAGGCCAAAAAAATCTAGAGGACCGAGGTTGAGGAAGCCTGGTATAATTTATGAGGCTCAGTTTGGTAGTGATGTGTTTGGGAGTGATGGGAAAGTAACTATCCTGGCAGAGTTCGTTGTTATATGGGAAGCATTAAGGTCTGCTGCTGGGAGTAATTGAGAAGGCAGTGAGAATGGTGTCCACAGATAATGGCAGCAAAAGGGTTGTAGTTTTCTGTTTTAAGAGGGTACCACTAACCAGAGGGTTGCGAGACTGGGGTGGAGAGATGTGAGTGAAAGGCTGGGAATGAGGACAGGCTAGAGAGAGTGTGTAGTGTTTTTGTACTATTGTAAATTATGGTAGTGATGATCTGCTTTATCTTTAGGCAATATGTGCCTTGATCTGTGGTCGACCGATTGTGAAGCCAGAGTATTTTGATGAATTAATCAAAGCAATTCAGGCGAAGCAGCAGTTACCAACACCTGAAAGGTAATAAGTTATAATACACGCCCTAGATTTAAAAAGGATCTGATAATTATAATTTGAACTATTATGTTCTACTATGTAGCACTTGGCTTTAAAAACTCCTGTAGTATGCCCTGCTTAGAGATAACCAGTGCTTTTTTCTGGGGGTACGCAGGGGTACGCATACCCCTAAACATTTTGTGAATCTAAGTTTGGACTCATTGAGGGGCAGTATTTCAATACTGTATGAGTAGGAAAATGAGAGTACCCTTTAACATTTTTTTTAGAAAAAAAGCACTGGATATAACCATATTCAAGTCATGTATGCTCATTAATTGAATATGATGCATAACATACATGCTATAGTTATCTATGCCATAGTGTAATTTTATACGTCATCAGATTAAATCATATGTTTACACACATTCGAAATTATATGGAACATTTATGTTCTTGAAGTATAGCAGAAACATTTCTGGCCCAAAAAATGCTCCTATCTAGGAAGGTATAGCTTCAGTATCGGCAAATTCCTGAATTGATAAATAAGACACTATAAGACAGAAGTGAGATAATGAAATATTTTTATTGTGTGGAAATTAAAAATTAATGCAATTGTACTGAAATGTCTACATCAGATAACACGATAAAATGGAAGATATATTGTTATGTATAAAATAAGTTAACAAATTGCTGAGGTTTTGGTTACACAGGGAATGCAGTGCTCGGGAGATGGGGGGAGTCCATTGGATCTATGGAAGTTTGTATTTGAAAGTGGAAATTTGTTTATTAAAAACCTAATAAAATATTTATAAAAAAAAAAAAAGAAACATTTCTGGCCCACTGTTGTCTACTGACTGGTAGCAAGACCACCCACCGCCAGCCTTCGGAGGAGCCTTCCGAAGCCTGGCGGGGGGAGGAGGTCTCTCTGCCCCACCACCAGCCTTCGGAGCAGCCTTCCGAAGGCTGGCGGCGGGAGGAGGTCTCTCCGCCCCACCGCCAGCCTTCGGAGCAGCCATCCGAAGCCTGGCGAGGGGAGGAGGTCTCTCCGCCCCACCGCCAGCCTTCGGAGGAGGTCCAAGGACAGTGGGGAAGACGCGCTGCGCTTCCCCGCTGTCCTGGAGATTTCCCTATGGGCTTTCGTCTTGCAAAGGAAGCGCCTCCAAAACGGAAAACCCTTTCATCTACCGGGTTTTCCGTCTTGCGAGGCGTTCGTCTTGCGGGGCACCACTGTATGCCATTTTGAGATCCTTTTGGTGGAATGCAAGTATTCTAATCAAATAAATAAAACACCACCCTGGGGTATCTGGAGCTGCTTAGGCAATTCCTATTTATTTGTCTAGGAAAGGAGGATTCTGTACTGGTTTGTAACTTCCCAATTCATGTCGATCCAGTGAAGACTTCCTCAGCTATGGTCTTTAACTATTTCCTCTTTCAGACTAGGTGAAGCAAAGTCTTTCCACGGTGAGGAAGATTAAGTATAATTATATTTAATTGGCAAAGTGTTGTACTGCTGACTCGTTGCTATGAGCTCTTGGGGAAATGACAGGATATTTTTGGATGTTATGCGAGTTGAATCGTCTTCATTTTCACAGGTTGCTATAGAGATATCTTTGGTAATATCTTTTGAAGTGGTGCAAATACTCTTGGGAATATGAACATTAACAAAACATTGCTTTAAAAATAAATTATATAGTTAATAATTGCCTTGGTAAAATACATCTCAATTCACAATCTGAGATCAGGTTCATGTTAAATTATTTCTGCTGATGAATAAGATTAACAGTTTAGTGATGCTTTGATCTTTAATTAAAATTAAAATTTATATTGCCTTTAGAGAGGACCTACTGTCCATATAAACTGTATGGAACAGCTTTTATTTTTTATGTAATTTGAATTCACAACTTTTATTTAAACCATTGAACTTTTTTTGCAGACAGGTTATACACAGTGGGCATGTCATAAAAACGTGCCTGTGGAGTTTTCAGATTATTGTTAATCAAACAGATAATCAAATAGGTAATCAAATATTAGGGTGCATGGTTGTGGTTTTTGCCTTTGTCCAAGACCGACTTCAAGATTGCGTTCAGCAAAGGGGGGGGGGGCTGCATAGAGAAAAAAATGAACATGTGTTCAGTGATTCCTGGGCTCTAGGACTGCATGCTACATGGGTGCAGAAGAAGCAGACCTTTATTGTTGAGCCTGTGTGCAAATGGATAATGCCTCAAGATTACTGTGTGCAAGATTATGTACAACATAGTAAACCAGCTAGATGTTGGATAGAAAGACAGATGTACTCAAACTAGGTAAGCAATGTAGAAATGAATGACAGTTAATAGTAGTGTAAAATGTAAGCTACATTTTTACAATCATTTCTTCCATTCACAGATTTTACCCTCCTATTGATGAGCTGAGTGTTAAGAATAACAAATTAGATCTGGCAACCTCTCCCATAAGAAGAACAATATTCAAAGGAAAAACGTTTGTGTTTCTAACTGCTAAGCAGGTAACTGGCACCATTCAAAGCTTGACAAAAGTAATTTAAAATACTTTCATCTACAGAGATTATGTTAATAGCACAGGTTTTGTGTACTCATTAGCCCTCCTTAAATTTTGTACACATGCAATAATGAGAAGGAGGTTTGCACTGCTTGGCCTAATGATGGCCTTCTCAGTATTGGCTGTGGAACACCCTCCCTTCAGATGTCAAGGAAATAAACAACTCTCTGACTTTTAGAAGACACCTGAAGGCAGGTTTTAATGTTTGATGTTTTAGTACATTCTGATATATCCTGTGAGCTGCCCAGAGTGGCTGGGGAAATCCAGCCAGATGGGTGGGGTATATATAATAAAATTATTATTATTATTCATGACATCCATGGACATCGAGTGTGTGAATGCACAGAGGGATCTCCATTCACATGGATTACATGTGCATGTCCAGCTACTCTTTCATAGGTGCCGTTTTGCAGATGTCCATGCTCAGTGTGCAGATGTTGAGATTATGTCCCTGGGGGTTGTGATGTTGTGAGTGGAGCCACTGATGTGTCCATACTTTTTCTTATAAAAACTTGAGCCCCTACTATTTATTTGCCCAAAAATTTTTTTCACTCAAGTGCCTCAAAGTAACTTGAGCAGTGAAAAATAAAAGTAACAAAGACATTTAAATTAGATTATTCGATATATGAACATTTGTAACCAAGTTAAGGACTTTTGTACTCATTGGAGCTCAGAACTTGACTTTTCAGTCAATTTTCTACTTGTCTTTATTCAGAGTCATCTATTGAGCTGCATTCATGTTAACAAAAGGCACATTGAACATGCAGCTTTTAAAAGTGAGCAGAGAACTGGCTGAAAGACCACCAAGGGCTTGTTCTCTGATTGGAAGAAGGTCTTGGGCTTGCCCACTTCCTCCCATGTCTTCGCCCATTGCATTGCATGCACCCACATGCATTACTGTGTGTACAATGTAGTGTCCCAAGTGGGTACTCTGGCATTTTTTAAGAATGCAGAACCTGCCTGACTCTTTACTATCTTGCTAAAGGAACTCAAGTTGTATGATATAAATCAGGGATGGGGAACCTGTCACTCTCCGGATGTTGCTGAACTGTAATTTCCATCAACCCCAGCTAGCAATAGCCAGCAGCATTTGTAGTCCAGCGACATTTGGAGGATCACAGGTTGCATATTGCAGTTGATAGTCTTTGCAGACAAGGTAATATGATAAAATGGTAATAAAGAAGAAACCTTTGAAATAGTAATAAACACACCTGTAACATTCTCTGTATATGCCATTGCATTTATTGTCACTTGTAGAGTCCTCATATTGGTTACATTACGTCTTAAGTTATGAAACGGTATGCTTATTATAGAAATGTGTCATATTAATGTGAGCTCTGTTCTTTGAACCTTTGGGCTTTGTATTTAATTTTAGTTTGCAAAACTGAGTGCAGCAATTAAACTTGGAGGAGGAGAAGCGAAACTGATAACGGAGGAAGCAGAGATTGTTTCTTCTTTGGTAGCACCTGATATTTGTGTCATTGAAGTAGGCTTGACAAACTCTCAAGGATCCATTTCTGACTTGGACAGGAAATGGATGGATAGAATCACAGCTGTCTTCCAAAGGTAGGATTGCTGAAATATTAGTAATTGAGTACTGAGGTTGTTTTTTTGTTGTTGGAGGGGCATTAAAACCATAACGGATACAAATAGGGTCTGTAAAGTATGTGTGCATATCTAATGTTAAAGTAAGTCCATAGATTTCTATCACATGCAAGAAACGATTGTAGCTGAATTAGAATAAAAAAAAGCTCAACAACTTTGGTTGGCCCTTTGGTTGGCCCCGACGGCCCTTCACTTCATCAAATCTGGCCCTCTTTGAAAAAAGTTTGGACACCACTGGACGGTGGTCCTCCAGATGATGTGAATTACAGCTCCTATTACCACTAGCGCTTATGCTGGGGTTTGATGGCAAACTGGGTTCAGTCACCTTGAGATGCTTCAATAAAATGCAGTATATACATAGTGATTATAAATTAACAACATCTGGAGTGTCTTCCAGACTTGTTATACATGTGCAGTCTGAATATGAATGTAGGCAGGAAACTGCAGGTTAATAGAATTAAATGTTTCACTGACAATTTCCCTTGGGCCATTTTATTTATTTAAAATATTGTTAGCTCACCTTTCATTATAACCCAGCCCAGAGTCTTTATTTTTTAAACAAACGCTGATATCCATCCCTTGCCAATTTACAGGTTGCATCCTGCATGATAGTCTGTTCCTTTGCTGTAATGTTTTAGCATTATTTTCCAAGGATGTTATTTGGTGAATGACCTCCAGTTGTTTTTCTGACAGTGTTTTATTTCTAATAGGAAGCAATGGAGGACAATAGCTGAGGCAGAAATTGGTCTAGCAGTTATTTTTTCATCCACAAAAACATACTGTAATCCTCAAACTCCTCTAGATGCAGGTAATTTTTAAAATCTATTTTTAAAAATCTTTGTTCAGCATTTTTTACTTTTAAGGAACTGAATTCAGCAGACAGCTTGAAAGAGGGAGCCTATTATTTAAGAGTGCTTTGTTTTAGGATTACAGATAGCCTTATGTTACTGATGACCCTACATTTTTTTGCTTGCAGATTTAACAGATTTTAGATAGCTTTCAATTGGAAAAGTAAAAAGCACCAGTTTTAGTATCCAGTTTTGACAGCAAATAAGCTGAATCTCACTTTCATTCACTTCCATTTTTTTCTGCAGTATAACTCTGTAACTTCTTTTTCTAATTAATTTGCTTATATGGGAGAGGCCAGAGACTTGCTCCCAATTCATTAGGTATGGTTGACCGCTGGATAGTATTAGTTCTGGATTAGCCCTTAGTTTTAGGATGCTCAGACGCCTCATGCAATAGAATTTTAAGTAAGAGGATATACTAGATTTTAGGTTTTGGTATTAAATAGTCAGGTCAGGTTTTTAAATTATATGACTGGTTTAATGTCTTCAGTTTGAATGTTTTTTTTTTGGCATGGGATTTGATGAAAATATAACTTGATGCTGAATGTGTTCATGGTGATCTTAATGACAATATGCTTGTATTTATTTTTTTATAGCAACAATAAAAAGCCAGAACCTGCATAGAAAACCAAAAGTATTTAAGTTACATTGTAAAAATACTAGTACGGTGGAACCTTAGTTGTTGAATGTAATCCATTCTGGAAGACCATTCAATGTCTGAAATGTTCGACAACCGATGTGCAATGAGCGGTTGGAGAATTCAATTGAAAAAAGCATTCCGAGGCATGTTTGAAAACAGAAGCAGTTACTTCTGGGTTTTTGGCGTTCAGGTTCCGAAATGTTCGGCTTCTGAGACACTCGAAAACCAAGGTTCCACTGTATCGAAGAAGCAAGATGGGGAGATAAATGGACACTTCTTAATAGGAAGAGTTGCACAAAAATATATTTTTGAATAATATTTGTCTGAAATGGCATGATTTATATAGTTTTAAAATGTTAATATTTATTCTTCTTTGCTGCTTTTAAACTGCAGGTGTAAAACCTACATCAGCATCACTTGTTACAGGACCAAACCTTTCTCAAAGTGTAGTAGATGAAACAGTAATGCCCACCATTGCAGCATACGTAGCTGACAATGAAATGGACCAACTGATGGACACATGGTAATGTACCAGCAGGAGCTCTTTTGATTTGCTCTTTCTAAATATGGCTTCATGATGAAGCCACAGTTAGTCTGACTGTGATGCCTTTATTTTCACTTGAAAATTTTCATCATATGCCAAAAACTGCAAGGGTAGATTCTTGAGTTTCTAATCTTCTGAAGTTACAAAAGAAGGGACTCCTAGTTTATGGAGCGTAACTTTCAGTACTGCATCTGTCTTTTGTAAAAAAATAAAAAAAGAAAGCCTGCTGGAGTTTTTAAGGCAGGAAAAAACCTGCAACATTTCATGTAAACACACTTCAGTCATTTTATTTGTATACTGTTTTTCTGTGTACATGCACTCAACAAAACAGTGTTATTTATTTCATTCATATTCCACCTTCTTCCAAACAGTTCAGAGGAGTGCAGCCCACACTCTAGCCACTGTCCAAGGCCAGCCCAGGGTCTTGTCCAGTCAAGTGTTAGTGGAACCCTTGACATATAACTTCAGGGTATATTACGTACACACAATTGGGAAATAGAGCAAGACTATCACTAGCCACATTGTGCAAAATGGGGTATGTTTATTATAGATGAAATGTGGGTGAGGGGAGAATTGCAGATGGTGGGAAAATCAGAACCAAAGGTAGCCATTTCTCAGCATTACAGAATTAAAACAATCCTATGTGTTTGCTCAGAAATGCATCCTGTTGTATTTACTTGCTGCTACATAAGTACAGTGGTATCTCGGTTCTTGAACGTAATGAGTTCCGGAAGACTGTTCGAGTTCCAAAATGTTCAAAAACCAAGGCAAAAAGGCTGTTGGCAAATTCAGTTGAGAAAATTGAAAAATACACAGCAGAAGCCGTTTGACTTCTGAGGTGTGTTCAAAAACGGAAGCACTTACTTCCGGGTTTTTGGCGTTCGGGTTCCGAAATGTTCGTCAATGGAGACGTTCGAGAACCGAGGTACCACTGTATGCATATTTAGTGATTGTGGCCTATATCTGCTGAAATCCTTGACATCAATGAGAATGCATGCTAAAATAATAATAACAGTATAATCTTATGCATGTTTACTCAGAAGTCACACTGAATTCAGTGAGCTTACCCTTAGTAAATGCATTTAGAGCTGCATTTTAGATTTAGAATATTTAGGCTGCATTCCTACATACACTTATCTAGTAGTAACCTCTATTGAACTCAGTGAGGCTTCACTCTGAGTAAGCATTTATAGCATTGCACTATAAATCCAGGAAGATTTACCAGTGATATGGAAGCCGCTTTGGTGACAGAACTGTTTGCATCTTCCAAACAATGAACAAAGGAATGTTTCTGATGACTGAAGAGTGGCAAATTAGGATCTTATTTCTGCTCTTAAAAAAAGTCAGCTAAAGTCGCAACAAACTTACAGGAGGCATCTTGATAGGGATTAACATGCAGAGGCAGTGTTGAACTCTCTGTAGTCAGCTGTAGCTTTGGAATCTTGCCTCTGCACCATTTAGGAACTAATAGCTTGCTGATCAGAAGGTGGAATTTGCTGATGCATTTGAGCCCTGCATAGGAAGCTCGAGGGAGGAGAAAGGTGGGCAGAGGGACAGGTGGAGAAAAGCAAGAAAGTGCAAATAGGATAGAAAGGAATCAATCAATCAGAAGGAAAGCAAATTAGTTGGTATGTACCAGATGGAAGAAAAAAATAGTGTCTGGAAGCATTACTAGAGTGTGTGCAGGTGTGTGCTGCTGCGCTTTTGAATTTGTTCCAGCAATCCCTACTGATACTGGTAGGTAACATCTACTTTGCAAAGGAGCAGATTTTTCTTCCTCAGACCCTGCCCTTCTCCTGCAGTTTTGTCTTGCCACTGCAATTTTGGTGGGCAAGTTGAGGAAGAGGGTGGACGAAAGCAAGCAAACAATGGAAAGGGAAGAAATGGTTTTCCTTTTCCTTTCACTTGCTAAGTGTGTAACCCACCCAGGATTAGCAGAGCAAACTCATAGATATGCAGCACCAGTGACCATTCCTTTTGTTTGCAAACATACTTACTAGTGCTTTGTACCCAAGTCCCTTTAAGGAACTAACAAAGATGCATGCGCCCATGCAGGGGAGCTCAGCAGCTGCCATTCTAAAATGCAGTTACTACTATGCCTCCATTTCAGGGTCCTGGTAGGGAGGAGGGTGGCTGAGTGAGGATGAGATCACTGAGGAGCCCATCTGAGCTCATGGACCCTCAGCCAATGCCTGATTATATCAGTCGCTGCCATCAGGCCTGTTACTACTCCTATAGCAGATGATGATAGAGAAATTTCAAATTCCTCGTAGCTAGCAAGAAATTCTCATCTTTAGGTGCAACCCATGCATGGACCTTACAGATACCTCACATTTCTAGGGATCAGCAGAATAACCAGAAATTTGAGAAACGGATTATAGATCATGTAATGTATGGTACAGGCTTTGGTCATTGACTTAGTATTTCCTGCTCTGACCTATTACTTTTCTCCTTGTTTACACAGCATGGAAGTGTCAGGAGAGAACAGAAAGAGAGCAACAACTCCTATCAGGGAACAAAGGAAAAAACCTTACCCACTGGATATAACTACTGTTAATGAGACTCCAGCAGGAACTGGCACTGTGAATGTTGGGGCTACAGTACCCAGGTTGAATGCAAGGCCCGAGACTAACCAGAGTAGCCTTTCGCCCTCTCCCTCTAAAATGTCAGGGAATAGGAGAAACAAAGAGGGCGATTCACAGCAACAATTGAATTCAATTAAAAACTACTTCCAGACAGTTACCAAAAAAAGGTATGTTCACATAAATCTCTTGCAGTCAGGCTAGTTCTAATATTTATTCCCTAATTTTTGGTCTTTACTTAGCTTTCAAAGATCTCAGATGTTTCAGTTCCATAGTTAACTGAAAATATGTGAAATCCTCTCAAACAATGCATATTGATAACATGCTGGCTCCAAGAAGCTTTGCCTGAATAATGCTAATCAGTGCTACATTTTAATTTTAAGTTTGCTTATGAGTAAGCTACCTTTTGCTGATTGCTCCTAAGGATGCCATCACGATGAATCCCATTTGAAATTAATGACACTACAGTGCACAGTTAAATGCTTGCTATGATTATTACAAGTGCCATCTGAGTTGTACTTGATAGGATTCAGTCTGTCTAGGTTCATAGCTATTCATCATAAAGATGAGTAGTGAACAAGTGTGTGTTTGTGATCTTTCTGTGTATATCCATTTGTGATGTTCTGCTTGTGCAAATAGGAACTAAGTGTCCCTTTCCTCCCTCCTTTGCACCAGCAACATTTGCTCTAGAGGGTTGGGAGACCAATCATGTTCACTGGCACGATGTTAGGTTCTCCCTCAATCTGAAGAGAAAGTCTAAAATGCTTTTTTTTTCTATTCAAGGGAAAGGGATGAGGTTGAAGAAACATCACAGTCTAAATATGCAAAGATAGAGGAGAAGTCATCACTGGCTTCTAGTCATACTCAGCCTGTAACTTCTTGGCTGTGGGAAAGCAAGGCAGGAGGATCTCAAAAAGGGCCATGTACCTTGGACCAGAACACAAACAAGTCCTGTATAGGTGGAAGTAGAAAGTCTATTGCGGAGACTAGCCAGTTAGAAAATAATAATAATGAAAGCATTGTTGCATCAAAAAAGAGAAAAGAATTGGAAGACTCAATAGAAGACGAAGCATCGTTAGAACTTGTCTTTGCAAGCCAAGAACTGGATTGGGAAGACGATATAGGAAATCATGGTGAAGGCAGTACCCAAGGTGCAAAGAAGAAAAGGAAATTGGAAAGGAAAGAAGAGAATTCAGATATGGAGACTGGGAGACTTCAGGTAGTGACATTTTTTTCTGTCTCATACACACACAAACACACACACACACACAGAGAGAGAGAGAGAGAGAGAGAGAGAGAGAGAGAGAGATGCCATAAACCACAATTTTAGACTATTAGCATAAAGATAAAATTATTTTGAATTTGTATCAATAAAAGAAGGAAGAATATAAATGCTTTATATCATTTTACAGGAGGGATAACAAGGTGGATATAGATTGTACTCAGACTTCTGGAATTTTAGAGGGTGGGCTTCATAGAACTACTCTTCAGATCTGCCAAAGTGGGGGGACATTTAGAACAGGGCCAAGCCACTGATGGATTAAAAATATATTTGGTAAAGAGGTATCTGAAGAAGTGTGCATGCACACGAAAGCTCATACCAAGAACTAACTTAGTTGGTCTTTAAGGTGCTACTGGAAGGAATTTTTTTGTTTTGGTAAAGTGATTAGCTAAATATTCTGTAACATGGTAAAATATTTAAATCATTGATTTAGAGCATCAGGCAGTATCAGTAAATATCCCCTTCAGGTTGAGATTCCTTTTTGTTGCTTTCACCATTTTTTGTGTAGTTTGCATTTCTTCCTCCCCAGCCCCCAAATGCGTGCATATCCATTCTAGCATACTCAGATTTCCCCATGTGCTTCACTTGAGGGGCAGCTTCATGTACTTCATGTTTTTGCACACGCTTTCTTGTTGTAAGGATGGAAGCCACTGGGCACAGAAACTCCATGTGCTCATTGAACATGAAACAGATTTTTCGATGCAATGTGCCTGTTTCTGCTAGTGTTGGCATTTGGTATACTCACACTCACAGTGGAGAGAGAGGTTTGTTTTCCTTTAAAGCTTTTGTTTTACTTTACAACTTTTACATGGAAGATCTGTGATCGCCTAAGGTTCAAAAACAAAACTAGTCACAATCCACTGCACAATTAAAAGCATTTATGTCCCATTGAAACCACAGGTTTATGTATGTTGAAGTCTATATTGAATTATGCTGGAAATCACAAGTGTGGAGAATGCAGTTGCCCTCAAGACCTGCTTGCAGGACCTCCCATAGGAATCTAGTTGATCACTGTGATAACTACATTGTGGACTGTATGAGCCCCTGGTATGATCCAGCTGGGTTTTTCTTACATTACTATCTAAAATAGCTTTTATCCATTATTATTTTTTTAATGACCTCTCGTGAAAACCTACTTTTGTAGGGTCGGAATTGTTTTCGGAATAACTTCACACTATTCTCCTAGAGATTTTTTTGTGAGTATGTACTGACTCTTTTACATCCATCTTTTATTGTGCTGCCACAGTAAATCAGCCACACTGCTCTGCACAACAGTAATTTTAAAGTTGCTCATTAATGAAAGCGATTATTTCTTCTTTTATACTTTAAAGCTGTGAAAGTATTTCACTTGGAAACCCAAGAACTAGGTAACAAGTCAAGTTCTGTTTTTGCAAGCTGTGACCATAAATAAATTCTGCTGAATAGAAGGCTTCTTTAGCTTGGGAGAAACCATGCTGAAGAACTCTTTCATTCAGAGTAATTTATTTCAGCTCTCTCGTGTGGGAGCTACCACACACTTTGACAGAAGAACCATTTGTTATTTCCTCTCTTTGAGGAGTAGTCAGAGACAGATGAGTTCAGCATTTGCTAGCTAGAGTTCAAGCAAGTAGCTTTCAACCTACAGTTTTCAGGCTCATTCTACTGTAGTGGTATAGAGTATATGTTAGACACTTAACAATACCTTTTGTTAAACAGCAAGAAAAGAAGCAGTCGCATCCAGTTTTAAACCAGAAACAAGAGAAAAAAGAATCACCAAGCTCTGCAAAGAATGACTCCAATGTAAGGAATATCTTCATGTTAATGTTTTTTAATGTGTATTTAATTCTTGCAATAGGTAATGTGGTAGGAAATGCATTCTTTTAAATTAAAAAGATATTCCAACATTGAGGCTAGTGACATTTAGTTTTTTGAAAATCTATCTGAAAAAAATAGCATCAAGTAACTTGTAAAGTTGTCTTTAAACTATTTTGTTAGCATTCTATTTGTTTCCTTCCCTCCCAGTTGAATTGAAACTATCAAACTTTCACTGTTTTGTCAGTGAACTAGGAAATAGACCCATTTTCCTATCCTACTTTGTAGGAGGAACAGGCAATTTTGTTGTCATGTAGAAAATGAGTGAAAGGTGTGAAGATATTGAATGTATAAATTGATGCAGATATTTCATAGTTCATTAAATGGCTATAGGGAGATTTTGGTTTTCCTTGAAGAAACTGATTTAGTTAGAAAAAGTTAGGAAATTTTTTCAAATACCATCTCAGAAAATAGATGACTAAGTAGAGTACCTGGAATCTTATGATGATGAATAAATGTTTATTGTAATAAACAATCTTGATTAGAATAACCTCAGTAATTGCTCTAATTCTTTCCCCCCTCCTAAATAAGACTCCTGATAGATGTGCGAATGACTCTAGCAATCTGCCCAGCAGGCTCCTACTGACTGAATTTAGATCATTGGTTGTTAGTCAGCCAAGGAAAGATGGTGGTTGCACTGCAAAAATAGATTATGGACATCTGAACAACTTTAAAAAGTTCAAAAAGGTTGGTACATGCTTTTAAACTCACAAGAAGATATTACTTAGAACATACAGAAAAGGTGTAAAAATACAGTCGTACCTCGGCTCCTGAATGCCTTGGGAACTGAATGTTCCAGTTTTTGAACATTTTTTTGGAAACCGAATGTCTGGTGCAGCTTCTGCTATTGTTTCCGGCATGCCTGTGCAATCAGGAGTCGCGCCTTCATTTCCAAACTTTTTGGAAGTCAAATGGACTCCCGGAACATATTCCGTTCGACTTTCAAGGTATGTCTGTATTAGCTAAATCTGACCATCTTCTGGTTTTGGTTGGTTGGGTGTGTCTTTTAATCTAGAGGTTTGCAGTGCAGTGTGGGGGAATAGAGGACTGAATTAAATGTAGTCCTAAAAGCTATTGCAAGGGTATCTTGAAGCCGAATGCTTCTATGTTTAAATTATATTGCACTCTTTGGGAATGATCAGAAATTGGTATTGTTATTGTAAAAGGACAAACTTAGAGCAGATCAGTCAGAATCCATTTGTAATGTTGTTAAGCTTGAATACAAACATTAAAGATATACACTTTTAAGTGGATAATTGTATTTATAACTGTATTATATTATTCCTGTAATGTATCTGAAACCTGCATAGATTGTATAGTGCCTCCTGCTCTACAGCCCAAACCTAGAATGAAAGACTAATATTCAACAACTGTATTTAATGTATTCTGAGTTTTCTTCAAATGATAGAATGCAATAATGACAAAGGGCATCCTTGTCTGCTTCTTTGCAGCTGAATTGAGTAAGTAGCTGTCTTGGATTCCATCTTTGCATAGTGAGACTTGTAAATGCATTGAAGCCCCAGTTTGAAACCTGAGTTAAATAGAGTTGAGATTAATACATCTTTCCATTTCACAGGTAGCTTATCCTGGAGCAGGACAACTTCCATACATTATTGGGGGATCGGATCTGATAGCTCATCATGCTAGAAAGAATTCTGAGATGGAAGAATGGTTGAGGCAAGAAATGGAGGTGAGGAGCATGAAGTAGTTAAAAGCAAATAACCTGCAACCTTGGCGTTATCAGCACCATGCTCTAACTCAACTGAGCCATCACAGTCATGATCATGAGCTGTAGGTCAGTGTTTCATACACTGGCTGGGTGAGAGGCTGCATTGGGAGTGGAAGATTGTGGAAAATTGGCTGGAGACCACTTGAAAGCGGCCTCTTCCCACTTTCCCCACTCCCACTGCAGCCCCACTGTCCTCACATCCCTGGCCTTTTTGTAGGATCTTCAGAAGAGACCCTTTGGCACAGGGCAGGCAGTATGCAGTGGGGCGGAGACGGTAGGGAATATCCCTTGTTTCCTTGTGCTTATGCAGTATTGGATTCCACCCATTGTATTTATGTGTAAATGCCTGACTGCACCCAAATCATGCTGGTTTAGAGCAGTTCATATTTGGCAGAAGTTCTCAAAAGAATCATTTATTTTTCTAGGAACAGAGTCGCCAAGCAAAAGAAGATTCGCTTGCAGATGATCTCTTCAGGTGAGGGTTCCCTTCCTCCCCATAATGGACTCAAGGGTGGAATCTACACACATACAAAAATGTTCTGAAAATCCTTTTTTAAAAAATGTTTTTAAAAACACATTGGATTTTCCATAAGGCTCGCCATTGCCATCTAGTGTCACATTGTGCTGTATATTGCACTTAAAATGTTTTATTTGCAACTATATAGCTGAGTCCAAGGACTCATTGTATGTTTGCTCAAACTGCATGTGACTGTCTGTTCTTCCCTCCAAACAAATAACAAACTATGGAATGGACATAGCTAGCTTTTCACTATATAAATAAATACACCAAATCAATACTTCATCAGAGCAGACCAAAATCAGAATTAAGAAGCAAGGACAACCTTCCGCCCCATTTATGCTTCTGGAAGGAAAACCCAAAGATGAGAATTTTTAATTAACATTTTTTTAGTGGCAAATTTGATAAGTGACAATAATTTTTGCTGCCAGATGAAACTGCTCTTGCTGTTGGGTGATAATAGGCAGGAAGCCTCTGATCATATGATGGAAACTTCTACACTCAGTCTATTGGAAATCTGAAGAAGCAGTGTGCATGATAATGCATGGCTCACTGTGCAGCAATAGACTGTCCAGAAAGTATTGAAGTAAAGTAAAATGTTAATTCACCCTGGATTAGTCTGTTTCCATTTGTGTGTTCCTTGGCAAAGGCCACTCTGCTTGGGGAATATGTCATATCATAAGTATTTAGAGACCCTTGGGTCAGTCAGTCCCAAATTCCCGCTGGGCATGTCGGCACCCATTTTGGGTCTGAGACTTAATGACAGAAGAAATGTCTCTGATACAATCTGCACATGTGCTCACATCACCATCAGAGACCCTGTTCTGTGTTCTGCCATCAGAGGTATGTGGGCCTTTTCGGTCAGTCTGATACTTAAGCTGTAGACTGTCCTCCCACACTGGCCCCATGTGGCCTCATCACTGCTTAATATTCAACAAGAAATATGACTGTTTCAGCAGTGGGTTGCATTGTTGCTAATGGATTTGAGATTCAACTGCTCCTTAATGGTTTTATTTATTTATGTTCCAGCTTCCTTCCAAGCTCAGGTTGTTGTGACCCTGCAACAACCCTATGAGGCAGGTTGGGCCAAGAAGCAATGACTGGTCTATTGACTCAGTCAGCTTCATGGACAAGTTGCAGGTCATGTGACTGTGTTTTCAGTTTTACTGGATTTCAGAACCAGGCATTTATGCATTTTTTTTGTTCCATTTAGATATGATCCCCATGTAAAAAGAAGATAAGGTGTGCCTTGAATCAGACCTACAGTAGAAGAAAAGCTTGCCTGGCCCTCTGGCAATAAATTGCAACATCAGAGTCAATTTTACGCTGATCATACCTCTTGAAAACCTGCTTTTCATATTGAAGAAAGGATGCAAGACTTTGAACGGTTCTTCAAACATGTTACAGCTAGTGATGGATCCATGCGTTATCTGCCCATTGTGCAAAAGACTGGTCTAGGCCGACTTTGTAATCCTCAATACAAAGATAGCATTAAAATTCAAACTAGAGTACAACTTAAGCCATTTAACCCCCTCCTAGGTTTTGCTGCTCTGGCAGTGAATAAAAGAAGTATCTCTTCCATCCCTGACACTACAGTGGCTTCATGCTTTAATGGCTATTGACTCATGTTAGCAACACTTGGGAAATGACATTATTCAATAGTACTTCTGGCATTCAGCCTTAGCAGCATGCCAGATATTAGGAAGCTGAGAGAAGAGAGACCTCCCTCACTTGTCCTGCCATCACTGCCCCTGTTGGAGCAGCAACAAAGACAAGTGTAGGGGACAGAAACACGGGAGGACACAGAAAGGTGGTTGAAGGAGCATTGGATATCATTGGGAAAGTTGCAGGAAGGATCAAACCTTGTTGTACTACCAATGAAATCAAGACCAAATAGGCTCAGAACTGGATTTGAAAGGGCCCAAGTTATTTTCAGACTTTGAGAGGGAGGGTGCAGAGACTTACTAAGGGGAGTTTGCCCATCGATAGTTATAGCACACAAAGCCTTTGAAATTCTTTTTCAACTTGCATTCTCTATCCCAAATTTTGTTTTTATCAAAGCAAATAGGTTTCTTTTTTTAAAAAAACCACACATTTGTTTTAACCTATTTTTTGCATGGTATGATGACTATCAGAATTGTCAAATGGCAACACGGGATTTGTAACATGAGTATTGCTCACTTCTGTACCGTTTTGCATCTCTCAAACTGGCTTTGATCCTTTTAGTAAATTATTAGTCTTCGTATTGATGGGAAATCTTTTCTTTGCTTCTCAGAATTTTGATGCTTACAAAGACTTGTACCTATTGCCGATAGGAATAAGAGCAGCTGTCCTCAAATTAGTTTATTTTGCCGAAGTGGTGTTACATCTGTTTGGTGCCTTACATGAGACAGGGTGCTATAGGCCCAAATCTGCCATACTTCTGTTAAATCAGAGGAAAGTAAAATGGATACTTCTCCCCAGATGTGTCCCATAAACTCCTTAGATTTAGAAAAGTTTAGTATCAGTTTGACCATCTCTAGCATATACTGCATGTCTGCTCCCATGCATGGCTTAGCCAAGCTGGTTGAAACAGGTAATGCCTTTTAAGAGTCTAAAGCAGGCATCTCTCCACCCAATGCTGTCCAGATGTTTTGGACTACTATACCTATCTGCCTCAGCCAGCATGGCCAATGGTCTGGAATGATGGAAGTTGAAGTCTGAAGCATCTAGCAGGCAGCAGGTTGGGGAAGGCTCTTCTGAAGAATGCTTATGAAGACTAAACATTTGCTCCATGCTTCCGGTCAGTCCATGCGTGCAGTCTAAGCAGTAAGCCTTTTCTGGGGATAATTTTTGTGCTTAAGTACCCATACAGAGCACTTTCCCTTGAATCGAAAATAGAGAAATCTATTTGGGTTGCAGCTGCTTGGTGATTTCCCTTAAGAATAACTCTTCTCAGAAACACAGGTAAGAATGACTGGTAAATGCTAATAAAGTATTCTGTACACACATAATTGCTTGGTTTGCAGAGTATATACCAACCCGTAGAAAAAGATATACGGCTGCTAATGATGTCAAATATTTATTAGTCAATTTCTTTCATAAGCATGAACTTCGAGCCCCCCCTTCTGATCGGCAAGCCCTAGGGCTCTGTGGTTTAGACTGTGGTTTAGACCACAGTGCCACCTATATCCAGGTAACTCTTAGCAGCACCCTTAACGTGGCTACCAAGTTTTGTACAAGTAGATCAAGTCTGTAGCCATAGACACATTTGAAAAGAACTGGGTTTATCAATCTATATTTCTCTAGCCTTAAAGTAATAACTGATAGTTTCCCAGATCCTGTGCATGCAAATTTTTGTATGTAGTAAAACCTATTAAAAATAAATACAGTGGTACCTCTGGATACGAACGGCATCCATTCTGTTACTTCCGGGTCGCTGCGGAGCGCAACCCGAAAATGCTCAACCTGAAGCAACTTCAACCTGAGGTATGACTGTAGATAAATTTCAACGTCTAGCCCTTGTTTTGGAGATAACCTGAAATACACACACAGTATAGGCACTGACAATAACAATTATAGTTGCTAAGCACTGGAGTTCAATGTTTACCACCCCCTCCCTATTGCCTTTAGAAATATTACACCACCCCAATTTCTACCACACCCCTTGGCAGCCATTATCTCACTTTCCACCATTGTACAAAACAAGGGAGATTAGTTTAATGAGTTGCATATTTTATTAGCACAGCATTCCTTGCAGGTGTGGCTAAATCACTTCCAATTGACCAACACTGAATTGTGGCCAGCACAGTGTGCAAGTTGCTAGCCTTAATAACCCAAGTGTAGAAAGGCTACATTTGCCAGTTTAAATGACTAGGCCATTTCCAAAATATTGTGGCAGCTAGCACATTTTAAACATTTGGGAAATAAATTATTAAAAGCAGATCTCAGCAACAGAAAACCCACAGCCAGCTATTCAACTTGTCAGAGTCTATTTGACCAGGAAGTATATGACAGTACTCTCTGCAACTATGTACACTTCCTGTATGCTGGACTTGGTTCTTGCTAGCTCAAATGCTTACACATTTACCTACTCCATTTTAGTAAGTCCTCTCAAATTACTGAGAAGGTCCCTGTAATTGATTGATGAAAGCAAAGTACTATTGTGTCTACTGACACATTAGAATTTTCCACTAAGCATGTTATGTCTAGATTTTGTGTTTTGCAAGATGTCTAAATTTATTAACCTGTAACTAAAATGTGTGTTTTTTTCTGCTTTAGCAACAAGTCTATTTTGAAATAAGTTGATCTAAAGTTGTCATCATGCCTTATATTTGAATTAGAACTGCCACTAATAGCTGGAAAGAGGATTCCATCTTTTTAATCAGATCAAACCATTATAGTGAAATTACTTCCGCCACCTCTACACAAATCTGTAGAACAGTGAACTAGAAAATTAGAACAGTATTGAGGATGCTGTTCTTGGTGTTGAGCCTAACTCAAACTGACACTTAAGCAGGTGCAAAAGAAAGTCTTCCTTCATTCCTGGGTGAAAATAGGCCATTTGGTGGTATTCTACTGTGTGGGAGAAAGTGCTGATCATTGCCTCAGTTCTGAGAGACCTGTATGTCCAATTTCAGAAACTGTTCCTACACTACTGATGTGGGGGATTCTTGAACTAGTACACACATGGATGGGAAATACTATGTTCTGTAAAAAAAGAAGCAAATTACATACAGCCATGACACATTTTGAGTTAGATATCCTTTAAATGCTCTGTTAAAAGAAGTAAGTGGAATAACCTTCATTACCAGAGACATGTAGCTTTCCGTTCACAATTCTCTGACCTAGGGAGTTTCAAGATGTCATGTCCTTCTACATTAATTGGGTCTTGAGTCACACATGTGACTTCCATTATTACAATTTTTCAATTATAAATTATTGCCTCCAAGGATTTAAAATAAGGACTGTCAATTTACAAAACCAAATCCTTCTAAAAATATCAGCAACTGACAGCTTTTCCTGCCCTAAGTTAATTTCCACTTACATAAAAGCACTTGCTTTCTTGGTATCACCTCAGTCAATTAAAAAAAAAAAATTCACAATCTAGAGGCTTATTTTGAAAATTACCACCAATTTAACAACCTGCAATCCGTATTTAATTTCATAGCAAAGCACCTTTGCAAAGAGAAGCTTAACATTAGTATCTGGGTGGTTGAGAACTATCGACTTAAGAGGCTAACGAGACTCATGTAACTTGTTTAGCTGCGTCATGTGTTGCAAAACAGCACATACTTGGTTGTTTATATTGCTTTCATTAGTGAATCTTACCCTTTTCATTCCACTTGTGGTTTTATCAAAGAGCCCTGCTCTTCCTGGCAATAATAAACTGAGAACACTACAGTGTGAGTGCAACACCACAGACAATATTACACCAATATTATAGGGAGATTGTCATGGGCACAGCCAGGATTTATTGGGGGGGGGCAGGCTTTATTCCAGGGAACAGAACCTCATTTAAGTATTTTTATTGGTTTATTTGATTTAGAAACATTTGCAAGATCCTAAAACTTTCTGCACTACCAAAGGCTTGGAAGAGGGAATATTAGCTGGTATAATGCTGTATTCTGACAGAACAGCGAGCAGATAAAAGTACTCCAATGAATTAGCTTTGGGTAGTCCTTATTCTTTTGCATTTATTGAATTATTTCACAATTCTTTTCAAAGGTAGTTTGTAGCAAAATACACAGCAGCTATCATTCAGATGCATAAATGCATTTGGGCTTATTGGCCCATTTTCCCTTGATCATAAGACAAAAAACTACCAAATCTCCACTCTGCTTTTTAAACTGCCCAGGCTTAAAAAGTGATTTGCTGCTCAGAAAGGGATCTCTACAGAAAACAAAATGCCCCCAATTTATCCCAGTATAATCACAAGCTCTATCAAGAACAGTGTGTGTTGCCTCTTTGGCTTACAATAACTTAACTTGTATGTGCCTCTGAGGCCTCAGAGCTTGAGTTCCAAGTCCAAGGGCTAGTAGGCTTTGTGTAAGAGAGAAAAGGCAGCTTAGTTTTTTTAAAAAAACCAAACCCAAAAACCCTGAAGTTCTCCATATGCATTTGGATTTTAGTTTACTGTTCAACTCCCAAAATGGTAAACTGGCAGATTTGCAAAAAAGGAAAAGGAAATTTGAACTTAATTTTGTACAACAGTTTAGGCTTCTCATGAAACATGAACCCAGAAATACTATCGTATACTGCAGAGCACATAAGAGAATAATCTGAATTACTGCAAGTGTTTTCCCTTGCTAGGAGTGATTGTGGTAGAGCAATCCTTGTCCCCTAAATTAAACACATTGCTGTTAAATTATATTTTGATCACATTTTTTCATGTTTCCTCCATTGTGAGCAAACATAGGTTTAAAAGTTCTCTTTAATGAATCAAACCCCAACAGTTAAACAGTCTGCATGGGGAAGCTGACTAAGGAAACTACTGAAGGCAGGCAGGTGTGATTTGTGTGTTGAAGGTGAGGAAAAACTGCTTACATGCAGAACTGACACATATACACAGGGAATGCAGCTAACAGGCAAATCCAAAGAAAGTATGCTTAATACCCTTTGAAATCAAAGTTTCAGAACTTAAGGTATTCATAATTCACATCATTTAGTAGTGTGTAAGGAACCACGTCCTTTTTCTTGTGGTTTTTATTGCTGCAGTTCTTTTAATCAAGCTACGTTTATTTCATCATTGTTGATCTGCAGTAATGAAAACTACAGGTGTTTCCCTGTCTTTACATACGACATTGGAACATGATGTGCATGGTAAAAAGCAATTTCAAAGGGACCTAAAGGTGAGTTTAGTCATCTCTGGACTGGGCTGTGTGCGTCCAATCAACACTAAGTTCTGTTTGAGACCAGAGAGATCAGGCACATCTTGAATGTTGAGAATCCTGTGATGCTCAAACTGAACAAGACTTCCATGCTGAGCTGTTCTGAAAATACCTTTTACAAATAAAATTCCTGTGACAGAGCAGGTTATTCATATAAAACACTTTGTTTCCAAGGCATTAATGTTTTTACTACAGCAGTAAATCCATTACGTGATCCCTCATAACGATGTTACATAAGCAGTACTTCATTTTACACCACTGTAGAAGAGGCTAGTGTGCTACATTTCATATGGCATGCCTGCATACTTATGACAACTGCTTCCAACTACCAACTGTGCTGGAATATCAATCTGGAGTATCATTTAACTGTTTCCGTTCGCAACGATCTTTATTTTACAGGCCATTTTAAAAGTTATAAATACTTCCCACAACAACCAAGGGTAAAATAAAGTACTTGCTGCAAATCAACTGCTGAATATTTTTTTTGCTTTGTCTTAAAGAAAAGCTTCTATATTTCAACCATGGTCTAGTTTTATATAGCAAAACTATTAGTTCATGAGCAGAAACCATTTTTCTCTAGAGTGGTAAATATTTTCTCATCAGCGTACAAAACCAAATAAAATCTGCACGACTTATAATCATTTACGGTTTCTTTTAACTGGAAGCAATTCCAGTAAAAACAATTTTTGTACAGGCTGGAATACTGTAGTCTCATTCTCTACAAGGCAATGAAAGTATGAAGAACACTTATGGATAACAAAAACAAGGCTGCCAATGACTAGATGTTATGGGTCAGTTATTAGCATATGCCTGAAGTTCCTTAGATGATGTCTATGGCTGTTTGGTTTAGGGAACTCCATCTCCTTCTCTTTCAGCTATGAGTTGATGCTTCTGCTTCGCGACCAAATGCCGTGTAATGCCCAGTGCCCCCCCTTTTAAAAAACGTACAAAATTGTCTCCAATCAGTGGACCTACTGCAAAAAGATTGGGTTCCTTTGTGCACTCATATGTATATGGATCAATTTCAATAGGGTTACCCTTGCACGTAATTGGTTCATTTGGGTTATGGCCTATACCCTGGCCTTGGCCCTTCAGGAAGCATAGGTTAGGATGAGAACCTATTAACACTAAGGCTACAGAGAACTTTAAGATCTTCTTCAATCCAGAGGCACTCTGCAGGACACATTTCATATCTGGCTGAAATGAAAGGACCCGATGTTCTGGAAAACTGGTATAAGCATGGTGCAAATTATAGTCTGTAGTGACTGAGTGAGTGCACATCATATGGTAGACCTTATGGTATTCGGGGTAAAGCTTTTTAGGCAACTGTTTGAAAATCAAACTTGGATCAGTAACCCTCCTACGGAATGCATGAATTACAGGGATGTTGTTGTTATAAGCACACAGAACTGCATCAGCCGCTGTAAGTCCACCACCTATGATCAAGACTGGATCTGCTTTCCCACATAATATTCCTTTGTCGACAGCAGCACCAAACTCAGATATGGAATGCAGAACGAAAGGAAAGTCTTCACCTTCTACTTGGAGTCTGCCAGGAGAATCAAAAGTTCCAGTGGCAAGAACAACATTCTCAGCAAACAAACAGAATGGCACATGAGAGCCATCCGCTGCTCTCTGATAACCTCTGATTTCCCAGTTTCTCTTGATCAGTATAGTCTGTCCACCTTGCTCTTCCAGTTGCAAATGCTGTGGCAAAACATCTTCACTCACTTCACTTTCATCTTCATGGTCCTGTTCTCGGTAAAGCCTTGAGACAGACGTTATGTACGTGTTTTCCCTGAAGTTTTTTTCAAGGCCCATGACTTTAACATAGTGCTTGTAATAGCTAGCAATTTGCTCTGGCAGAACTCTGTCACACTTTATATTTCTGAAAAAGATAAAGATAAAATCTGATTATTCACATTTAGTTTATTGTTCACCACCTCCTTAAACTTGTAATGTGACTGTACGGCCATATTCAGGTCAGATTGCTAAAGAAAGAATTTTCAGCTTTTGTATTAGATCAGTACATTTGTTCTTTCTTTTTGGCATGATTTATTTTTTTAAATGTTTTCACTGCTTAAACTGGATTTGTTTTGCCCCAACAAGCCAGGATGATTAACCAGCATGAATGTATGCTTTGTTGTTGAGATATGAATCCTGGCTTTTTATGGCAAAATAAACCTATGAACACGAGTTTGGACATAATGCTAAGCTATCACCTTGTTTCCCTGCTCACACGGGGGAGACGTGAAGCAGAAGAAATGGTGGCCCTGCATCCATCTTCAGTCTAGTATAGTATGGGTTGTTAAGCAAAGATTCTTGGCTTTCTGTTATATGCAGATGCAGACAGTGGCTCTCAAAGCATGACGTTCCAAGCAAGACACAGACATTTGTGAGTGATGGCTCAAAGTCTTTTCTGACTTTTGCATATGCACCTGTCAACCCCATATTGCAATTAAATAAAATAGTATTTACATTTCCAGCCCCTGTATTGAATGGAAGAGCTGTAGATCATATGGAATACAGTGGTACCTCGGGTTACATACGCTTCAGGTTACATATGCTTCAGGTTACAGACTCTGCTAACCCAGAAATAGTGCTTCAGGTTAAGAACTTTGCTTCAGGATGAGAACAGAAATCGTCCTCCAGCAGCACGGTGGCAGCAGGAGGCCCCATTAGCTAAAGTGGTGCTTTAGGTTAAGAACAGTTTCAGGTTAAGTACAGACCTCCAGAACAAATTAAGTACTTAACCTGAGGTACCACTGTATATATAACAATGTGAGGCCATATACCTGAGGTCCTACCCCAGGAATGTATAAGAGCTTCTTGTACTTTTGAAAAATAGATCACAGAAACATTGAAACTTTTGATTCTCCATCCACTGACAGAAGCAATTTCCCCTCCATCAGTCATTACAAGAATGTTACAGTCCTCACCTTCGCTTGGTAGCAGTCCAGTCTTTAAATGTGTATCCAGGTAATTCCATCCAATCTCCAAAACTGATAGTCAGCATGGAACCTTCCATATTCTATGGAAAAGAAAATAATACCAGGACAAAATATTTAAATTTTGCTTAAGGTCATCTCATTCCACCTACCTAGGAGCAAAGTTAAATTGTTAGGCTTCATTTCATAACAAACAGAAAAAAGATCCCATAAATCATGTTCTAAAGGACCAGTCTATGTGCTATATTATCAGCTTTGCAAAAAGCTTCAACTTGGCAACTCTTCTTATTCCAGTTGTAATGTTTGGAACAGCTTGCCATGCACATCTTCAGGACAGCATGGTGTTTCAACTCCCAACCATCTGCTGCTGGTATGAGAACTCCCCGAGTGATCCAGAGGATCCCGACAGCAAATTACACTAGACGTTACAGCTAAGGAAATAAAGTCAGGAGGAAATCTCCTATAGCAGGTAGCCTACAGCCTTTGGCCTCATTTCTAGCCTTCCATGGTCTATTTTGCCAACTATGCAGCCCCACAATATTCACAAAAAAAATATTACTAAAAATGCCCTCAGTTAATTGTGCAGGATGATAGTTCTTGGGGGGTGGGGGGGGGTGGGAAGGTGATAAATGGTCTGTGCTATGTTATCATTGCATTGGCCCAAATAATCAAGTGATGTAACTTCACTCTTAGGCTGTAAGCAAGTAATGATTCGTTTAGAAACATATATACCTCCATAAAATCTAATTCAAGGAGTGTAACACATACAGTGGTGCCCCGCAAGACGAATGCCTCGCAAGACGAAAAACCCGCTAGACGAAAGGGTTTTCCGTTTTGGAGGCGCTTCACAAAACGAATTCCCCTATGGGGTTGCTTCGCAAGACGAAAAAAATCTTGCATCCCCCCGCGGGTTTTTTCCGCCCTTTTCTTAAGCCGCTTATCAGCTGTTCCGCTGATAAGCCGCTTAACAGCTGATCGCTGGAAGCCGCTTGACAGCTGTAGCGCTAATCCGCTAAGCTGTCAATGGGCTTGCTTCGCAAGACGAAAAAACCGCTATACGAAGAGCCTCACGGAACGGATTAATTTCGTCTTGCGAGGCACCACTGTACCTAGTTTTCTACAAAAGGCAAGCACAAAAATGTAAGCCTTTGGAAGTGAGAACAAAGATCATTTGCAAAATAGGTATGTAGTATGTGAAGCTTTTGGGAATTCTTTACACATTGGTTTATTCATTTAAAATATTAAGACACTCCCCATGATGTAGCGCCAAAACATGAACCTCTTGAAATGGGTACATGCCACAGGACTTACAACCAATCAGGAACAATGTGTGGTAGGTACCCATTGTTCCCATAGCCAACATGTAAGGTGAAGTTCTCTGATCAAGTGTGGTTCCAACAGCAAAATGGAAAAAGTTCTCACATGCCAAGCACCACCAGGTGGTCCTTTGCCAAGCACCATATGAGGGATATAGTGCTCTGGTTCCAGTTTCCAGTCAAGAACAGGTGGATAGTTAAATCCAAAGTCAGCATCAGGATGAAGCAGTGTGTCAAAGAGAACTGCAACAGGATTCGAAGAGCGTCCTTCTAGACCTTCCGCCAAGTACTCCAACTCCTAATGTGAGAAGACAGTTTTAAACGGCAATGTAACTTTCCCTTAGAATATAAAATAATGGGCAGTAAAAGAGTTTTAACTCTCTATACCATGTTTCTCAGGCCTGGCTATATATAGATATCAGATGTACCAAACTTGTACTAGTTTTATCCCTTGGTTTCCTGATCACAATGAGTGCAAACAAGCTTCATTATGTCATCTGGCTTCTCCCCACGGATTACACACTTAAACCCTTGGGAATTATTTTAATGGAATCAAGTTTGAGCTGCAATTGATACAAGGAATTGATAGAATGTTTTCTGTATGTCATATGATTAGTCTCTTTTTAGCTGATGAAAAGAGACTAATCATTTGGGGAAGTCCAAGTGGGCTTCATGATGCCTAAAACCATTTTCAGCAATAGCTCATCTCTGTCATATCACTCATTAGAGTGATGTATACTGAACCCCATCAGCTAAGTTCACAACCTGTGGCCTTGCAGGTGTTATTGGACTCTTGTCAGAGTTCAATTGGCATGGCCAATTGTCAGGGATGATGGGAGTTGTAGTCCAGCAACACCTGGAGGGTCACAGATCTCCCTTTTCTGGGCTTCTGCAAAAATAAATCTGTTAGTCTTTAAGGTGATAAAAGTCTGTTGTTCATGGAACACAGGTATATTATTATTATTAATTATTATTAATTATTATTATTATTAATATTATTAATATCCCGCCCTCACCAGCCGAAGCCAGGCTCAGGGCGGCTAACAACAATAAAACAGTACAACAGTACAACACAACCTAACACTCTAAAATCATTCATTATAAAATTAATTCAAATCAAGCCACTGGCAACCATTGGGCCAGAGCTCCGCGAAGATTGCCAAGGGAGGGAGTCAGGCTGTGCCCTGGCCAAAGGCCTGGTGGAACAGCTCTGTCTTGCAGGCCCTGCGGAAAGATGTCAGAGTGCCAAACAAGATATATTTTGGAGGCAGCTCTTAAATTTTAAATACACAGGATTGTCATAAAAAAATAATTGGCATTTTGGATCCCCAAGTCCTATTTGACACTGAAAAACCTGAGAAAAGCAGAATACTTTGCTTCTACCACGATGCACAACAGAAATATGAACTAATTTTTCTAAGCCAAGAGTATGTAATTGTATATTATATATGTAATGCACTTTTCTTCCAGTCCTGATATGCAATTAAATGTGTAATTTCATAATTGGTAGCTTACCTGATCAACAATAGAAAGATGACTAGATTCTTTTAATTTATTATGCAAAATAGGATTTGGATGTTCTGTTGCAGGAGACAAATATGGCCTGTATCCAGACAGCATGTATGAGAGGCAAATTCCCGATGGTCCATTACCTAATGGTATTTTAAAAATGATATAAGATTTACTAAAGTTTAAAATTATATCTTGTAATCTGGACCAAGATAATGACCAAGATAAAGACTTTAAGGCATGAAATCAAAGACATGCTTATCTCCCCCTCATTGCAATCAAGGAATTTAAAAGAGCTCAGCTTTTGCTATAGGATGCCTAGTATTTTTGCAGATATAGTCTAGAATATTATTTGCCAAGTTTATTACCTCAATTCTGATCAATGAATTTCTGACTCTACCAATACTGCTCTGCTTATTGGTTGCTAACTTTCTGAATAGTGGCAGAAGAGCTAAAAATCCCTTGTGTCCACACATATTTAGCTAGATAATCAGACATGTAAAGTAAAATTTTACTTTTACTGTTAAAGTGGAGCCAGATTACTTTTTAATTTAATGTGAAGTTTCTTGGCTTTTTGTCAGCTTTTTGGGCTGATATACAAATTTATTTTGCAATATAATATAGTTTTAATTAGTTTATAGGTAATTAGTTGTTGATAATGTAATTGCTTTGAACCTGTATTTGATTACAAATCTGTGTTACTATTTATTTTGTTACTTTTTACAAAACAAGTTTGTTGCTATTGTAAATTGAAGGAGTGTTATGGGTGGGTGGGGAAGACTCTTTTCCTAGCATCGAGATACCTTGTGTTGTGAAAAGGCAGAAAAACCATCTGCAGCACTTTGGAACAATATTTGCATAGCATCATGTCACCAAAACTGATCTTAGGGCAGCATAGAGCCTCAGCTATCGTAAAATAATAGTACTTCCTCCTTCAACAGTATAATCCAAACCACTTTCACTTCTAGGTTAACATCTAATATAAAACTTTCAACATCTTTGCAGGCTACATATTTTATTCCAATTACTGTATAGCAAGGAATTTGTTTCACTGTTTCATGGTTTTAATAAGTCCCAATTACAGATATTCTCCCAGTCACCAAATATGGAGACAAAGCTATTTTGCCATTCAAAAACTGGCCTCCCAAGTTGTTTCCTCCCTGACCCAAAGTAGGAGGGGCAGCCAAATGGAAACAGAAAAACAGCTAAGGATGAAACACTCTACTCTCCCTAAAAGGTGGAGGTGCTTGAGTCCTCTCATTTTGATTACATGAGTTTCTATGTTCTTGTTGTTAGATACTTTTTAAAAAGTGCTTAATTTTTGTTGAAGTTCTGTTCAGATACAAAAAGATAAAGCACAGGTAAAGGTAAAGGACCCCTGGACAGTTAAGTCCAGTCAAAGGCGACTATGGGGTTGTGGTGCTCATCTCGCTTTCAGGCCGGGGGAGCTGGCATTTGTCCGCAGACAGCTTTCCGGATCATGTGGCCAGCATGACTACATCGCTTCTGGCACAACGTGACAGAAACCAGAGCACACGGAAACACTGTTTACCTTCCTGCCACAGGAGTACCTATTTATCTACTTGCACTGGCGTGCTTTTGAACTGCTAGACTCATAATCAAATAGACATGATACAAAAGGAAAAGGAAATGGGGAGCGGAGAGGAAAGCGAGCATTAGAGCAGCTGCTCCTTTACAGACATGACCAGGTTGCATGTAACGGGTATATAGGGCCCCAAAGAGCTAGATTCAGTGACAAGGAGGTACACTTTGGCAATTCCTATTCTACTATACAACATTAAGTTTTCCCCAGTTATGAAGGAAACCATTGTAGCTCAAATATTTTTCCAACAGCATCAAATCACACTATACCTGTATAACATGATAACTAGAACTCTCAATTATATCACAACTTAATAAGCAGTCTGTGATAAGACAAGGTTGTTAAGTTATAATTAATAAATTTCAAACACATTCAATATTTTAGATTCTTATTCATATACTGAAATTCTGAGAATAACTCACCTATTACTACCACTGGCAAACTCAGTGGTGGGTCCACAGGTAGAGTAGCTTCTTCTAGTAAGGGCATTGTTTTAACATTTGTCCCAAAGCTGTCACCAAAATACTGCACTAAGGAATTCAAAAAATGTCCTTCGGTTTCAGGGCTACAGTAGTTTCTATTTAAAAGGAAATAAATCAGTTCATCACTACAACACATTCTTAATAGAATAAACTTAAGTTAATATAAAGTCATTGGCCTGATGATATATAAGCAAAAGAAAGTCTGTCAGCATTTAGGAAAATTTCAGAGTTGCAAATCCACTTTTCCTTTTCTTAAACTGATACTGCTATTTTGGAATCCTACAAGGAAAAAGTAGGGGGTTTTACCCATATATATTTACAAAAGGACAGAGGAGCGTGCATGTTGAATGACACAGATTTCTTTTACTATAAATTGTCTGATACAATTTCTATAACTAATAATCAGAGGTAACTGGTCATACGAAGCTATATTAATTTTTTGATATATTAACTAATGTTTGTGACTTGGATCCTTACTTTCTCTTCTACAGAAGGCTCCTTCTATTTGTGTTTTGAACCCAGAGGACACATCCACTGGTAGAAGGGAGGAGGTGTATTTTGTTGACTTCCCCTTCCCCCCCACCTTCCAGATGGTTCCTGAATCCTCCAGGGCACATTTTGGTGGGGCACCTGCAAGGGGAATCAGCAAAAAATTGCCTTCTCCCTTCCACCAGAGAGAGTATCCCATGAACTAAATGCCACTCAAAGGATCTTTGGATCAAAACCAAAATATTTATTAAGAAGAATGTATGAATTGGTTCCAAAATAGCTTCTAAGAATAAGTCATTGCATAATCTAAGTGCAATGCAAGCGCTTCCTCAAGAATTTAAATGGAAATGTAGAGTTCTGCAGTAGGTTCCCTCCCTCCTCCTACAATCCAGGAACCTGCCAACTCTGACACTAATTGTATTTCCCATCAAATCCACCTCTAAGCTAATATTTAAGTAGGCACTGCTGGCTCTAGGACTGCTTTTGCACAGTCCTACAGTCGGCACATGTCAGCCTCAAGCATTTTCCTTTCTTTGGTAAAGCTCATATAACCTCATCCAGAATACAGCTGTCTGCCTCCCTGGAACCAAAAATCACACAGGACATTCATGCATGCAAACATACTTATATGCAGCTAAAGATACAGATTAAGCTTAGGACAAACCCTGCAGTGCCATACATGTGGCAAATTCATGGTTAAAATAATAGAAACCATGGATAATTGGAACCAATTCTATGCTTGCTGTCAACCATCAGGTCATTTAAATGGCTTAAATATAGGCACCTACGGTACTCTACTGCAGAATATATCTCAATAAAGCTTAATAGGTTCCCCACATCTCTGTTGTGGCTACAAACTAAAGGAAGCTATGTTGTTTTGCAAAACCACAATGTCTGCACGCTGACAAGTGTACCTTTTTCTGCTGTCCTCCCTTGTAATCTATGAAGTTTTACATTAAAGGCTAAAGGAAAAAAGTATTTATGGGTTTTTTACAGGCATCTGTGGACAAAAGGATGCACAACTAGATGGGCCCCAGGTCTGCTCCAGCAGGACTCTCATTCTGTTCTTACACCAGTAAAAACCAGCATCAATAACACCTTTTCTACACTATACCAGTCTATTACAGTTACACATTCATCTTCACAGGAAATATCTTCAGATATTTAAAATACAGGATATGACATAACACAACATCTGTTTAAAAGAGTTTGTTAAATATATGGCAATTAAGTTATGCTTGCTTATGCCAAGACAATTAGAACAATAGCACTAGCAAATATTCCAGGCAGCCACCTTACACCAAACACCACCAGAAATTACAGCAGAAACTAAAATGCAAAGGCTGCACTGTAACCCACAAAACAAATGACTGCATATCCTTTTTGGGTGGTGTCAGCTACTCTAAGTAACATCTGAAAGATCCCTATGAAATTTGTCAAAAATCAGAAAACCATGATGAGGTATTCAACACCCTTTCACAGTTGACCTACTATTTACCCATAAATTTAAATTTCCAGAGATACAGGCTATGAGTTATGGGCATTGGGTAAAATTATTTATGGCTCTACGATAGTCTGGGACTTGAAGTCTAGGATAGCCTAACTTTCTGAAGACATTCTTTTACCAGTTGACTACCAGTAAGTATCATTTTGCTCCATTCTATATCCATAAATTTAGCCTGCAACTGTAATATTTAATCAAAATCCAAAATCAAAAGTGAAGCAGCAATGGGGATGATCAGTGCCTAAACAATGGTAGACCTGCAAATAATCTTACCTACAACTAGTTTCATCATGGAAGAATCTCCAGAAGTGAAGCGTACCTTCGTCTCTAAAAGCTTACACTATACTGAACGTGTTAAGTCTTTTTAAGTGCCCCAAGCCTCTTTTGCTGTTTTATTCATGGAAGAAAGATAGAATACAAATATACCATATACACAAACAAGTGAGGTGCCGTGTGTGTGTTTATATAAAGGACCCCTGGACGGTTAAGTCCAGTCAAAGGTGACTATGGGGTTGCGGCGCTCATCTCGCTTTCAGGCCGAGGGAGCCGGCGTTTGTACACAGACAGCTTTCTGGGTCACGTGGCCAGCATGACTAAACCACTTCTGGCAGAACGGGACACCATGACGAGTGCCAGAGCGCACAAAAACACTATTTACCTTCCCAGCGCTGCACTACCTATTTATCTACTTGCACTGGAGTGCTTTTGAACTGCTAGGATGGCAGGAGCTGGGACAGAGCAACGGGAGTTCACCCTGTCATGCGGATTCGAACCACCGACCTTCCAACTGGCAAGCCCAAGAGGTTCAGTGGTTTAGACCACAGTGCCACCCATGTGTACACACACACACACAAAACCATGTGTGCACATAAATGCCATGTGTGTTGCAGAGAGGCGATTTCCAAGCCTACCTGCCCGTCATGCAACAACATTTCAAATCACGACCCATCTTGGCCATTCAGAAATCTTCCACCGCTGCCGTCATCATCATCATCATCTATGGAAAGGCGATGCTCCTTTTCATGTGGCTCATTTAGGTGGGCCTTTGCTTTGCCTCCTCCCATCCCTCCGTCCTTAGCATCATCAGCCAGCAATACACCTTACCTTGCACACCTTCGCCTCTCCCTCCCTCCTCAGCACCACCACCCAAGTCCCCGCGCGCCTCCAGGATGCTCTTCAAAGCACCTCACCTTCTCCCTTCCTCCGTTTACAGAGTGCGGGCACGCGCGCGCGCGCGCCCCCGCCCGACCCCGTGACCTTCCTCCTTCGCTCCTCCATCTCCTCCTCAGTGAAGTGCAGGCCGGCTGGCCGGCCGGCTGAGGAGGAGCAGCAGCAGCAGCAGCGGGCAGGAAGGCATCCCGCGCGGACTCCCACATCGCCGGCTCTGAGAGGAGAGGGAGGAGCCGGAAGAGAAAGGGGAGGATGGAAGGAGCCTTTTCTTTCTCTCTCACCCCCCCCCCCCCGCCGCCGTTCTCGTCCCCCCCCCCTTGACCCACAAACCTATTTCCCTCGGCCGGCCTGGCGAATAAGCGTTACCTGAAGTGACCGGCCAGGGAACACCGGCAGCACCAAACCGTCATGAGGGATTAACGGGGGTTGGGAGGGGGAGGGGGAAGAGAAGAAGCGTCGAGGCGGCAGATGGGGGATGTGGCCGTTGCTGCTGCTGCTCTTCCTCCGCCGCCTCTTGTTCTCCCTCCCGCCGCCGCCGCACTGGGGGCCGCTGTCGGCCGGGCGCCTCTCCTCCTCCCGCCTTCTTGCCTCACATGCGGCACTAGGCCAGTCACACGGGAGCGAGGGAGGAGCCTCCGCGGCGGCGGAGGAAGAGGAGGGAGGCGCCTCAGCCCCCCGCCAACGCCTTCCTCACGGTCCTCCGCGGAGGAGCCGCTACTCCGAGGGGGGCGGGGAAAGGAGCACCGCTGTCCCCAACAACGGCCGCTGCTGCTGCTGCTGCTTGACGGCGGCACCGTGTGATAAGAGATGAAAGTCGGCTGCGGGCGGGAAATGATGGGGGTTGCGCAGTAGATACGCCGCGCACATAACGAGGTCACCGAAAGTTGGGGGGGGGATGAATCGGGGTTTATCGACGCCTCGTTGGTTGCCATAAGTGGCACAGTTTCCTTAGCTTCTGTCCCTCCCAAAATAAACTCGACCGGATGTCACCGTCTCTCTACACGCGTCTTCTTTTCAGCACCCTCTTCCCCATTTCCGAACAACATTCTCACGTGTAGCCACGCGGAGCCTGAGGGAGCCGGTGCAAATACTGCTGCTGCTGCTGCTATAGTTTTACAGCTGAAATGGTGGTCCTTATCATTTATGATTTTCAGTTTCATACATGTCAATAATTTTACAGTCATTTTGACATTTCAAAACTCGACTTCCTTCCCCCTCTTTCTGCGGTTACTTAATCCCCCCCCCCGCATATTCCAAATTAACATTTACTCATTTATTCATTTGCTTTAAATGTATACTCTTATAAAAACTGCAGGTTATTACAATAATCCTGCCAATGTTCTTTTCTGTTTACAATTTATTTGTAAACATTCAATAAACCATTTCCATTCTATAAAAAGTTTGTTATCTTGATTTCTCATTTTTCCGGTAAGATTCGTCATTTCTGCATATTCCATAAGCTTTTTGTATCCATTCTTCTTTCACTGGGACTTTCCATTTTGGGGCAAGTAAAATTCTTGCTGCTGTAGTCACGTACATGAATAAATTTATATACTGTTTGAGTAGTGCTGTCCCTATACTGTAATTCCCAAAAGGATCTTTTTAAGCACCTTTATCTCTTTCGCATTGTCCTGTGCAGGTGGGCTTCTGGGTCCTGAATGTCCCCTGCCTGACATCTTGTGCCTCATTCCCAGCTATTAAGTGCTGGGGTGCGGGGTGAACATCAGCTGAAATATCATTAACAGATAACAGTCAGTGCTTTTCCACTAAGTAATTTGGGTTGTCAGTGGGGCTTCGTCCCACATGTGTCAGATGACACTTAGTGGAACCTTTGAGAGAGGAAACAGCATTTAAGGTGAAGGTTGTGTTCCCCACCAACTCTCACCATTTCTGACTCCACCACTTCCTGCAGGATGTGTGGGTCAAAGACACTGGGCTGCTGCGAGTTCCTCAGCTGTCTTGCACATATTAGTGCAGAGATAATCACAAAAGTATACCCATTACAGAGGCGCCGACTCCATGGGGCCTGAGGGGGCCTGAGCCCCCTCAAAAATTCGTTTGGGGGGGCTCTGCCCCCCCAATAATTTAAGAAAATTATTAGTTATATTATGCTTTGTAAAATCACAAAATTATGTTGGTATTTTTTATTTTCCTTGTTTGACGATAGTTACCTTTTAAAATACATTCAGTAATGAGTTAAAACAAAGCCACTCCCGATCTAGAGAGGGGGTGGGGTTGCGGGCTCTCGACCCATCAACAATCTCGTGGGGCTGGCGTCAGCCCTGCGAGAAGCGGGGATTCCCCCTAGCTCATTAATATTCACCGCCCACGGCGGCAGCCAATCGGCTGCCGCAAAGGGCAGGTCCTCACAGGTTCACTTAAGGTCGGGGCAGCCCGGGGCTCGCCCCTTTCGTTCCCCCAGCAGCAGCGGTTTGGAGGTCTTGGGCCTCCCCAATATTTTTTATAAGTCGGTATGGGCCCCCGCCCCCCCAATATTTTTTATAAGTCGACGCCCCTGATTACAGAAGCTTTAACTATTCTGCCAAATGCCAAACCAATGATCAGAGAACTTCTAGAACATCCCACTGCTGGTAATGGCTCCCCCTCCCCAATTTTAATCGTGATCTCCCTAACTTTTGTCCTTCTTGGAGCGATGCAATCACCCAATCACAAGGTGGTTGTGTAAAATTTAGCATTGATTGTGAGCTTTTTAAATAAATTGTATCCTAGTGGGGGGAAAAATCTGTTAGATGCACAATTATTTAGGAACCAACACCAGTTCTTGACCAAAACTATTAACACCACCAAAGTATATCACATTTGCATCTTCCCTGGATCATCTGGATATCAGTGACAAAATAACGAACCAATTGCATTAGCATTTTACAAGCAAGAGGGTAGCCCTGCCTGACAAAGCATCTCAGATGTCATGGACTGGCTGTACGCAGAGGAATGGTGGGAGGAACCAGCTGAGGAACCTCCAAGGGAAGAAGGCTCAAAGCCTAGGGAGTGGTGGTGGGATGGCAATGAGCGATCAGAAGAAGAAGACAGGGAAGAAGGTGTCAGAAGCTGAAGAGGTAACTGAGCTGGGAAAGTCTTGTGTCAGAGAGAAGTCCAGAAGAAGAAGGGGAGGAGTGAGACGAAGAGGTAGAGATAAGTCAGGCTGGTATAGAAGCACACATCTCCCCCTCCTGTAACATGCTCCTCTCCTCCCCCAGTCTCCTAGGACCAAGAGAGGCATAAAGTGAAAGGAGCAAAGGCACACAGGCACAGTATCAGATTGCTTGGGGGAAACCCTGGAGAGGGGGGGGGACTTAGGCAGAATTGCTGTGCTCATTAGGCCTGGCACGCCTGTGAAGATCCTGTTTTTTCTCTCATAAAGAGCTGACTTCACTTATTCTGATTACTGCTGGCTCACTCCTGACATCAGCTGCAGTGGCAAATAAGGTAAAAAGCAAGTTAGGCAGTTGTGTGATTTCGGCAGCAGGGCAAGGAGGTCAAGGTAACCAAAATTTGTATGTTGTAGTGACCAGCATAGGAGGGTAGCTGACTGAACCACAGCTGCACAGTGGAAATGGTCATAACCTGCTTTATTTTAAAAAATAAAGATTGATGGAATTAAAAGAGTTTTTACAAACCTATATTCAGGAAGATTAAATGCAAATAAGTCATGGGAATATAAATGCTTCCCTGGTGAAGAATAATTCCATTCTACTATCCTTTGTAGTACAGTTTATCCTTTTTTCTAAAATTCTCTGTGTATTTGATTTCCTGGCACATGTACTGGGGGATTATTAGATTCAATGTCTAATTGTTCCTTTCCCAATGCTGTAAACAGAACAGCAGTGTTTTAGTCTGCCATGCAAGTTCCTGAGGGATATGCTGTGTTCAGTGAATTCCTCTGCATTTGTTCATCTTTATATCACACGGAATATAAGCGACAAAGCGATGGGACTTAAAAGTATTAAGATTAGGGCATTAAAAAAAAAAAAACCTAAAGGGCTATGAACGTTATCCATTACTGTTTTTCAGTAAAATTTGTAGCCTACTCTTTAAACACAAATGCTAGCACAAATAGTCAAATACTATGGTTGATCAGTCCTAAAAAACAGAACCTTTTTCTCGTAAGTTTTGTTTCAAGATAATAATTTGGATTGAATGAATCCTAATGGAATCTTAACTGAGCAATTTATGAAAAATAAGGACTTACTAGTTTGCTCTTACAGCCTCCTGTTCAAGTCTAAGGGTTAATAGGGTCATCTTCACACATATTTTAGATTGGCGAACAGGGTTCAACAAGTTGGAACCATAATAAAATGTTCATTTTCCAGGCATTCTAATCTATCCCCTATTTCCTGGCCTCTTCCTTCTCTCCAATCATGAGCCAACATTCTGTTTTGGCTACCAATGTTTTGGCTCTGGGAGAATACATTTGATAGCCAGCATAGAAAGCCTTGTCAGTGTCAGCACTGGCTCTTTGCACTGGACTTTTGGATTGGGCTAATGTTTAAATACCATAACTTGGCTTCAAGGCTCCCTCCTCCCAAGTGGGAAGCAAAACCCAATATGGGTAGTTCAAAAGTGATGCAGAGGTTGTATTACATTAAATAATGTAAAAAGTGACTGATACCAATGTGAAAAGTAAATTAAGTAGTCTAGGCTCTTCTGCAATAGATTGGTTTGTTGAGTAGAGATTGCACAATAACATAGTATTGTAGATTCGCTGCTAAGGAAAGGTGTTAATACTTGTATCTTGCACTAACAAAGCAGATTTGTTGTGTAAATAATATGGTTGTGTGGCAAGGATTCATGTTTAATTAAAAATAAATTAATAAATAACCCCCAAAGCAATTGCAGGAATTGGCCCTTTAGTTACATAAAAACAAGCAGCCTGGTTAAAAATAGAAATGAACACTGTCTGTCATTCCATAAACAAATCCCTTCCACTACAGACGAGACATTTTTCTAGCTCCAACAATAGATGCCTTTATTTACCATTCAATAACAGTAGAAAGGTCAAAACCATTGCTTTCTTTCCATGGACACTATTTTTAATTGGTAAGCACTTTTGATTTTTTCCCCAAAGGATCATTTTCTATTAAATTGATTAACACAATATAAATGGCTGAATAACTGCATCTTCCTAAGGATCAAAGGTTTGTTCATCGAAAACCACCGTGAGCGAAAACCTATGCAGCTAAGCCTGCAGTCCCAAACACATTTACTTGGGGAGTAAGCTTCACCGAACAGCTTCTAGTGGGTTCAGCTTCTAGAACACCACTTGCATTATTGTGTGTTGGTTTTGTGTTTGCGTTGCTCCAAGCCAGGCAAGGATTCAGCGGCGCTTGCATAAATCACTGCCACTTTCTTTCCTTCAATTTTCCTTTTCCCAACGATGGAAGGAAACCTCTAATATACTAATAGAGGCTTGGATTAATAATATCTGGAGTATTGCTCTATCAGAATGCCACACATACCATTGGCGACTAATTAAGCGCATCTCCAAAAAAGATAGCTTGGATACTATCTGGTCTCCTCTTTTTTATTGAAGAACAAGAGGATATTTTAATACCTTCATCATCACAGAGGTGTCTGTGGAGGGGATATATTCACTGAAAATTTTAGCTGTGCCCCCTTTTCTTATTCAAAAAAGGAACCTACCTGTTTGTTAAGTCTGGCACCAGAGGTCCTTCTCTATATATCCCTGCCACTCTGTAGGCTTTCTTAAAAATAACAACTATTATTTACAAGCTGCTATGTGACTGGGTTGCCCAGAGAGCCACATTTTAGACATTTTTTTTAAAAAAAATCCCCATGATTTTATATCTACTGCTTTTTGTATTTTTACTGTTGCTACGATAATTGCCATTGTTTCTCATGTTTTTGATCTGTTTCATATTTGTTTTATGGTTCTCTTTTGCAGGTTATCTTGAAAATCTAGATTAATAAAATTCTGGAAGAAGAAGGAGGAGGAGGAGGAGGAGGAGGAGGAGGAGGAGAAGGAGAATTTCTCCACCTAGCAATTACTTCTGCTGCTGAAGAGGTTTCCCCAAATTCAGAATACAGAATACTCCTTTGGCATCACACATTTTTTATAAGCAATATGAAAGCTTTCTGCAAGAGATAAAGGACAGCTCATAAAAACATAATATGCATTTCCCCCTAATAAAAGTTGTTTCATTCCACTGGTGGCAGGTTTTATTCCAATAGCAGTTTGAACTTGTATGCCCTGTTGCTAGGTTTTCATCCACCGACACCATTAGAAGAAGCAAATTGGTGATCTGGCCCTCTAAATATAGCAAAGAACATTTATGGACATCAAAGGGTGTTTAATAGGTTGCTGTCACGGCCACCCAGGACGGGTCCCAGCTCACAAGAGACCTCACTCCGTTGCAGTTTATTTACAGGAAAAGTTTATTGAAGATTTCTGCTTCTCGTACAGTTCAGCATCGTGGCCGTACGTCTGTCACGTTAGACCGCTGAAGTCCCCTCTGACTCCTCCCCTCTTCCACACCAACTTAATAGCCTGGCTCTAGACCACCTCTTCCTCTCCTTTCTTTTCCGCAGGGTCTTCCTGCCCCCCTGGGTTCCCTCTCTCCGTGACTCGCCTGAGGCTGAATCCTCTGCCGCCTCTTCCCCCCTCCTTCTGGCTTTAGGGCCGGGCTCCTCCCCTGAGCTCTCTCCACTTCCGCGCGCCTCTACGTTTGAACTTGGCGCGCGTACGTTGCTGCTGACCTTTCTTTCGACCGCTACACCACCCCTTGTTCTGCTCTCCACCCTTTCCGGCTGAACACCTTGCTCCAACCCCCTTTCTCTGTTCTCTCCTAATCCTGCTCCCTCCAAGAGGCTGACGACTCCACCCCCTTTACTCCGTTCCGGCTGAGACGCCTCTTGCTGCGTCTGTCTTCCACTGGGCTCCTCTCCGCTTCTCCCTTCTCCTCCCTTTTGCTTGATTAAGGTAACCCCCTTTTGAGAATCCTCTGACTCGCTGCTCAGACTCGTGGATTCCCTCAGAATTCCGTCATCTTCTTCCTCATCCTTCTGCCCCTCCTCCCACTCGCTCTCCGTCTCCTCTGTCATCTCCTCCTCTCTCCCAGAAACCCTGACATCCATCCCCCCCTCGAAGCCCCCCCTTCCCCCCTCCCGCTCGCCGGGTGCAGGTTGAGGAAAACGTGGTTCTTCCGGGGTCGGTTCAGGATACAAGTTGTCCACGTCAACGTTCTCCTCTGTCATCTCCGTATATGTGTGTTCGAACTCGGGTTCCCCACCCACAGACCTCACAGTCTCTTCCTCCATCACTGCTTCTCCTGGCGCTGCCTGCCAAGGACCTACCATCCATCTCTGACTCCATGCCTCCCTTGGCTGATCCACCCACCAACAAGGGCCTGTCTCCTCCCCCCCCAGTCTCGGATCCCTGGTCGGGCTTGTTTCGGGCGTATGGCCCTCGGGTGAGGAGAAACCCTCGAACGTGCTGTCTGACAAAGTGGGCGTGAAAAGCCAATCCTCAAAATACTCCTCGGGCATGGGCTTGTGCGGAAAAAGTGCATGGAACTCCTCCTTCAACAGGGGTTCGTCCAACGCGTAATCCGGCACCCAGCTATTGGCAGAGGCCGGAGTGCCTTCCCTGGCTAGAAAATATTCAACTCCCTCCTCCCCCCATCTCGAGTCCAGTATCTCTGTGACCTCGTTAAGAGGTTCTGGTCTTGGCGATTCCCCCCCCTCAGGCGCCCTCCTACGTGGCTCTGGGAGTGCTCCTGACTCTTGAAACCTGTGTGGGGTTTTGTAGGGAGTGAGCACCGACCTATGAAAGACCGGGTGCACCCTGGAACCCTCCGGAAGGGCTAGACGAAAAGCCACCGGATTGATCTTAGCCTCAACTTGATATGGCCCTAGCTGCCTGTGTCCTAACTTCTTCTTGGCCAATGACCTGGCCGGCATCGCGTGGGCTGCTAACCACACCCAGTCCCCAATCTGGATGTCCTCTCCCGCCCTCCTGTGCTTATCGGCCTGCACCTTATACGCCTGTTTTGCCAGCTCCAAATGTCTCCGCAGCTCCTCGTGCACCTCTTGCAACTCCGCTGCAAACTGGTCGGCATCTTGAGGCCCCCCCCCTCCTGGTGCCGCAAATCTCGGGAAGGTTCTGGGATGACGGCCATTGTTCGCGAAGAAAGGCGTCACCCCGGTGGATGCGTGTTTCGTGTTGTTGTAGGCGAATTCAGCCATCGGCAGATAGTCCACCCACGCCGCAGGTCGCTGGTTGGCGTAGCACCGCAGGTACTGCTGCATGATCGCGTTGACCCTCTCCGCTTGACCGTTGGTTTGTGGATGTCTCGCCGATGTCAGGTTGATTTTGACGTGCAAGATGCCCAGAAGCTTTCGCCAGAAAGTGGAAACAAACTGGCGCCCCCTGTCGGACAAGACGGACTGCGGAAGTCCATGCACTCTGAAGACGTGATCGATGAAGAGCTTTGCGGTCTGTTCTGCGGTCGCCACCTTGGCACAAGGGATGAAATGCGCCATCTTGGTGAACAAGTCCACCACCACTAACACCGCCGTCTTACCTCTGGAGCTGGGCAGGTCCGTAACAAAGTCCAACGCTACCCTCTCCCACGGTTGCTGCGGTGTCTCCAGCGGTTCTAGCAATCCCGCCTGCTTCTGATGCACTGGTTTGGACCTCTGGCAGATATCACACCTGGCGACGTAGTCCGCCACCTCTCCTCTCATCTGGGGCCACCAAAAGTCTCTAGCCACCAACTCCATCGTCTTCTCTTTGCCGAAATGGCCTGCACTAGGGGCGTCATGCAATTGTTGCAGAACCTTGGCTCGAAGATCGTCGGTGGGCACGTAAAGGGCACCCTTACGAGTCAAAAGTCCATCTTGCAATTGGAACTCATCGTTGTCTCGCGACCCTCCGCGTAGCTCCTCCATCTTGGACTGTGCAAACTGATCCCTTTGCAACGCGCGTCGCACCGCGTCCAGGTCGACTGCGATGGTAGCGCACGTCCACGCCTGCGGTGCGAAAATGTGCTTTGCTGCGATTGGAGCCGCTTCCTCCAAGTATTGCGGCTTTCGGGACAGCGCGTCTGCAATAACATTGGAGTCTCCTGGGATGTATTCTATTTTGAAGTCGAAATCCGCAAAGAACTCCGCCCAGCGCATGTGTCGCTGGGTCTGTAACTTAGCCGTCCGCCAATACTCTAAGTTCTTGTGATCCGTGCGGACTTGCACCGTGTGCTTGGCTCCTATTAAGAAGTGTCGCCACGCTTTGAAAGCTGCATGAATGGCCAACAACTCCCTGTCCCATATGGTATAATTGCGCTCCGTCTTGCTGAGCTTCCGGGAGTAGAACGCACCCGGTCTCCAGTTGCCTTGTGAATCCTCTTGCAAAAGAACGGCCCCAACCGCTCTGTCTGACGCATCGGTCTCTACCCGCATGGGTCTGCCGGGATTCACGTGGAGCAGCTGCTCTTCGGAGGCGAAAAGACCTTTAAGCGTCCGGAAGGACCGCTCCGCTTGTTCGGTCCAGACGAACTTCTTCTTCTTGGAACTGAGGGTGTCAGTGATAGCCGCCGTCGCGTTCGCAAAACCTTTAATAAACTTGCGGTAAAAATTGGCAAAGCCGATGAACCTCTGGACCTCTTTCCGATTTCGAGGGCTTTTCCAGTCCAACAGCGCTTGAACCTTAGCCCTGTCCATGGCCAGTCCCTCGTCGGACAACTTGTAGCCAAGGAAATCAACCTCTCTGACATCAAACTGGCATTTTTCCAACTTGGCGTACAGCCTGTGGTCCTTCAGCCTCTGCAGGACCTCCCTCACGTCCTTATCGTGATCCTCCGGCGATTCCGAGAAAATCAGGATATCGTCGAGAAAGCAGACACACTTCTTGTAGAGGAGACCTGCTAGCACGTGGTGCATAAATGCTTGAAAAACGTGGCTGCCATTTTGGAGACCGAAAGGCATGACTCTGTATTCGTATGTGCCCAGAGGGGTGAACATGGCGGTCTTCCACTCATCTCCTTTCCGGATGCGGATGAGATTGTAAGCTCCACGTAGGTCCAGCTTGGTGAAAATCTTGCCCCTCCTGACGGTCGCTAAAAGGTCGTCAATCTTGGGCATGGGGAAAGCTTTGGGCTTAGTCAAGCTGTTTATGAACCTGTAATCCACTATAAGCCTTTTTTGGGGCGTGTTTTTCTTCTTCACGAAGAACACAGGGCTGCCACCCGCTGCTTTAGATTCCTGGATGAAACCTCGCTTGAGGTTATGGTCTATGAACTCCCGAAGCTCTTGCATCTCGTCTTCCGACATGGAGTACAGCTTGGCAGCAGGCAGTTGCGCCCCTGGCACTAAATCAATCGCGCAGTCGTAAGGTCTGTGAGGCGGCAACTTGTCAGCTTCCTTCTCACAGAAAACCTCCAAGAAGTCCTGGTACTTGTGAGGCACTGTTTGCACCATACCCAGATGCAACTGCTGCTCGGCTTCTCCTCCCTGATCGGTCTGAAAGCAATGCTGAGCACAATACGATGAACAAAAGGTGATCTGCCGCTGGTACCACGCAACCGCGGGACTGTGCCTCTCCAGCCAACTCATGCCTAACACGATGGGTGTGTCCGATAAATGGGTGACATTGAAACTAATAAGTTCTCGATGGTTGCCAATCTGCATCATCATGGGAGGGGTTTGCTGCACCACTTGCCCCCCCAGCAACTTCCTGCCGTCTACCGTGACCACGTTTAGAGGCGTCGTTGCAGGCAGGAGCGCCATGTTGTGCTGCTTAACGAACTGCAGTCCCACGAAGTCGGCGTTGCTTCCCGAATCGATCGTTATTGGAACCTCGAGGAGTCTCCCATCAGGCAACTGGAGTGTTGCTGTGAGCAGAACTGCCGGTCTGGGAGGCAAAGGGTCCACGCTCTGCAGTGATGCTGGGGGCTTGTCTACAGATCCGCCTGGCTGAGCCCCAGTAGCTCTGCTTCCAGCCAGGCACTGTCGTTTCCCTGAAGCTGCTCCCCTGGTTGCACCTCTGCTGTTACAGTTGCCAGTGCTGCAGTGTGCTTCTGGAGCCTCTGGGGGCACTCCTTCGCCATATGGTGCGCACTGTCACAGATGTAACACTTCCTGGTTCCTCTAGGAGGCTTCGCTTTGGCTGCACCAGGGACAGGGCTCTGGGATGGCTTCTGAGCCCTAGCACCACCAATCTCCATTGGCTCCTCGCTGTCCTTCCCCATTGGCGAGGGGTGCGCACGGCTGAAATCCCTGTGCACAAAAGGGAGAGTCCTCGCTTGCGCACGCGCTTGGGGCCCGTCCTCCTCGTGCCACGGACGTCCCTCATGTCGAATTCCAATAGCTAAAGCCCGGTGCACCACGTCTTCTAGGGTCTGGGGTCTGTCCCCCCTAGCGATCTCATCCTTGATGGGGGGGCTCAATCCCTCCCAAAAAAGATCTCTGACCGGCTTACTGTCCTTTGGCCAATCTAAGGCGGTGAGCAATGCAAAAAATTTAGAGTGGTATTGGCGCACAGTCGCTTTCCCCTGCCTCAGCCCGTGCATTTGACGGCGCGCAATGTCCACATCCACAGAGGATTGAAAACAAGAATCCATCGCTTTGATGAACGCAGTTGAATTGCGACGGGCCGGTCCATCTTCGCGCCACAGATTGCGTAGCCAAGCCCTGGCCTCCCCATGCAGGTGCGAAACAATGAACCCCACTTTCTCCTCCTCATCTTTAAAATCGTGACGGAGTAAATGCAGTGCATATACGACGTCCGCTCTGAAATTGGGATAGTCTTGCAAGTTGCCATTAAAATGCGGAACCAGGGCACCCCCCCTCCGTCCAAGTGCAATGCCCTCCGCTCTGGAACCTGGGGCCCCCGCCCTGTCCGCGTGTTCCCACCTTGCCTGCAAATCCTGGCACGTCTTCTCCAAGTCGTCATTCTTCTTCTGCGAAGCAATGACTGCCGATGTGAGAGCGGTAACCTGATCCCGCAGTGCAACCAGCTGCTCCTCAGCGCTCATGGCTGCTCCCGTTCGTGAGCTTCGCAAAAAAAAATTTTTGCTTTCGGAGAGGGGACTTACTGTCACGGCCACCCAGGACGGGTCCCAGCTCACAAGAGACCTCACTCCGTTGCAGTTTATTTACAGGAAAAGTTTATTGAAGATTTCTGCTTCTCGTACAGTTCAGCATCGTGGCCGTACGTCTGTCACGTTAGACCGCTGAAGTCCCCTCTGACTCCTCCCCTCTTCCACACCAACTTAATAGCCTGGCTCTAGACCACCTCTTCCTCTCCTTTCTTTTCCGCAGGGTCTTGCTGCCCCCCTGGGTTCCCTCTCTCCGTGACTCGCCTGAGGCTGAATCCTCTGCCGCCTCTTCCCCCCTCCTTCTGGCTTTAGGGCCGGGCTCCTCCCCTGAGCTCTCTCCACTTCCGCGCGCCTCTACGTTTGAACTTGGCGCGCGTACGTTGCTGCTGACCTTTCTTTCGACCGCTACACCACCCCTTGTTCTGCTCTCCACCCTTTCCGGCTGAACACCTTGCTCCAACCCCCTTTCTCTGTTCTCTCCTAATCCTGCTCCCTCCGAGAGGCTGACGACTCCACCCCCTTTACTCCGTTCCGGCTGAGACGCCTCTTGCTGCGTCTGTCTTCCACTGGGCTCCTCTCCGCTTCTCCCTTCTCCTCCCTTTTGCTTGATTAAGGTAACCCCCTTTTGAGAATCCTCTGACTCGCTGCTCAGACTCGTGGATTCCCTCAGAATTCCGTCATCTTCTTCCTCATCCTTCTGCCCCTCCTCCCACTCGCTCTCCGTCTCCTCTGTCATCTCCTCCTCTCTCCCAGAAACCCTGACAGTTGCAATAAAAAGAAATTCAACCTTGATTGGTTTTTTTTAACTGCTATTTTCTGTCTGCAGCTACCCAACTAGAATAGTAGATAGTTGTCTTTTGCAAATGGACTTTTTATTACAAGTGGGAAATGCGTGGTAATGGATAATAAGACATTTTCACACCTCTCCTGTCCTGGGCCTGTTGTTGTTCAGAGTTTATATAAATGACTTGGATGAAGGAATTGAGAGGATGCTCATCAAATCTGCAAACTAGGAGGGGTAGCTAATGCTGCAGAAGACAGAATTGGGATACAATATGACCTTAACAGTTTGGAGAACTGGGCCCAAGCTAATTTCAATAGGGACAAATGTCAGGTTCTGCACTTAGGTAGGAAGAACAAGCTGCACAAATATAAGATGGGGGGCACCTGGCTTGCTAGTAGTATATGTGAAAAGGATCTAGGAGTCTTAGTAGACCATAAGCTTACCATGAGTCAATAGTATGATGCAGCACCAAAAAAAGGCTAATGCTATTCTAGGCTGCATCCACAGAAGTATAGTGCCCTGATCAAGGGAAGTAATAGTACCACTCTATTCTGCCTTGGTAAGACTTCACCTGGAATACTGTGTTCAGTTCTGTGCACCACAGTTTAAGGATATTGACAAGCTGGAACATGTGCGGAGGAGCATGACCAAGATGATCAAGGGTCTGGAAATCAAGCCCTGTGAGGAATGGTTGAGTGAGCTGGGTTTGTTTAACCTGGTAAAGAGAATAGCCATCTTCAAATACTGTATCTAAAAGGCTGTCACGTGTAAGATGGAGCAAGCTTGATTTCTCCTACTGTAAAAGATTGGACCCAAACCAATGACTTACTTCACGTTAAAAGAAAGGAGATTCCGACTAAACATCAGTAAGAGCTAGAATGTTAGAATGATGTTGGAATGAATTTATGTGATTTTAGCAGAAATGTTACAAAGGTTTAGGAAAAAACAGACTGTTAATTGGTGAAAGGAGGGAAAGTAAAGCTACATTAATATTAAGATAAATTACAGGACAAAAATTGGAAAAGATGGGAAGGAATTGCTGAAATAGCTAATCAAACTAGAATACAAAAAAGGGAGGTGTGAGGAGGTCAAGGAAACAAGCAAATGAAAGATAAGTTATGGGAAGGTTTGATTTGTTTTTTAATTGTTTCTATTTTTCTGTTTTTTTATTGTGATGTGTTGCCTTGTTTTTGTTTAATTTGGTGTTTTTTCTTCTTTTCTTTTTGTAACCTTTAAAACTTCAATAAATATTACTTTAAAAAAAAGAGCTGTTTGGCAGTGGAACTGATTCCCTTGGAAGGTAGTGGACTCTACTTTTAAGCTCATATTGCACATATGCAATCAATCAATCAATCAATCTTAGAATGCTAACTATATTTTGTGTAAGTACTAATATATAATTACTAATATATAATTGTTTACCAGTCAGTCACCATTGGATGCAAGCCATTTCTGAACCCTCTTTTTTGCAGCAAAATGATCTCCCAGTTCTACTCCACAATGTCACTAATCTGAACTTGTGCCGCTCTGCATTTGATTCTGCCACTGTCTTGGCTGCCACTGTCAGTTATTACCCTGCCAACATTTGCCTTTCATCTTTTCCCAAAAGTCAACTTCTATTTCAAAGGAAATGAAATGTTCTCCATGCTTGCCAACATTCTGAGAGAACGCTTTCTCTAAGAATGACTCAAAGTTCCCTATTCCCACACCCTGGTGTTACTCTGAAAACAACTAAAGTAAACTTTTCAGCAGCGGTTATTTGTTTTAACACCTTCCCCCATTGTAAAATGTTTGGCACTAGGTAAAGAACAACAGTGCTAATTTTATCTAGATTTCACATATCCCCTGGCCACATAATCAGGGCCTATTTGTTCTTTAAACCTGAGGACAAAAAACAAATGATGCTGTGTCAACCCTTCTCTCCCTCATCCTCTGCCAGAGGAAAAAGTGTGGAGTTAAGTAGCTTCAGGGCATTCAGGCAGTACAAGAATGGGGGGTGGGGGCTAAAGCAGCTTCAAGGGGGGGAATTTTGAGAGGAAAAAAAGCAGGGAGCTTTCTTAAGAAGTCAGTCAAATATGCTATTAGATGAGGACTAATCAGAAGTCCAGTCTATATTGTTCCCACAAAGACTGACACTATATCTAGTAGTAGAAGAAAAAGAGTTTGGATTTGATATCCCGCTTTATCACTACCCTAAGGAGTCTCCAAGCGGCTAACATTCTCCTTTCCCTTCCACAACAAACACTCTGTGAGGTGAGTGGGGCTGAGAGACTTCAAAGAAGTGTGACTAGTCCAAGGTCACCCAGCAGCTGCATGTGGAGGAGCGGAGACACAAACCTGGTTCACCAGATTACAAGACTACCACTCTTAACCACTATTCCACACTGGCTCTCGATTGTTAGTAGTTGATAGTAGTGATTGTTTTAAGTAGGTTCCTGTTGGGACTGGTTTAGCTACTGCCAGACTCCATACTCTGCTGATTTATTTTAGCCTCCGGTTGGGAGACACAGAATCAATTGGCTTGGAAGGACTGCACCATTCATTATGAATCCGAGGCTCTGAAATTCTCTATGATCTAACCTCATCTATGAACATAGCTGTCAAGTGTCCCTTATTTGAAGGGACAGTCCCTTATTCCAGCGCCATGTCCCTTATTGCTGCTGTTGTCCAGCGCTGCTGTCCCTTATTGACGGATGTCCCTTAAATGATGTCCCTTAAATTTCAAAGGAAGCAGCTCCTCTCCCTCCCTCCCTCCCACTGTGTTGCTTGGCTGTGTTGCTCACCCAATAAGAAGTCTAAGAACGACTGGGGGTGGAGCTTGCATGCCTTGTGTGTGACTAGTTAATGCAAGCTGAGGGTTTTTTTGAATGCCGGATGCCATTTTGTTGCACGTGCTGCTGCAAACTTTGTAGTACAAAGACAGGCCGGGGAGCCATCTTAAGTTGAGGCTGCATAGGCCTTGTGGTGCATGTGATTCAGATTCTATTCAGTTGAACCTCTGGTTACAAAGTTGGTTGGACAGTGTTCTCGAAGCTACCAGCATGAGCTTGACCAGACTGCAGGAGGACAAGAAAACTGGAGTGCCTGGAACAGATGAGGCTGCAGGTCCCTTATTTTGGCTGCTGGTCCCTTATTTTCAAATCTGTAAGTTGACAGCTATGTCTATGAACCGCAGGTACCAAAGTACCCTTCTGAAGCAGGGTTAGTGGACGAGCTAGGATTACATACATATCAAATATGACTGGATGTCATATTGATGTCAAATAGCAAATATTCTCTGAACATGCAGAAATTCAAGGAACATTCATTAACATAGTTATAATTTTGAAGTGAGTTGGGGTGGTTGTGTTTGTGGTGGGATGGGGAAAGAAATTACTTTTAGTTACAATTTTTGATTTTTTAACGGGAAAAAAGATAGAACACAAAGTTTGCACGTACTTTGGCACAACTATTTCTGACATCTCTAGACAAAGCTGGTGGATGAACATTCACATCATTTTTTAACCCAAGTTTATTCAAAACAGAAGCATATTGAACAGGCAGTCACCCTCTGCTGCAAATACCACATGCGTTGCTTGTAATATAAAATGCTTTGGCTGGAAGGGGGAAAAGTTGATCAGTTTATGCTTTGTGTTCATTCTATTCAGTCAATTGCATATTCAGAAGGAAAAAGCAGTAGTTGTTCGGCACAGATAATTATCACTGGCAGCACAATTTGCTCCTTTAGCTGTGGTAGTATAGAGACATCTAGCAAAAGAAGAATCCTAAGCATGGCATGTGGGATAAAGACATCAAGCTCAGCTCAGCCACACTCAGAATAAAAAAAATGTCAAGGAGGATTATAAATCCTGAGTACAGAATTGTATCCATAACAGAACACCTGTGCTTCTCCAACAATGCTTTGCATTCTGCTGAAGGCACTGCCGGGATCGTCACTGAACATGCCTTCCTTTGTATCACAATGGTGTCCTGCAAGGGGTTAAGGCAGAAGTCACCAGTGTGGTGGCCTCCAGTCGTTACCTGACGAGAGCCCTGACCATGGACCATAAGGGATGTGGGGCTGATGGGACTTGATGGGGGCCACCACATTGGCTACTGCTGCAGTAAGGCAATGTACTGGGTGCAACACAGCCAATGGCAGGTGCTGCACTGGTGCTGAACCTGAAGATCAGGTGTACAAAGATCAGTTCAAGAGCACAGGGCAACTCCTTGCTGTATCATTGATAGCCTTCCACCGATTTTGATAGTCCATTGCCGCAATGCAGTTCCCCACAGATTCAGACTGAAGTTACTACTTCGATTTAACCAGCACTGAATGAAATGCATTTGCACATTCTCTGTGTAAAAGTCTTACAGCAAAATCCTGTGCAGGTCTGTTCAGAAGTCCCATTGAGTTCAGTTGGGTTCCTGGGCATAGGTTTACAGCCCTGCAGCACCTTAGAACTAAAAATTTAATACATGGATGCTTTTTCCTATGCCCTTTTAGGGAAAAGGTTGAGGTTGGAAATGCATTTATTTTTAGTTCCTCCTCTTCACATCATTTTACGTTTTCCTTCCCAGATCTCTACTTTCAATTGGCAACCTGAAGACATCTATAATGAGCTCCTTAAAGAAATCCTAGCACTTATTGCTTGTTCCTATATAGTGTACCTTCTATTTTTCAAATAGTGTATAATTACCAGCTATTGAATCAGCATGGAGACATCCTCATGAACTGGTAATCAGACAAAGGAAAGACTAAGAGTGCAGCACAGATTAAGGAACATCAAAATGATGTACAATACAGTTGTGCATGGCTTGGCACAGCCCAGGAAGACAAAGGGAACATGTCCCAGTGACGCCGGAGTCTTCAGGTGGAGAAAATAGTCCAATTTGTTCTACTTGGCTTTGGCTTCTGATGTCTCCGTTTCAATATCCAGGTCAGTCAGACAGCAACAAAACAGCATCTGGGAATACTTAGTGACTGTAGCTACAAGATAAAACAATTATATGAAATTAAGAACTTCACTGATGTAGGGTGTTTCTGCCTAATATCAAAAACCTAGCGAGCATGGCAGTCCTTCCTGTCATTAGGCCATTGCAAAGGGGGTTGCAATATTGCAGGGATAGCCAATGTAGTGCACTCCAGATACTGTTGAACTACAACTCCCATCATTCTTGACCATTGACCATGTTGGCTGGATCATATGGGAACTGCAGCCCAAATGCATCAGGAGAAAACCAGGTCTTCTACCCCTGGGATAATGAGTGATATGACTATTAGATAACAGTTGACATAAATACTTTAAAATCCACTAAAAGCCATAATGTATTGCTGCCTAAATAGCAGTTCAGCATGCATTGAAGTAATTCCAGACAGAAATTACATAACAAAACCGCCATTTTAAATACAATAAACATTTCTTACCTGAAAGCCTTCGCAAGTACCAAGGTCTCTTTTCTACGGGTAAATAGACTCCCAAAAAGTAAGCGGGAATTCCAGAGAGTGCTATACCAATTCCAATAATGGAATTGATTGTGTCGCTGAAGAGTGGGACTATGACTAGGAAAAGGGTGCACAGGCAATACACAATGGGGAAGAAGAGGCTGAGCTGCAGGTACAAAAAGAGGAATGCAAGTTATAGGAAAGGCTGTGGGGCAGTTGCAGCATGACACCACATCATATAATAACATCACCTAGTTCAGCCTCCTGTTCTCACAGTGGCCAACCAGATGCCTGTAATCCTGCAAGCTGGATGACTGAAACAGCACTCTCTCCGCCAATGATTGCCAGCAACAACCCCGCCATTTTATGTAAGCATTTCTATAGCTGCTAACATTGCAATATACTAGGTGTTAGAATTCCTGCTCCATGATTGCAGTCATAGGATTGTTGTCTTTCACATGACAGTATACGCTTTGACTCCACAGAGTGGGAAGTGACGGAGACAGGATGTTTGTGTTACTGTGTTCCATGAAGTGGAGCTATTGTCCTTTGTCCTTTTGCTCTTTGCTGTCTGATGCTAGAGAGAGAGGGAGCCATGTTGCAGTGCTCTGTGTGTGTTTATATGTAAATAAAGTAGATTAGCCAAAATGCTGAGTTCTGTCACATGAAATGTGCAAACTGCGGATCCCTAAGTGTGCTGGTGTCAGTTGACATCGGTTGCTGTGTGATGATTGGGCTGAAGAAAGCTTATGAAGCTCCCGAACGATTGACCAGGAGGGAGGGAACATGCCAGTCGTGCATGTGCCTCTGCCATAGTCCTACTCGAGGGTAGGCTGAACTCCTGACACTAAGTTCTAGTATACACATGAAATACTGTTAAGTTAAGGATACAGCTGTCTAGAGCGACCTTCCTCAGCCTGATGTTTGGGACTATGGCTTCCATCAGCTTCCCCCAGTACATAGAGAACCAGGTTGAGGGAGGCTGTCCTGGGGTATGAATACTCAGGCAGGATAACTCAGGAGAGTAGCCATGATAACTAAAAACGGAATCTCCATAGCATGCCTGATCACAACTGTGTCACTGCTGAACATAAGAAGAGCCCGCTGGATCAGGCCAATGGTCCTTCTTGCCCAGCATCCTGTTTTCACAATAGCCAACCAGATGCCAGAGGGAATCCTGCAAGCAGAAGAGCGAAAGAGCATTCTCCCCTCCTACCATTTCTAGTCACTGGTATTCAGAAGCACTTTTGCCTCTGATAGTGGAAGTAGACTGTAGCCATCATGCCTAGAAGCCATCAATAGCCTTTTCCTCCATGAGATGCTGGCAGCACTATTTTCAGAGCAGCTTCCAAAAGATAAATAACTGTACTTGATGCTCAGAATATTTCTAGGTCATGGTCTGACCAGGAATTTTTCTCTCACCTCAATGCTATCAGGAGAAGATGGGTATCAAGGACCAAGTTAGTTTGCACCACAGTTTAAAGGGGTTTTAAGCAGGAGAAAATGTGATTCTACACGTTCTTGATAGCAAAGCTGCAACACACTCACACCTATGCGCACATTTTGAAGCTTCTGCTCTGCTATTTACTTACTTTAATGGGTCTTGGCCTGTCTGGCTGGGTATATCTTAAGTATATTAACCCTGCAATGGATAACCCAACAAAGAACCAATAGCTGAAGCAATAGTAATTAATCAGCAGAAAGACATCTTCCACAAGGAGATAAATCAAAGTCATTAAACCCTACAAAGAGATAACAAAAAGAAAAGAGAGAGAGATATAATTTCCTAAACACCACATTCTAAACACAGACTTGATAGCACACTACACACAATGTTCTTTGCTTAAAGCCTGACAAAAACATTTTGCATCCTTTTTGAGATTTTGGGAATCTTCTGCAAAAGCACATGCAGTTTCTTAAATCCTTCCAAGGGTTTGTCCTTGATTATTATTTTTTTAATCCTTTGACAGTTTGTTTTCTTTTTCTATGGTTGCATGATATTTTGTGATGTGGGCAGTGCTTTTTTTCTGGGGGGGGGGCGCATACCACTAAACAATTTGTGAATCTTTGTACTTTTGTCCATTTACTGTATTTATTTCCCCCAATTTGAACTAGAAAATGGTGATTTTCTTGAGTCAAAATGAGAGTACCTCTAAACATTTTTTAAAGAAAACAAGCACTGGAAATGGTCACAGGTGCCCCTGATCCAACAAGAAAGCAGATCAGAGTCCTCCTGCACATCTGATCACTGCATAAACAGATCCCTTGGCCAGATGCTTGCACCCAGCAATCAAGACTGCATGCAGAGTGATCAGGATCTGCATATACAACTGATGATGTGGTCCCCTTTGGAATTGTATAATAGGGATGGGAATATCCAAAAGTCACTGTACTTAGCTATTACCATGAGTGTTTTCTTAGTTGTGAGGATGACAACAAGGAACTGGCCTGGTAAGAACAGAGTGAGTTTGCTTGGCTGAGTTCATGCAGTACCAGTAGGATTGAGAATGCACTGAATGTAGATTTCAGAACAAAACAAATATACAGTGGTACCTTGGTTTTCAAACATAATCCACTCCAGAAGACCATTCGACTTCCAGAATGTTCAAAAACTGAGGTGCAAAGGGGGGTCTGCAAATTTCATTGAGAAAATTGAGAAACATGCAAAGAAAGCCATTTGACTTCTGAGGCGTGTTGAAAAACTGAAATGTTCAGCAACGGAGATGTCCGAAAACTGAGGTACCACTGTAAATGAAAATGAGTTTTTCTTTCTTACACCTTGTAATCACTTACATTAAAAACGAGGGCAGGAACAGGTGTGAAACATTTTATATGAATCAAGCTCAGGCTATCTGGGAGTTGTCCTTCTCTGGCTCCAACGTAGAAAAGCCTGCCGCAAGGTTTAAAAAAGTCTTATCAGTGCACAGTCCTATTATATTCTAAGGTGACGCGTGACATGGCTCTCTAAAGAAATATTAAAAAAACAGTATTACACAATATTAGGAACAGTTCAAAATAAAATTTACAGAAGTGAGGTGGGTTCTAAAAATATACATCTCGATAAAGAGACGCATCTTCAGCATTTGCCAAAAGCTGTGTGATGAAGCAGTGGCAGACTTTGGGCTCTCAAATTTCAGCAGTGCCCCATGCGATGCTAAAATCTGTCCCCCTACCTCTCATGCTCCGGTCTATAGCATTGTTGTGGTGTCCCCTGCAGCATGGGGACCCAGTGCCACCGCACCGGCTGTGCCACCCTAAAACCGCCTCTGGTGCCAGATACTTTCCTCTGTTGGAAAGTGGTTACTCCACAATTGCTGTGCTAAGGTGAGAGATCCATGTCATCTGTTCCATGTAATTCCTGTTACTGGGCTCGGTCATAGGGAAATGACAACTTCACCAGACTCACAACTTCTGAATCAGCCCATAGTCACTGCTATCTGCAAGGAATGGCTAAATGCGCCCTCAAAATCAGCGTAGGATCTCATTGCACTAGTGTAACATGGGCAGGGTAAAGGAATAAGGGTACATGTTCATGTGTCTCAGTCCAGGCCGGCCCTGCTGTTAGACTGTAGGAGGCGGAAAATGCAGAGGGCAGGAATTGGTGGCAAGGTGTTTTTTTTTTTTTTTTCATATATTTTTATTGAATTTTAGCAACACAAAAAAGAAAAACTTATTTGTATCCCATTACATCTCATCTCTCTTCTCTGTTTAGACCTCCCTCAACTTTCCCGACAATCTTTCGCACCCTCTATCCTATCTACACATTTCTTAGCTTCAACATTACCATTAAACGTTACAATTCTTTCTATGTTTCTCTTTGCGTAATGTTCCTCACTCTTTCACAAAGCTTCTTTGAGACACACTAACGTTGTCTGTTCCTCACATACGATTTCCAAATAATCCGTAAATTTCCCCCAGTTTTCCAAAAATTTCTGATCTTTTTGATATCTTATTTTGCCTGTTAATTTGTCCAATTCTGCGTAATCCATAAGTTTAGCCCTCCAGTCTTCCAGAGTCGGGACCTCTTTTCCTTTCCAATTCTGGGCCACCAGCATCCTTGCCGCCGTAATAGCATATTGAAAAAATTTACAGTCTTTCCTTATTATATCCCTTCTTGTTATTCCTAATAGAAAAATTTCCGGTTTTTTAACAAAATTATATCCTAATATTTTCTTCAGTTCACTGTGTATAGTCCCCCAAAATTCCCTTATTTTGCTGCACTCCCACCACATGTGCATGAATGTACCCTCCTTCTCTCCACACCTCCAACATTTATTACTGATTTTATACATTCTAGCTAATCTTACTGGCGTCAGGTACCATCTATACACCATCTTCATTGAGTTCTCTTTTAGGGAGACACAGGCTGTAAATTTTATGTTTTCGTTCCATATTTTGTACCAATCATCTATTTCTATGTTTTGTCCCAAATCTCTGGCCCATTGAATCATCGTATCTTTCACCCCCTCATCCATCGTATACCATTCTAACAAGATTTTATACATTTTTGAAATCACCTTATGGTTGTTATTCACTATTTCTATTTGAAATTTGGATTCTCTTTCTCTATACCCTTTTTCTTTTTCATCCCTCTTAAACATTTCGTTTATTTGGAGGTAGTGTAGCCAATCATAAACCTGCCCTTTTATTTCCTCGTATGGTTTTATCCTCCATTTTCCCCCTTCCTTCCTCACCAATTCTCCATAAGTCGCCCAGTTGTCTCTCATATTAACTTTTTTAACTGCCAACACCTCTAATGGGGACAGCCAATGTGGGACTCCGACTTCCAGAATGTTTTTATATCTATCCCATACCTCCAGCAAGGCTCTCCGAAAGATATGGTTTTCAAATGATTTATAACCCTTTTTCTTCTCCTTCCATAAATGGGCGTGCCATCCAGCTCTATTATCGAATCCTTCCAAATCTAACAGCTTTGTGTTTTTCAGGTTGATCCATTCTTTCAGCCAACATAAGCATGCTGACTCATAATATATCTTTAAGTCGGGCAGGGCAAAACCCCCCCTTTCCTTTGCATCTATCAATAATTTATGTTTAATTCTTGGTTTTTTCCCCTGCCAAACATATCTTGCGATCAACCTCTGCCATTCTTTAAAAATCAACGTTCCTTTTAAGATCGGTAGCATTTGGAATAGGAATAACATTTTGGGCAATACTGACATCTTAATTAGAGAAATTCTGCCCCAAATGGATAATTTTAGTCTATTCCATATTATCAAGTCCTTCTTAATTTTATTCCATGTCGGTGTATAGTTATTCTGGTATAGGTCGATATTTTTTGGGGTCAGCCAAATTCCTAAGTATTTCACTTTTTTGACGATTTCAATTCCTGTTTGTTGCTGCAATTCTTCCGTCGCTGATTTCTCCATATTTTTAACCATGATTTTTGTTTTCTTCCTATTTATTATGAACCCCGCTACCTCTCCAAATTTCTCAATTTCATCCAATATTTCTGTAGCTGACTCCAGCGGATCTTCAGCCGTCAGCACCAAGTCATCTGCGAAGGCTCTTACTTTATGTTGGTCTTTTCCTACCGCCACCCCTTTTATTCTTTCTTTTTTCCTTATTGAGTCTAGTAACACCTCCAGAACCATGATGAATATCAATGGGGACAGTGGACAGCCTTGTCTAGTGCCTTTTGAGATTTTTATTTCTTCTGAAATCACACTATTTACTATCAATCTGGCTCTTTGCTCCGTGTATATCGCCTTTACTCCGTTGAAAAAATCGTTGCCCATATCCCTCTGTTCGATGTTTTTCAGCAGAAAGTCCCATGATACATTATCAAATGCTTTTTCAGCATCCACAAACATTAGCATTGCCTGCTTCTCATTCCTAGCAGACAGATATTCTATAATATTTACAATATTTCTCACATTGTCTCTCATCTGTCTGCCGGGAAGGAAGCCTGCCTGATCTTCATGTATAATTCCTTGTAAAACCTTTTTCAGCCTTTCTGCCAGTATCCCTGCGAAGATTTTATAATCCGTATTCAATAGGGAGATTGGCCTATAATTTCTGACTTGCGTCAGATCTGCATCGTCTTTTGGAATAAATGTTATGAGTGCTTCTCTCCACGTCTCCGGAATCTCTTTCTCCTTCAAAATCATATTCATCACTTCTTTCATTGGTTGTATCAGAGTTGTCTCTAGTTCTTTATAGTACCTTGCTGTAAAGCCATCTGGTCCCGGGGCTTTTCCATTTTTCAGTTTTTTGATTGCCTCTTTTATCTCTTCCAATCTTATTGGGGTGTTCAGTCTCTCTTGTGCCTCTGTTGGAATCTTCTGTACTTCTTTCTCTTTTAAATATCTTTCTATTTTCCTTGTGTTGTTCTTTTCTTTCCTTCTATACAGTTGTTTGTAGAAATCCAAAAATCCTTTCCTAATCCCCTTAGGGTTGGTTATCTCCTCTCCACCCACCTCTATTTTGTTTATTGTATTTCGCTCTTTTCTTTCCTTAGTCTGCCATGCCAGCCACTTCCCTGCTTTATTTGCAAATTCAAAATTCTTTTGTCTTAATCTTTTAATATTCCATTCAACTTCTTTGTTTATCATCATTTCGAACTCCTTTTGCAACACTTTAATACTTTGTTTGATTCTGGCATTATTTGGCTTTTTTATCAGTTTCTGTTCGTTTTCCATAATTTGTCTTAATAGTTCCTTCTTTTCCTTTTCTCTATTCTTTCTTTTAATCGAGTTCTGTTGGATAAAGTACCCCCTCATCACCGCCTTGCCTGCGTCCCAGACCACACTCTTCTTCGTTCCTTTGTCCCAATTATCTTCAAAATATTCTTTCAATTTCTTCTTCGCCTCTTCAATTACCTTTTGATCATCCAATAAGTAGTCGCTCATTTTCCATCTAAACGATCTTTCTTCCAAACTCTTGATTTCTATTTCCAAAGGACTGTGATCTGAGATTACTCTTGGTTGAATTTCTACCTGGGATATTCTCGGTGCCAGCTCATTTGATATCCAAATTTGGTCAATTCTGGACATAGATTCATTTGGGTCGGAGTAGAATGTGAATTCTTTTCTTAGTGGGTATCTCAGCCTCCAGATGTCTATTAGATTACAGCTCTTTATCATTTCAAAAAAAGACTTAGGTAACTTCCCTTCTTTTGAGCTGTTATTCCTTAGTCTATCCATTTCTAAGGAGACCACCCCGTTCATATCTCCCATCAAAACTATCTTTTGGTCTGCAAATTCTAATAGTTTGTCCTCCAATTTTTTGTAAAATTCGGATTTATTATCATTTGGCGCATAGATCCCGACCACTATTATTTTTTCACCTTGCCAATTGATCTGAATTGCCATCATTCTTCCTTCATCGTCTTTGAATATTTGTTGGGCTTCTATTTTGCTTTTGACGTACATTACCACTCCTCTCTTCTTCTTTTTATCTGAGGATATAAATTCATTGCCTAATCTCTTATTAATCAGGATCCTTCTGTGACCCCTTGCGATGTGGGTCTCTTGTAGACAAATTATGTCTAAGTTTTTCTTCTTTAAAAATTGTTCCACCTTGTTGCGTTTTTTCTTTTCATTCAAGCCATTCACATTCCAGTTCCAGATTTTTAAAGCCATATTATTTTACTTAAATGTATTTAGATGCCTTCCTCCTCTTCTTCCTCCTCTTCCTCTCTCGCCTCTTCTTCCTCCTGTTCCTCGTCTCTCTGGCTGTTTTTCCTCTTTGTCTCTTCTCCTCCTGATGCGCCCTTATCCTCTTCCTCCTCTTCTGCCGTCAGCTCTTTGTATTTCCTTTGAAATTTACTTATCTCTTGCGGATTGGTCAGTCTGTGCCTTTTGCTCTTGTAAAAAAAGGAGATCCCCTCGGGGAACTCCCATTTAAATTCTATATTATTCTTTTTGAGAGTTTGGACTATTGCTTTATAGGGGTCTCTCCGTTTCAATAATCTAATTGGAATGTCCTTGAAAATGATTGTGTAGCTACCGTCTATAATTAGCCTTTTTTCTCTATTTTTTTGAAGGACCAAATTTCTCATGTCCCTATCTTTGAAAATTATGAGGCAGTCTCCTGGATATTTCTTCGCTTTGTTTGTTTTAACCCTCATTCTGAAGACGTTCGATATCATATTTGCTACTTCACCTTCCTGGAGTTCCAGCCACCGCGCCAGCTCTACTATTAACTTTTGTCTGATATTCTCATTCTGCGTTTCTGGTATCCCTCTCATCCTCAGATTTGCTTCCCGTTGTCGAAGCTCACTCATAGAGATGGCATCCCACATTTCTTCTTGGGTTTTGTTGGTCTCCTGGAGTCCCATCTTAGTTTTATCTTCTTCTCGCTTTAATTCTCTTATTTCCGTTTTTATCTTTTTCATCCCCTCTTCTAATGCTTGGGTTCTTTTAGATACTTCCTTAATTTGCCCTTTGAGTTCTCTTACTGTCTCATCTATTTTCTTATCCATTTTTCCAATTTTTGCGTCTACCTGTTCAATTTTTGATTCTAAGTTCTTTTCACTCTGTCTAATTTCACTGAACATTTTTAATATTTCTGCTCTGAAATCAGATTCTTGTTTGGACCCCTTTCTTTCAGTTGGGGTCCCCCCCCTCCCCTACCTTTTTCTGCGTGTATGACATTGTGAGATTTTGGTCTGATTCCGCTGAACCGTTTAAATTAAACCCAGTATACCGTTTTTCCCTTCTTCCCGCTTCCCAGAGAACCAACTCCCCCCTCCCCCAACAGAAAACTCAATTTAGAAAAAGAATGAGGAAGTCTATATTCCAGTTCCCACTGTCTCCTTAAGTTTGCAGTCTTTGCGAATTTGGTCCGATATTAGTCTTCTTACTTCTTGCCACCAATTAGGCTAATCCGTTAAATATGAGGATTCAAACTTCACTTCCAGAATTTGATACCCCAGTTCCCTTTTCTTTCTTTCTGAGTCTTCTTGCCCCCAATTGGGCTAATCCCCCTTTCACTGTCTTCCAATCCTGTTTTATCTTCTTGCCCTCAATTGGGCTAACTCCTTTTGGCCGCGATTGAAATCACTTTCCAGAGGCTCCGGAAGCCCCTTAGACAGCGCTCTGTTTTTCGCTTCCAACCCAGTTCCGATGAGTCGGGTGGGTAGGAAGAATAAATAAAGTAGTGATATATTACAATAGTATATTGTGTTGCAGCTTCCTCCTCTACCGCAAGGGCGCTGTTAATCCTGCTAGCCAGGGGGGAGTGAGTGTCTTGAAAGGGCAAAAGAAGAGGAGAGCACCCCAAATCTCAAATCTCCGCTGTGTTCTAATAAGGATTTTCTCTCTAAGAGGGAGATAGGGAGGAACCTTTAGTATATTTTGTTTTGTCCACGTCTCTGCTGGGTAGAAAACCCCCTGTCATGCACTCCCCCTCTTATCCCCTCCTCCTTCTCCTGGTACGTGCTGACCGTGGGGAAAATAATGGCGTCTCTTATTTCTCTTATCTTCTCTCACGCAGTACTTTCAAAAGATCGCACTATCCTTTCTTTCCTTCTACCTTGTCACAGGCTGGGGAAACAGGGACAAAGTCCGTCCAGAGATTATATTGTTTCTTTTGGCTCTCCCCTTGCCTTCCTCCCCTGCTACTTAATATCCAGCACTTTAGAAAGTTTTCAGGGAGAGAGAGTTCTGTCCGCTAGCGACTCGTACGTTTTTTTCCCGCTTTGCTTAGCGCTCTGCGTCTAATGCGATCTCGGGTGGAAGTTAAGCTCTCTTAAATTCTTCTTTTCCAACTCGAATTTTAGCTTAATCAAACTTGTACAGCCTCCTTCTTTAATTCGAAATTGTCCTTTTATCTGAGAATCTAGCGTTCCTCCTCCAGGCTCGGGGCTTCGCTCCCCAGAGGCAGTTATGGCTTCCCTCAGCCCGCTTCCCCCCCCGCCGTGCTCTTCGCTCCAGAACGGAGTTACCTGACGGCCGGGGATCAGCGTTTCGGCTCCACGGGAACCTCTGTATCCGTATCGTCCTGCAGATACTTTTCAGGGGTTCGCTGCGCCCTGCGACACCCCTATTTTCCCCCGGAGAGTTCGGGATCCTCCGCAACGAAGAGATCCCCGCCTGGCTCAGAGTCTCGCTAGACCGGAACGGTGGCAAGGTGTTGGATGGAAGAGTTGTGTGTGTGCCATGCAGGGCCTGTCCTACTCCCCCCGCCTCCCCGCTAAGCTGCTGCCCTCAGATGTGGCAGAGGGTGTTGCCCTGTTGGCAGTGTTGAAGGGAAATTCAGTTGCCCGTCTCCAGGCAGAACTGGCCATCTTTTCCTTTGCTTCAGGCGGCAAAATGCCTTGCACCAGCCCTGGTATCAGTATTACAAGGCAGCTGTGAGGAACTCTTGGGCCTCCAGATGATGCTGGACTTCAACTCCTGTGAGCTGCAGCAAGCATGGTCAATGGCCAGGGATGATGGGAATTGTAGTTCAGAAAAGGGCCAAAGGTTCTCCATACCTGCTGCCAGGTGACAAGAGGGACTCACATCCCACAGCTTGTTACGCCAGCAGAACTCTTTGCAGAACTCCTGAATTATTTGTCACAGAGAGTGATGAAAAGGCAAGAGTTTATACGGCTTATGAGAGAATATTTGCTTGGTGCTGTATGTTTGGCCTAAGTGGAATTAGGCATGGCAATACAGTGGTACCTCGAGTTAAGTACTTAATTCATTCCAGAGGTCCGTTCATAACCTGAAACTGTTCTTAACCTGAAGCACCACTTTAGCTAATAGGGCCTCCTGCTGCTGCCACACCGCCGGAGCACGATTTCTGTTCTTATCCTGAAGCAAAGTTCTTAACCTGAAGCACTATTTCTGGGTTAGCGGAGTCTGTAACCTGAAGCGTATGTAACCTGAAGCGTATGTAACCCGAGGTACCACTGTAAAAGGTTTCTGCATTCCTAAAGTAGACCACCAGGTGGCAGTGTGCCTTCGAGGTCATTTTCAGTCTCATGTCATTTCCATGCTGCTGAGTTACCAGTGTATGCAGAATTACCATTAATTTGTATTTTTTAAAAAAATGCAATGAACAGTAGTCTAAGCTCTTCAGCTTTCAGTGGAATGAGGATCTGGAGTTCTGAACAGCTTTTTAAAAAAAATTCACATAGGAAATTCAAAAAGAAAAACAGAATACACAATGCTATGTATCCTCTTATAATTTCTTATTGTGCAATTGAATTAAACCCAATTAATCCTTGTTATTAAATGCCTAAAACTGACTAGCTCTGCACAGCAGAATCTCAGATGTAAGAGCTGACTCTGTTAACTGACATTCAACTGTATTTTACAGCCATTTTACTGCTGGATTTTTCTTGGGGCGGGAGCAAATCCATTTAGTTTATAAGAGAAAAAGTGACAGAAGCTTCACTAAGTTGTAGCAGTATGATACTCTATTCAGTAAAATCATTTCTGACATAATGCTACTGGCTCCATCTGCACAGTGCTAGTTTCTGAATTCCACATACCTGGAAGCTGCAATAATTGATGAGTTTAATCCTCCATAACAAGACATCGCCACTGCAATAGGGATGATCCACTTAGCATGGCTAAGAGTCTCATTACCAAAAGTCTGTAAAAGAAAAAGAAATAAAGAAAAGAAAATAGGCTCACTCAGCTAGTTTCACAATGCCAGCCAACTGTCGCAGAAATTTACAGCTGAAGCACAGTCGGACGAGCTCATTTTTGACAACAATGCACCACCATAATCTTGGAACAGCTTTTTAAAAGCCACACTAATAATATTTCAGCTATCTGTCACACACAGCTAAATTGCCAGTGAGTGGATGGTTAAACAACATGAGAAAGTGAAACTAATATGCATTTAAAAGATTGATCACAACCCAGTGGTGGGATTTAATCGCCACTGTGGGATTTTGTGAACTCCTAAATTGTGTACAAGGGAGCAGAGGAGATTATTACATAAACTGTGCATTCTGCAGTATGCTCTGCAATATACCGTATTTTTCGCTCTATAAGACGCACCAGACCACAAGACGCACCTAGTTTTGGGAGGAGGAAAACAAGAAAAAAAATATTCTGAATCTCAGAAGCCAGAACAGCAAGAGGGATCGCTGCGCAGTGAAAGCAGCAATTCCTCTTGCTGTTCTGGCTTCTGGGATAGCTGCGCAGCCTGCATTCGCTCCATAAGACGCACACACATTTCCCCTTACTTTTTAGGAGGGAAAAAGTGAGTCTTATAGAGCAAAAAATACGGTACTTATAAGATGCAATGAAGGGTTCCTTCTTCACCCCTCTGGAAGCAGACAACAGGGAAAATCAGCTACACGTACATTCAGTCAACAAGTACAGATGTATGGGCCCAGATTTATTATTCTGCAACAGCCTTGCATATTAGGCTTGCTTGCAACCAAATCTTCATGTACCATACTTTCCATGTATAATTGCCTGAACGTTTTGAAGTCTCCCACTATTTCAAGAACTGGATATGAGCTGGTCAGACAATCCAGGATATTAGGATCTGATGGATCTGATGGATCAACAGTTATGGGTTTCAGACAACAGCTGAACACATAAATATTGTTGAGTTGCCCCCCCCCCCTTAAATCCTATAGTAGTTTTAAGAAGTGGGCATAAAATGTACAGTAATCTAATTTGGTTAAGAGATGCTTTCCTAAAGCCTAGGACACTTTAATGCATATGCCAATGCATGCTTTCAAGATATGTACCGTATTTTTTGCTCTATAAGACTCACTTTTCCCCTCCTAAAAAGTAAAGGGAAATGTGTGCGCGTCTTATGGAGCGAATGGAGGCTGCACAGCTATCCCAGAAGCCAGAACAGCAAAAGGGATTGCTACTTTCACTGCGCAGCGATCCCTCTTGCTGTTCTGGCTTCTGAGATTCACAATATTTTTTTTCTTGTTTTCCTCCTCCAAAAACTAGGTGCGTCTTGTGGTCTGGTGTGTCTTATAGAGCGAAAAATACGGTAATTTGTGATTATAATTTTCAACTAAAATTGCCAGTTTGCACTAATGGAGTCAGTTATGCTAATAAGACTTTTTTTCCTGGCTGCTGAAGTTTGAGTGCAAATGAGAGAGAATGATAGATAGATGATAGATGATAGATAGATATAGATAGATAGACAGATATATAGAGAGAGAAAGAAAGAAAGAAAGAAAGAAAGAAAGAAAGAAAGAAAGAAAGAAAGAAAGTAAGTAAGTTTGGGCAGAATTTGACATTTTTGTCAGGTACTGGTGGGCAGTGTGTCAGTTTGCATTTCTTAGTACAGAAAGTATTGATCTGATGAGTAGAGATCTTTCCCATTCTAATTAATTCAAGAGGGTTCTGGAAGCTTCTGTGTGTGAAAGAAACAGGCAGAAGGTTTACGGATGTTTGGGTTATTCCTTCAGAGAAGCTGAGTACAGCTGGCTTAAATTGGTTCTGTTATCTATTTCTGTCATAGTCATGCTGACTATAATAATAGGCAAGGAGGAGTCTTGAATTCATTTTCTCTTTTCCTTCTGGTGTGGTGTTCTGTATATAGTATGCTTAGTGTTAAGGTTTAGACTTATAAGTTATTGTAAGTTTAAGTTGGGAAACACAGGTGGCGCAGTGGTGTAAACCACTGAGCCTTGGGCTTACTGATCAGAAGTTCGGCGGTTTGAATCCCTGTGATGGGGTGAGCTCCCATTGCTCGGTCCCAGCTCCTGCCAACCTAACAGTTCAAAAGCATGTCAAAGTGCAAGTAGATAAATATGTACCGCTCCAGCAGGAAGGTAAACAGCATTTCCGTGCACTGCTCTGGTTTCACCAGAAGTGGCTTAGTCATGCTGGCCACATGACCCGGAAAAACTGTCTGCGGACAAACGTCAGCTCCCTCAGCCAGTAAAGTGAGATGAGCGCTGCAACCCCAGAGTCGTTCACAACTGGACGTAACTGTCAGGGGTCCTTTACCTTTTTAAAGTTTAAGTTTAGTCTGCTGCAACTGGATTTCTTATGGACAGTGCCAATCCTGCATGGATTTGTGACCATTATGCTCATTTGCTTTCAGTAGCAGTAAAGCTCTGCTGGATGGAACATTAATTGCCTTTGGTCTATTTTTGGGCAATTCCTGCAATGTGTTTAAGTTTTAACTCTGCTAACTATACGTTGGAATCTGCTCCGGATCAATACTGAGTAGAATTACATGACACAGTGGAAGGCAAGAACCAGCCTTCCACAACCTGGGCCCTGCAGATGATGTAAACTACAACTTCTTTGAGCCTTGAGCCCATGGTGGACTTTCTTTCATTAGAGGTTTTAAAGCAGAGGCTGGATGGCCACCTATCAAGGATGTTATAGCAGTGAATCTCTCGTATTGGCAGGGGCTGAACAAGATGTCCTTTGAGATCCCTTCCCACTCTTTGATTCTACAAACTCATGATTTGTGACGTACCACGGCCACAGCATCACTCGCTAACAGGGCAGGCATGTCCAGCACAACATAGTAGGCCACATTTGTCAGCAGGTAAATGATAGTCACGATGGGCATTGAGATTGCAATGGAGAGGGGCAAGTTCCTGCAAAAGGAAACGAAACAGTTATTTGCAACCAACTGAAGGGTAAACCAAAGGGGAGGCACATTAGAAAAACAATAACAATGACCTGCTTGAAATATGCATAAAACACCTAATGCAAGAATGCTATGACCCAAGACAGGCATGTATACCTTTCCGGGTTTTTCATTTCTTCCGTGACGAAATTCAGTGTATCCCATCCAGAGTAGGAGAAAAGAGCTGAGTAAAGGGCAAGTGCAATGAATCCTGCGTCTGCTGTGGAGCCTTCAAATGGCTCCTTGAGGTTATCAGTTTCTCCTGTGGAAACATCAGAAGCCTGTGGTTATTTATTATTATTATTTACATCTACATGCCTACACACAACCAATATGTAGCATATAGGAAACAGGGGCAGAACCAGAATGTTCCCTACATGAAAATGCTGAACGAAAGTAGCTTCATATCGCCTTTACCGTGTGTCATGGCATCCACAAACCTGCCAGCATTGACTATAGGGTGTGCATATTCCTGCTTCATGTAGCAACTTCTCACTTGATACTTGGGATACTTGGTTCATGTGTGAAGAACATAACAGTAATAATAATAATAATAATAATAATAATAATAATAATAGCCCATAATTAAAGTATGAGCTAGACCAGAGTCTATATGCTGTTCAGTTTTGCTATCATACTTACACACGGAAAGTAAGTTCTTACCTTGGGTGATTTTATAAAGACCCACAGCTATTACCACAATAAGGGCCATGACTTTGGCATATGTGAAAAGGTCTTGCACTCTGGTTCCCCACTTCACATTGACACAGTTAATAAAGGTCAGGGAGCCTAATAAGAGAACAGGATACAGGATACAAATTAGCTGTACTTCATTAGAATACTGATGACTTGGATGTTTTTCAGTTAACATAACGGCAGCAGAGATCAACTGGCTATGATAAGGACTTAAAGGGGGGGGGCAAAACAAACAGTCATTTGAATCAGGATCTGACCATGGGCTATGCTGGCTAGGCCAGATAGGAGTTAATACTTGGAGAGCCACCGATTAAGCAATGTAGCCTCCCAGATGGAAGGCAGGATTGGAGAGACATTGGAATGAAGTTAGTTTTTCAGTAAGGAAACAATGGATCTGCATATTATCTGTTTTATAGTGTTGCATTTTCTAGGCATGCCTCAACAGACTCAACAAGAATAGGGAGAAAAGAAAAAATGAAAGAAAAGAAAAATAATAGAATCATAGAATTGTAGCGTTGGAAGGGACCCTGAGGGTCATCTAGTGTAATCCCCACTAATGCAGGAATCTCAACTAGATAATACATGACATATGGCTATCCAACTTCTGCTTAAAAACTTCCAAGGAAGGAAAGTCCACCACCTCTTCTGGGAGTCTGTTCCACTGCTGAACAGCTCTTACTGTCAGAAAGTTTTTCCTGATGTTTAGTCGGAATCTCCTTTCTTGTAACTTGAATCCGTTGGTTTGGGTCCTACCCTCTGGAGAAGGAGAAAACAAGCTTGCTCCCTCTTCCATGTGACAGCCCTTTAGATATTTGAAGATGGTCATCATATCTCCTCTTAGCCTCCTCTTTTCCAGGCTAAACATACCCAGCTCCTTCAACTGTTCCTCATAGGGCTTCATTTCCAGACCCTTGATCATCTTGGCTCCCCTCCTGTACCAAGATGTCAATGCACAGACACCCATTACAGCCCCAGTTGATAGAGCTGGTTTTGGAGAACTTGTGCCACACAGTGAGCACAGTGGAAGTTCTTTGGGAATAAACATGCATAGGATTGTGCTGGCTGGGTTTAAGTCCTACTTGTGACACTGACTTGGTTTTGGACAAGTCACTCAGCCTCAGTTCCCAATCTTTAAAATAGACATACCGTATTTTTTGCTCTATAAGACTCACTTTTTCTCTCCTCAAAAGTAAGGGGGAATGTGTGTGCGTCTTATGGAGTGAATGCAGGCTGCGCAGCTATCCCAGAAGCCAGAACAGCAAGAGGGATTACTGCTTTCACTGCACAGCTATCCCTCTTGCTGTTCTGGCTTCTGAGATTCAGAATATTGTTTTTCTTGTTTTCCTCCTCTAAAAACTAGGTGTGTCTTGTAGAGCGAAAAATACAATAAATGACCTACCTTAAAAGACTGTTATGAAGATGAACAAAGGGTTTATTCACAAATTTTTAAAAATGTATGCCTAAAAAAATAAATCAAGGGTACGACAAACAGGCATCTGAAAACCCCACATATTTTGTAGGTATACTCTTCAGAAAGCTAAGATTGATGCATGGTCAGTTTTTGGTTGGCAATCCAAGTAAAATCTTAAAACATCAAACAGTGCTGTCAATATGAGTGCAAAACAAATAACCCGAAACTGTTTTCAGGAGGGGGAGGGTGTTATTTTTACAACTCCAACTATTTCACTAACAAGATAAGAGCACGGTGAGAACATTATTTTAGTGCCCTCTAGCATTCAGAGACGAAGTTGCAGTTTGCTATGAAAAATATACTGTATTGGCTTCTGGGGATATGCAGCTAGGGTTGCCCTGTTTCAAACAGTGAAAATCCAGGCAGAAAAGTTGTTGAGCTTTTTAGAGATTTCTGCCTGGACCCTGCTAGAGACAGCAGTATTCCGGATATGTCTGGGAAATTCCGGTCTCAGATTATGAGGGGTCTCTTAAAAAGCTTTTGAGAAGAAAAGTTTAAGTTTTTCATAATTGGTAAAAGAATAAAAGAACAAAGAAAACAGATTCCAAAACTGTCATATCTGGTGACAAAAAATATATCCTTCCCAAATAGCATTTTTGGACTAATGCTTTGGGAACTGTTCAACCTGAGTGCCTTACCATGTCTTAGGGCCACATTCACATCATATATTTAAAGAACTGTGATACCATTTTAAGCAGCATGGCTTCTTCCAATGAATTCTGGGAGCTGTAGTTTTTTTAGGGTGCTGAGCTTTTTTTTTTTAAGGAGATCTTTATTCTCCTCCCAAAGCTGTAGTTCCCAGAGTAAGCAGTTAGACTACACACGCAGTATGAGAATATCATCCTCCCACCATCACCTCAAAATGATGTCTTGCTGGATCACACTGCTGTCTGTCTCAGTGATGGGGAAACAGATGGTTTTGCTCCAGATGTCCTCAGCCCCAGCTAGCCTGGTCAGTGGGGTCAAGGATGATGGGAGTAGTTGTGGTCCACTAACATCTTGAGGGCCATAGGCTCCCCATTCCTGACTTCTCTATCCCAGCATTCTGTTATTAACAATAGATGTTCATTCCTCAGAAAAAGGTGGTGAATACAGTGGTACCTCAGGTTAAGTACTTAATTCGTTCTGGAGGTCTGTTCTTAACCTGAAACTGTTCTTAACCTGAAGCACCACTTTAGCTAATGGGGCCTCCCGCTGCCGCCGCACCACCGTTGTGCGATTTCTGTTCTCAACCTGAAGCAAAGTTCTTAACCTGAAGCACTATTTCTGGGTTAGCGGAGTGTGTAACCTGAAGCGTATGTAACCTGCAGTGTATGTAACCCAAGGCACCACTGTACTGTTGTTTATCTCTAATATCTGAGAAGCACAAGAAAAACCCTGGAAAACTAGGAGCTTTCTGATCCATGCTGCCTACAATGTATGACTCTCCAGGGTCTTGGGCAAAAATCTTTGTTTCTTCATAGCCCTGTAATTAACAGATGGCTACTAAACTGCCTTAATATTTCACACACACACACACACATCCCACTTTCCTATCAAGTCTGTTGGAATCCAGACTTTTTCCTCTGATTCAGTGGCAAGAGCCTAGGCGTTTTGTACGCAACCTTCCCTCAGAAGACACATGAAGCTATCAGTTCCTGGCCTGAACTTGCATAATCAAAATAAATTGTTGCATTGACGGACTAGAATTTTACTTACAGATGCAGGCAGCTGCAATCAACCTAACTGCTCCATAGGGTGGCTCACAGAAGGGAAATATCGGCTGAACAATATAATTGGCAAAAGTGATGGCAATGACGGCCTGAGTTGTTGGCTCAATAATGAGCAAGGAAGACCATAGTCTGATAAAGGCTATAAAACCTCCGAAAGCTTCTAGAATGTAGGCATAGCTTGCTCCTGATTTAATAATGGATGTCCCCAGTTCAGCATAACACAGTGCTCCAAACAAGGAAAAGATTCCGCCAAGGGCCCAGAGTAGGAGCGAGAGTCCATATGAGCCACTGTACATCAAAACACCCTTGGGAGCCACAAAAATCCCCGAGCCGATCATGTTCCCTACTATCAAAGAAATGCCATTAAGCAAGGTGATCTCTTGTTTCATCTGCATTTTTTCCTTCTTGTTCTCTGCCACTGAATCCAATTCATGCAATCCATTCTTGGGTATGCTCTTTTTATTGCAACACGTCGTCCAGGAGCCTGTCATGGTCTTCAGTTAATCATTACCTTGAAGCGAGGAGAAGAAGAGAATGTTTTGTCTGCAAAGCTGGCAGGACAGAGAGAACCAGGAATCGTATTGTAGCCGTTTTAACTGCATAGTGGTGTAAGGGGAAATTTGATTTGAGTCGCAATTTAACGTGAACCGAAATACAACTGTTCTATCCAAATTTTGCGACGCAGTTCTCTACTCATATCGTGCACATAAAAAATGCATATATTTGGGGAAAGTTTGCAGGAAAACATATATAATATTAGTGAAATCAGCATACAGAAATGCTGTTGGTCGAAAAAGGCTGACAACCCTGATCTAAAGAGTGCTTGGGCCAATGGGGCAGTGCGCCACCTACCTCAGTCTGCCCTCAAGCAGACCTCAAATGCCTTGCCTTCTTACTCAGCACCAGCTCAGAAGTCGTACTGCCTGTCAGCTTCCTCCTTCGTCTCACGATTTTCCTTCTCAAACAGAGCTGGAATGGGGATGGGAGCAAAGCCAGAACTACTTGGCTCTGCCTCTCATTGGCCATGGTTCCTTGTGCTATTTGAACTCCCTGCCTTCCGCCCCACCACTCCCAATGGCCACCAGCTACTACTGTTGACTTCATCGAATCCAGGGGTGAGAAAACTGTTTGCAGCCTGAAGGCCACATTCCCACCTGAACAGCCTTCTGAGGGCCACCTGCCTGTGGTGGATAGGGCCACAGGCAAATGTGGGCAAATCAACTAATGAAAAATTTACCATCGTACCATAAACATAAGGGATGTGGGTGGCGCTGTGGCTTAAACCACAGAGCCTAGGACTTGCCGATCAGAAGGTTGGCGGTTCAAATCCCCACGACAGGGTGAGCTCCCGTTGCTCGGTCCCTGCTCCTGCCAACCTAGCAGTTCGAAAGCACATCAAAGTGCAAGTAGATAAATAGGTACCGCTCCAGCGGGAAGGTAAACGACATTTCCATGTGCTGCTCTGGTTCACCAGAAGCAGCTTAGTCATGCTGGCTACATGACCTCGGCTCGCTCAGCCAATAAAGCGAGATGAGCGCCGCAACCCCAGAGTTGGTCACTACTGGACCTAATGTTCAGGGGTCCCTTTACCTTACCATAAACTATTTTCTACACACATAACACTCCATCCTTGCTCCATGTGAACAAGAGGCATTATCGGAGCTCAAGGATAAATTTCCTGTAAGGCAAAGCCACTCAAGGCAGGAAGCAAGACCAGTGAAGGGTGTGGTCTGGGGAGAGTTCTGAGGGCCAGGTATGGAGGCCTAGAGGGCCGCATACAGTTCCTGTGCTCGACGTTGCTCACCATAGCTGTCAACTTTTCCCTTTTCTTGCGAGGAATCCTATTCGGAATAAGGGAATTTCCCTTAAAGAAGGGAAACGTTGACAGCTATGTTGCTCACCCCTAATTGAAAACCTCCTCTTGGTGTTGCCTGCAACAGTGGGCTCTGCCTGGATAACATTTCAGCCATTGCAGAACCATATCAGCTAGATTTGTTCACTTACTATCTCACCCTCCCCTTTCTCCTGCACAATCCTCCATTACTCCAGTTGGTGTGAATGTAACTGGAAAATTGTGCAGCTGCCATCAACTACGTCATAATTTAACACAGCCACATGGAGCAAGGAAAAATACTATCCCCGCTCCCTGAGTTTGTTTATAGCCTTGTAAACTTAGGGGTGTTGTAGAGGAATGGCTCACTGACCAATCTGGTTACTGATCACTGTTCTATCTTGCATCAAAATACAATTTTGAAAGAAACCCAGTAGCACAATATTACATAGGGCTTGTTCACACAATCAGAGATGACCCCAGGTTGTTTCCAGATGGTTGCCCCCGAGGTTGTTCATGTGAATCAGACTTGTTATTTCAACTGAACTGTCATGGATTGAACAGGGAGCAGTTTTCTGCTGCCACAGATGTCTGTCAGACACGCTGTGTGCTTTCCGCAAATTGGCAGTGCCGAGCTTTAGTTCATCCGAGGTAACTGCTGCTTTCTCCACTTATAGCACATCCCTTACTTTAAGATCAAGGGAAGTTGAATCATCAACTAGGGATTCTTTCCACCTCATTCATGCATCCAAAGCAAAAGAAAGTACTCTAGATTAACTTACCTTGGGTTTCTGGTTTGTTTTCAATGCCCTTAATCATTGATGCAATACAGTAATTGCTTGGTAAATGTTTGTTAAAAACAGCTGTTGTGAGCCAGGCATGGCGTCAGCCCTCGTGCTGGAAAGCCAGTTGTGCTTGCTTGTATCAAACTTCAAAACACAGCTATTGAGCATGTCCAAATGCAAGCTGGGAAGTGAAATGTTTCTTGTATGGACACAGGCCAAGCTGGGAAGAAGCCAAGTGTGCAAAACAAGGCTTGGTGTCATAAAGAGATAACCCCCCCCCCAAGACATATCATAAGCCGCCCATCCAGAAAGCACATTGCAGTCTGGACTTATGTTTATTATCCAGTGTAAAAAGCTGAACACCCCCCTCCACGACTGGAAAATTAAAAGACCTGGTTTTCCAGCTTGTCTACAATTTTTAGAAGTAAACTCTAAATCGACACATGCTCTACCCTTCAAACGCCCCATCTCCCGTATCAAAAGGGGGCTATTGTTCTGATCTACAGCTGGTAAATAAATATCAGAGGACGGTTAATGCTTACCCATGGATCACTGATGTCCTGCCCTGTTTAACAAGAAGATGGCTGTAACTTCAGGAACTTAAGAGTGAGTTAAGGCTGAAAGTAAGCAAGCAGCTGCCTAGCAGGAAGGGTAAGTGATATGAATATGAATGCCCCCTTCTCTGTGTGCTGCTATTTGTATCCCCACAGCAGGGTAACCAAAATCAGCAGCAGCAGCAGCAGCGTATCAAGGAAACTGCTTTTCCCCAAGCAGCTCAAGTTCGCTAATGAACAACAACTGCCAGGGCTACAGCCAAGTCCTTTCCCCCCAGAAATTCTAGGAAATTCACTGATGTCTGCTGAAGACAAAGGAAACTGCCAAGTCGATTATGTTTCCCCTCCTCTACATTCTTAGAATCTTTTTTCATGACCACCTTTGATGATACTGTGGCTCATTGTATTTTGCAGAGGGTGCTGCTGTAAACATCCATTTCCAGAGCAAGTGGAAGTAAGACTATGTGTGGGCAGGAGGCAGAAAAGCGTTTGTGTGTCCTTACTTCAGACTCAAATCAGCAGAACTAGGTAGAGAGGCCAGGAATTGGCTAATTTTGTGGCACAGTAAACCAGGTTACAATGGAATTGTGACACTAATTCAAAATATATCACATGGAAAACCCCATTTAAATCAATGGGATTCAGTTCCGTGAAAGAATCATGATCCACTTTCAGAGCCACTTTCACATTCAAGTATACTTTCCAGCTGCTTTATTGATCTATAGGTGTCTATTCCATCACAAAGGAACATCCTGAAACTTCCTAAGGATAGCACACAGCCTAGGGAAAACAAAAGAACCTGAGATATATTGTGATGTCTTTGGGTGGGGTGGTTGACCACAGACACAGCTGCAGGCAAATTCAGGAGAAAAGAACTACATGACTTAAATCAGGGACAATATTCAAGAAAAATAAAGGAGAGGTCTAAAAGGAATGGGTCAAAACGAGTCACTTGAGAGATGATGAATAAAGAAAAGGATCTCACACCAAGCCTGAACAACATGTGTGAGAATGTCCCGACATGCTCATAACAACTTACTCAGCAAAAGGGTATCTGCTTCTTTTACTCTGTACATTTTATATATTTAAGTCCAGCTGTACCAGGGTGGTGGAGGCTGGCAGAAGTCAGCCCATTCCAGAGCAGACTTGGAGCACTCCTGTGGACTCCAGGGAGATTACACTAAAGTCTGCTTCCCACTTAATTGTTTATAGTCAGCTAGAAGTTGAGCAGCCCCATCAATTGTGAATATGGTGCACAGGTTCAAGTGTCCAAGTTTCCTTGCAATAAAAATAGAAATGGCAGTGGGCAAAATCTCTGTCCCCTCCACTTCAGTTCTTATTGCAGGGAAATCCAGCCATTGAAATGTGCACAGGTACTTGGATATTTTCTTTCTAAGTCAGAGATCGTAGAGTAAGGTTGTAATGGGTGTAAAACGTTCCAATTCCAGTGGAATTGCATGGGAATTCATACATATTTGGGTACTTTTTATCCCCAAGTCCAAAAAAAGTAACACAAGACTTGGCCCTAGGATGGGTTAAATTGGTTGCTAGGTTGCTGGCAGCTGCATTGCTGAAAATGTTGTTCCCAGTAGGGAATCTAGGTTCAAATCCCTGCTCAAGTATGAAGCTTGCTCAGTAACCTTGGGAAAGTCAGTTTCACTCAGACTAATCTCCTTTACAGGTTGAAAACATGGGGTTCCACAAGAGAGGGGCACAAAAGAAATTTAGCCAGAAGTGACAAATGGGGAAGCCCGCTCAATGTGACTAAATTAAGCTGGTGGATCCTCCCTCTTCTCTTGGGTCAATTTGATCCGCTGGTGTGGAACAGTGGTGGAATGGTCACTGCACCCGCTTTCCAATTTTCACCGTGTCCTCTTCTGAAGACAAGCAGATGGGAGGAAAAAGTTGGGGCATTGGGAGAAGATCTCTATCCCCGGTTGATCCACATAGATGATATAAGAATGCAAGAAGAGCCTGTCAATCACGCCAATGGCTCATCTGCTCCAGCATCTTGTTCTCACAGTGGCCAACCAGAGGCCACTGGGAAACCAGCAAGCAGGATTCAAGCACAAATGTACTCTCTCCTGTTGTGGCTTCCAGCAACTGGTATTCAGAAGCATCACTGCCCCCAACAGTGGAGGTAGAACATAGCCATTGCAAAGCCTTCTCCATGAATTTGTCCAGTCCTCTTTTAAAGCCACCCAAGTTGGTGGCCATCGCTGCCTCTTGTGCGAGTGGGCTCTACAGTTTAGTTATGCACTTTGTGAATTAGTACTTAATTTTATCTTTCCTGAATCTGTCAATATTCAGCTTTGCTGGATGCCCACAAACTCTTGTGTTATGAAGAGGGAGGGGAAAACATTCTCTATCTGCTTTCTCCACGCAGTGCATCATTTTATAAGTATCTATCATGTCACCTCTTACTCTGCTTTTCTCTAAACTAAGAAGTTTCAAATGCCACAACTTTTCCTCATGGTCTGTTGCTCCAGGACAAAAATCCCATGCAACCTTTGCAGTACTGAAAGCTTACTTTTCTCTGCCTTTTGTTGGAACACTTCCATGCGCATGTTACATTTCAACACTGGTGTCCGAGCACAGGAGCACAGAAAGCTGCAGATCAATGGTCTATCTTGCTCGGTATTGTCTACATTGAATGACAGTGACTCTCCAGGGTTTCAGACAGGGGACACTCCAAGGACCAGCTCTGAGACCTTCTGCCTGCAAAACAGATGCTCCACCAGAGAAATCCTACAATTTTCTTTCTAATGCTCTATGATTTTTTTACACACCCACATGCACACAAAAGAAAGAGAGACTTACCAAGGTTTCCTGACCTGTTGTCCTCCAAAACGATAAAGGCTCCTCTTTGGAACTGATGTGATGGAAGCCAAGGACCAGAATGAAGCAAAGTGCAATGCAGTCGAAGAAACCGAACAGAAAAACAGCCCTGGCCAGTGTCTTGTGAGCAGCAGCTTAGGAAGTTAATGAGTGTAGGAGAGCTATGAGGCAGTCAAAACAAAGGGGCCAGGGTCAAGGAATGCATTTGTGTTCCTAAAGTCAAAGAGCAGCTGGAAGGAGCTTACTGAGCAGCCTGTAGCCATGGGGATATGACCCAGGCCAGTCAGGCCCTGCCTTGGTTATTTTTTCCACAAGCGTCTGTTGGTTATTTTCCCAGCGCTTTTTGCTCTCCCTCCCCAACTTCCACCTTCTCCTTCATGCATACTGGCTGCCAGGATTTATCATCAACCCAGCAGTAACCAAGGACAGATCAGACGGCTAGGATCTGGAATATAAAGCCATGCTTTGTTGGTGCTTCTAATTCTCACTATGTACCACATCCCAGGCTGCTCTCCTCCCACCCCTGCTGGTCCCCAGAGGTAACAGCCGTCAGCCACGGCTCTCTAGTTTGGTGTGCATGGCCCCAATTCAGTGGCAGAGTTAGGGAGGGGCTATCCTGTGTGTGCAACCTGGAGAGTTGCTTCCAGTCAGGGCAGACAGTACTGAACTAGATGGACCAATGATCTGTCTCAGTTTAAGGCGGCTTCTTCTGTGCCCTTGCTGGTGTGTTTTTACTGAGATGACTTCAGCTATTGTCTAGCCAACTCTTGCATCACGCCCAACTTTTAATAGCCTATGAGTCAAGAGAGAAATTGAGCCACTCCAGGCACAATGGAAAATGCCAACCCTGCTTCCTCTTTCTCTACAGTCGCTGGGAGGTGGCCTTGCGGGAAAATAAAGGAGGCCAGGGATGGGCGTGAGGGTATGCAAAAATGTGGCGCCAATGCCTGCCATCACCCCTCTCACCTGTCCAGAGTCTGTGGTCCTGAGACAACCGCTTCATCATGCCTCATGGGCGCACTGGACTTGCTGTGTATATGGTGCAATTTGCAAAAATAAATAAATGAACCAACACAGCCCAGCCATTTAAAGCAGAGTTTCCCAGCTGTTTTTGGACTACAACTCCCATCACCCCTAGCTAGCAGGACCAGTGCTCAGGGATGATGGGAACTGTAGTCCAAAAGCAACTGGAGACCCAAGACTGGGAAACACTGATTTAGAGTAAATGCTGAAAATTGCAAAGTCACGATAAATATCCTGAAAGTTCCAAAAACTCCATGTTGGAGAAAAGCTGCCATATTGGAAAATCACAAATATCTATTTGTTTAGCTAAACTAAGGGCTCACTCACACTTCTGCTTGTCCCAATGTTTAGAAAGCACAGGTTCAAGCAGTTTTCCACTTGTCCCATGCTTTCCAGGCATGGGTCTGAGTGGTTTTGCCTCTGCCCTGCTTTCCCCCAGAAAACCTGCTCTTTAGCGCTTGATTGGAACAAATGGCAGTCTGAGAAAAACCCAGTTGCCGCTTGTTCTGATTCAGCACTAAACCTCAGGTTTTCCCCAGGGGAAAGTGGCAGAGGTCTGAATAAGCCCCGAAGGTAGTCATATCTCAGAAATTTACATGAAATATCTGAATCTAACAACTGAAGGCAATGTTCTTGCATTCAAAAAGTTCTCAGAGAAGAATTTGGGATATGAGTTTGGTGGACTTTCCAAATGTTTATTACCACACATGCCTTTTTATTTTAAATACGTGGGTCACATACTAGTTTGACTGGACTGCAAAGCTTCAGCAACAAAATTACAAGAGAATATATATATATATATATATAGAGAGAGAGAGAGAGAGAGAGAGAGAGAGAGAGCGCCACAATAATGTGGAATACTTAGAAAAAATTAAAAGGAAAAAGAAGGCAATTGCAAAATAGTAATTTGAGAGGGCTCATTGCTGTAAACCTATTTCTAGGCCTGAGAAATTCTATTCCTCCTGTATCACCATAATGGCTGTCCTATTTTAAGCAAGAAGGGGGAGAGGGAAAGAATGAAAGTAAAATGATACCATGTATTGCACCTGCTTTGGCTGGCAAATGTGTGCTAGGAATCAAGTTTCAGAAAGCTTTTCCCACCTAAAAAACAGGGTGTCCCCCATCTACACAGACATGTCTTGAGCAGGAAAAGAAACTGTGAATCCTGCTTGCCTGTGGGGGCACTTCTTGCTAAGTATGAGCTGCAAAACACCTCACATATGATGCTGCTGGCCCAGCAGAAAGCAGTGATGATCTTCTCCTCTTCGAGCATTGCAGGGGAGAGTTACTCTAGTTATGTTTCTCTCTACAGTGAATGATCAGCAGATGGTTGTCTGATCACCGTCCTTCCCTGCATATAACAAGGAAGCTGGGTGGGTTCTTTTGCTGAAGTTTGTGAACTTGGGTGAGCTACTTATACAATTCATCCTGATTTGCTGCACAAAGCTTACCTGGAGGTTAGAGGATGCTTAGTCTTTATAGAGCACTCATTCTCAGGAGTGCCAGCTTGAATAAAATATTGACGGGGCAGGTAAGCCCCACCCTGCATAATCAATCATATGATGTGGTGTTCACACTCCATCTGAATGGCAATGTTCACCAACTTGGAGGGGGAGGCCCCATCAAATATTTTATTGGGGGGGCTGAAGAGACCTTGGCCCTGAGGTGGTGGCTCCTATGCTCATTCTTATTTGTTTGTGGGACTGTCACATGACAGGGAGCATCCAACCTGATTCCACCTTGATTTGCTTTCACACTGGTTCACACTTCCTGTTAATTAAATGTTTATCCCACACATTGTAGTGCATTTCCCCATTGCTTTCTTAACCACAAAAGTCATTTTGTAAAAAAAAAATATGGGGGGGATTTGTTGTGTCAGAACAACAGATCACTTTAGTTGACTGTAATTGCTTGGAGCAAAATTTCCAGTTTGTGACTGAATTCTGTAGGTCTGGAGGTGACTTAGATATATCTAAGACCCGGACATAGGTGGGTGCACATATTGGAAGTACTGATTTCTTGGGTGATTTTCCTTATTTTATAACTAGCTTCAAGATTACATTTTTTTGCAAAAAAGCCAAAAAAAAAAGCTCAACAACTTTTGTGTCCGGATTTTCACTTTTTGAAATATGGTAACCCTGGTTTACTAAGCATAATACATCTGCACTTTTTCAGTTCTTTTCTCTAGTTCCTACAGTCCAGCCATCTAGCACATTACATTTTAAAAAAATAAAAAAAATTATTTTTATTAGTTTTCAAAATTATTGCAAATCAAACCAAATCACTTTAATTTAATACAATCTCTTAAAAATAATCATTTCCTCCTGTAGCCACATCATCTCTTCTTTAATATCCACTTGACCCTTCACTTGTTGTAAGTCCATTCTTGCAGCTGACCACCATTCTCTTCTTACATACAGTGCCTCTGTTACTTCTTATAAATATAAAAGCTCATTCCTGGTCCTCTTGAAAACAGCAGCCAATGCTGCTGACAAAAAAATTGGGGTTCAATATGACCTTAACAGGTTGGAAAACTGGGCCAAAGCTAACAAAATGAATTTCAATCAGAACAAATGAAAGGTTCTGTACTTAGGCAGGAAAAATCTGCTGCACAAATATGAGATGGGAGACACATGTGAAAACGATCTAGGAGTCTTAGTTGTTGTTTAGTTGTGTCCGACTCTTCGTGACCCCTTGAACGAGAGCACGCCAGGCACTCCTGTCTTCCCCTGCTTCCTGCAGTTTGGTCAGACTCATGTTTGTAGCTTCGAGAACACTGTCCAACCATCTTGTCCTCTGTCGTCCCCTTCTCCTTTTGCCCTCAATCTTTCGCAGCATCAGGGTCTTTTCCAGGGAGTCTTCTCTTCTCATGATGCGGCCAAAGTATTGGAGCCTCAGCTTCAGGATCTCCTTCATGGATCACTGCCTTGCCGTGCCAAAGGGGCTTGAATAACTCAAAGAAGCTATGAGCTATGCTGTGCAGGGCCACCCAAGATGGACAGGTCATAGTGGAGAGTTTTGACTAAATGTGATCCACCTGGAGCAGGAATCGGCAAGCCACTCCAGTATCCCTGCCAAGAAAACCCCATGGACAAAGACAACAGGCATATAAAAGGAGTCTTAGTAGACCACCAGCTTAACATAAGTCAACAATGTGATGCAGGAAACAAAAAATGCTAATGCTATTCTAGGCTGCAACAACCAAAGTATAGTGTCCCAATCAAGGGAATTAATAGCATTGCTACTTTCTTCCTTGGTCAGACCACATCTGGAGTGCTGTGTCCAGCTCTGATATGGACAGGAATGTTTGCAGGGGAGAGTGAACAAGATTACCAGGGTCTGGAAACCAAGTCTTATGAGGAACAATTGAGAGAGTTGGATATGTTTAGCCTGGTAAAGAGAAGAGAAGGATTGTCAGGTGGAAGATGGACGGCTGCGCCCCTCCCGAGGCTCCCCCCCCCGGGACATTCGTTCCACCCCCTGGGACACTAGCCCCGCCCCTTGGGACACTAGCCCCACCCCCAGGTGCACGCTGCTCTGGGTGCCGGAGCAGTTAACTCTGTCTCTGCTGCTTTGTGTATGTACTGATCTGATTTATGCATTAAAGTCTTGGGCAGAAACCAAGCTGGGAGTTTGAGTTCTTTGTCTAGCAGTGAGTTCCAGGATACATTGTATCATGGGAACCACACTTTGGTGACCCCATAATTGAGCCAAAGCCTCACTTCACTCAGCCAAACTCTGTATTCCATTTACGTCACAAGAGACTGCTGTTGTCAAAACCTTTGCCCTCTACAGCTTCCTGCATTCTTGCACTGTACGTCAGGCCTACCACGCTTGTGACTCACCAAACCTTCCAAAACTCCTTATAAATCCTGCTACTGCTGCTGTTGCTGCTGCTAGATTTATTCGATTACATTATTTCAAGGAATAGAGAACACAAATGAAAGCAATAAAGAATACTAATGGAAAAAGCAAAAGTGATGAAGCATATGGTCATGTAAAAATTGGGGTTTGGCTTTTGCTGCTCAACTCCCCATGGGACTCTGAGTTGCCTAAGTCCATGATGGGTCAGAGCAGAATGGATGGAGGCAGGATCCAGTGGAAAGCAAGGCAGATCTCTATTTCTCTGTTCAGAGTTCCCTCCCCTTATTGCAAGGAGGTAAGAGAGACCCAGAACAATGGTGTGCAAGCCCCTATAAAGACTTTTTAAATTGCACACTCCTTAGCCCAAGACCACCCCAAAAGCATCATATATACATCACAGGAGGCAGTGTCCCACATAAATTTGAGCATGACGCTTCTCTCCTGTCTGCCAGGATATCTGATATTGCATTTCCTGGGCAGCCAGAGCATTGCTTTTAGTTTCTAAATTCTTTATTTACAAACTAATATCTATTGACAGCTTAACAGAAACTGGCTTTGCAGGGAGGAGTAAGGCCCTGCATCCCAGGCAGTTTTATTAACAGGATTTGAACAGGATTTGCAAGTGAAAAGACAAGGGGGAAGCTGTCCCCATTTCCTCCCCCCAACCGAGGAGGAATATTTGAGGTCATTTTGGGAGATTGTTCTGTGTGCTAAAATAAAGTGTCATTTCTCTCAAGGAATTTTCCGACATGTGCACCCTAAATTTTACAGCAATGGAATGGGGGAGAATGGAGAAACAAAATGGTGAGGAAATCAAACTACTGTAGCTTTCCATACCTTGATTCCGCCCCCTCCCCCGCCCCACAACTATAACTGTTCATTTCAGAATTCTCTCAGAGCAGACAGGCAATTGTGAAGGCAGACAACTCCCCTGACTTTTAGGCATGCGAAAACATCAACAACCCAGGACACTCACTGAGCTGTGCTTCACAATTCTCTTCATTCCTTCAGGAAGCACTGCAGTCTACCATCTTCTAATGAAGCAGGCCAAAACCTTACTTCTCTATAACTCAAAAGATCATTCACTCCTTGTTCGTAACATAGAGGTCCCGGGAAGATTTCCAGAGCCCAGTACACTATATGAGGATAGGGCCCTCTGCCCCATTCACAAAAGGGGAGTCAATGGCCTTAGCTTTAGATCTGACTGGGCATTCTGGTACATTCTCTCCCTTCAAAATAGCTCAACAGTAAAAAACGCTAACAGTAAATACATTTTCATCTGACTTCATGCTGCCACTTGTCATGACCCAAAGCAGTTGACATTGACACTGAATCTGCTACCGTTGCTCGTTTTGGCCTCTTCATCGTGACCTGGTCCTGTAATAAATCTATCCTTAAATTAGCCAGACCAAATGTTGGCAGGCTTACCAAGTACATAACAAGAGCCAGCTGGCCCATCTAGTCTTAGAATTAGAGAATCACAGAATTGTAGAGTTGGAAGAGACCCTGAGGATCATCTAATCCAACCCTCTGCATTGCAGGAATATGCAGCTGTCCCATACAGGGATCAAACCTGCAACCTGGGCGTTATCAGCACCATGCTCTAATCAACTGAGGCCAGCATCCTGTTCTCATCTGGATGCTTTGGGAAACCCTCAAGCACCTGAGCACCAAGGCCGTTTTGGAACTTCTCAGGCCTCTCCTTGTTTCCCTATCCCCAAAGTGTGGCTCCCTAAACTGAGCCAGCTGCTGAAAGAATTGTAAATTTCTGCTCCACTTGCCAATGATGCCTGTGGCTATCCAAGACGACTCAGGATAAGGGAGCTCCTTATGTTCCTATCATGGATGTGGAATTACATTAATATGTTTCATTTGCAGCCTAGACATGGAAATCTAGGCAGTCACTGTAATGTGCATGTTCAGTATGCTCATGCAAAAGCTTTTCTGTTCCTTTAATGGGAAAACAAAGCTTCCCATGGGAAAATAAATTTTATGTGCATGTACGCACACAAGGCATGGAAGAGAACAGGAAGCTCCTGCATTTGGAAGTTTTGGATCATGACCCTGTTGACTTAGGGGGGAAAAGCACTATGGCTTATTTATTTTTTACATATTTAGAATCAGCTGAAAATATGTAATAAGAAGTCCTGTATTATTTATATACCATCGCCACAGTAGAAAGGCACCAGAAAGAATCAAAATCTAATTTAGAAAAGAATCTAACTGGAGGCTGTGATCAAGGAAAAATATCCCAGAACTTTAGGAGGAAAGTACACAAACTGGATAAACCAGATTTCTGAGATTCATGCACTTTGGTTTCACTGAGATCTACAAGATCAAGATGACTAAAAAAAAAAAATCAAGCACTCATTCCAGTTTTAATGGTTTGTGAAATATTGTTAAAACATTTGTTGTGTTAGTCAAATATGAATTGTACAAGTATGTCTCTGGTAAATTTACCAGGATCCAGAGTGGAGTGCCCATTCCTGTATTTAAATTTTATGTTTCCATGATTTAGCTATGTGATTTTGAAACAGTAGTTCAGGGGAGCCTTAGGTTCTTTAGAAACTTATCAGAGGCTCTGACTGACAGCATTGACCGATAACCTTTTCTGAAATACAACTTGCACACCTCCCACCGCAGAGAGAACTTTGTTGAATAGGCAGTATTTAAATGCCTGCCTGGCTAAATAAATACATCTTCCCCTGTAACCCACAGCCATAAGGAAGTGATGGGTTTTTGTAAGTGCACTCTCAGTTCATGTGGGGTGATAGGGAGCACCATTGCGCATGATCTGAGCATGCAACTCAGGACGCTTCTCAGTAATGAGCAGGAGCTTCTTGGTAGACGAATCACTTTCCTGTGAAATTATGTCATTCTTAAACCACTAGCTTTGATCACTAGCTATGTTCCATGGAACATAGCCCTTCCATGGAAGAGGCAGCCACATGTTGGTTGACAGCCAGCTTATGTCAAGTGGAGGACCTCTGGCTCTCCAGATGTTGCTGAACTTCAGCTGCCACCATCTGGACCATGCTTGCTGGGGCTAGTGGGAGCTGTAGTTCAGCAACACCCCTGGACCTACTTAGCAGCAAGCCAGCATGCCAAGTCCTCAGTCCAGGATCAATCCACATGTCCAAACTGAAGCCCAGTGCCACCAAGATCTTGGAGCATCCAAGCTGAGGTCCTTCAACATGGGCGGCTGAGCAGACACAGCACCTCAGCTCTGCTTTGCTTTTGTACTTTGCCTGTTGATTGCAGCATCTGGGCTTAATGAGGCATGTGACCCTCACCTGCTCCAAGCCTACTCCAGCTGAGGAATCACACATCTCCTTCCAGAGCTAGCAAGCCCCTCTTGGCTAGCTAGTGAGCTGGGTTGTTGCCTACATCCTAGAGCACCCCGCCCGCTGCTCCCTTTGCTTCAGAGCCTTTCGTGTTTGTGGAGACGGTTCCTCTGGTTCTGATGATGGGTCCTTCTGATCTGGTTCACGTGCACTGACCCCCCTCCCTCTCCATACTCTGACACCCTGTGAGTACTTCCTTCCCCATCCCCTGCCTGCCCCGGTGTGTCCCAGTCCAAGTTACACCCCTCACAAGGATCCTCTGCCTCCTCCCCATTGTCCTGCCAGTTCATGACAGATTATTTGTTAGTTTACTTTGGTGGCCCTCCAGGTGTCGATAGATGACAACTTCCATTATTCTTGTTGTTGTTTAGTCGTTTAGTCATGTCTGACTCTTCGTGACCCCATGGACCAGAGCATGCCAGGAACTCCTATCTTCCACTGCCTCCCGCAGTTTGGTCAGACTCATGTTTGTAGCTTCGAGAACGCTGTCCAACCATCTTGTCCTTCCATTATTCTTAACCATGTGCTATGCTGCCTGGGGCTGATGGGAATGAGAGTTCGTTGACATGTGGAGGACCAGAGTTTCCTTGCCCCTGTTTTAGTGTGAAGTGTTGCTTTAAACATACAGCCTTCTGTGGTTCTACAGAGGAGTGCGAAAAAAGGGTACAGCCATACCTTGCTTTTCAAAAGCCTTGGGAGTCGAACATTTTAACAAAAAATTGGAAGTGATTTTTCTGGTTTCCTAATGTTCTTTGGAACCCAAACATCTGATATGACTTCTGTAGCTTCCGATTGGCTGCAGGAGCTCCCTGCAGCCAATCGGAAGCCGCGCCTTGGTTCCCGAATGTTTTGGAAGTCAAATGGACTTCTGAAACGGATTCAGTTTGACATCCAAGGTACCACTGTATTTGGAATGTGTGTAGTGATCAGAGCTCCCATATATTGGGCATCACAGAAGCTGGCATGCCTGACAGCATAGCAGACCGACAGGGCACAAGAGAGGAATATTTTGTCCTCATTCATATATTTTTAATCAGATGCGCCCCCCTGCTTAACTTCACCTGGCCTTGGGGGGTTTCCAGGGTCTCTTCACAGCTGGGATGATGGGGTAAAGCAGCTGCTTTGGCTCAAAGCCAGTGTGCAAGAAAAGCGCTCTGCCCTTACAAAGATTGGGAGGAAGTGAGCAGGTTGAGGAAGGCAGCTCTGGTTCAGATTTGGCCCACCAACAGGAGTAGGAAATAAGGAAGTAGCAGGGGCAGAGGCAGGCGAGAAGCTGCAACTCTCAAGGCAGTGAAATAGCGAAGTCTGGGCTGGGAGACCAGATGTCTGCAGAGCAGCCTTCCCCCTAACTCGATGTCCTCTCTTTAATTTGGACTACAACTGCCATTATCGTCAGCTAGCATGCACGACTCATGCTGCATGCCACTAATATTTGTGTGGTATTTATTTTACAAGGTTTATATCCCCTCTGGTTGCAATGGAACATTTAAGTGGTTTTCAAAACTAGCAAAACAAGAAAACCAACAGCAGTTTAAAGCAACGATTTAAATAAAAAATAGTTAAAATCAACAGCATGCTGAAAAGCAGGTGTCGACATTCTACATATCTAGATAGGCTTGCCTAAACAAAAATACTATTAGCTGGTGCCAAAAAGAGTACAGTAAAAGCCCCTGCAATCTCTGCCTGATTCTTGTTAAATAAAATTAAAGCAAAAACAGTTTTCCTGTCAGACAAACACCACAGTTAAACCCTCATAGTTTGGGCAGGGAATACCATAATGGGTTTAACACAACTTGTCACATGTGATATTTATTCCTCTGCTCCAGATGATTTTCTGCGGAGTACTTACCAATTCCAAGAACTCATTCAAGTTTATGTTGCTTCCACTTTCTCACCCAGTCAGCTAATGCTATTGATAGATGCAGTTGTAAAATGTTTCACAGCAGATCATAACACATTAGAAGAAGAAAAAACCAACCACATAGACTGAAGTTCCAGTGCTTCATTGAAAAGACTTGCTCTGATTAAAGTGCTGGTAAAACTACACCCTGTAGGGACCCACTTTCAGTCAATAGGACATATATCAAATCAGTCTGTTTTATCTATCTAGCCCAGTATTATCCACTCCAGGCATAGGCAAACTCAGCCCTCCAGATGTTTTGGGACTACAGTTCCCATCATCCCTGACCACTGGACCTGTTAGCTAGGGATCATGGAAGTTGTAGGCCAAAAACATCTGGAGGGCCGAGTTTGCCTATGCCTGATCCACTCTGACTTGCAGGTTCTATAGGGTCTCAGGCAGAAAAGGATCTTTCTCAAGAGCGACAATCTGATCCTTTTTAAATAGGAGATGGCAAGGACTGAAGTGTGCACCTTCTGCATATGAACATTGAATGTCACCCCTGACTGAGCTGTGCCCCCTCCCAAACTTTCAGTCGGACACAAAGTGCTAATAATTGGTCCCATCATTGCTATTATACATTTAAAGCAGTATCATATCACTTTTAGAAGTCATGGCTGAGTGTTCTTAGATGACTCCCCCGTGCAGAACTACAATTCCCAGAATTCCCTGGGAAGAGGGAAGGGATTGCCATTTAGACCACTCAAGAGAACAGTAAATACTGGTATGTACAGCCATCCTATGACACATTCTTTCCACAAAGAGCATGGTCAGTGAGCAACAGGAAGATGAGTTTTTCTCTGCTCTGTTGTTTAGAGGAGTTGCCTCCTTCTTTCAGTGGAAAACAGCCTCATAACTGTGAAACAATTCTCTTGAACCAACCAGAAGCTGCGGTAAGAATGTTTCTTAACAGTGATTATACCCCTGCTCCATCATCCATGCGTCAGTTAAGGCTCACCCACACCTGCTTACCCCATGAAAACCCACACTTCACTTCTGAATCGGAGCAAACATCTACCAGGTTTTCTCTGGATTGCTGTTTTAAAGAGCAGGTTTTTTGGGGGAAAGTGGTGGAACAAAGGCAAAACTGCTTAGACTCATGCCTAGAAAACGTGGGACAAGCAGAAGGAAGTGTGGAAAAGATCTTACTCATAAATTGTAATCCAATTTGAAATGCTTGGTTGTTAATGTTTGTATTACAGTGTTGGCTTTTATTTTTTTACTGCTTTAATGAAGCATTTGTGTTGGAGGCTGGATAGTTACAATGCGCCTATGTTTCTCAGCAGGAACATTTAGCAAGCTATGATTCACTAACGTCTTTTAACTGAAGTCAGTGGGGCGTTGAGTACCTCCGGAAAAAGAACACACAGTGGATTTCCCCAAGAAATAAGGAAGAAGTAAGCCTAGAATAAACACAAGTCACTTCCACAGTGTTTTAATTTTTCTTTTTTTAGATTTATGGTTTTCAAAGGATGCATTGGGCAACCCTGGGGTTTATTTATTGTTATTGTTTGAGGTTTTTCTTAAATCCCATCCTCTCCAGGACAGTATGTAAAATATATAAATTCAAATCTCTCTCCATTCATCCATCCACAATCACAATAAAACCATCAAACTCAAACAGCCATCACAACATAAAATGGTAAATGGCAGCAACTAGTGGTCAAAGCAGTCCTCAGATTATGGACCAAAGGCTTGAATCTTACTGGCATTTTAAAAGGCAGGGAGACAACCAAATTTCCCCAAAGGTAAATTCCATGCACAAGGTGCCACCATAGAGAAGGCCCAACCACCACTGCCCCTTTCACCAGTGTCATCAGGTATTTGGGGCCCAAGTCATTTACAGTCCCAAACCTTTCTTGAAAACTTACCACATTTTTCAAGGGAAAGATCATTCTCGGTACACAAGCTTGTCTACGGTTCTTGATCTTTTCCTATATTACACAGCTGCAGCAGTGGATGTTCTCCAGGGAGAGTGCTCTTGCTTATGGGATGCGGCCCAAGAAGTCTGGTCAAGGTCTCTGAAAACTGACCAGGAGCCTCAGAATATGGCCTATAATCTCCCACAATGCACAGCAGCAGTAGAGCAGTTAGGGTGTAAGTCCCACAGCAGACGAGTCAAGGCAGAAAGGCTTTGCCCTTCATTAAGAGGGCTTGAAAACAACTTATTTAGAGCAATTCTGCCAACTTATGAAATCAGTAATCTTGTTCTTCTTTCACAAAGGTAGTTTTGACAGATGAGAGAACGTGTATAAAGATAGTAAAGCTCTGTGCACTTTCCCCATATTTTTTTTTAATATTTATGTATTTTTATAGATCCACAAAATACAGAAGTCTCCACTGAGATGCAGTGTAAAAGCAGTTTTTAGAACTTAAAAAAACAACAAGGGTGTCATGTAATACTTTCACTTGCCAGGCTTCCCCCTGACCCACCCACTCCAAACTTCAGTCTAGAGTCACGTAGCAGTGACATTTCAGAAATAGGAATCCCAACTTTTAGGGAAACACTGCAAGGTCTTTATACGGATGTTTATCAATTCAAAGATGTGGACCTGCAGGGAGCAGATATATTTGGATAAGGCTGAAGTCCCAGCTGTTTGTTGTCTTTCAGTTTTTGCACTATGACTCGAGCAACTTCCTCTCCTTGGCTGTCAGTGGTATCGAGCAGCTGCCTGACTTTTGAGGTCCTTGTAGGTTTTGTGCTGATAAGTTCATAATCCTCTTTCATGATTAAATCCCTTGAAAGGAGGGCATCCAAGGACTGGTTAAGGCAAGCCTCCGTCATCTGGTTGACAATGTCTTCTCTTCTGGTTTGGATCCATTGATGAGCCACAGTTTCATCTTGCTGCTCCTGCTGCTGCAGAGTCTGCAGCATAAAATCTAACAAAGGGCAGAGGGGAGAAAGATGTCAAAGGTGTGAACGCATACGAAGAGCATAAAAATGCAGCAGAACTATTTGAGAGAGAATTGCCTGCATTTCAAAATACCAGAATTATTTATCTGTGTCATTTCAACAGTGCCAAATCAACAAAAAACTCTAAGCAGCTTGCATAAAGCAATGCAAAATATTCATAATAAAAAAAACCCCCAATCTGAAAATCAAGTATAGTCGTACCTTGGAAGTCAAACGGAATCTGTTCCAGAAGTCCGTTCGGCTTCCAAAACATTTGGAAACCAAAGCACAGCTTCTGATTGGCTGCAGGAAGCTCCAGCAGCCAATCAGAAGCCGCAGAAGCCCCATCGGACGCTCGGCTTCCAAAAATAGTTCGCAAACTGGAACCGTCACTTCCAGGTTTGCAGCGTTCGGGAGCCAAAATGTTCGAGAACTAAGCTGTTTGAAAACCAAGGTACAACTGTAGACATAAAATTTATCAAAATATGAAAACCAAACCAAATATGATTAATAAAGCTGCATATCTGGGTAGGCCTGCCTAAATCTTAAGCAGGAACTGATAATAAGGAGTCTGCCTAATGTTTATAATTAGTATTATATTAATCAACTGAATCAATTTACAGCTTCATTCAAATAAATCAGATAAGACTCTTTTTGTTTAGATGACTAGGATTCCAATCTTGATAACTAACCATTGCTTATCAGTCAGATTCTCAAAAGAAATACACGCATTTACAAGTGCATTCAAACTCCTTCCTGCACTGCAATTCTTTCCCATCTGTAACAGTGTCTCTTTTTAACCTCTTTTTGTTTTATATTCACTTGAATTTGCAATGTATTTAGTGATGTGAATCAAGTTATCAGAACACTAATAATAATGGTTTAAATAGATGCACAAACCAGTTATTTTGCAGACATATGCTGCCCAGTCCTCCCTGCATTTATTCAGAAAGAGGTCCCATGGTGTTTAATGCAATTTACCCCCCAGTTTGCAGAAACAGCAGCCTCAAAGTAATAAACAGTCCACCCCCAACTTACAGTCTGAAGGACTTTATTTATATCGTTGCTCAGAATGTGGTTAAGTAGAAGTCATTTGTGGTACGTTCACAAGGAAGCTTTGAAAGGGAACAGTTGCAGAGTAACATTTTCTGGTCAGAAAAACTGTATAAACTCATCCTCAGAAACATAATCAAAGCGGCAAAAGAGGGAAATGCGGGTGAATTTGCATAAGCTGCATCAATGCTTCAGTGTTCAGAGACCTGATTTAGCTGTACTACACACTATGCTTCATGGCAATGTCTTGTTACTCAGTACTCCAAGTGATAAAGTGAGATGGAGACAAGGAAAACAAAGGTTCCACTTCTGTACCTGAGTTACTTCTTGGTGGCTGACGTGGGTATGGCGTGGAATTTGAGGAATCAGAACTATTTGTGGTGGACGAGCACGAGTTTTGCTGAGATGCGTAAGATGGAATAGTCGATGGCAGCGAGCGATTTTGATTCAAGCTAATCAACGAGTGAGGTTCATCCAAAGAGTCATATTTACCTGTAATGAAGACAGAGTCGTTTGTATGTTTTTTTAATTTTGAATTCGAATCATATCAAAAACAAAGCCAGAAGTCACTTTGCATGCTTAATCCTGCATCCAGTGTTCTGCAGCCTAGATAGGAGAGCTATTTCACATCCGGCAAGCAATGCAGATGTGTACATGGGTAGACGAGTCTAAAATGCCTGGGACCACACATTTTCATGGCCCTTCTAGCAGCTATGGTGGCTCATTTACCAGAATTTATATTTTGCTCTAGGAGGCTTACTTTGGTCAGAATCGAGTATACACCTCTAGAGTTAAAGCCAAATGTATTACTATCAGCCACCATAGCCACTAGAGGGCCATGAAAATTGGTGTCCTGGGCTTTTTAGACCCGTCTACCCTTGTACTAGGGATGCAGGTGGCACTGTGGGTTAAACCACAGAGCCTAGGGCCTGCCGGTCAGAAGGTTGGCAGTTCGAATCCCCGCAACGGAGTGAGCTCCTGTTGCTCGGTCCCTACTCCTGTCAACCTAGCAGTTCGAAAGCACATCAAAGTGCAAGTAGATAAATAGGTACCACTCTGGCTGGAAGGTAAACGGCGCTTCCGTGCGCTGCTCTGGTTCACCAGAAGTGGCTTAGTCATGCTGGCCACATGACCCAGAAGCTGTACGCTGGCTCCCTCGGCCAATAAAGCAAGATGAGTGCCGCAACCCCAGAGTCGGCCACGACTGGACCTAATGTTCAGGGGTCCCTTTACCTTTACTTTACCCTTGTACTATCTGAGTCATGGAATCACATCAGTGTAGATGCACCCCTTTGCTTTGACCACGGTCCACAAACGTGAGGCCGCAGCCCATAAATGGAGGAGCTTGCCAGGGCTGGCCCAAGGCATGGTGCTGCTCCAAGCTGCAGGGCTGAACAATTAGAGAGATGTGGCTCCGAATTCCTTTTATGTCTCGCAGGAGGCTGATTCTAGGATTGTTTCCTGTAGCTGTGCAAGATCTGGAATCTGCATCCCATGAGCCTTTGCAACACTGAGGGAGTTTGGGGAGGGACACATGCTATATCACTGGTACCTCAATAAATAGTGCAGGCGCGAGCAAGGTTTATCTTGCCTGGGCCTGATTGTTCCCGCAGAGATACCAATTAGTATTCTGCATATCCCTTAACGAAGCAGATGGAGGCTGCATTCAGGAAGCACTTTAGCTTTGCTTTTCTGACATTTCCTTTATCTGATAATCTCTGCATTATATGTAATCTGTCACATGACATTAATGCCACTTCTGGAAATTTTGCAAAAGTTTAGCAATTTGTTTCCATGTTGCTTTGAGAAAAAAATTGTCCGCAACCCTGTTAACATGGAAAATAATGGGATTTGGGGGGTAATGTTAATCCCCACAGTTTCATGCCACTGTTGTGGGTGAATCATGGGAAAGGGATGTTTGTCAAAAGCATGTATGGCCATGAAGGGTGAAAATCCCCATATGGGACAGCTGCATATCCCTGTACTGTTAGGGGTTGGACTAGATGGTCCTCAGGTTCCCTTCCAATTCTGTGACATGTCAAAAGATGTCCACTGTTGTGTCACGCCACACCCACTGGTGTAAATGAAACTCTGTACAGCATCGCAGTATATTGTCCAAAAGGTAACACAATATAAAATGAACATTAGAAACCAGAACAGTATTATAACCCAGAAAACTAACATGATAATCCTCATGTTTGATTGCACCCTTGTTTTCTGTTGTCCCAGAATGTCGGACAAGAAGCAATAGGTGGAAATTTCAGAGAAACATATTTTATATAAAGTTGGGCTAGGTCAAGAGGGCTTACCTTCCGAGAGGAGATTGCACTGTTTCGATGCATCCCGGACAGTGTTTCGTGAAAGGTAGCTATCACATTGCGATGAAGAGTCCTGCAATGATCACAACATATGGAGCAAACATTCGATAATGGTATTTACATTGCATTCCTCCCCTGCAAAATCTCCCACCTGAAGCCCTATGAAGGGATTATTACTATCCCATTTTAATACACAGAACATAAACACAACTTGATGTATACCTAGAGGGTGGTATTCAACTGCATTTTAATCAGAGCAGACCCACTGAAATTAATGAACCTGAGGTAGTCCTGTTCATTAACTTCAGTGGGTCTACCCTGAGTAGGACAATCAATGGATATAAACCATATTATTATTATTAAGTCCTGTCCATTAATTTCAAAGTGTAAAACTTCGTTGAATACTGCTCAGAGTTCCCTATTGTCTCCCAGGTAGATGCAGACCAGAGTTGGGCCTGCTTCGAGTTTAGCCACAATACTGTATGTATAATGTGCCTTCAAACCATGCCCTTGCAGGTGGGGGGGGGACTGGGTCTGGCTGGTTCCTTCCTTATCACCTCCCCCTACCCTGTGAGCTATGTTTCACAGGTAGGTGAATGACATTTTACCCCATGTGGGCAATCAGCTGGTTGTCAGAGCTTTGCATCAGCCAAATGCACAACCATATTTGGGCCAGATGTGTCTTTACATGTCCCACAGCTGATATGTCAGGTGTAGCACAGGTGGGCATGGCTTAGCCAAACAGCCTCACAGGCTAAATGGCTTCCTCATCAGAGACCCACTTGCTATAGATGTTTGCATCACACAGCCAGTCTACTTCAGGGGTCAGCAAGCTTACCAAACAATGGGCCGGTCCATGCTCCGTCCGTCGGAGGATGCACCCGGGTTGGAAGAGCGCCCGTGTGCATGTGCACAGGCGCCATCAACCTGGAAGTTGGTCCCCGCACTGACCTCCGGCGGTGAGCCGGCGGCAGGGGTCACCATGGGGTGGATAGACGAGCCCCATGGGCTACTACCAGCCCATAGGCCTTAGGTTGCAGACCCCTGGTGTACTTAGTGCAGCCATGCCCTTCACTCAACACAGGAGCAAAGAAGGCCCACAAAATAGAGCTAATGCACGAAAGGAAAATGATTTAACACATGCAAAGTGCTTTAGAGTATATTACATGGTCCCTTCCAATGCTACAATTCTCTGCGTTACAGAAATACTAAGGCAATAAGAAAAGAAAAGCTTGCTTTACCTCTTGTGTACTGGAATTTAAAGGTATATTTAGAGATATTGATTCACCATCGGGCTTCTTGCTAGGCATATGAACACATCGCCACTCATATTCAGCCTGAAAGAGACATTAGGAGGCTTGTATCAGTCACCTTTGGAACTGTGAAAAGAGGATACATTCTAGGTATACAATTTCAAGCTTCAGTAACACGGCCATCCTGTTTCTTTGCGTGGACAAATAACTTTCACTTTGTGTATTTTCACTTTGGGTTACAACGTAGACTTACTTTGGCTTTCTTTAACTGTATCACTGCTTGAAGCATAGGTATCTCATCAAAGGTTCTCAGCACGGGTTCAAGCTCTATTAAGCACCCTAAGCAAGAAAAGAGGAAAGAAACCATATTCAGTCCTATACTATTAGCTCTTACAACAGTAAATAACTGAACTTTTGAAATCACATTTATGGGGGTGAAAGCGACTTAAGGGCACACACCATAAAACACACTGTAAGGATGCCAACCCCAACCGCCTGCAGAAGCAAATTGCAGGCTTAAAAATCCCAGCGCACACACAGATCTGGGATATTCAACAGCCATGCATAGAGAAGGGTTACTAACAGATTTATTTATATAGGCAGGTCATCGGCATGTAAAAGTCGCAGCTTTCAGGTCTCCTGCAACTGGGGAGACCAGGATGTCAATGTTACCTTGGCTTTCTGTTTGCACTGCTCTTTGGGTCGGGAAATACCCAGATTTCTATGGATAAATTTATTTTTTCATATGGACTGGAATGAAATACCGTATTTTTCACTCTATAGGACACACCCGACCATAGGACACACCTTGTTTTAGAGGGGGAGAACAAGAAAAAAAAATCTCCCCCTCTCTGCTCAGTGCCCCTTCAGCGAAGCGGCAGGAGAAATGGAGCCCCTTCCATTTCTCCTCCTGCTTCGCTGAAGGGGCGCTGCGCAGCTCTCCCTCTCTGCTGAAGCCAGGAGAGTCTTGCTCTCCCGGCTTCAGCAAAAGGATCCCGAAGCCTTCGGAGCGCAGCGCAAGTTCCCGCTGCGCTCCAAAGGCTTCAGGCGGCTATCATTGAAGCCTGTAGAGCGAGAGGGGTCGGTGCACACCTTCCCCTCTAGCTCTCCAGGCTTCAGCGAAAGCAGCGCAAAGCCTCCGGAGCATGGAGGGAGCGCTCCCTCTGCGCTTCGGAGGCTTCGCGTTGCTATCACTGAAGCCAAGGAGCCTGCACTTGCTCCATAGGACGCACACACATTTCCCCATACTTTTTGGAGGGGAAAAAGTGCATCCTATAGAGCGAAAAATATGGTAAACAACAGACCCGAGAATATAGTCCTTCGAAATATTATTAGTTAACTAGGGGGGGGGGGGAATTCAAAGCAAGCAGGACTCTTTGCATCCAGCGATGCACTGCAAGCTATTTGCTTTCAACGTTGTGTCTACATTCAACACAAAATGCTTTCTGCTCTAACAACCTTTTATGATTTAGCATTAAAGAAGCACAAACTCAGCCATGATGATGTGCTTCCTTCCTCCTCGTGCAGCTAGCCAAGCCCTAGCAAATAGCAGGGAGGCTGGGAAACTAGCAAGCTCAATGCTAAAGTGGCCACACAAAGTTCAACAGGATTTCTGCCACTACAGCTGGAGTAAATCTACCTCACTGATTTCAAGGCACTGATTTCAAGATCCCTGATCTAGAAGGTGGCAGCTAGTAACTGGCCAGCCTCCTGTTATTTTTTACCAGGGCCTCATTCAAACCATACATTTAATGCACTCTTATACCACTTTAACCATCATGACTTCCTCCAAAGAATTATGGGAAGTGCAGTTTGTTAAGGGTGCTGAGAAACCTCCTTTCCCCTCCCACAACTACAGTTCCCAGAGTTCCCTGGGAAGAGGGATTGACCGAAGAGAAAGGTGGGAAAACAGTAGGCTCTCCATAAAGATAACTGGCAAAAAGGCACCCAAAAGGATCAAACAAACTCTGGAATTATGAAGTCAGAGCTTCATTTATGGTACAGCTGCATATCTGGAAAAACAAACTGTCAGAGAACAGTCTGCAAATGACTCAAGGCAAGACCACATTATTCACGAAATTTAACATTCTGACTTTTCCCCTGATTATTGCAAAATGAAGGGAAGTAGGAGAATCTGGTTATTTCAACATCTGACAAAGCTTTTGCTAGCAGCTGCAGATAAGTTTTTTTAAAAAAAAAATGGGGGAAAGCAAAAAAAATTAAAGATGGTTCTTGGCAAGATAAAAAATTGTATAGCCCAGTTAAATCTTACAGGCAGAAAACTAAAAAATAAAACAGAAGGGGCAGTCACCTGAAAGCTCCTACAGTGAGAAATCTGAAAGATTAGCTTATTCACTCTGGGCAGCTTACAACACATATAAAAACATAAGAAAACATCAAATATTAAAAACCTCCTGATACAGGTCTTCCTTCTGATGTCTTCTAAAAGTTGTATCATTATTTATCTCCCTGACATCTGATGGGAGGGCATTCCATAGGGATAAAAACAATTCTATCCTAGGCCTATAGATGTAGGGAATCTTACAGAATTCTTCTTCCTTCACCTTTCCTGTTTTTTATTTAACTGGTGTCTTTTCCACTTCACTTAGCAGTTGGCTAAATTTCCCATCAGAAACATGGGGATAACAGTAATATCTTCATTGAGGTGGTGGTAACAGCAACAACAACTTTATTAATTTAACTAGTGCTTAATGCCAAAATAGTCTTCTAAGTGATATGCAAAGAATCTGCAATAAATTAATCTGCCAAAAATAATAATAAATAAAATAAATTCTGACCTGCAATTCTAAGAAAGTAAATAAAAATAGGTTTACCTGGTAGTCAGGCATTCACATAACTCATGCAAATCATACACCATAATTGTAATACACCAAATTGTAAATTTGGGTGGCGGGGTCATAGACACTTGGCATGCTTCCAGAACTGTTCTTGCTGTATAAACACCATACATTTAGATAACCCAAAGAATCCCAGGAACTGTATATTTACTTTTTCCAGAGCTACAATTCCCAGCACCTTAACAAACTACAGTTCTCAGCAGTGTTAGAAATTCCCTGGGTGTCAGGTTCATTTTGCTTCTGGTGCAGGTCCAAGTGTGGAGATTTCTGGGTACCATGCTGGCATCAGACATCTCCACCCAGCCAGTTTTAAAACCTCTACCTTAGTCCACAGTTAAAACCATTTACATTTCCACTGTGTGTGTTTCTCCTTCTCGCATACTGGGATAAGTGAATGGTAAGAGCAAGCTACAGTCAAGCAAAGTGAGATCATAGAATCATAGAACTGTAAAAAGGTAAAGAACCCTTCGATGGTTAATTCCAGTCAAAGGCAAATATGGGGTTGCGGCGCTCATCTCTCTTTCAGGCCGAGGGAGCCGGTGTTTGTCCACAGACAGCATTCTGGGTCACATGGCCAGCATGACTAAACCACTTCTGGCGCACGGAGGACTGTGACAGAAGCCAGAGCGCACGGAAATGCTGTTTACCTTCCCGCCGCAACAGTACCTATTTATCTACTTGCACTGGTGTGCTTTTGAACTGCTAGGTTGGCATGAACTGGGACTGAGCAGCAGATTCTCACCCCGTCACAGGGATTCGGACCCCAAGTGTCATCTAATCCACCCCCATGGCAAATAGACATTCTGCTGTGCCGACCGTAACCAAGGTTTAAGCATTTGGTGCCAAGCTTATATGTCCAACTTTCTAACCATGGTTCTCTGGATTCTTTGAGGGAAGCCATGTGATTTAAATGCATGCTGAGTACACAGCCTAAATTGAGCAATCTCCTAATCACACAGCCAGCACACAGCTTCCACTCACTGCCAAGAAGGGCTTATGTGGAGGGCAATAGTTATGCTTCAATGAAATTAACAGAGATTATGCAGCAGCAGGAGAGTTTAGTGATGCCTGCCAAGCTCCCTACCCTGCTATGCAAAAGGTGAAGCTCACTTGAGAAAGAAGGCCTTTCGTCTGGATTTTGCCCCCAGCCGGATTCCATTAACGACAGCATCAAGGCCCGGTGAGGAATGTCTAGCGGAAGATACTCGTCCCCAGTGTCCGGACGTTTTCCTTGCGACACGCTATACATAATCTGCAAGGGGTTTATAACATCTGTCAAAAGTAGATATTGCGCACTTATTAGAAATATGTGTACTTCTCACGCCGTGGCAATACAACAACAACAACAACAACAACACACACATCCTGTGAACACAGAGAAAATGTTGACCCTCTTAAATTATAAGATATTGCTACCAATCCTCCCTTCCTTTCCACGTCTTCACAGTGTCATTTATTTAACCAAAGGGGAAAAACAGAGAAAGAATGGCCATTACAAATAGCAGTAATAATTAGGGTTGTATCTAACAGCATTCAGAGAGGACCCATTATATATGGCCCTATTCAGAGCAAACCCATCACAATGAATGAAGATGACTACATTAGGTTCAATGGGTCTCCGCTGAGTAGGGCTAGCACTGCGTTATTTCAAGGGGCAGGTTCCCTCCACCCCCGATTGCTGCATGTTAAACCCAATCTTGCTGATTCTAAACAGAAATTATGCAACAAAACTAAAGAAAGTAGTCTGACCTTCAAACGGCTGCTTTCTTGACAGCACTTCCCACATAATAATGGCATAGCTGTTCAAAGTAAAAAAAGAAAAAAAGTACAACATAAATGTAAATCAGTCCAGGACAAAATATACTCCACCCCCTGGTAGTTTTCCAAATGTAGTAACTGAGGGGAACAGGCTACAAGGGGTACAACCTGAAGGCAGTTGGAGAACACAAACATTATGTTGGAATAAGCACTCAGTGGCTGTTGCCCTTCACAGCTGCAACCTGAGGTGTGCCTTTCTGCATATATGTGCAACTCAAGGGTGAATAATCCTGTGCAAAAGTAAGTTCAAAAGAAAGTGGGAAGAGCTGATTCAGACATGCATGCTTGGTAGCCTCACTCACACAAGCCTACATGACTGGATGCTACAGCCATCTGCGAAGAAACATGCATGTGTGAACTTATCCTTCCAGGGACTCTGCAGCCATTCTAAACATTTGGTGCAGTCCTGCCACAGGAAAGCAATTGGTAACACTGCAGATTGAATGGGTGAGACGCAAAACTATTATTTATTAAATTTGTTGACACCCATTTATCTATAAAAATATTTGTATACCACTGTGTCATGCTGGCTTCAGAAATGAGTCTAATGTAATTTCAGATGCAATTGCAACCCTGAAGTAGTAGGAGGTTTCAAATTTCACCATGTCTTGGCTGTGAATTTTGTCAAATTTCTTCAATGTGAGGGTCATAAAAATATATTTTTTGGGTGTGAGGAATTCAAACCTGCTATTATTTTTGTGACTGGAAAACATTTCGCTTGGTAAATTTACAATTGATGAAGAAGCACATAAACTGCTTTCAGAAAGCCAAAGAATGTTAATTTTACCTTCTAACTAACCCCAAATAATAATAATAATAATAATAATAATAATAATAAATGAATAATAATATTAATATATAGTATAACTGCAAAGTACTTGGCAATCATTTCTATGCAATTTTACACACATTTTATTTACCAACCAAAACTGGATGATATTAATTTAACCAAAATATCTTTTGAATTCCAAAGTCATGTTACAACCTTTTAGCACCCCTCATTTTTTGAATTCAAAAGCTGAAAAATTCAACACACCCTATGATACACCCAATACGCCCAAACATGCAAGGGTTTTTAAAGAACATAAACAACAGTGTGCATCTTTTCTTAACTCTGTAATAAAATATAAATACCTGTATATATCATGCTTTATAGTTGCACGCGTTTTCTGACTGAAATCATAATCTTCAGGTGGCATGTAGATAATAGTCCCTCCCTCAGGCATTGATTTCTCACCGCGTGACAGTGACATAGATACCATGCGCCACTTTGACAAACCAAAATCTGCAATCTGGAAGGAGAGAAACAGGAACTCGGGACAATCCACAAATATAGAACCCAGTGCGCCTCTCAGATACACTGGGATGGATGCCAATCAGGTATGGGGAACCCCTGCCCCCCCAGGTGTTGCTGAACTACAACTGAACTACAACTATGGTGTTCCATTTACCGTAAACATTCTAAAAAACTCTTACTCAGCAAATGGTGCAACACCCTTGCATGACCACCCAAATCCTTACACAGCTTTATTACTTCACTTTTCAAGGATATATTTAGTGCACGAGTCGCAAGACTGAACTCCACCCACTAACGTCCAAACCAACACAATGGAAACTGTTCTTTTTTCCCCTTAATAAAACATAGTTGCATTATAGATTGCCGCTTAATGAATAGCCAGACCAAATAAGCCTCCCAAATTCTTAAGCCATTAAAGGCAAATGTTTCTTGTTCACTGAGGCAATTTTGTGACCACAGTTCATTTTTTTCAGTGACAAAACGCCTCCAAAAACCACGTTTCTAATCACGAGTGGCAAGTATTGGTTCATAAGCATGTAGGCACTGTCTGGTGAAGTCTCAAGCTTTCAGGGTTCAGCAATACCTTATAGTGATGAGAGAGAAAGAGTCATTCTTCATATCTTTGTGCCGCCTTAAATTTGTAATTTTGAGTAATCTCCTTCTCTACAAAATCCCACCCTCACCTGTTCAGCTGCTTTCTATATACTGTAGAGTAGGTGTGGCAAAAAGCAGATTACGATCTACAGGTAGATCTCTAAGTGATTTGTGGTACATCAAGAATTCCTGACGCCCAACCATTTCACAACACCAACAACAGACAACACACAGAGACACTACTGAAATGAAGAAAGCTAGGAGAACCAAGAATGGATTTGTGTGTGGAAGAACTGTGAGCTCAGTTCAGTTCTGGTATTCTTCACAAATCTCTGTGCTCAGCAGCTGTTCAGAGGGATCCTGCTCTTTAATTCTAAGGCTGTGTACCGTACACTGAAAGCACACAACTCCCCCAAAGAATCCTGGGAATTGTAGCTGCTAAGGGTGCTATGAATTGTAGTCCTGGGAGAGGTAAACTACAGCTCCCAGAATTCTCTGGGAGAAGCCATATGCTTTAAGTGTATGGTGTGAATTCAGCCTCAGTGTCTTCTGCACAGGGCTCCATTTGACAGATCTCGTGAAACACAAAATAGAGCCCCAAAATCCAAAATGTGCCCTCCCTTGCACAGGTCCTAGAGAGAGAAACACGCTCATACCTTAACATGAAAGTCACTGTCAAGCAAAATATTATGCGTCTTCAAATCATGATGCAAGAGAGGAGGACTCATGTTGTGAAGATAATTTACTCCCAAGGCAATTTCATAAAGAATGCGAAACCTCAATGACCAAGCAATGTCAGGATATACATTTTTCTATTTGAGAGAGAGAAAGAGAATGATGAAACACAAATTTAGGAGTAAGGCCACAAGGTTAAAATGATTCCGTATCACAAAACTAAAATGACACTGAAAGGGGAAATAACTCATAACTTAAAAAGTGATAAAAGGAACAGAAGAACCAGAAAAATATTATGCAATGTGGTGGCCATTCTTCAATATGCAAATGAACTGGTCGTAAGGAAAAACTTTCTGAAGCATCTTTGCTGATATGGCTATCCTGAACAGTACGGCTTGAGCTATATTCTATCTGTGATGGTTGTCCTGGGACATTAAATACTGGATAATATGTATGCATTAATCAACATTATTCATGTCAATATGCAATCCTGATATCTGGTATAGGAGGATGCTATGTTATGTATCTGTTATTATGAATTTTAATAAACCTCAATAAAAATTATGTAAAAACTTACTTCAAACTACAAAAGGCTCCTTTAAACCACAGATTCAATAGCCCTTTGGAGCAGGGCTGGGGAACCTGTTAACCTTCACATTTAGCTTGGCTCCAGCTCACCCCTGACCAGTGGCCAGGTTGACTGGGACTGATAAGAGTTGGTTTCCTGCAACACCTGGAGGGTGATAGGTTAGCCCACATTTTCAAGGGGGGAATGGGACCTCCTGCCCACAACAAGTTTCATCTGAGAGCAGGCCCTCCTTTCAGACTAATGCTATATGTGTTTGACCAGCAGAAAGGGTCTTATGCCCTACTCAGGTGTTCAGAGAGTTGGGTTCAACTGAAGAGCACTGTCTCTTTAATTCCCCCACTCCCTCAGGGGGAAAAAAAGCCGTGGGCTCAATATACTTACGCTGTGTAAAAGTTGGTTCAGTGACCCACTTGGCATATATTCCGTCACGATGCCCAGAAATTCAGGTTCGTTGCAAATCCCCAGAATTGGCAGAATGTAACTGAACCTCGCCTGGTGTAAAATTTCAGCTTCTTTCAGGAGATTGTCTCTCTCGCTGCAGGGACAGGAAGAGAAGGACAAACCAGTTTTACCGCATTTGAAGCTTCAAATATGCAGCTGTAGGTTAAAGCTCCAGAAGAAGTTCATTCAAGCAGTGTGCTGAAAACCACACACTGTGAGAGGGAAGTAATGGCTAGGGGAAAACAGTAAATTAATACCAATGAAAATGCATTAACGGCCTTTCTGTACGAAATCACATTCAAGGTGGTCTGCAATCAATGAAGTTGAGCAAATATCAAGGGCTCCTCCAGCAACCCAGTTATTGAGTATGTGTCCTAATCTGCTTGCACAAAACTCACACGGGTTAGATTATATACAGACTTAACAGCGCACCAATGGCGTGTGGTGAAATTTTTCATAGGGCTTTGAGAAGGAGGCACCAGGCCTTAGACAAAACGGTCAAGCATTCTAGCAGAGGTTTGGCTTAGTGCTAGATGCAAACCACCTCTCTAGTTGCAGAGACTAGAAGTGGGTTGCACAGAAGTGGGTAGGACTTGTCTTGCTACTGGACTGGCATTTTAGGGATTTGAAATACAGCAAATGAAAGCAATTTATCTTGTTAAATCACTTTTGAGACTTTTTCTTTTGTATAAAGTGTCTGACAAACAGAAGAAGAAGAAGAGGGAAAGGATCGCCCACAGATACAGCGAGATCTAGTCTTCTTCTTCTTCACCTTTTGGCATCCTTGAGAGGTTTGCATTGAGCAGAGTTAAGGGTTAAAGGGAAAAGGGAAAAGAAAACAGAAAACACAGCACTGAGTAATTCTTTCCAGCACTGCCCAGTCCTGCAAGAATGAGGTAGTGAAAATCCCCTAAACCACCCATTAACCAAAAGCCACATTGCAGATTCACATAACTAAAAGCACACTTTTCAATTGCATCTCCCCGGTATCAATGAATGGTAGCTAAAACTACAAATTTATATTTAGCTAAATTAACAAAGCTAGCTAAATTTCAGATTTCCTTCACAGAATTTAAGGCAGAGTAAGTGTGGTGACCCTCAGGAGGGCAGTCTCCTGTCCAGCCACTATCCAGCCCCAGACCTCCTTCAGCAAGACAGTGACCTCATGTGCCTTCAAGAAGTACTATTTTAAAGAAAAGCCAGGCAGAACATTTTCATGAACAAGTTGTGGTACATTCCCCACCACTATTGAATATTTGCTGTTCAAGATCCAGCCAGTCAGCCAAGCTCCCCTTCAGAATACTATAAGGGCCTCAAGCAGGAAATTCCTCTCTTCCACTGCCCACTCCCCAATTTCTGTTTTACTTTCCAATTCAACACTCATTATTTCACAGCTTCTGGAGCCCACAAAATGTGCCTTTTGGGGTGGGACATTGTTCTCTTTTGATTTAAATAATGGGGTTTTTTGGTTTTTGTTTACTTTTCCACACCTGAGGATGCAGCCGGGCATTCAGATGCTTCCCTCTTTATTTATCAGTTGCCCCCTTGGGCTCCAATCCTATTGCCACAGGGGCACTGAACTGGCTATTATTAGAGAGAGATGACCACTTCCTCTTCTGATTTAGGTTGGTCTAAAAAATTAATTACGCTCAGTGCTTCTCATAAGTCAGTGTTTCTTGAGCTTGGGTCCCCAGCTGTCGTTGGACTCATTTTTGAGAAACAATGTCATTAAGTGCATGAAATTATTTCTAGGAATTACCTCATTCTTACAACAATGCTGTAATGCAGGCTATGATTGTCATCATACTGCACATAGTACATTCAGTAGAAATAAATGACTTATTCAAAGCTGCCCATTGTGTTTGTGGGGAGCTGAGCTTTCAAGTGAGCCCTTAGCAACATCTCCCATGTTGGAATGGCTTCTCTATGTGCCGCATTAGTTGCATTGTTTCCAATTAATAGATTTTTTTAAAAAATTCCAGCGGGACTGCAGTGTGTGTGTGTGTGTGTGTGTGGTGGGTAGTTTAACCATTTCCTTACCATTTATAATCCCTCTACAATTGCTAACTGTGTGGGGTGATGGTGGGTGGGGGGAGGGAGGCAATTTCTATTGCTATAATTCCTGGAGGGGAAAGGGTTAAACGTCACACATTGCACTCTTGATAGAAACTGTCCTGCTCCTAAGATGAAAAAAATAAAAATAAATAAACCTTCTGATGTGGTTGCAAGGCACACAATTACTATGATATGTAATTAGACCCATTAGTAATTATAATGTACTTTCTGCTTACTAGGATGCTGCAGATAGACATGTACTGGTAATTGACTTGCACATCCACTGTTCACATTTCAACACCATGTCTGAAGAAGGATTGGTGCTTCTCCCTTGAGGGACAGTCAATTAGCTGTACCCATATCAAGTGGAACTGAAAGACTACTCACACATCACACTGAAATGGCAGTGTGCCTTTATGGCAAAAGAGCCAGTGTGGTGTAGTGGTTAAGAGCGGTAGACTCGTAATCTGGTGAACTGGGTTCACTTCCCCACTCCTCCACATGCAGCTGCCGGGTGACTTTGGGCTAGTCACACTTCTCTGAGGTCTCTCAGCTTCACTCACCTCACAGAGTGTTTGTTGTGGGGGAGGAAGGGAAAGGAAATTGTGAGCCGTTTTGAGACTCCTTAGGGTAGTGATAAAGTGGGATATCAAATCCAAACTCTCTCTCTCTCTCTCTCTCTCACTGAAAGGGAAATGTCCCAAGGTCCCCTCCAACACGTTACAGAAGTTCCCCATACCTTATAGAGCAAATTTATGGGATGTGTAGGCAAAAGAGAGGACACGAAAGTGCCACTGTGCAGCTAAAACCCCTTGCACTTGCAGACTTGTTCAGTAGGATACTGCCGGGGTGGACTTCAGTACTATGAACAAGCCCAAAATTTGGCACCCCCAAATGGATTTTCTCAGTTGTTAAGCTTCTCAATTTTGCGCCCCCCTCGGTTCAGCACCCTATACACTGCCCTAAATCCAGTGCTGGATACTGCCCTTAGTTTTTCAGGAATTTCTTCAGACTTGACCTAACTTTCACAGTTGCCACTTTCACTGTGTTGTTGGTTTTTATATTGTTTTTTCAAAGCATTCATTACTTGAGAAGCTCAACTTACACTGCCTACAGCACCCTCCCCTGCAGCTGTGGTAAAGTGATCCATAAATGCTGAAAATTCAGAAACCAGACGGACCTAATATTCTGATTTGTGCTATACCATTCTTCCTTCACTGAGCTACCTTAAAGCACAAACAGCCACTCCTCCATCACACACACCTGCAAATCTTCCCTGCTTTCCTTCCACTGCTTGGCAACCACTAGGAAGTACATTTTTGTAGAATTTGGCTCGGTTCCCATTCAAAGAAAAAGAAGAATATAACATCCTTGATGGCAAAAGGCCACAACAGAGTAGTCAGGCTAAACAATCAGCCTATCATCCTCTGGGTGAATTATTTACTCAGGGTGAATTTAGATGGAAAAGATTTGATTTAGATCAAGTTTCTCCCTGGTTAGCAGAGGCGGGTCCACTGGGGCAATTAAAAATAAATAATTCCCACCAAAATCTCAAAGCCACACACTCTTTCCTGTCCCACATACATTTTATACTTTTATCTGAACTCAAGACAACCTCTGCAAACATTTCTTGGATAATTATATTTGCTTACTGAGATTTTAAAAAATTGACCTGAAAGAAAACAATATACACAGATGTTTAAATGCAATAGGTACAAAAAACCCCCAAAATGGGCATACAATATCCAAAATCTATACAGGTTGAATCTTGCCCCTTTTAAATACCTGAAGCACCTTTTGGCAAACAAATCCCCTCCGTATAATTGGATCTGATTGGATGGAGGAGGTTATGCATTTCCATCTTTATTCACATAGATTAAAAAAGGAGTCCAAATATGTCTATTTTTTCCTTGTTAGAAATTCTTCCAATCCTCCAGTTTTGATAAGCTAAATGTTCCACAGACCTACAGCCCAAATTTTGGCCAACCAACCTTTCATAGAGAATCCTGTGGTTTCCCAATGACCTGCTAATACAAGACGCATGGCTGCTGATAAGAAAGCTACCCATTTTAAGTGAGATCCAGCAGAATTTCGCACTGTCAATAGTGCTAAGGACAGGTCAGGAGGGAGAATTTGGCCTGTGGTGTTATCTCATATATACTAAAGAACAATGCATATATTCCATTAAGATCAATGAGTTCTACCTAGTTTGTCTAACTACACAGAACATTCATGCTGTATGGGAGTGGATAATTCTTTCTAAAGTTCCTGCCTGGTAAATTTCTGCTCCTCTTCCTTTATGGAAGGGCTGGAGATGCTGGACTCCAGCGCCCACTATTCCCAGCCAGTATGGCTAATGTGAAGGATCACAGTTTCCTCATCCCTACTCAGTGGCGTAGCGTGGGTTGTCAGCACCCGGGGCAAGGCAAGTAATTTGCGCCCCCTAACCCGTGGATTTTAACAGGGGGCAGAGAGTTGCGAGTGCGAGCGCCCCTCCCCAGATGTTGCGCCCGGTGCGGCCAGCCCCCCCTGCACCCCCACGCTACGCCACTGTCCCTACTGTATTGCGGACCTGTCCCAACTTCTCCAGTTTTGCATGCTGCAACCCAGAAACACAGGCTCACTAGCAATCCAAAACCTTAGCTCACTCTCTTGGCTGGCCTAGAGACAGATGTCTTTACCTGCTGGATTGCCAGACTGTGGCCATGTTCTCAAGTCTGTAACAAGAACCATAAAGCACATTGTGCAGATAAAATACAATGGAGAGAATTCTACAGGATGTGTTGCTAGTGTGTGCAAGGTCCAAGGATCCCCAGGCATGCACCTTCAGATGGTTGAGACGTCAGGAGACATCCTGGTGCCCAGGCATCTTCACTTGGTCACAAGTGGCCAATATACACCTGGCGCCCAGTAAATTTTGAACGCTGCACAGTCACACTATACTTTAACATCAATTTTATATCACTTCAACAGAACAATGGTTTCGCACCAAGGATCCCGGGAACGATAACTTGCTAAGAGTTCTGGGAATTCTTGGGAGACTTTTATCCCCCTTGTAGAAATACAATTCCCAGAATTTCTTGGGAAGAGGGATTGATTTTTAAACCAGTTTAAATCTGCAGTGTGGGTGTGTTCTTGGTTATATACAATATAGACCCATCCATGCAATGGGCTGAACTCCTGTTGCTCTGTCCCAGTTTCTGACAACCCAGCAGTTCGAAAGCACACCAGTGCAAGTAAATAAATAGGTACCACTGCAGTTGGGAGGTAAATGGCATTTCCCTGTGCTCTGGCACTCGTCATGGTGTTCCGATGCGCCAGAAGTGGTTTAGTCATGCTGGCCACATGACCTGGAAAGCTGTCTGTGGACAAACGCCAGCTCCCTCGGCCTGAAAGCGAGATGAGCGCCGCAACCCCATAGGCGCCTTTGACTGGACTTAACCGTCCAGGGGTCCTTTCCCTTTCCCTTTTTTTAGACCCAGTGAAATGAGTGGTCCTTAGTTAGTCATGCCCCTTAATTTCAATGGACCTACTCTGTGTAGGAGTCACTTTGGATGCAACCTTTTGCATCAGTTTCAGTGTTGAGGTAAACAGCGCCTAATGCCAGTCATTCCCCATTATCCATGCTGCCACCTCAGCGAAAGTGCAGTCTTGAAAGGCATGTGCACATTTGCCACACCCAGTTGTGCTATAAGTTATGTTGCCAGTTCACACTTCAGGACAGTCCCCTGCCACTCATAGGACCTAACTAGGCCCCTGAGATGGTACAAGGGATCTATACATTTGTTAAATCTATATACCGCCCTTCAACCAAAGATCACAAGGTGGGTTACAACATTTGCTATCTCCTCAAGAGCTTAATAGCAACTCTCAAGCAAATACCAATAAGCCATGCTCAACAGAGTTGTATCACAGCAAGGAGTGGCAGCCAACTGACTAGAAAGAGTTACCAAACGCTGTTCTTTGCCAGTGGCTAGAGGGGACCAGGCCCCACTACTGGCATTTGTGAATCACTAGTGCTGGAACCATATTGCCCAACATAATTTGTGTTCTTTATATTGGGCCACCTATGTACACCAGGGTTCAAATCTCTGCTCAGCTGTGAGGATAAAATGGGGAGGAGCAGAACCAGGCATGCCACTACGAGCTCCTAGGGGGAAAGGGTGGGAGATAAATGTAATGAACAAATAAAATAAAACTTGCAGACCCCTGCATGGAGGTCATTTGAGAGGCAGTTCTGGACATCAGGAGAAAAGGTGATGTCTTTAATGGAGCAGGAGAGATTTGGATGGCATATTCTGACAGTCATACAGAAATCTGGGCCATAACTATGGTGTCCGAGAGAAGGACAGGGCAACCTCTTCTCATTATTGCATAAGAAGAATTCCTTCCTCCTTGCAGTTAAGGAAGGTGCAGGAGTTCCGCCTCAGCATCTGGTCATACAAGCCAGAAGTGAATTTACAAATGCAGTCAAATTAGACACTTCCCCAAAGTAGAGTTTTAATTTCACCATGTGTTTTGCAGAAGTCCTAAAGGCCCTGGTCTGCGGTTTCTAAGGAGTATGCACAACACAGTATATGATAACAATTTAAGAAATACTCCATCTAGATGGGGACCGGATGTCTTGCAATAGGGAGGCTACAATTTTTTGCACCCTGATATTAATAGAGCTACAACACTGAACTGATTACCAAAGAAAATGTACTAAAAATATGCCCAGGATTATTCAGTATATATCCTCTCCAGAAATATTACCCCTACATGCAAATTCAAAAACTATGTTTATCATATCATAGCTCAATCAAAATGTCTTTAATCAGACTGTAGTTTGCTTAGATCTAAAAAGGCAAGCGCCTGATAATTCAGAGTATTCATTTCATCCTCATATGACTCCAGCTACCCATAATCTAGATTAATTTAAAAAGAATATTAAATACTCTGCACCTCAAAAGCATAAATACAGTAGGTACATATTTGATTTATTGTCACATACTGTATTTATTTTTTATTACATTGATGTCCCATCTTTCCTCCAAGGAGCTCAACGTGGCATATGTTGTTTTTCCCCATCCCCATTTTATCTTCACTACAACCCTATAATGTAGGTTAGGTCAAGAGACAGTGAATGACCAAAGGTCACCACAGCGAGATTTATGGCTCAGTGGGGATCTGAACCCTGGTCTCCAAAGATCTAGGCTAAGAAGAAGAGAAGAGTTTGGATTTGATATCCCGCTTTTTCACTGCAAGAAAGAAGAAGAAGAAGAGGAGGAGGAGGAGGAGGAGGAGTTTGGATTTGATATCCCGCCTTTCACTCCCCTTCAGGAGTCTCAAAGCGGCTAACATTCTCCTTTCCCTTCCTCCCCCACAACAAACACTCTGTGAGGTGAGTGGGGCTGAGAGACTTCAAAGAAGTGTGACTAGCCCAAGGTCACCCAGCAGCTGCATGTGGAGGAGCGGAGACGCGAACCCGGTTCCCCAGATTACAAATCTACCGCTCTTAACCACTACACCACACTGGCTCTCACATTCGCATGATGCATTCAACACACATGGCTTCCCCCATAGAATCCTGGGTAGTTTCATTTACCTCTCAAACAGCTACCATTATCTGCATCCTTAAACTACAGTTCCCAGAATTCTATGGGGAAGCCATGTGGCTTAAATGTATGGTGGAGATATGATCAAACACTCTAATCACTACATCACAGTGAAATGTGTGTGACTGACTAGGCATATTAAGCTGAACTGACTCATCAGAGGTGAGTCAGGTAGGAACCATTTAATTAGATGAGTGTTGTTCTGCGGTTTCTCACAGTCATCAAGGAGGGTCAATTAATATACAGCGTACTTTTGTACATACCTTCTCCGCAAAAAGCTACAAGATAGCTTCTATTAAATTACTCTCCCATCCAGGATCAGCTATTTAGATCCCCCCTAGTTTATTAATAGTCATTAAATGTATGAGTTGCCCCATGCCAAAGTCTCCAGGTGACTTACAATAAAATTTATTTAAAACGTCCAGTATAAGCAGTGCAGAGAATGCAATAACTTTAGCAAAGCAACCATAGCAAAAGAACCAGATAAACAATAATATTCCCACCTCAAGCCCAAACAGACTTAACAACTACAGTGGTACCTCGGTTTATGAACTTAATCCATTCCGGAAATCCGCTCTTAAACCGAAACCATTCTTAAACCAAGGCACACTTTCCCTAATGAGGCCTCCCGCTTCTGGTGCCCTTCTACCATTCAGATTACATTCCTAGACTGTGGTAAAGTTCGCAAACCGGGACACTACTTCCAGTTTTGTGGAGTTCATAAACCGAATCATTTGTAAACAGGACTGTTCGTAAACTGAGATACCACTGTACTTGCTTCATGTTTTTTTTCAGAAACGGCTTATGGGTAATCCAAACAATGTTAATAGTCTACAAAAAATAAAGAATTACTAGATTGCTGGGGGCTGGCAGAGGAGGAATTGCAATTGCTGCATTTCTATGCTGGGTATTCAGAAGGGATGGGAAAAACCCCACTCACTTGAGGGCATGCAATTCTCTGCCACCTGTGGACCCTAGGCTAGTGCTTCAAGCTCCTGGCAGTGGCCACGCAGTCAGGAATCATGTCCACAACCCTTGCGCCAGGGCTGCTGGTGGCGTGCATGTGGAGAAGAAGGAGGGTGGGGAAACAAGTCTTTGAGGAACCAGCAGACTGGCATATCAGAGAGGATCAGGTCAGCAAGGGAATCCCAGAGTTGCTTAACCACCCAGTCCCACACAATAGGGAATAAGCTGGTTTTGAGTGCCTTAGCAATGGCAGTGCTAGTCATAAAGCCTTTGATGAATTTTGTTCAATCTGACTGCAGTTAAACAGCATCTCGCTGGGATCACCTAGGGCATTTTTTCTGAGATTCATATGCAGGGAACATTCCTCCAGAACCACGCCTCTCTTTCTGGTGAAATGGGGGGCGGAAAGGGGCATGAGAGCTGATGTAGGAAGCCGCCTACTGTATAAAGGTAAAATTCACATATTACCCTGCCCACTCTTTGCTGCTGGTCCCTCTCACCATTTGCATGTGGCCCTTTGAGGGTGGCCCAAAAGGGAATATGACCTTCAGTCTGAAAAATGTTTACCACCCCTGGCCTAGACTAATCAGTCCCTTGAGGGATGATTTTGTACGCAGGGTTACCAAGCTGTAAAAAACAGCTATCATCAGAATAGATTCAAAGGTAAAGAGTTCCAAATGCATGAGTTCTAGAGCGCTAAATGCAGGATTTGTGTTTTGAACTAAGGAAGCAAGACAACTCCCCGGTCAAATTAAGAAGATAAAGCTTAGAAGTTCCAAAATGCCCAAAGCAACGCTAATACAGCTTCAATTCAAGTAGGCACCAGTGGACTCAGTGAGACTTACTTCTAAGCAGACATGGATAAGAAGGTTGAGTACTCAGAATAGAGTGCCTGCTTAAGCATGCATTGTAGGCCCGCCTTAAGTAGGTCTGCTCAGAAATAGGCCCATTGAGTTCAGTGGGATCCATCTTCAGAAGTGTTTGAAACTCCCATTGTTCTAGGCGCATTTTGCGACAGGGGATTTCATTAGTGCAAGCAGTTACTGAGTTCTGGGCACAGAACTGCACCTAAGATTTCAGATTAAAACTGCAGAATGTAAGGAAAGGAGGACCTTTTTCTGTCTCCCCACTTCCAGCTACTCTCTGAAGACTGGAGAAGAGACTCTCTTAAGAATATCAGGGGGTGAGTGGTTGAGCAGGAGAAGGACTAGACCAGGGATGTCCAACAGGTAGATTGTGATCTACTAGTAGATTGCGGGGTGTCCGTGGTAGATCGCTGGACCCTCCCCCCACCCAAAAATAGCTAAACAACTTAACAACTTTGGCTCCCTTAACAAAGCTCAACAACTTTGGTAGATTACTGCCAGTTTTTTTATAGCGGGAATAGATCTCAGTCTCTTGAAAGTTGGACATGCCTGGACTAGACCATGTGAAAAATGAACATGACATTTTAGCTGCACTTCATTCATTTTCAGCTTTATATGCTTGTTATAAAAAAGTGTGCCTAGACATTCCGTTGTTGCTCCCATAACTTAGGTTTAAGGTGTTATTTGGCTCCTAGCTTTCATATCTCAATTTCTAACACTCATGCAAATCTTGCATAAGTGTGTTTAGCTTTAGAGTCCAATCCTCTATGTATTCCCAGAATGAAGTTTTACTGGCTTCAGTAGGACACCCGTTCAAGTTGCAAACATATAGGTGTAGACTTGGGTGAAGAACAAGGATGTCTGAGTAAACACAGAGTGGGTGTAGACTTCTAATCTCTTCTAAATAAAGAGCTTTTGGGAGAAGGGGCAGAGAGGAATCCAGTCAAATCTAAAATAAAAACAAGAAGACTAACCACAGGAAGCTGCCTTTATACTGTCAGGCACATGGGTCCATTCAGCTCAATATTGTCCAGATTGACTGGCCGGTTCCCCCCCTCAGTGTTTCAGCCAAGGGTCTTTCCCAGCCCTGCCTAGTGATTAAAACTGGGACCTTCTGCATGCTATAGCTCTTCCAAACAGAGGAAGCTCTGCAGATCTTTTCATCCTGGGCAGAAACAATACTGTATTGACAAGGCTTGCAGCAGGAAGAGGGGGTGTGGTTCTTTAAATCAAAGGAGTGAGGCAAGGGCTAAGGGCAAAATAGTTGACTATACTCTGGTCCCAGCAGAGAATGCCAATTCTGAGTAATGGCTTACACTCAGTATTGACTTGGACTGGAGAATCTTGGGGCCAAATCCCAGTGTAGCCATTATTTCAAACCATTGTCCTGAGAATAAAAGGGAGAGGGGAGGACCATGTTTTCCATCCTTTGAAGAAAGGAGATGTTAGGAACACATGAACCTGCCTTATCCAAAGGCAGACCAAAATCCCATCTAGGTCAGTATAGCCCACACTGACAGGCAGTGGCTCTCTTGCAGGAAATGCCAGGGTTTGAACCAGGGACCTTTTACATTGGATAAAAAAATATTAAAGTTTCTCGATTTCACAGCTGCAAATGGGGTTGAGGCAACCAAACCACCCCACCCACCCGCAACCGTTACCTCTCTAGCAGGGGTCCCTGCAGGCACTTGACAGCCACTGGGATCCGCCAGTCTGCGTGGCGCGCAGAGGACACCGTGCCATACGCGCCGCGGCTGATGAAGCGCAAGTCCGGGAGCTTGTTGGAGGAGATCGTGGGGAGCGTGTAGCTGATGTCGCAGGACGCGCAGCTGCCGTCGCTCCCGCCGCCGCCGTACGTCCTCATGCCGGCGTCAGCAGCCATCAAGTCAGGCCGGCTCTGGCCTGTGCCAAGTGCGCGCTCGCCAATCCCCGGGGCCGCACAGGAGCCGCGGAGCCTCTTCCACTACAGTAGCCAAAGGGGTTCAAACGCGCGCCGCGTCTCCAAGAAAGCAGAAGGTCCTCTCTGGAACCCAGAGCCTCTAACATCCACCGAGATTTCTACAAGTTCTTCTGCGCCGGGCTGCACAATTTCTCCGCCTCACATCCTGCTGTCCAAGCGGCCCTGACTCACCCGCTTCTCTCTAGAGAGAGCGCCGGTATCTCCACGTACCCGCGGCGAGCCTGCCAAATTCTACAGCTCGCACCCGTCCCTGCGCTTTAACGCCCAGTTGTCACCCTTGCCAAATTCTCTCGCCATCGCACCCAAACTCCGCTCACCTTTGCTCTTTGCCCCACATTCACAACCATCAGCCTGGCCTCTTCAAACCCCACCTCCCGATGCAAACAAAGTTTCCGCAGGACGCGTCTCTCCTGCGCTTCCCTTCCCCTCGAACAAAAGTTCAGACAGTCGTAAAAAGTTCCAGATCCCTTCCTTTCCCGATCTTTCGTCTCCAAGGGCTTAAGATCCAAAGCAACGTTGCAACTTTTTGGGGTGTGTGTGTATAAACCTTTTTTTTTCAGATCTCCAGATGCACTGACGATAATCCCCTGGTACAAGGAAGCCACATCAGATGTGTTGCTGCTTCTCCCTTCTTGGGAATCCTCCAATCTGCCTATGAGGGCGGAGGAATTCAAGACGATGAGCGGAGCAAAAATAAAACACGAGTGGGACCTCGGTCCGTTCTCCGGCTGCACCAACCACGCGTCAATGGCGACTGGAGAGCCCCGCCTCGACGCGCGCAACAACAACCTCCTCGCCCAGCCTTTCCAGAAGAGAGCAAGGGAGGAGGCGAAAGCTCCGGGCCAGAAGACTCCGCCCACCCAAACTGGGAAAACAACAGCCTCGCCATCCGGAAAGTCTGGCTCGTCCTGTGATGTGAGTTCAACGTTGCGTGTGGCCACGCGGGGAGAAGGTGAGCATCCCACTCGTCTTGTCTCCCTTGGCTCTGTTTGAAACCGAGAGCCGGGCGCCCCCACGGCGCAGCGCCAGGACGCACTGCTGCTCCCCCTTACCTCGTTCAAAATAACTCCTATTTTGCTCTGTTGTCGAGCACCGATTCTGGGGAGAACTCACGAGCGCGCTTCCAATCCACTCACTTTTTGGCCACTCCTTGCAGGCTGCGATCCCATCCCACGCGCGCTTTCAAAGAGTAAGCGTAACACAGTCGGTGTGGTTGAAGCAGCTTAGATGGAAGATCGTTCAGCTGGAAGATTCAAAGGTCCCTCGTTCCATCCCGGGTTTCGGCAACAATAACTTTCATTTCGGGGTTGGGCTAGACGACTCTCGGGTATATTTTCCAGGTCTAGAGTTCTATTATTCCTCCGAGTCGCTCCACCTGCAAGTTACGGTAGTTCCCTGAGGATGGTAAGAGTTTCCACAGGGCAATCCTACGCGTGTTTACTCGGAAGTAAGAGTCACGTTTGATGCCAATGGGGCGTGTCCCCAACGAGGTACTTGTGTTTTAGGACTGCGGCAGTCAAGTGTATTCCATGCTTACTGGGCAGTAAGCCCCATGGAACAAACCTAAGTAAACATGCGGCTTCTGGCAATCTTGGGCAAGTCTATTCAGAAGTAAGCACTACTGAAGTCAATAGGACTTTTGGCAAGGTAAATTGCATAGGATTGCTTTCTAACTTTTAGTTAAGGGAAAGTGTCTGTCCGTCCCGCCCCCCCTTTTTTTTGGATCAGCGTTTGTTTTTAAATCTTGTTCTTTTCAGTATTTTTGATAAAGCAGACACTTCATTCCTGCTGAGACTGCTCAATATTTTTATCCCAAATTAGAAACAATCAGCGGAACATCTTGGAAGCAGATGAATGAAGTTCTTGTTCCCTCTCTGGGCCTGGTTTTGATCACATGCACATACCAAGCTTGGAAGGAGGAGGGCAGCATCAGGTTCCGGAAAACATACTTGGTTTAGACCTAGCATTCAGTGGGAAGTCGCAATGTGCTTTGTCTTCTAAAGAAGGTTGAGAGAGTAGACTTTAAAATAAAAATGAAATCAACCTGCCTCTAGCCAATAAGCAAGTATTTTTTTTAAAGTTTCCAATAAGCAATACTTGTTGTTGTTTAGTCGTTTAGTCATGTCTGACTATTCGTGACCCCATGGACCAGAGCACGCCAGGCACTTCTGTCTTCCACTGCCTCTGCAGTTTGGTCAAACTCATGCTGGTAGCTTTGAGAACACTGTCCAACCATCTCACCCTCTGTCGTCCCCTTCTCCATGTGCCCTCCATCTTTCCCAACATCAGGGTCTTTGTCAGGGAGTCTTCTCTTCTCATGAGGTGGCCAAAGTATTGGAGCCTCAGCTTCATGATCTGTCCTTCCAGTGAGCACTCAGGGCTGATTTCCTTAAGAATGGATCGGTTTGATCTTCTTGAAGTCCATGGGACTCTCAAGAGTCTCCTCCAGCACCATAATTCAAAAGCATCAATTCTTCGGCAATCAGCCTTCTTTATGGTCCAGCTCTCACTTCCATACATCATTACTGGGAAAACCATAGATTTAACTATACGGACCTTTGTTGGCAAGGTGATGTCTCTACTAAGTAATACTAGTAAGACTTAATTATGTCCTGTCATGTCTGAGCCCACATTCCAAAATTATAATGGGGAAAAATTGGCACCCATCTGGCTTTTTGCAGTAGCAGTGTTTATCTGGGCAAACATCCTCTGTTAGGTTGACTTTCTGCTTCACCACAGCAAACCTGCTTTTAATTTTTTAATATCTGTGTGAGTGCTAATCTATTCACTAATCTTAATCCTCTCTCTTTATGACTTTTGATGTAACTGCATATTGATCCCAGTGAAACTTATTTCTCAGTAAAATGCTGCAAGCAGTGCTATTTTTCTAGAAAAAGAGATGCTGAAACTCACCTGGTTCTCTTATAATAGTGATGGAGCCCACCTGAGAGGTGCTGGCTTGGGAGAGCGCATCTTTGTTTGAGACTCTGCCCTGCCATGTAGGCCCAAAACCTTCCTGATTGCAGCACATGTGAAAAGCATTGAGGTGTTTCTCTGGCTTTTGTAAGTTGCCCACGACTCACTTCCTTAAAGCAGCATGCTCAGCACGCAAGCCTGGAACCATGCTGATTGTAATCAGTGCTGCCTGTGAGCAATGCAATGCAATACACAATTATAAAAACAATAAAGCTGTCACAATAAAAAAACAAGTGGTTATGCTTTGTGTGAAGCATCCCATAAACGTGTGTGTGTGTGTGTATAAGAGAGAGACAACACTATGCATTTCTATGTTCAGCTATAAAATGGGGCAGAGATTGACTTTTCTATAAACTTCATCATTGCCTTGCTATGGACAGATGCTTCTAAAGCCTGGTATCTTACTTAATTATTTATTAAATTTGTATTGTCTCCCATCCAAGTACTAACCAGGCCTGACTCTGCTTAGCTTCCGAAATCAGACGAGATCGGGCATGTTCAGGGTAGTATGGCCGTAGAGATTACATTTGTATTGTCAACCTTTTCAGACCCAGGACCCTCTTTCTGCATTTCTTAACTTTTTACCATCTATTTGCATGGTGGTTGTGCTGCTCTTACAGTCCCCCTTGGGTCAGGCCATGCTCCCCACTTGTGGGTCCCAACCCACCAGCTGAAGACCACTGCTCTAAGCCACTTCCCCCAGCTCATCACCAACACTGGAGGTGAGCCAGGCTGGAGGGCAACGGCTTGATGCAACTACATGTGGCAAGGTGAGGGGCATCGGAGGTTTCACTTCCTCTTTTCCCACATGATCATTTCCATAAGAAATGTTCACTCCCTGCTTTATAGTGAAACAAGCAGATATAGGGCCTTTGCTTCATAGCAGAGCCTCTGCTCTTGCATGCAGAAGGCCCCAGATTCAATTCCTGGCAACTCCAGGTAGGGTCGGGAGAGAACTGTACTTGAAAGGGTTGGGGGAGCATGTCTTTAAGAAACGGTTTATTTTACACCTGGGTGTAGATGGAAGAACTGCAGGGTTCGCATCTCAAGAGGGTCTTGTTTGCAACAGCAGTGCAGCATCACATTCCAAGACATCTCTATGCCTCGGTCTCAGCCTGCCTTCAGCCAGCTCACTAAGATGGTTCTGCCCTTCAGCCCTTGCAGGGAGTTTTGCCAGCTTCCTTTCCTGTTCGCAGAAGCAGCCCAAGCAACTCCTCCCCTTCTGTCTCCTATTCCAAGCCTAGTTTTATACCGGCACATTTTTTCTGTGTGACATCACACCTTCCCCTATCCTATCCTTGGCAACCCTTGTTTTGCACAGACCCAAGGTTCCTTTTTTTATGTGTCTGGCCATTGTTTCATAATGCCTTGCATTCAACCAGCCCCGCCAGGCTAGTTTGCATAGGCTGAACCCAGAAATTTCTATGTTTGATGCAGAATGGCAATCAAAAACATGGTAACTTTTCCATTTAGTTAAAACAAGTGGGACTTGCAACAAAGTGCTGAAGTGTGTGGAGTGATCCTGTTCAGAGTGTCAGCCATCCATCAATGCCTTCTTCCTGAATGGTCCGTTTCATTTTGCTTCTCCCCTGGTTTTCTGTTTCCACTGCCTGCCCCCCGTTCAAAAAGTGATTTATGACAACAGAGTACAGGTCTTCATTTAGCTGTTCGGGGTTTCCCTACCATCAGTAGGGTTTCCCCTCCTTTCTAAAAACAGTTCTATACTTCTGCAAAGCTTGGATCCACACTAGAATAGTTGAATTTGCTATTCGTATACTGTATATGATATTTTTTAAAAATGCAATTTTACAGCATGGCCCAGTGTTGACGGATATGTATATCCTATTCAGGGGGTTTTCTCCCAGATATGGGGGTTAGGACTGCAAGCTTACCTAATTTCTGTCATTTATATCTCTGGGTACTTTGATGTAACAGACAAACACACTGCTGAAAATGGGGGGGGGGATAGAAAAAAGTGGAAATTCCCAGCAAACTAGTATAATTTGCACAGGGTAACCTTTGAGCAATTCCAAAGATAACTTGGGAAAGTCCCCACTGTGGTTACTTTGTGGCTTGGAATCTTAAGTAATTTGGAAGGCAGCCTGGATACTGCTGACCTTGGTTATGAGCTGTTGGCATAAACAGCTGTCTAAAAAAAAATTATGCAATTTTTGTCAGTATGTCCACACATGGAAAGGAACTGGAAAGTGAAAGCAAAGTCCTCTGCCACCCACTTCTCATTTCATTCTCATTTCATTGATTTGTCGAATGGGACTTACCATCTTCCTCCTGACAGTGTGGGGTTGGACCTTAGTTTCTCATCTGTGACCCTCATCTCCCAGCCGTATATGGTGATGGGGAGCTAAAATGTGTCTGGTGGGTAGGAAGCAGGAGTTCGCAATGATGATGCTCCAGTTCCAGTGGTATTGGGCAGGGGAAGGTACAGTTGGAATGGAGTGGCAGACCACTATCTTGGGTGGAGGCCTAGATGTTTGGTGTCTGTTCTTTGCTTCAGCTGTCTCATTCCTCTAGAAGGTAGCTTACTGCTTGGGTATGCTGGTGCCCCAAAGCTCCATTTATCCATAACACTGGACTCAGGAGGGACTGTGTAGGTAAGGTAAAGGACCCCTGGATGGTTAAGTCCAGTCAAAGGTGACAATGGGGCTGCAGCACTCATCTCACCTTCAGGCCAAGGGAGCCAGCATTTCTCCACAGACAGCTTTCCGGGTCATGTGTCCAGCATGACTAAACCGCTTCTGGTGCAACAGAACACTGTGATGGAAATCAGAATGCATGGAAACACTGTTTACCTTCCCACCAGAGTGATACCTATTTATCTACTTGCACTGGCATGCTTTCAAACTGCTAGGTTGGCAGGAGCTGGGACAGAGCAATGGGAGCTCACTCTGTTGCAGGGATTTGAACCATTGATCTTCTGATCGGCAAGCCCAAGAGGCTCAGTGGTTTAGTCCACAACACCACCCACATCACTTGGACTGGTGCCGTGGACTGGTGCTTGAACGCAGCAGTGTGGTGGATGAAGAAAAACCAGCTGAGCTTGAGCCCTGGTGACCTTGGGCTAGTCACACTTCTTTGAAGTCTCTCAGCCCCACTCACCTCACAGAGTGTTTGCTGTGGGGGAGGAAGGGAAAGGAGAATGTTAGCCGCTTTGAGACTCCTGAAGGGGAGTGAAAGGCGGGATATCAAATCCAAACTCCTCCTCCTCCTCCTCCTCCTCCTCCTCCTCCTCCTCCTCCTCCTCCTCCTCTTCTTCTTCTTTCTTGCAACTTGAAGCCATTGGTTCAAGTCCTACCCCCCAGAGGAGGAGAAAACAAGCTTGCTTCATCTTCACCCTTAAGATATTTGAAGATAGCTATCATATCTTCTCTCAAACTCCTCTTTTCCAGGGTAAACATACCCAGCTCCTTCAACCATTCCTCACAAGGCTTGGTTTCCAGAGCCTTGATCATCTTGGTCACCCTCCTCTGCACACATTCCAGCTTGTAAATATCCTGTGGTGCCCAGAACTGGGCACAATACTGGGCACAGTAACTGGGACATGGGTGGCGCTGTAGTCTAAACCACTGAGCCTCTTGGGCTTGCCGATCAGAAGGTTGGTGGTTCAAATCCCTGCAACAGGGTGAGCTCCCATTGCTCGGTCCCTGCTCCTGCCAACCTAGCAGTTCGAAAGTACACCAGTGCAAGTAGATAAATAGGTACCGCTGCGGTGGGAAGGTAAAAGGTGTTTCTGTGAGCTTTGGCTTCTGTCATGGTGTTCCATTGTGCCAGAAGCGATTTAGTCATGCTGGCCACATGACCCGGAAAGCTGTCTGCGGACAAACACCGGCCTGAAAGCGAGATGAGCGCTGCACCCCATTGTCGCCTTTGACTGGGCTTAACCATCCAGGGGTCCTTTACCTTTACCCCCCTTTTTTTACAATATTCCAGGTGTGGTCTGACCAAAGTAGAATAAAGTCAGATTAGAATCTGAGAGACCGGGGTTCAAATTCCCATGCACTGGGTGACTTTTGCCCAGCCACTGTTTCTCAGCTTCACCTCACACTCCAGCAGGCTTGTCTTAGGTTCTGGTGCAGAGCAGCATATCAACAGCAAGCAGCAACTGAAGGGGGCTTCCAGACTTTTGCTGCTGGGGGGTGAGATTCCACACCACATACTGGCAAATTCAGGTTACCCACTTACAGTTCAGTAGGAGGTCATGTGCAACAAACCACTTCCCCAAAAGATTGGTGTTTTTGCAATAAGGGGAACAAAGGGGGAAATGTACTGGAAAGTGTAGGAGACAAAACACTTGCTTTGAAACAGTGTCATCCAACGCTTTCTTGCAAACAAAGCAGAATGTGTGTTCCACAGATTGTCTGGAAAAGCCCTGAGTGAGAGGAACAAAGAATACCATGTATAGCAAGAGGAGCAATGGCTCCTTCTTAACGTGCTGCTGTTTGAGGCCTATAAGCTGAATGAAGTTTCCATGGTTAGAGGATTCTGTGACCATGCACATATTTCAAACTGGGCAGAAGTCTTGGGAAATCCCCTCGCTTCCCCTGCCCTCCAGCAGAGCAGGTTTTCAAGGGGAAGGAGGAAATAGTTCTGTAACCATTGGAACTTTTAAGGAAACACTGCATGAATAATCTGAGATTCTACAAACTTAACAGCTTTGGAATGGGGGGGGGGAGAAGCACCCCTTGCATGATGGAGCCACTTACAGTCCAAAAGCAACCATGGGGTTGCGGTGCTCATCTCACTTTCAGGCCGAGGGAGCCGGCGTTAGTCCACAGACAGCTTTCCGGGTCATGTGGCATAAACCGCTTCTGGCGCAACAGGACACTGGGACAGAAGCCAGAGTGCACGGAAATGCTGTTTACCTTCGCACCACGGCAGTACCTATTTATCTATTTGCACTGGTGTTCTTTCGAACTGCTAGGTTGGCAGGAGCTGGGACAGAGCAACGGGAACTCATCCCGTTACATGGATTCAAACAGCCAACCTTCTGATCAGCAAGTCCAAGAGGCTTGGTGGTTTAGACCACAGCACCACCCGCACCCCAAGTTTCAGTTATACACTGTGTAAGCAGAAGTGATTTACACTCTGCAATGCTGCACCTTGTTTGTCCTCCAGTGAAGACATATACCCTAGACCAGTGGTTCCCAATTGGTAGTCTGCAGACCCATACCCAGGGGATCCATGGCACCATTCACATAACAAAATATACCATAGAGATATCAACATTTTCAAAATTGGGGGCCCATGGCTTGGCTGCTGAAAACCAGGAGTTCCCCATTCTTAGCTAATTGGGAACCACTGCCCCAGTTGGTATATGCCAATAGCAAGTTGATTCTCTGTGTGATTCTCCAAGTTTGGTCCATTTGTTGCCCAAACAGCTCCATCCACACACATGGGAGGGTATCTGTATTCCTTGGGGATCCCCAAGGTTAGGCTAACTAAAGTGCCAGTTCTCCAGATCAAAATGGTCTAGTGGATATATATTGGGTAAGGTGATCTCACAAATAAAATGGTCCCAAGCTGTGACTAGATGTTCTCTGGCCTGCCCTTAGTGGATATTCACTTGGTGGGTACCTGAGATAGGGCCTTGTCTGTGGTGGCACCACAGCTATGGAATCCCCTTCCCAGTGAGATCTGAGAAGCCGCAGGGCAGAGGTTACAGGAGTTTACAGTCTTTGAGAAAGGGGAAGATGGAGGCCCAGGGTAATAAAGGAAGAATGCATGGTGTTAGACTTCCTTAGCAAAAATGTCATAAACGTGACAAGCAGAACCATTGCCAAACTGGATTTCATAATTTCACAAAAGACTATTTCTAATGCAAGTATTAGATCTTGCTTTTTAGGATGTTTCCTTTTTCCTGCTAAGCTCTTATCTGTGATGCTGACATTACTGCTCCTTGGATGAAGAATGTGAGCTAATTGCAAGAGTCATCTGCTTAGTTCTTGAGGGCCACAGTGTGAGCTCTAATGTTGCTTGTTTTCCTGTAATAATAATAATAATAATAATAATAATAATAATAATAATAATAATAATAATAATAATAATTTATCATTTATACCCCACCCATCTAGCTGGGTTTCCCCAGCCACTCTGTGTGGGTTCCAACAAAATATTAAAATACAGTAGTCCTTCAGATATTAAAAGCTTCCCTAAACAGGGCTGCCTTCAGGTGTCTTCTAAAAGTCTGGTAGTTGTTTTTTCCTTTGACATCTGGTGGGAGGGCGTTCCACAGGGCGGATGCCACTACAGAGAAGACCCTCTGCCTGGTTTCCTGTAACTTCTCTTCTCGCAGTGAGGGAATCGCCAGAAGGCCCTCGATGCTGGACCTCAGTGTATGGGCAGAACGATGGGGGTGGAGATGCTCCTTCAGGTATACTGGACTGAGGCCATTTAGGGCTTTAAAGGTCAGCACCAACACTTTGAATTGTGCTCGGAAACGTACTGGGAGCCAGTGTAGGTTTTTCAAGACCAGTATGTGGTCTCAGCGGCCGTTCCCAGTCACCAGTCTAGCTGCCGCATTCTGGATTAGTTGTAGTTTCCGGGTCACCTTCAAAGGTAGCCCCACATAGAGAGCTTCGCAGTAGTCCGAGCGAGATAACTAGAGCATGCACCACTCTGGCGAGATAGTCTGCGGGCAGGTAGGGTCTCAGTCTGCATGGTAAACAGTTGCCCTGGACACAGAATTGATCTGTGCCTCCATCGACAGCTGCGAGTCCAAAATGACTCCTAGGCTGCACACCTGGTCCTTCAGGGGCACAGTTACCTCCTTCAGGAGCAGGGAGTCTTCTATACCTGCCTGCCTCCTGTCTCCCCAAAACAGTACAGTACTTCTGTCTTGTCAGGATTCAACTTCAATTTGTTAGCTGCCATCCATCCTCCAACTGCCTCCAGACACTGTTTTACTTCTGATAAGACAAATGGACTTCCTTAACTTGGGTCATGTTTTCAAGCAAACCTTCTGGAGTGAAAATGGTGCTGGAGAGGGGGCAAAATGGGTGTCATGAACACATCTGCCCCAAGTAGATAAACACAGCATGAGTCAGTAAGTCTTCTACCCCTCTCTCTGACACAGAGTGGAATGTTGATAAGGAGTCGGCAGAGAATGGGAGGGTGAGAAGTCAGCTCGTGCAAGAAGCACAGGCAGACTTAGAAAGCAGGCGAAATAGCATTTCCTCATTGGAAGAGGAGGCAATTAATCATCTGAGCCCAAGGAGTTGTCGTATGGGAAAGGTATTAGACAAGAAACAAACCCAGAAATGTAAGGGTCATAGGTTCAGGATATTCTGCAAAACCAGAAAGCATTCTTCAGAAGGGTCAACTGATTCATAAGCCACTGACGTTCGGTTAGACATCCGAGGCTAATTATATTGCAATATATCTTCAAGCTAATTACGACTTGCGTGCTGTGTTATCAAGATGACAGCCTGGGCTCCTTACAACGGGCTTCAATTCCCCAATTATCTATACCCTCTGACATTTCTTGGATGAAAATAGGGACGTCCTATTCCATACGCGGGTGGTACTGTGGGTTAAACCACAGGGCCTAGGACTTGCTGATCAGAAGTTTGGCGGTTCAAATCCCCGCGATGGGGTGAGCTCCCGTTGCTCGGTGCCTCCTCCTGCCAACCTAGCAGTTCGAAAGCACATCAAAGTGCAAGTAGATAAATAGGTACTACTCTGGCGGGAAGGTAAACGGCGTTTCTGTGTGCTGCTCTGGTTCGCCAGAAGCGGCTTAGTCATGCTGGCCACATGACCCGGAAGCTGTACGCTGGCTCCCTCGGCCAATAAAGCAAGATTAGCACCGCAACCCCAGAGTTGGCCACAACTAGACCTAATGGTCAGGGGTCCCTTTACCTTTTATTCCATACTAATAATACCAATAATTTCATTATTTATACTCTGCCCATCTGATTGGGTTGCCCCAGCCACTCTGGGCGGCTTCCAACATATATAAAAACATAATAAAACATTAAACATTTAAAAAAACTTCCCAATGCAGGGCTGCCTTCAGATGTCTTCTAAAGGTTGTATCGTTCCTTATCTCCTTGGCTTGGAGGTTGCATAACTCCATACCATCCAACATTTCTCTGATGAAAATAGGGATGTCCTGGGGGAAAAATGGGACATTCCAGGATCAAATCAGAAACTAGGATAGCTTCTATAAATCCAGGACTGTCCCTGGAAAATAGGGACATTTGGAGCATCTGCTATTCTCCTTATCACTTGGTTACAAGGAAATCTTTTATAAAGGAGGGTTCCATGATGTAAGACCAGTGTGAGGAAATTGTACCAGCTGAAGAGTCACATTCTTTTGTGGAGAACTTTCTGAAGGCCACATGCCAGGTGGTGGGTGAGACCTGAGTCAAAAGTGGGTGGAGTAGTGGACATGACTCTCATCTTCATAACAGTAGGCAGCATTTTGGGTGCATGTCAGAGATTTCCACATAAAAACATGAAAACACACTTCATCCTCAACCCAGACAAGAACATGGCATTATCCAAGTCCAGAGACACATTTCAGCCGGGAAAAAGCACTTGAGAAGGGAGCACAGGAAAGCTGGTGTGGGGAGTGGCCTGGGGAGAGTCTTGAGGGCCTGGTAGAGAGGATTGGAGGGCCAATCCCCACCCTTGGTGCAAAAGGACTGCATCTATGCACAGAGAGATTGAGCTCTACAGTGGTTAAATAAGGGTTCAGGTTAAATCGGAAGTGTGTCTTTGTAAGCCAAATAGAAGTGGCTCAGGAGGATTTCCGAACGGAGACAAGTGGCATTATTTAGTCAAAGAATCAGGATGCAAACAGCAGGCAGGCAGACGTTCACTGCAGGGAATCAGTGGTTCTCCCCCATTTTGGTAAACAGCCTCCTGCAGCAGACTTCCAATTTCCTTTCTATCTATATCTGCAAATGATAATAGTGAAGGAGAGAGAAGAAAGCCATTTTAAAATCTGCTTGTAACATTTGTTTGTGTGTGTGTGTACAGGAAATGTAAAAAAAAATTCTGTTGTGTGCAAGATTCTGCCTTTAACCCAGGAGCACAGTTGTCAGAAAAGTATATATCAATGAGGAGGAGGTTTGTGTTCCTCACAATAGATTTTTGTATGCTTTGGTTGCCACCTTGTGGTAAAATGCCAGCATGACTTTCATTTCTTTTGAAAAAGTGTAAGGTTGGCCATCCCAGTCCAGCTAACCAAAGAAATGGGAATCAGGATTTTTTTTTTTTTTTTTTTGGGGGGGGAGAATGCTTAAACATGTTGCATGTTTTAAAAGTTTGCATTAGAAGTTGCTTAGCCCTGTGGTTAGAGCTTACGGCAAGTTCCGATGAAGTAGCTGTTCTGGCAACGAGCGAGGTAAGTGTAAAATGATTTGGGGATGGGGAGAACAAACAAGTTGGCATATATTTATTTTTAAAGTTCCCATAACAACTAGTAATGAGAACTTTGAAGAAACATTATAGTCAAGAAAGAGAGCATATTTCAGCCTAGGGACCAAATTTGCTTATGGGGAACTTTCGGAAGCTGCATGCCAGAGGTGGAGCAGATGCACAGGTGGACAGAGTAATTGATATAACTCTTAAACTCAAACGGTAGAGCATGAGACTCTTAATCTTAGGGCTGTGGGTTTGAGTTCCATGTTGAGTGAAGGATTCCATCATCGCAGGGGGTTACACTATATTATTCTCATGGTCCCTTCCAACTTTATGATTCCATGATTCTCTGGTACAGTGAGTGATGAGCCCCTTTAGACTGGTGTTTTGTCGCAGATGCATTCTGAAACATGCTCCTGACACATGTGGTAGATTTATTCTGCTTTATTAGTTATTCTGTGCTTCCCTAGTACCACCACATTATTGCTATCTAAAGCACTATAGTGCAATTATAGTGGGACAACCCCCCCTCCAACTCCTTGATCACCTGCGGTATGCAAAGTTACAAGTTTGAGCAGGAAATTCCAGAATATGTTTGATGTGCTGGTTCTGGTGTACAAAGTCCTATACAGCTATACCCAAAAGATAATCTGAACCCCTATATTCTCAGTTGATCACCTTGTTCTCCAAGAAAGGGCATTCTTCAGATCCCCATCTTTTCAGGAGGTCCATCCCGCATGATGTCCAAATCAGGGCTTTAGAATGTGGCACCTACTTTTTAGCTACCGGTAGTTTTTCAAAAGATCTGCCCTTCTTTTCATAACTGCACATCTCACCTAATGTTTTAAAGATCTGGGTGTTCATATGTCTCAACCCCCTCCCACCCCCCACTCAAATTCCATGTCAGGGATCATGAGGAAAGAGACTGAAAGCAAGACTGCCAATAAAAAGGTAAAGGTAAAGGACCCCTGGACAGTTAAGTCCAATCAAAGGTGACTATGGGGTTGCAGCGCTCATCTCACTTTTAGGTCAAGGGAGCCAGCGTTTGTCCACAGACAGCTTTCTGGATCATGTGGCCAGCATGACTAAACCGCTTCTGGTGCAACGGGACACCGTGACTGAAGCCAGAGAGCATGGAAACGCTGTTTACTTTTCCACCGCAGTGGTACCTATTTATCTACTTGCACTGGCATGCTTTTGAACTGCTAGGTTGGCAGGAGCTGGGACAGAGCAACAGGAGCTCACTCCGTCACGGGGATTCAAACCACTGACCTTCTGATCAACAAGCCCAAGAGGCTCAGTGGTTTAGACCACAGTGCCACCTGTGTCCCTAAGACTACTAATAATGCTATCATATAAATATCTGGTGCAAGCACTCTTGGAATTCTGTGTACCATTCTGCGTGCCTCACCTTAAAAAAGATTGATGGAAAAGGATCAGAAAAGGGCAACCTGAACTATCAGGGTGATGAAGCAACTTCCCCTCTAAGGTTATAGGTCTTTTGAGCTTAGAGATATGAAATAGTAAGTTGATGTATGATAGAGACGTGGTAGGGCATTGGTGTACAGAAAGTGGATAGAAGTTTTTCTTCTCTCATAATGCTGGAACCCAGAGCCATCCAGCGAAACTGAATGTTGGGAGATTATCTATAGATAAAAGGAGGTCCGTCTTCACATGCTGCACAGTTAAACCATGGAATTTGCTCCTACAACTTGATGGTCGCCAACTTTGATGGCTGTTAAAAGGGATTAGACAAATTCATGGAGGATAAGGCTACCAGCAGCTACGCCTCCTCATGACAACTATGTGATACTTCCAGGACTACCGGTACTTGCCTCTGGCTATCAGTTGCTGAGAATCACAAGTGAAAGAGAGGGCTGTTACACTCAGATATCTGGTTGGCTGAATCCTGAACTTGATGGGTCTTTGGTCTGATGCATCATGGCTATCCTTACTTTTTTATGTCCTCGCGACAAAGTGATTACCCCCCTCACACTGTTGCTGCATTTTGTGTAGAATGAATGTTATGTTGTTGTCTTTGAAATATAATTTGAAGAGCACTCCTGCAGAGGCTCAGATGATGCATGTGTTACTGGGTGCCTGGGCAAACTTTTGAGGATCAACGGAGAACTGTTGTCGGCACTCCATCTAGCCACATGGTGTCACTGTAGTCACAAATTCTCTGATCCTGTTTTAAACCAGATTTATCTCTCATTTATGATGACACTGTATTAATAGGAACTTGAATGCAACATCTTCAGTTAGTCTTATCTCTCTTCGTAACCGTTTTAAGAATAAATTGGCCCCGTTTAAAGCAATGCTCAACGCATCTTTACTTGAAAATGGTTCAAGTGCTTGTCGAACCTCAGACTTCTCTGTTGCTGTTTTTAATTCATTGATCTTCCTTAACTGTTTTTTTCAATCAGCAATTATTGTGGCGGCTCTTAAAGTGCTCAGTCTTGGAGTTGTTCAGAAGTTTCTTTTTACAGTTAGCGCTGCAAGATTTGTGCTAATCCAAGTTAATGCCACTTTGGAATGGATAGGTGATGCATGTATCAATTTCATATTGGCTTAATGTGAGGATTAAAGATGAAATTAAATGGACATACCACCAATCAGTCAAATGCAACATTGAGATGGATGTTGAGACCCAGGCGGGGGGAGCTTTTTCTAGTCTTTTCTAGGCAATCCTCCAGGGGTAGAAGAACTTCCATCACTGCTTACCATTGGCCATGCTGGTAGGGCTGATGGGAGTTAGAGTGTCAGTGCAAATGGCAGCTGGCTTAGGATTTCACCACTGCCTTTTTGTTGCTCTGGTACAGCCTTCACCAGCCTGACACCCTCCAGATGTTTTTGGACTACCATGAGATGTAGCCAGCACTGTGGTCTAAACCACTGAGCTGCTTAGGATTGTTGATCAGAAGGTCGGTGGTTTGAATCCCCGTGACAGAGTGAGCTCCTGTTGCTCTGTCCCAGCTCCTGCCAACCTAGCAGTTCGAAAGCACACCAGTGCAAGTAGATAAATAGGTACTGCTGTGGCGGGAAGGTAAATGGCGTTTCCATGTGCTCTTGTTTCCATCATGGTGTTCTGTTGTGCCACAAGCGGTTTAGTCATGCTGGCCACATGACCCGGAAAGCTGTCTGTGGACAAACGGCGGCTCCCTCAGCCTGAAAGCCAGATGAGCGCCACAACCTCATAGTCACTTAACTGTCCAGGGGTCCTATATGGAGAGTACCAGGTTGATGAAGCCTGTTTTAGAATCCCATGCACAAAACTCTACACCTTCTCGGCAGGTGAGCATCAGCTTACTTACAGCCATAATTCTCATGCAACCAACTTTGTGCAAGTCAGATTCCCTGTATGATTTATTACAGCATTACATTTGTGACTGTGAGATAGATATTTTATGTAAGTTTTAAAATTCATTTTAAATTATATAACAGGATCACTCTCTGAGCACCAGAATCTCTCTGCTTAGAAGCCATATTTTAGTCAAGATTTGTGGGATTTTTCCTCCCTTCTTTATCCAAGCTCTCAGTAGAACGGGAAAACCTCTGACACATTGCTGCGTTTGCTCTTACTGTTCTAAATTTATAATTGGCGGCACGTTTCCTTTTCTTAATGAAATCAATCACACCAAATAGAGCTGCTATGTTTGAAAGAAAGAAAAAAGCATCTGAGAACAGCATTTCCTAAGCTGATATGTTTTCTGACTGTGGCTATTATTATAATATTAATTACTATTATTAATCACTTTCCATGAGGCATCCTGAAGTGATTAATGCCTGGATGGCCCAGTTGGCTAGAGTGTGGTCCTGGTAACAATCCCTGTATGGGACAGCTGCATATTCCTGCCTTGCAGGGGGTTGGACTAGATGATCCTCAGGGTCCCTTCCAACTCTATAATTCTATGATACTGATTTTATGATTTGCAATATAGTAAATATATATATAAAACAGACAAGGTGGTTTTCTATACTATCTTCCTTACTTCTTCTTCAACCACTCCATTCCATTCCCCATAGTTTCCATAGCCACCAAGCACACTCAGTATTTGACTGGACTATTTGCGGGGGCTGGGGGAGGGACTTAGGCATTCTTCTAGTTTTTTTAAAAAAACTTTTTTTGCTGTGATATTATCCTGAGCCTGCCTCTGATGCATAGCTGTTGGCGTTTTGTCTAGCTATGCAACAGCACTCAAAGGATTGAGTTGAAATTAGAATATATTATGCTGGTTCTGTTACCAAATTCATAATGTGGTGAATTCATCATATCAATGTATATTATAGCTGAGGAATTCTCTGTATAACATAGGAAGCCTGTAGCACACAATCATAGCTCTACATTAGGGCCACTTTATTCCTTTGAGAAACAAGACTGTTTGGAGAAAACAGGACTCATTGAGTCTTTTGTCAGATTTTCATTGTACTTTTCAAAAATTACATTTCCTTGCTCTGTGATTTACAATACTAACACCCTCTGTATTGACATAAAATATTGACTAAGGTTGGCAATGCACATATTGTTCCAGAGTTTGAGATGAAGTATTTTGTATCCCACTTTCAATGTCTTCGCCTCCAGCTTTATTGATTGTAATTAATTTGAGCTTTGGACAGTGGCAGAGGAAGAGGAGTGCAGGGGAAGCGTACCGCCCCTGGCAGCTTGATCCCGGTGGGGTGCCATCGCAGCTCCCCCCCGCCTGTGCTGGGTGCCACGCCTCCATGCGGCGTGCCACACCCCTATGGGTGGAGCACCACACCCCCAGGACATGTGCCAGCCCCGCCCCTTCCTGCTTTCCGCCCCCTAGTACCGGAACACGAAGCTCCGCCTCTGGCTTTGCATAGTATGCATATGTACAGTGGTACCTTGGGTTACATACACTTCAGGTTACAGACTCCACTAACCCAGAAATAGTACCTTGGTTTAAGAACTTTCCTTCAGGATGAGAACAGAAATCACGCAGCAGCGGCACGGCAGCAGCAGGAGGCCCCATTAGCTAAAGTGATGCTTCAGGTTAAGAACAATTTCAGGTTAAGAACAGACCTCCAGAACGAATTAAGTTCTTAACCCAAGGTACCACTGTACTTCATACATACATACACAATTTTATTTGTATGATGACTTTCCACAGTTTGAACCATGCTCAAGGTGGCTTACAACATGAGAGAAATACATAAGTAGCATAGCATAAACAATAAATAAAACATTTAAAAATTACATAACCAAACTGAATCATTTCCACATAAATCACAAGTTTTTTTAAAAAACAAACAGCAACAACCACATCCCCCAACAAACCCCCCCCCCAAATAACACCCCAGCCCAATATTATGTTCAGCAGCCTCAGCTTTTGCAGCTGGAGTCAGTCCGGGCCAGGAGGGAAAAGATTTTCAAGGCAGGGAGCAGGTCTTTCAGGACTCACAGCCAAGAGGGCCTGCACCATTGCTGCATTAGCCCTTGTAGATCCACTTTAGCTCTGGAAGTGCTACAATGTATTAGAGGTATAAAAAAGATATTATGGCACTATAAAGCACCTCTGATTTATGACCAGTGGATGTAGCTTTGTCTTATTACTTTGGACTTGCCTCTTGCCATTGTTTCTTGGAAGTCTAGCAAAATTTATGGGAGGAAGTCCCCCTCGCTTTCATAATTTCTGTGCCCCTTTCACATTTTTGTGCTTGCGTTTTAAATCCGTTAGTTCCTTATTCTGTCAAAGGTGCAGTTTTCATTTGCAGCTACAACATTTCATCGGACATGGGTCAGCTCCAGCGATGTGCATTGACCCTCCTGTTTCAGGTGTATGTTCAGCTCGCTCGCATCTGAAGTGAAGCAGCAATGTGGCTAAGAGAGGGAAGGTGCCAGGATGAGGTTGCTTGGATGCTCTGAAGGGGCAAAGCCTAGTTAACCCTGAGGGAGATATGGACTAACTCATAAATAATGACAAGGCCCACAGCTCTATTTCTGGAATACCGGGAGGCTGAATTGCCCAATTTGCAAAAGGGGCTAGTGGAGCAGGGTCCTTCTTGCTCTCTGGAATGTATCAAAGGCTCAACTCCAATGGTAAATAAGGCCCCCCTTCCAAGCTCAATTTATTATGATTGCAATGGTCTCGGTCCTTGGATTTAGGCACTGGCAGTGGTCCCAGCTGTAATGCCAATGGAGGTACAGTGGTACCTCAGGTTACATACGCTTCAGCTTACATAAGCTTCAGGTTACAGACTTCGCTAACCCAGAAATAGTACCTCAGCTTAAGAACTTTGCTTCAGGATGAGAACAGAAATCGTGCACCGGTGGCGTGGCGACAGCAGTGGGAGGCCCCATTAGCTAAAGTGGTGCTTCAGGTCAAGAACAGTTTCAGGTTAAGAACGGACCTCCGGAACGAATTACGGTAAGTACTTAACCCGAGGTACCACTGTAGACGTATCATTCGTATTTGCAGTATTGCACCAGTGTGAGGCATAGGAGCCAACTCCTAGGGGCGAGGGGGTTTCGGCCTCCACAATAAAATATTTGACAGCTCCCACAAAGTTGATGGGTGTTGCCATTCAAATGGTATGTGTGCACTGGGTCACGTAATCAGTTAAGTGGGGTGGGGCTTGCCTGCCCCCCAATATTTTATTCAACTTGGTACCCTTGGTGTGAAGAGATGCAAGTTTGGATTTGTTTTAAAAAAACTGGAGAATATATCCACTTCAGAGGGATGATGTTTTGGGGATGTGGTCAAATGGCACAGTGCAAAATGCTTAACCTTCCTCCTGCTTGTCTATCCGCACATCCCATGACTGTTTGCAACAGTACAAAATCCTAGTTCTGCCTACAGGAGGCTCCTCCTTTATTCAGCACTCGTCCTCATTTGCACAAAGGTGAGAAGGTGGTCTTTATGTTTGGCCTTTATTGAGCATTCATTTTGGTTTGTTTACAGGGAAGTTATACGACAGTGAGCATTCATCTTGCATTCATCCTAATTGCTTGCAGGATGTTTACACGTCTTCCCATGAATCATTTGCTCACCCCACACGTTTCAGTCCATTTTCCTTTCACTTTCCTAATTCCAAAAGTTTTTTTTGCTTTTGTTAAAAAAATCGCTTTTTTAACAAAACACAGCAGCAAAGCACAATAATCCGCTTTAATTGTGCAAAACCTAAAGTTCTGATATGTCACTTCTATAACTTTTCTACAGCCATTCACCCATTATTTCTGCATTGTTTTTTACTGTTCTCTTTTGTGCCTCCTCACAAATATTTGCCCCTTTTTCATTATCTCCCTTCCCAGTATTTGCTGGACTTTACTGGCTGTTGTTTGCTCAGCTGCTCTTGCTCAGAACCATTTCTCATTTCTCTTTGTATTTAATGTCAACATTTGTGACACTTCTTTGTGCATTGCTATGACTCATGCCTCATTTGGCTCTTCGTTCATCTGCAAATGACTGCAGGATCTGTCCCTGCAGAGTTTTGCTAGGTTCGGGAAGAGAACACATGGTCATCAAACGAATGCATGCTGTCTTATTTTAACTGGTAAGCACAAGGAAGCAAATTTGTTCAGTGCATTATGCAGTACCGTTCTCTGGTTCAGGCTAATTTTGCTTCATTGGATGGAGGATGCTGCTTGATCAGTGTCATGGGAAACTCCTTATACTGAGTCAGATCACCATTTGACTGTCTACACTGATTGGCAGCAGCTCTCTGGGATTTCAGACATCCAGGGAATGTTGTTGCCAGGGAATGAATCTGGGATCTTCTGCATGCAAAGCCGATGCTCCACTACTGAGCTCCCTTTAATAAGTAGAGAGAAAGCAAACAGCAAGTTATGCACTTACTCTGAGCCTGATGCCTGGCACAGACACTGCAAATATTAATATTGTGCAGTTTGAAGTGACTGGAAACGTGAAAACTGAGTCCTTTTTGGAAGTAAAACATTGCCAAGGCCCATAAGTTTAATTAAAACTTTACTTGCATGATTTTCTTCAGAAACAGAACAAAAACATCAAATGATACATCCAAACAGTTCCATAAGACATATGCCAGTCCAAGGAATAGGCTCAGCATCTTACAAAATATGAAATAATCCAAATAGATCTATAAGCAAAGGCCTCTCTCCTTACAGTAGCCATTTTGCTTGGAGCTATTTTCCTAGAGAGCTTCATTTACATCCTCACTCTCAAAGAGCCAGGGAACAAAGTCTAAAGGTAACTCCCTTCAAAATGGCAATTTGCAATTTAATAGCCTCCCATGTGATCTAAGGTTAAACACTCACGTTAGCTGGCAGAAAACAACAAAAGTTAATTATCAACCTATTTAGAAGCTCAGAGACAACTTCTTGCTTTTAATTTAGCTTCAGTGGACTCATCCAGCATAATTTAAATTGGTATAATTTACACCAGTGAAAATCCCCCAAAGGGGGCATTGCAGGGGTAGGACAGGGCAAAGAAAGACTTACACCTATTCCAACCCTTTATATTGATCACATGCCCTAGCAACCCAGAAGAAAAAGGCTGGCAAAAGGGCAATCAAAGTTCTTCCAAGTTTCTCCTGAATGGAGTCTGGAACAGGGGTAATTTATGCCAGGATATGTTCCGAGCTTTCTATAGTTACGATTGCTCTGTCAACCAGGTGTACATCATTATTGGTTTGCCAATAGTTTTCCTTTTTAGATTAGGGGATGGGGAACTTGTGGCTGGACTCAGGTTCCTCAGGTTCTAAATCCATGTCCTCATGGGATGCATTAGGATTCCTTGCTACAGGTGCCGATTTTTAGGTGTACTTCTGTCTGTGTGCCTGGGTGAATGAGGGAAAGGGAGAAGGAGCCATGCATCTTGCTACGATGGTACAGAATTAATCCTGCAGATGCAACCTGCGATTTCTCCACCCCTCCTCCTGTGCCCTGGGGCTCACCTCCAAAAACATCCCTTGCTGTCGTGCTTCTCATAGCAGCCGCCAAGGCTTTGAGACATCAGCACATTCAGTTCTGATTTTACTAATGCTTCATACACCATTAACCTGCAATGTCTGTGCAGTGGTCTGTTCAGAGACTTCATTTTGATAAACCTTGCTAATTGTACATTTTGCCAAGCAAGCTGTACAAAGCTAAAAGCTGACTAAAAGTTTTGCTTCTGGTGCAGAATAAAAAAGAAGGAAACAAACTGGAGTCCTGATATAAGATTTTTGTCATCTCATCTAGGCCAATGTCAAATCACTGTTGGTTCAAGCTCTGTTAAGAAGCAGAGACCATCTTTCGGTATTTCATCTCTATTAAAAAGGGGTTGCTAGCGTAATGTTATCCCCATAGTTTACTCTCAGGGTCAAACTAGAGATTATACAAGGGCGTATGAAACATTACCCTGACAGCTTCTTTTAAACAGAATCCATCAGTTCTGGAGTATCATTGGGGATTTGAGAAGCACAAAGTGATATGATTATTTAACTGCTTTCGTGTCCACCCCCCACTCCAAATCACACCTCAGATAGCTTTTCCTCTTGTGATCACCTGTTCGGAAGAGGTTTCTGTTGTTTCAGAAAGGTTGTATGTGTCAGGAGTGGGTCAGCAATAGATTACACAGAGTAAGTGAAGTTAACTCTTTATTAGAAGAAACAAGGCTGCTCAGTAGTGCTAGGCCTAATTGAGCACAGTAATTCTTCCCAGTAGATCTTGCCCCTATGATGCAGTTGTGTGGATTGAAGGTCCCTGCTTTCCTACAACAGCCTAAGTCTCCTCCTCCTCTGGCTCCTTCCCAAGCAATCTGAGACTCTGCCGGCATGCCTGACTCTACTCCTCCCTCTTCATACCTCTTCTGGTTCTGAGAGACCGGGGGGAGTGAAACTTGTCACAGCAGGAGGGGGAGACACTCTAGCTTCTTCACTGACTTGACTTATCTCTTCCTCTTCGTCTTCCTCCTCTCCTGCTTCTGCTTCTGGGATTCTCTCTGTCACAGACTCCTCCTGCTCACTAAACCCTGTTACCTCTTCAGCTTCCAATACCTCCTCCCAATCTTCTCTGTCTTCTCCTTCTGACCACTTGTTATTGTCCCACCACCAATCCCCAGGCTTTGAGCCTTTGTCCTTTAGGGGTTCCCCAGGGGGTACCTTCCACCACTCCTCTCTGCCCAGCCAGCCCATGACAATAGGATAATGTTGCATGCATTGGCATTATGGAACTGACACATTAAAACTGACACACCCATTAAAAAGTCATGTTGACCCAGATCTTAAGGAGCCAGTGTTAAGTAGACATCCAAATTAGCCCTAAGTGTGCTAAGAATATATACACTGAATCCTGGCTCCATTCTATTCTGGAAATTGCATTGGTTGCTATTGCTGCTGTGGTTCAGATATCAATCCAATTGGGCACTCATGAGTCCTCAGCATAGTATGCATCTTTTTTGTGCTGTTTCCTAAAATCTGCCTGGCAGCAGTAGATGTCACTGTAGTCAACAAGAAACACGCAAGAGAAGAAAACAGAGTAGTGTGGTTAAAATCAAAGGTGGTATTCAACTAGCTGGGTTAGGTCCATTTCAATTTCAATGGGCTTGCTTTGAGTAAAACTTAGCTGAGCACCACACCAACAATTTAACATGATTACCCAGGGACCCATGGAATTTTTTTCTTTCTCCACACCAGTCACCCTCAGATAGAAGAAGTTGTCTCTTGAGGATTCAGAATCTGTCACTGAAGGCAAGATGCCTTTGAAATATATTGACAGTTTGTGGAAAGGTGGCATTTAGGGAAGAAGGATCATGTTACTAATGCACATGTCTTGTTGTTGTATGGTTTAGGTGTCTTGTCATTTCCCCGCCTCCACACACATTTCCCATGTGAAACAAGGCAAATCTAAGTCTCTAATTTGGTTTCCAACTCTGTTTTTTTTTAAAAGATATTGATTTATTTAATAACTGCAAGAAAGTAATAAAGTGGGACACTATCTAACAAATAACTTTTGCTGAAATCATCTCATCTCATATAATTATCAAAATGAACTGGGCTGAATATCCCCCTAAACAATCCAAATATGCTTGTTAAAATTAGATTCAAAACCTTCAACCAGTTGAAAATGGTATTAATGATTAGAAATAAGACTCACTACATCAGTGCTAAAACATGCTGGGCTGCCCCCATTTCCATGCATTAGAAATCCTCAGATCAGGGCAGGAGGGTTTTCAGAGGCCATGAGGAATATGTTTGTTAGTTTTGTGCTGCAAATATCAATACTGTATCTACAATACTGACATTGTTACATGCATTGTTTAGGGCTGCATATAGTTTTATGATTAGAGGCTGCTTTCCTTAGTTCAATGCATATAGGCACAACCCCACAAAGCAACAAATCCCCGACTAAAGTGTATTATGTCTCAAAACAAAATAAGTGACATTTATACCGATGCTCGGGAAAGAGAGAGCCTAGAGTTTATAATACAGAGGGGTGAGTCAGAACGCAGGCAACAAGCATTCCTATTAGGGTCAGTGCATCTCGGAGACAAATGTCTTCCAGCACTTAGCTCCAGCTTCCAGTGTTGATGGCCTGGAGCAGGAAGGGGGGAAGGTCCATGACCCACTTCAAGAAGAGTGCACTTGGATTCAATCTGCAGTGGCTTTTATCATGTTTGCAGGAGCATGACAACCCCTAGGCTCACAAGGTCAACTTAGGGTGAACACAAGTCAGATCACTGGGGAACTTATCCCAGTGCTACCAATTCTGAATGGCAGCAGATTTCCAGGTAGGTCTCAAACAGGACTTATCCATCACCTGAACCTGGCAGAATGACAGAGAGGAGAAAGAGGATCCCGGTGAAGGGTGTAGCTGAGACTGGGACACACTGGGGCAAACTAGGGATGGAGAAGGAAGCACTCACAGGGTGATGGAGGATGGCAAAGGGGTGGAGGTCAATACACAGGAATCAAAGCAGCAGAGCCCATCACCAGAGTGGCCCCTGTCCCCGCAAATATGGTGGGCTCTGAGGTGTAGGGAGCAGAGATAGGGCTGCTCTAGGAGGTTGAGGCAGGCAAGAGCCCACAGCCTAGCTGGCCAGGTGAGGCTTGCTAGCTCTGGGAGAAGCTGTGTGATTCCTCAGCTGCAGCAGGCTTGGAACAGGTGAGGGTCACATGCCTTGTCAAGCCCTGTTGCTGCAATCAGCATGGGAGTTGCCGTCCAGCAACATCAGGTTGGGCATGGTTGCACTACAGGGGGTTGGGCTAGATGACCCTTGGGGTTCCTTCCAACTCTACGATTCTATAGGAAACTACTGCCATAGGAGGCACATGGGGAAGGTTAGCCAACGTGGTGGCAAAAAGATTCAGGCAGCTGCTCATTCAGCTTTGAATATGGGCAACTGGTTGATCATCTGGGGTGCCAGTATCCTTTTCTGCACCGCTTAACACGCTGGAGTCTTGTTTCAAACAACAGACTGCAAGGAGGTCTTTAAAGTCGAAACTCCGGTTGCAGCGCTCATTATATTCTGCTTTTGTTCCTCTGTAGATTGCATGCTCAGATGACAGAGGGAATAGGAGCTATGGACACGCGAGGTACATGCGAAGTTCAGTAGACTCAGCTGGCTTCCTTCTGTAACCTTCCCTAATAGGAACATAAAAGAATCGTTGGCATGTCTGGCAGAGAGAGAGAGAGAGAGAGAGCGCTAAAAAAGCATCCCCCAAAGCTGAAATGGTTTTCATTCTTTTTCAAATTACTTCTGACATTAAACTTTGCCCTTGTTCAAGCTCAGGCTAACAACACATCCATCTTCCTGAAGTCTAATAGTATAGTTTGGAAGGAATTCTGTAGCTCAAAAACGCACACACCAAGGATCACAATTTAGATATGGTAAAGCTGTTGTGAGTGTGCATACGCACACACATACAAACATATTGTTCATTCTAAGAATAAGACAGTGGTTCTGATCCAAGGTTGACTCATGTGGCAGTTGGGTCCATGGTAGCTTGCAGAGCATCCCTTGTTCAAAGCCAGACAGCCGTTCTTGGCTACTGCAATTATTAGGATTTAGCTTTTGGACTGCCACGGCAAATGCAAGTTGCTGAGTTTGTGTGTGTGTGTGTTTGTAGTGGCATGCAAAAAAGCTTAAGTTTCCAAGTGACAGCAACTGCACTCAACCAGCAGGGAGCCAGAAGGTGCAGACTTTCAAGTAATTATCTATACACTGCTATAAGCCCAGTGCCCATGAGTTTGGCCTTGAAGCCATTACGGATGAAAAGCCATCAAACAAGCTGCAGTAAGTAACCTTTACAATACACTGCCCAAAGTCAGAGTGCAATAAGCTTTACTTAGGCAGACATGATTATGAATGCCACTGGAATCAGACTATTGAGATTAAACAGCCTTGAAACCTCAATTAGTCCCTTTGGATTGATGGCATCTAGGTGGGGAGAGAGGTGAAGAGGAACAGTTTTCATATCGTTTAGTCTGATTTTTATAAATAGTTATTTCCCCTTTTAATTTATGCACAACCTTTTTTCAAAGACTGAGGGGGGTAATAATAATGGTCTAGTATAGGTATAACTGGATGCACTTGTCTCTTTTTAACAAAAGCTTCCTCCTGTAAAATTAGCTTTTAAAATAATTCATTTTTTTTCAAACTGTTTAACTTGTCACCTCACTAAGACTGCAATCTTAACCATGTCTACTCAGAAGTAATTTTATTTGTGCTTGAGTGGGGTTACATTTGCAGTCTACATTCTTAAACAAAAGCATAATTTCTTTGGGGAAGAACTGGTCTGTGGCCTTATAGTCACATTATGTCTAATTGTCATACCGCCCTACCTAGTATTTGGAGTAAGTTGGGCCAAAGTCCAAAAGGTGAAAAGGCTGCTTAGTGTGCTGTCAGAGAAAAATAAATATCCACTTGGAGACAGTGGTTACTCTAAGAAAGTGGAGGGGCTAGTCTGACTGGTTTGCTTGCTTTCTTGCAATTGCAGGTTTTTACCTGTGCCATCACAATTATATTCACACCACCCAGTAAACTGGGTTGTCAGGAAGGATTACATTGCCTGAGCTGAACATCCCCCCCCCCAATTATATGTAGTATCTAACTTGTGTCTTATTTGTGGTGTTTTATTGTGACTTGGAGGTTATGCAGCCAAGAGGAACTGGTGGCAGCTACAGTATGACATCACTGGCATGAATCCAAAATCCTCCATAAACACAAAATGGATATAAAATATGTTGTTGATGCAAGTGGGATCCCTGACCAGAACCTTGTGTAGAGTAGAAATGAATTTGCTCTCCACTGCAATAACATTAATTTTTTACTGGAAACAGTATTAAAATAGTTACATATAAATGCTACAAAATACAAAGTAACACATTGCTCTTTAACAGCAATCAATGTGGTCTGGTTTTTTTTAAAAACAACTTTCCTCTCTCTGCTCCCAGAGAGAGATCCTATGCAAGCATTTTGCTTGTTCAGGATTGCTGAGCTGAGCTTCTACTGTTGTTGACAGCAATGATTGACGGCCTGAAACCCTGAGTTCTCAGGTTTCATCTTCCTACTGAGAGAGAAATCTCTTCTTGGGTGTCCGGGATGAGTCATCTTGCCTTATTGGCTAGAAACAAACCCCTCTTGCCTAATGTGTGGTGTGAATGTGGACCTCACCCAGTTAGGGGTGCTGTAAGAATTCCAGCAGGGTTTCAAGTGCTTGTCGGCAGAATTCAGGTGCTTTGAGTGAGACTTCCTGGCTTGATTCAGTTCATTCACCCTTGACTTTCTCTTAACCTAAAGCAGGAGAGGCACTCTTTGGGGTCGTGGTTGGGCAGCAGTGCCACTGCGCTTTATTCGTGAGTGGAGATTTGAAACCAGATTCTAACTACAACACCTCCCTGACTTTCAACAACTCCAGGGCATGTTTCAATATTCAGGGCCATTTTGCTATCAGACTCAAGGAGAAGGCAACATTGGGCAGTTCCTCAACTCCCCCAAATGATGTACAATCTTGTCCCCTTCCAAGATTGCTGGCATACATTCATACACCTGAACCGTTACACAGACTTGGGTAGGGCAGTAGCAAAATGGTTGAGCATCTTCTTTGAATGCAGAAGTTCCTAGGCTCAATTCTTGGCACAGCCAAGCAAGGCTGGGAGAGACCCCTGTCTGACATCCCAGAGGGCTGCTTGCAGACAATATTGAGCTAGATCGACCAGTGGTCTGAGTCTGACTCAATATAAGGCAGCTTCCTATGTTCCTGTGAACAAGTACATACGTTTCCTGAACATCCTTCTCCTAACAGCTCATGTTTGCAGGAGAACTGGCCTCTTGAAAACCTCCTTAACCCTTTCTTTCCACCTTGCTCATTCCCTGCCCCTAGAGCTACTCCTGTAGAAGTGGTGGTTTCAGGAATGAGAGCTTGTTCCACGTACTCCTTTTCTTACTGTCAAGAGCCTCCCATTTCCCCCACCTAAGTGATCTCAGCAGCTGCGGTAGCACTGCAGTGGAGTTGAGTATTTTCCATTCTGTCTCCTGTTGAAACATTTCAAATTGACAACTTGTTAAGCTGCTTCTGTGCTTGTTGAGAAACAATTCCTCTGTGTAAATTGGTTCACCCGATAGCACTCTTTCACTTTCTGTAGTCTAATGTAACAAGACCACAGGAAAGAGGCCTCTTCTGAAACAAGGAACATCTATCTAAGTAGCAGTTGTTTCATAGGAAATAGGAGAGAGCTAGTAAAAAACTCTGGCTTTTATGGTGGGGTGGGGGAGGGCAGAAGAAGTTTAGTAGTTGATTCCGGATGTGTAAAGCAGATCACCTTGATAGATGAACATTTAGTAAATTGTCGAGAGTCCTTTCAGTGCAGCTGTTCTTTTTCTGTTGTGAAGCATCCTCAGTGATTGGTGGGCAACAAGAGCACCTCACCTGAACAGAGAATTCCCGTCATGACCAGGGAGATTAGGGCATGGGGAAAACACACTGGTCTCCCTGCAATGTCCTGGTGCATGCCAGCCCTGCCCATCCCACTCCTGACCTTTTCACATTGAGCAGCAAGGACTGAGTGGGGATTGGGAATGAATGCCTGAAAAGAAGGCACCTTTCATCATATGTGGTGGTTGTGTAAAGTAATAAAAGCATTCTGTGAAAATATATATCATGAAATGAAAAAATAAATGTTTAAAATAACTTTTATTTAAAAACCAGAAGCTTTTTTATTAGGATTTGTAGGTACCGATATTCCAAAGGATCAGAAAAGACTTTTTATGTATGCAACAACAGCTGCGCGGATGTTACTCGCCCAGAGATGGAAAGAAGATAAAGTACCGCCCAGAGAGGAATGGCAAACCAAGCTGATGGACTACGCTGAAATGGCAAAACTGACTAGAAAGCTCAGGAACTAAGAAGACAAAAACTATAAGAAAGAATGGGAGGGGAGTGTCATAATTTATTTAGGAGACCACTGTAAGCAGATGAAAACATTAGCAGGGTTTTAATAACACTTGTAATGTAACAAGTACTATGGACAATATGGACAGATTTAAAATATGGATTATGAAATAATATGCAGTTGAAAATGTTGACAATAATACCCAAGGAAGGGATGGATTCCTTTGGTATTGTTATAATTCTACACAGGTGCCCACGAGAAACCCATCAGTGAGAATTCCTCGTAATATACACATATTTGCATGCAATTTTTTGCCCTATACACATGTTTAGTGAACAATTTCCCCATATGTAATTAATTTTTGTATGTTATTTTCACTCATATATATGCATGTTAGGCATGCTTTAGGTGTGTTATCCTGTGGTCTATTATTGTTTTTGCCTGTCTTCCACTTTAGTTTAGATAATTTCTAAAATTAACTTCACAATTTGGCACAGTGTGTTCAGTGTGCCATACATGTCTTCCCTCCCCACTCAATAGGTTACTGTAGCACGTCATGGGCACAACTGATTTAAAACACACTACGCAAAAAGGAATCATACCAGGATTCCTTTTGGTGCTGTATTTTTATCAACTCACATGATAGTCCCAGGAAACGACATTTCAAAATTTCCCTTTGCATGGTGTTTTCATCCATGTGTGTGTGTATGCTTCTGTACACCCATAATCTGTAAGGATGAAAGAGAGAAAGATGTGAAGAGAAAACTGAACAAACAGCAGATTCTGATCCAAGTTCGTACATCAGAACTGAAGCATGGAAAACCTGAGCTCTGCAAACCAGAGTAATAATTTGGAATATCCAAATCTTGAGAGAACTTCAGATGGACATAATTTTATAAGCTTCCCTAGTCCTGAGCTGAGCTGCTTAGGGCGGTGTAGGTGAGGCCATAAATTCATAAATACAAATAAATATCTCCCATAATGTTATAATTATCACCAAAGGTCAGCTGTATCTGCTGAACTATCTCCTGCAGTTATCTCAGCTAGCTCTTCAATGGAATGCCCTATTGCTTTGCTCCTCTTGTATTGATACAAGGTTGATGCAGTTTGATTCACCCTTTTGTATTATTCTTGCTAGTGTAGCAGTTTTCTATTGTGTTCTTCAGTTTTTCCTTTTGCAGCCTCCTTGAAAGCCAGGCTTCAATAGATTGAAAAAGTCTTGGTTCAATTCCATGAGCAAAAGGTAACTGCAAAACCCTGTCCCCCCCCTCAAATACGTTCTTTCCCCCAGCCCTGATTTAATATTATTTTCATTACAATATTGATCCTATCCATTGTGTCGTCTGTAACACTAACAAGGGCACCAAGCCTGGCAAGGTTTCTTGCCATCGTAAAATGCTGACTTCAACTGATGCTGTGCTGAAAGCCCCACATTCTGCCAGCAGAAGATGCAAACTATACAATGAGGAATTTATGGACACTTCTTAGGATTTTCACATAGTTGGTGCATGGCGTGTGTGTCCCACAATAAATGCACAATTGTTGTATGTGGTGTTTGCTCCAGATTGCACTGTTTTCCAGGATGCTATTGTCACTGAAAGGGATGTGGGTGGCGCTGTGGGTAAAACCTCAGTGCCTAGGACTTGCCGATCGTATGGTCAGCGGTTCGAATCCCTGCGGCAGGGTGAGCTCCCGTCTTTCGGTCCCAGCTCCTGCCCACCTAGCAGTTCGAAAGCACCCCTAAGTGCAAGTAGGTACCGCTTTATAGCGGGAAGGTAAATGGCATTTCTGTGTGCTGTGCTGGTACCGGCTCGTCAGAGCAGCTTCGTCACGCTGGCCACGTGACCCGGAAGTGTCTTCGGACAGCGCTGGCTCCCGGCCTCTTAAGTGAAATGAGTGCACAACCCTAGAGTCGGACACGACTGGCCAGTACGGGCAGGGGTACCTTACCTATTGTCACTGAGATATTGCATTTATTACCCGCAATTCCAAGTACAGTATTTCATAGTTTGGGAAGTGTGTGTGTGTCTAAAGGTAAAGGTAAAGGGACCCCTGACCATCAGGTCCAGTCGTGACCGACTCTGGGGTTGCGGTGCTCATCTCGCTTTATTGGCAGAGAGAGCCAGCGTACAGCTTCCAGGTCATGTGACTAAGCTGCTTCTGGCAAACCAGAGCAGCGCATGGAAAGGCCGATAAAACCTATTTATCTACTTGCACTTTGACGTGCTTTCAAACTGTTAGGTTGGCAGGAGCAGGGACTAAGCAACGGGAGCTCACCCCATTGTGGGGATTCGAACCGCTGACCTTCTGATTGGCAAGTCCTAGGCTCTGTGGTTTAACCCACAGCACCACCCTGCATATTTTTAACCAACTTGTTCCTTTTGTGATTCCGGTGTGGATTGTGGTTGTTCAAGGGTTATAGACAGTGTACTGGATACTTCCTCTGATATCTTCTTTCTAAGCTGCTCAACCTTTTATTTTGTTACGGTCTAGTGTTTTAATTACATTTAAATGTATTATTTCTCCCTACTGCTGGGAAAAGCAGTGCTGTCGTGGTCGTCTAGCTGGCAAAGACCAATTTGCCCTTACTTGCTCTTGCCACTTCATTGATGTGCCCTTTTTGAACCTCTTGTGAGCATGTTGGCTGGAGGCTGTGTACTCCTCCTCTCCTGCTGGGCTGGCCTGCATCTCTCTCTGTGTTCTTCTTTTTATAGGACAAACTGCAGCACAGTGATTCCTGCACTATAAGGTCCCATGGACTGCAAGAAGATCAAACCTCACCATTCTTAGGGAAATCAACCCTGAGTGCTCACTGGAAGGACAGATCCTGAAGCTGAGGCTCCAATACTTTGGCCACCTCATGAGAAGAGAAGGCTCCCTGGAAAAGACCTTGATGCTGGGAAAGATTGAGGGCACAAGGAGAAGGGGACGACAGAGGACAAGATGGTTGGACAGTGTCCTCAAAGCTACCAACATGAGTTTGACCAAGCTGCGGGAAGCAGTGGAAGACAGGAGTGCCTGGTGTGCTCTGGTCCATGGGGTCACGAAGAGTCAGACACGACTAAATGACTAAACAACAACAAGATCCCACATATTATGCCTCAGTCTGTACACATGTGATTTAGCAGATATGGGCACCAGATTGGGGCTTGGGGAAGTTGCTGCTCAAAAGGTGGCGAATAAGCCATATCCACACTTGGCATTCAAAGCACTATGATACCACTTTAGCAATAGCTCCCCCCCCCCCGAATTCTGGGAGCTTCAGTTTGTTAAGGGTGCTGAGAGCTGTTAGGAGACCACTGTTTCCCTCCCAGACAGCTACAATTCTCAAAGTGGTTTAAAAATAAATTTCTCTTCACAGGGAACTCTAGCTCTACAGCTCCCAGAATTTGTTTGGGGAAGCCATGACTGCTTAAACTGGTATTATAGTTCTTTTAATGTATAGTGTGAATGTGGCCACAGTCTGAACATGAGTTTTTTGAATAGTGGATTAGGCCAAGAATCGTTAAAAAAAAAAAGGTCACCGATTCTTCATCTGGTCATAATCTCAGTCAAGATGGTCTGTGACCACATTCAGATTCCATGGCTTCAACATTAGCCAAGTCCTCCGTGCTCAGTTTATGATCTAGCCTGATGAAGAGTTCTGGGGAGCTCAAACATTTACAGACTATTTATTAGACTTGTTAGTCAGTTGTTACTCAGAGGTCTCCAAGCGACTTGCAACATATTTAAAAACATAAACATGAATACATTATACCATTAACATAATTCATCCGGAACACCTACAATTCATTATATGTGTTTATGTGTTTGATCTTTTGTAATATTTTAGTTGGCCATAATATGGATTTTACTATTATTCTGATGGGTCAACAAGGCTGCCTTTACTTTTTTGTAATTTGGATAAATATTTGATCACTGGAAATCTTACCCAGATGCTTTCGAATGATGTATACATGGGGTGTTAGTATGAGCTCAGAGCAGGAAGGGTGTGTTTAATTGTACATGTTGCCATTTACTATGCTTTCGGAAGCAGAGAACCCAATGTTCTGAACTCTGTTTTTGAATTATTGTAAGATTTCCCCCTGCTGTTTGTAAATGAAGCTCAAAATGAGGTTTTCAAAGACATGAGGTTTTCAAAGACAAAAATTAGAGTAAATTCAAATGATGAGAACACATATACACAAACACACTTTTGCTAACAACTGTTTCTGTGGTTGGAAGCTGCTATTTCCTAACAGTGATAAATTACTCTATCTGGTTGCTAGGTGCCCATCAACCTTCAGAAAAACTATACTCACTTCAATCACGGAGTGAGTTTAAATTTAGAAAATACCAGCATGTGGGGGGGGGGGGGGAGAGATGTACTCGTCTTCTGCTACAGCATTTTTATTAAGATGGCAGGCTTGGCGTCAGCTTCTCTAACCAAAATAATGATAGATTGGGTTGGTCTGGGTGCCACTCCCTTTGAGCTGTCACAGTCCTTTGGTTGCAGGAGAAACAAACATTTTTCCATGGCTGGTACTGATGGGACCTTTCACATTTCAGAAGTGAGGGGCATTCCACAGCACTGCTGCCACCATTGAAAAAGCCCCTCTCTGTGTTAACACAAACGGCTAATCATCAGGCCATGGCAAAAACAACCAAGTTCCATTTGCCAGTCTTAATGCCCTTGCTGGCAGTGGAGGAAAATACACTTTTTCAGCTTACCTGAAGTATGGTGAAGATGGGACCATGTTGCAATCACTTCTGCAAAAGGATTTTTTACACACTTTGTGCATATACCGTACTTTTCCGTGTATAAGACTATGTTTTTTTTTATTCCAAAATCATGTTCAAAATTAGGGGTCGTCTTATACATGGGTAGTGCACTGTGGGACCATGGGATTGGTTGTTGCTGCGAGTTGGAGACTGTTATTGGTGGCTGCTGCAAGGGCTGTTGTTGATTGGCTGTCGCTGTGGCAATTAGGCGGGCGATTTGCTGCTTTTTCCAGCAATGGGACAGAGGATAGGTTGCTTTGTCGATGTGCGTGAGTGGCAGTGTCGGTCTGGTGGGTGAGCATTTCCCCCTAAAAAAAGCTTAACTATTGCCCCCCCCCAAACTCAACAACTGTGGGCAATCCTCTCCCCAAAAAAGGTCCCCCCCTAATTTCTAAATTTTCAGTCCCCCAAAATAGGGGGCGTGTTATACACGGAAAAGTACGGTATGTGTTTAACAAGGGCAAAGCCAACACATAGAGAGAATCACAGAGTTGGAATGGACCTCTGCAATATGCTCTTTGCTTAAATACCTCTGGCCACTGGCAGTCCACCACCCAGGGGGATCCCAAGACATTTTGGCACCTAAGGCAGACCTGTGCCAGGGAAGAAGTGGTGAGGGAAGATCTACACCAGGAACAAGAAAGATTGATATCAGGTTTCTGCTGCCCTGGCGAATCCTTCCACCTGAGGCAGTCATCTCTCCTTGCCTCTTGGGTGTGCCAGGCCTGCTGCCACCTCCAGATTGTTCCATTGGCAAACAACTTGTATCGTTAGGACATTTCTCCGAATGTTTAGCAGAAATCTGTTTCTCTACAGTTTCCATACTTTGGTTCCAATCCTGCACCCTGGAACAAATCTAATCCATCTTCTGTGCGACAGCTCAGAATTCAACATTGGGAATTAAATATGTTGTTCATTACAAATGTTCATGTTTTATACTAGTCAGCACTTTTTTTAAAAAAAGATCACATTTTTACACTTACGCTACAGCTATCCATCCATACTTCACTGAAGAATTTCTAAAAAGCCATTTATGATTAGCAGACTAATAAAGTATTTACTGTAAAGTTACATTCCACCTCCTCCCCTGGAGATTCCAAATCTTTACATTTGGTTTGGGTCACTAGCAGGGAAATCATTCAACAGTAATTAAATGATAGATACAGGAAGTCTGGCTTTCTATATATCTGATGAGAGGTTGTGTGGTTTGTTGTGACTCACCAGAAGTCCTTGATTACGATTAGCAGGAACAATTCATTGCTAAGCCTTTTATTGAAAAAAATGTTTATTTGCTTTTATTGAACTGGTTTTGAACTGTCTCTGGTCTTTGAATAAATTTAATGCTGTTGCATTATGTTATTTCCTGTGGTTGATTCACGATGTCTTCAGGTATTCCGAGACAATATGCTGCAAGGCCATCATGCAAGAGGGGAGACATTGTGAGACCAAGGTTGGATCTACATTGATCTGGAAAAAATGCTTAAAAACCCACGTAATATAGCTCTCAATGAAATTTCCCATTGATGACCGATTGCTGCTCTACTGTGCCCTCTGGTGTCACATTTTTATAACACATTTTAAACATATTAACTGACCAGTGCAGATTAGTCCCAAGTGTGCTAACTTTGCTCACATTGTTCTCATCGCTTTGCATGAGTTTTGGGGTGACTGTATGAAGCAATAAATCTCCTCCACTCATGGGGGAACCTCTGATTTTAGAACTTGACTTTCAAGGGCTCAGAAATTTGCACAGGGAGGCTCCTTGCTTCAAACTTGACAGTTGCACAATCATTGATTTGTTGTCATTTAAATTGTGATATATCTAATATTTTTCCTAGATTAACATAATTTTTTGATGTAGAAAATAAAATTTCCCTGAGATTGCAATCAGGTACCCAATTACCTGGGAGCAAGCCTCACAAAACTCCATGCGACTTGCTTATGAGTAGACATGGATTGCACTGTAAGTTTTATCTTTGAATCCCTTGCACGTTTTCTGCATTTAGCATCTGCACAAGGTGATGGAAAGAAAGGAATGGCTTTTCTTGTGGTCCTTTTATAGTATGAATAATACAAAAGATCTATCTGATATGTAGTCTCAGTGAAGCTAACAAGGTAAACACTGGCTGTGCTTTCAGATATATTGAATCCGCCTATTTTCTTAGAATGAAGGTGACAAGTTTTGCCAGTGCTGCCCCCATAATTATTCCTATATCAGACCTACTGAAAAAGCTAACAAATTCTCAGTTGCTCTGTTAGCATAATGAATCTCCAGCTCTGCCTTTCACCAGGATGCTGGTTAACTTTAATCATGGAATGTAGTACTGAATGCCAAGCAATCTATCAGACACAGTTGCTTGGGTGATGAGAATCTGTACAATGTTTTAAACTTAAGGGGGTGGGGGGATGACAAGCTAACCTGGAGAATATCAGAAAGCATTTGCTGGTCATTCCTTTACCTTTGACTCTTAGTCCAGATCCCACACTTCCACATCTGTAGAAAGCAGGCTTCCTCAACCTCGGCCCCTCCAGATGTTTTTGGCCTACAACTCCCATGATCCCTAGCTAGTAGAACCAGTGGTCAGGGATGACAGGTCCAAAACATCTGGAGGGCTGAGGTTGAGGAAGCCTGGTATACAGCCATGTCTTGTGTCCTTACCAAAATATCTAATGGTTGCTTGTCAACTGGTGTTTGTCCATTGCGATTTTTCCAAAATAGAGATTAGGAGTGCTCTTGATTAATTGTTGTTGACTGACTATAGTAGTCCACCTAAAGCAGCCTTTCCCAGCCAGGTGCCATGCAGTTCCCATCATCTCTGGTCATTGCATGTTGAAAAACAGGGGGCAAATGACAGTGCTGTTGTTAGTATGGTACTGTGTTGCCCTATGGAGACGGTTGAACGAGCTGCCTGTAAATTATGCTTAATACTGCCTCCTCTTTTTTCTTTGAAGACCAGAACTTCCTTTGGAACATACAGTTGGCTGAGGATTAGCTGTGTGGTGGGTGCAGTTGGTGGGGTTGATTGAAAGTGAGGTTTGCATCGGGAAGATTGGTAAGAATATTCTTGGGAGATGTTACCAATGTCGGACAGGGATTATGGGTACAGTGTCTATCTCATCACCATCATAAACAATAACCTCAGCATACCTATGTATAGTTTCATGAAGGAGCTAAGTGGGCACAAACAATTTCAATGTTTCCCAGAGGTGCCAACTTGAATAAAATATGGGGGCCAGGTAAGCCCCCATTTGAAATGCAATGCCCATCAACTTTTGGGGGGCAGGCCTCTCAAATATTCTATTGGGGAATTGACTAGGAGTTGGATCCTGTGATGTTTCCCAAGACATGCCTTTCCCAGTAAAGGCATCAGGCCGCTTGGAGCTTCTCAGGAGGGAAGAATTCTTCCCCAAAACCTAATAACAAAATGGCTCTGTTGAAGCATTTATCTTCCCAGCTCCTTTACAACAGTGGTGAGTTATCTTTTTAATGGGTGTGAAGATAAATGTCACGGAGTAAGCATCTATCACACTTCTCTTTCTATATATACAGAATGGAAGTAGAGATATATTGTGTAGATTTCGCTGACGTAAGAGCACTTGGAGATGCAGGGCTTGTCGATACCCATTTCATTTTGAAACCTATCAGCAAAAGTAACAATGGCAAATCATGGCTGGAGACCAAAATAAGTAGAGACCAAATCCATATCAGGGTGGGGAACAAAGAGGGAGTGTCTCACTCATCTGAACTATATAGAACTACAAAATCGTTATATGAATTTAGGTGAATAGGACTGGCTGGGGGGTAGAGTGTGGTGAACTGGTAGATATACAGTGGTACCTCTGGTTGCAAACAGGATCCGTTCTGGAGGCCCGTTCTCAACATGAAAAGCCCGCAACCTGAAGCGCCATATCTGCGCAGGTATGTGGCGCAAATTGGCACTTTTGCAAATGCGCAAAGCGTGATTTAGAGCTTCTGCGCATGCGCAATTGCCGTAACCCGGAAGTAACCCTTTCCAGTACTTCCGGGTCACCATGGGACGCAACCTGAAAAAACATAACATGAAGCAAACGTAACATGAGGTATGACTGTACAGCCAGTTCCCAAGTTCTGCTGCTCCAGCCAGGATGGGAGGTGAGCAGACTTATCCAGTATTCCCCATTCCTAGGGCTGTTTTTTTTAAAAAATCCCCATTGGTTTGAGCCAATGTGCAATCTACATGTGTATCCCAGACACTGAGTTTTCAGGGCCCTAATTTGAGAACTAGGGCTGGTCTCCTGGTGGGTGGGGCGGCCCCTGAGAGTCTATGCAATACTTTGCAGAGATGGTGGTTAATTGTGAGAGGATGAGAGCTTGCAAGCTGCATGCCCATTCATCATCATCATCATCATCATCATTTTAGGCTGCTTTTGCCCGCCTGGGGATTCTAGCCCTCTCCTTGCCACCCACTTGAGGAAAGGCAGGCATATCTGGAGGCTTCAGGTCAGCCCTAGGGGGCTGGCAACCCTGTAGACCTGTCTACTCAGATGTAATCTGCAATCCTTCCATCTTAACTAGATGTAGTATTGAAGTCTATGTTAATTTAAATTCCTTTGTCTTGGTGATAAAGTTTGTTGACAAAGAAGAAAAATATAATGTATTTATTATTATTCATTTTATTTCACATACCTATATAATTTTATTTGTATGCTGCCTTTCCACAGTTCAAAACATGCTCAAGGTGGCTTACAACATAAAAAAATACATATCTACAAAAGTAGTCGTAAACAATAAATTAAACACAAATAATACATAACCTAACTAAACAATTTCTACATAAATCACAAGATCTAAAAAAAAGATACAACCCTCCTGCAACAACTCTCCTAACAAAACATATGATCCCAAGAGTCTGTTCAGCAGCCTCAGCTTTTGTAGCTGGAGTCAGTCAGGGTCCTGCCCTCCTAGGCCAGGTAGAAAAAGGCCTGCAATGCAGGGATCAGGTTTCCTGGACTCCCAGCCAAGATGTTCACTTGCTTGCTTGCTTATTTATTTATTTATACACACACATACACATTGCCCTATACCCAGGGGTCTGAGGGCAGTTCACAGAACCAGCTTTTGCAGCTGGAGTCTGTCAGGGCCCCACCCCCTCAGGCCAGGGAGCAGATCTTCCAGGACTCACAGCCAATATAGTCTCATGATTTCTTACCCTGGCTTATTAATTAACAACTTGGCAGATACACTATAGAAACATATAAATCAGTCATAATGATAGCAAGCAAAACCATTCAAACCTAAACAGCTCTGTATTTTCCTTTGCTACCTGTTCCAACTGCAGGATGCCTATGAGCAAATTAACTACTTCATGTTATCAGACTGAAGTACCGTACTTATTGCCTGTTAAATGAGTCAGAAGTATTCTATCCAAAAGTATTGCCAATTAATTATACTTTGTATTCTAGGTAAGAATTATTTTGTTAAAAAATCCAGCCCCCAAGAAAAAAAAATTAAACCCAAAGTTTGCTACTAGTATTCTCGCCCTTCAAGTCACAAAAGAGCAATTCAATTAAGTCAGTAGATTGCTTTGTAATTGCCTGCAGTCAAGCTATCCTAAGGCTTATTTCAAACATTGGCCCCATTGGTGCAATAGTCCTGTTGAAGCCTATTTGTTTGAGGATTTTCATCTATGTCTTGAAAAGAATTGTTGAAGCAAGTAAAGCAGTGTGGGCCAAAAGTCTTCATTTACTCCGAGAACATTTTCTCTGTTTAGGTAAAATAATAAGTGTGGGGATGGAGGACATGGTGAGATCTGATGGATTGTTGGAGGCCTGAATGTTGGTACCAGTGCTCACAAGTGGCCAATATTGTCAAACCAACCCTGGTGCCAGCAGTCAGCCAGGCCAAGTACTGTCAGGAATGTGCCCCCCCCCAAAGCGTAGGGGATGAGTCAGACTCAGAAATGGAACTAGTTGTACAAGGGACTGACTCAGCAGATGAGAACTGGCTGGCAGAATCAGGAAAGGGCAGTTCGACTCCCCTTTGCGGAGAAGACTCTATTAGCTCTCAAGGAGAGGAAGAGTTGGAAGGTGGCCAGAGAGCTGCTAGGCAATCAGCAGATAAGCAGAGGTCTGAGTCTGGGTCGAGTGAGAGTGGGGAGGAGAGGGGAGTTCAGCCTCTCATTCTCCGATCTACACATCACAATGAAATCAGAAGGCAACGGAAGGGCAAGAGGGGAAAGGCAGGAGTCTGGCGTCCTTCCTGCTGTGGGAAGGGCGAAACTTCAGACTGACCAACAACCATAAATGTGAGCAGGTGAGAAGCCGGGCTCTGGATGTGTCTTTTTCTAAATAAACATACATAAAATTGCTGGAGAGTCTTTATTCCTTATCGAGGCTTGCTTGTCTGCCAGAGATCATTACAGGTACTGCCAAGTGTCCCAGGACTCAGAAGGACGAATAACAACAACAACAACAACAACAACAATAATAATTTTATTATTTATACCCCACCCATCTGACTGGGCTTCCCCAGCCACTCTGGGCAGCTTCCAACAGAATATTAAAATACAATAGTCTATTAAACATTAAAAGCTTCCCTAAACAGGGCTGCCTTCAGATGTTGTTGGACTACAACTCCCAGCATCTCTGCCAGCTGAGATGGACGGGGCTGGAGTGCCACAAGTTCCCTGTGCTTTCTGTAATCAAAGTAATATCAAAAGACAGGCAGGGGATCAAAAGTAGCAGAATGCGGCAGCAGAATGTGGCAAGGAAAGAGGAATGTTGGCCAGACGGAAGAGTGGGGGTCATATGTAAGGCAGGTGAACAGCACTGGGTTGTCCCACCAGTGTAATGTACAGTATTCACCTCCTAGGTATGCTTGAGATTTGCCATACTCTGCTGCCTGCACTGGCTCAAGATATAGCTGGGATGCGCCACTGTAGCATAAAACCTGTGAAGATGCTGCCTTGAATGTTCCTGGCTCAGTTGCTTGTCCTTAACTTGCCCAGTAATTGTAAGCAACTGCAGATGTCCCTGGAAACGATACACGATGCAATGACGGGGGTTAATGATGTGCTTTATGGATGATATTCAGCATTAACTTTGGATTTCCTGGCTTTTGTTGATTTTGTCACAACCTTAACATTCTTTTGACTGCAGAATCATTAAGTTAGGAAAAAACCCTGCTGCATTCTAAACAAGATTTATTATTCTATGGTGAGATAAATCTTGGTTTTAGATTTGAGTAATAGCATGATTAATTTTCGCAGCAGCTGAAGGGTCAAAAAAGAGATAGATCTGGATGAAAAATAATACTGGTTAATGCAAATATGCAGAGTTTTTCCAACGACTTAAGGAAAACCACATTCAGTACCAAGAATGAATAAATCAAGTTCCCAGCTTGGATTTTGGATCTTTTACTTTGCTTAATATAACATAAAAGGAAAACTCCAGTGAAAGAACATTCTAAAGGCTGATACACTCACTTCTTTATTTATTTTGGTCCATGTGATCAGTTCTGACCATTGCTGGATGTGTACTAATATGGCTGAGAAAGTCAATAACAGTTCCCATGGTTATATTCTTACTTCTACTATGTATCTGTTTGTACTTGTGTTGGCACTATCTTGTTGTGTTGATAAAAACAGATGACTGGCTTAAAGCAGCCCCCACCTCAACCTTTTGGCACCTGGACATATTTGGAAATCGAAAGAAATGCACTGAGCATCACAAAATATCCATTTCACAGAAGGAAAAATCTAGTCATGCTCAGAATCACCACTGCTCCTCAAACAGGCAAAACACCTACACATACCCACAAACAAATAAAATACAGGTAAGAATTGGGCAACAGCCCTGGACAGGCAGTCTTTCCCAGCAAACAACCTTCCCACCCCAAATCAAATACACACAGCTCGTTGTTTTGTTTTGTTTTTTTAAAGAAAAGGACAGCAAGAGAAGCTGAAAATGCAATGGTGTTCATGGATATAATGTTTCGGACCTCAGGTCTTAACAATACAACATTAATAAACAAAGGAGCCCTCAGTAGCATGGTAGGATGATTCTAGATCCAGTAACAATAGAACTGCCAGGCCTCCTAAGGCTCAAATCCCCACAAGCTTATGAATTAAACTAGGGTTGTGTCTGCAGAGTAGGAGAATCGAGTCTTACAGTGCATTGTCAAAGCCCTGTTGCGTTTGATGGATGCAGATGACACCTGGGGGTTGAGGGAGACCATGGTAGTGCCTAGTACCTGATGAAGGAAGTATTGTAGACTTCATTTGTCCCTTATCCTTGGGTGGTGGAGTAAAATGGACAGGAGACGTTCTTAAGAAAAGCAGAACATAGTTCCATCCCCCTTGATTCTGGCCTGCCACCATGAGATTTTACTCTTTCAATGACGACTGAAAGAATTAGACTGAAACTTCAGGCGAAGTCCTAACACCTGGCAAGTGTGAGAATAATTGTGCTGTGTGGACAGATAAGAGGAAAGGATGGGATTTCCCCCTTGATCTGTGTCATTGTTGGAAGGCCTTGTGAGTAGCCACTTCAGATTAGGGTATTTTCATTAAACAAGATGTCAACTCCCTCAGATGGTTTGCTTAAGGGTCAAGGCTTTATTTTACCTGTACATCATCTTAAGCAACTAGGTATCTTTTGTACTGTGGTTTATCTCTAGACTTGCAAAAAATATATATGCTGGGTTCTACTACTCCTAACTCTACGTCTGAGCTCTGTACCCCAAAGCAAGGCAAATTCCACACTGTTTACAGAGAAGAAGAAAAAGAGTTTGGATTTGATATCCTGCTTTATCACTACCCGAAGGAGTCTCAAAGCGGCTCACAATCTCCTTTCCCTTCCTCCCCCACAACAAACACTCTGTGAGGTGAGTGGGGCTGAGAGACTTCAAAGAAGTGTGACTGGCCCAAGGTCACCAAGCAGCTGCATGTGGAGGAGCAGAGACGCGAACCTGGTTCACCAGATTACAAGTCTACTGCTCTTAACCACTACAACACACAGACTCTCAGTTACTTAGCTAGTCTGCCTGCCTGCCTGCCTTTCATGTATATACTTCATATCCTTTCAAAACGAACATGTTCCTCTTATTTTAGCTTCACAACTCCCCTGCACCTGTAAGTTATTGAGAGAGTTAATGATTGGCTGAAATTCCTTCATGAAGCTTCATAGCTGATAAGGGATTCAGGTCTTCTTTAATCCAATACTCCAACTCACTACACATTGAATCCAAATCCTGGTGTATGTACGCACGCTTGAAACCTTTCCTCAGTTTCTCTCCAACCTATCCCTTTTCTGACTCACTATTATTTGAAATTCTTTGACTGCCAAGTACTTCTAACAAAACAGCCTCTATTCTCTTTGCAGACTTTCCCATTCACAAAGTATCTCCCTTATATTGCCTCTCTCTTTCCATTGCTGTTCCCTCCTTGAAGTGTATCAGAAGCAAGAAGGCAGACTGAGAGTCACTGAGGCTACTGGATTATCAGTTGAAAGAACATTCATGTCAGGAAAGGGCCATGAGAAGAAAACTACATGAATTCCCGGAAGAGCAAATACCCACTCATGAAAGAGACCCTAGTGTCTCTGCAGGTAGTTCTCTGAAATCATCAGCTCAACGTCTACTGCTGTGGTTTAAGGCAATCTGAAAGCTACAGACAGCTAAAATGTTTCAGAAAGCCCCAGACAAACTTCCTGAAGACTTATTCCTTTACCTGCTGACTACCAGACAGTATCATTTTCCTCACCCCATGTCTATAAATTTAACCAACTGTAATAATTAATCAAAATCCTAGAAGTGGAATTACTTTTTCTCTTCTTTCCAGATCCCAAATTAAAGACATGCCTACTGACATCCCCAGTCCATGGAATGGTCTCAAGGCTTATATGACTAAAGTGAAACAGTATGTCCATTCATGTTGGACTAAGACCTCAAATTCTATAAGAGCCACTCATTCTTCATCTTAAGTAGATGGCACTATGGTGTGTGCAGGATGATACTGAATGGGAAAAGTCCTTTAGTTCCAGAATTCCTATTAACAATTACTAATGATCAGGAAGCAAGGTAGGGTGTGGATCATAAACAAAGGGGTCAGCAATGACTAGGGGATTGTAGTTGAAGGTGTGGCTGGAAGTCACATGAATTTAGCACCTTGCTGCTAAGCAAGTCTGGGTCTGGACAGTGCCTGGTCAAGCTGCATGATTCCTGCCATTGGTTCCATCTAGGGATGGACAAATCTGTCAGTTTTGGTTTCCCTCAGTTTCTCCCCTTTTTCCAATATTGAATTCAGGTCTCTGAATCTTTGCAGCAATTTGCATTTTAAAAAATTTCTCGTGAAAATTGTTCAGAATTTTAGTTTGCATCTCTCCTTATCTGCATATTTCCCTAATGTAATGCTTCCTGGTATGTTCTTTTGATGAACGTGTGCATTTTTGTCCACCCTTTCCCCTAATATAGATTTTTTTTTTTGGTACACATTGTATTCTTGGAAATCTGAATTGCAAAATTCAGATAATTGCAGACTTTTAATGATACTTGTGTTTTGCTTCATTTGAGAAGTGCAAATTAGGTAGTTTCTCAATAAAATGCAAATAAAAACTAATTTTACTCCCATCCCTGGTTCCATGATGCTATTTGATGTTGTTTAATGTTGTATTTTTTTTAAAAAATGTTGTTCAGATCTGCCTAATGGACAACTAAGTTGCAAACAAGCAGGCAATGGACATGATCCAAACAGAATCAAGCACTTCAAACTCTTTATTTACAGTGAGACTTGCAGAATTCAGTTCTATTTGTTTCAGTAAGATATACCTGCAAGATAAGCATGCTTAAAATGACAGTCTTTTATTTTGGTTGGAACATGCACAGGTAGTTTTGCCCTGTTTGGTGTCTTCCATTTTCTGGACCAGGGATAGCAATCATCAGGTTGGGAGCCTAATTTGACCCTCCAGTTCTTTCCATCTGGCCCTCTGGACTTTCCCCAGGCTGCATCTCACCTCCGCGGCCACATCCTTCACTGGTCCTGCTTTGGAGATTTCTTGAGTCTTTTGACTGGCTAGAATGAGTCTTTGAATTCTGGTAATCCTGCTTGTTTGCTTGCTTGCCTGGATGGAGGATAGCAATGGGTGTGTGTACAAGCAAGCCTGCCTTTACTTCTGTCCTTGCTTACCACTGGCATGTGACCCAGAAGAAGACAGTGCCCTTGAACAACACAGATACCAATAAGGATATTCTAAAAACAAGATTGCCTGGTAGCCATGAACACAAATGCCTATCCATATGACATGGGCATTCCTAATCTTTTTTTGAGTTCTTTTATTCTGTTTGCCACCATGATTTCCCATGACGACAAGCTTTTTAAAGGTTAATGATAAGGAAAAGGTGGGAGGGAGGACAACTGTCTGGTTTTTATGAAGTTGTTGTCTTCTAATGACCTTTGCTTTCTGAGATGTTGGGGAGAACAACAGGGGGTGGATGGATTGTTTTCTAATTGGCCTGCTTTGTGTACACTTCAGTGGAATTTTTCTGGCATTGACATACTATACTACAAGTGGACAGGATCAGAGCTAGAATAATGTCTGGTTTGTCCTGCTATGGTCATTTTCATGATCTTGATTAATTAGTTACAGGGAACCAGGTGGAGGGCCTTCTCGGTAGTAGTGCCCGCCCTGTGGAATGCCCTCCCACCAGATGTCAAGGAAATAAATGACTGTCTGACTTTTAGAAGACATCTGAAGACAGCCCTGTTTAGGGAAGTTTTAAACGCTTCATATTTTATTATGTTTTTAATATTCTGTTGGAAGTCACCCAGAGTGGCTGGGGAGGCTTGGCCAGATGAGATGGGTGGGGTATAAATAATGATGATGATGATGATGATGATGATAATAATAATAATAATAATAATAATAATAATAATAATAATAATAATAAAATTTAGCTCACCTAGCCAGACTTTAGTTGCTGTCCTGAGATTGAAACCAGGTGATATTCTCCCGCCCACTAAACTCCCATAACGACACAAAAATGGCACTATAAACTTAGTAATGGCTGTGGGTGAAATGTTTGGGTGTATCTCTGCTCAACCCCAAAGTCTGTGACCTCCCTGCTAACCACTGCCATTCCGATAGCATAACAGCCATGAAATAATGATTCGCTTTGAATTTTGTTAATGCCATGCCATATTAATCTTGGCATGTTGAACAGGCCAGATAAATAAATAAGCCTAATTGCCTGTGAGCTCACTTAGAACCACTTGCGTAATACAATTTTCATCAGCAAAGCAGTTTGATGCTAGTTTACGTATGGCAGAACAGGCAGCTACATGCATGTGTGTTAGCTAGAACATATAGAGTCAATAACTTTCCCAGTGTCAGGGACCAAAACCTGATTATAAACTTTTCTCCACACAGGCAGTTCTTCTTCCTGTCTCCGTTCCTCACCACACTGTTAGTTCCACTTAAGGAAATCTGTTTTTCTTTTTGACCTTTATGCTCTAACTGTGCTGAGTCATTTATTCCAATTAGCTCAGTGCTATATCCAGTTTCAATGTATGGCATTGCACAGAAATGAACCCCATGTGGTAACTAACAAATTACCATTGCTCGTGCATCCTGCATGCTCCAGTCATGTCTGGCTAACCTCGTGCCCATATCAGTTTGTGTTCAGTGCACAATCCCTCTGCAATAGTCATTAATGCAATTAATAGCCTGAACAGACAGTGTGGATTCTGAAAATCAGCATTCAAAAAACAGAAGTCTTGTGGAATCAGTCTTCGTTTGCACAGCTAAGGTGAAAAAGAGCCTCTGTGTTTTAAACCTCTGCATGAGGCATACAGACTCTTGAGAGTTTTATGGACTGCAAGAAGATCAAACCTATCCATTCTTAAGGAAATCAGCCCTGAGTGCTCACTGGAAGGACAGATCGTGAAGCTGAGACTCCAATACTTTGGCCACCTCATGAGAAGAGAAGACTCCTTGGAAAAGACCCTGATGTTGGGAAAGATTGAGGGTACACGGAGAAGGGGACGGCAGAGTATGAGATGGTTGGACAGTATTCTCGAAGCTACCAGCATGAGTTTGACCAAACTGCGGGAGGCAGTGGAAGACAGGAGTGCCTGGCATGCTCTGGTCCATGGGGTCATGAAGAGTCGGACACGACTAAATGACTGAACAACAACACCATGAGGCATACAACTAAATGTTTCCAATGACACAATACACAGGGCACACACAACTCTGGGATTAAGGATGGGCTGAGCTACATGACTGCATAGCTGTGTCTCCCCAGCCAAAGTCCAACACTCCAGCCCCTTCTGAGGCAACTCTTATTTATTTATTCCATTTATACCTTGCCTTTTCTCCCAAAAGAGCCCAAAGTGGCAGAAACCAGAGTGATAACACAATACAATTAAGCACAAACATTTAAAAACCATCTAAAGCAGTGATCAAAGCAGCTAATCCTCTTCCCCTTTTGGATTTCTTACCAACTTTTGACCACAAGGTCCAGCGTGGGTAACAACCGCATACAGATACAGTATTAAAAGTTATTTATTTCGTTTATAAGTCACTTCCCAGGAGGCACCCCAAAATGATTTGCCACTTATGCAGCACATGCATAAAATGAATAATAATCTAAATACAGACACTAGTTAGGATTAAAAAAAAATGTTTACTGGGAGAAATGCAGTCTAAAATGCTGAGAAATTTTCAAGAGCACTTTGCAAAGGGGTGTGGAAATGTGGTGAACTGTGTGGTGGAAAAATGTGGTGGAAAAATGAGAAACCAAGAGCAACTGAAGTTGACAGATTTGTCCATATGTACTTGTAAAATGTTCCTGAGTCTTGCTTTCCTATTATGTGCTAGCATATTTAGACCCCAGAGAGCTGATTTGTAATCTAACTCTTCAATTTACACCACTGTGGCTATTGCAGAAGTATGAAAAGGCTGTGTTATTTATGTGGCCTGGAGTGCCAGTAAGATTTTAAAAGCAGAAAATATGACAGACCAGATCATTCCCTACAGTTTACACATTGGATTATGCTTTTGCCTTGCTTTTTCTATGGTCAATGAATTCAGATGAATACTTTGTTCCTTGACCAGCCGGTGTTTATTTCACCACTAAAGAACATGACGTACAAATATACAGCCAATCACTCATAGATAAGTGCCCACGTCGGCAACAACATATTGTTATAAAAGTGCAGGGATTCAAATAATTTCTGTTCAGAAGTGATCAATGCAGCAGCAACATTTCAGCACCTGAAGTATTTTACGATCCTCATGAAAGGTACGCATTTAAGTGCTGGAAAACAGCTGTTTAAAAGATAAATTTCAAGGCCAGTATATTGAACTTAAAGAGCAAAATTTAAAGTAGCCCATAGGAGAAGCTGTCCATCAAGGTCCATACAAATCCATGTTAAAACGAAAGTAAACGGAACATAGCAACACAAAAGCTGGCAGAGTGAGAACAAATCTAATTCTAGGGTTGGTCTTTTTACAGGCAAAAAATGGAAATTTCTACGGAGTTTTATATATGATTGAAACCTTTTTTTAATGGTTCTATGTGTAGTGTGAATGTATAGCTGAGAGAAGAAAGAAATATAAAGCATATAAATTCTCCACATCCTAAATGGATATTTGCAGAAATATGCTTCTGAATTTCATTATCGGCTGTAATGCCTACCATGAAAAAGGCGTTCTTCCTGTGTATGCCCCATACTTTTGGAATGTGTTAAGAGAGAACCATCTCTCAGTGCTATTGTGAGGACATGATAAAGGCTGTAGAACGCTTGGAAAATCAGAAGCATTCTACAAATGATGATGGCTTTGTGTCTTGAGTGGAGCTACACACAAAAAAGGAATGGTCAGTAAATCGCTCGCTACAAATAACACTGCAATTTCAGATGCCTTTCCAAAGCCTGAAAATAACACAGTGTACCAAAAACGTTTTATCTCTGGACTATATCTGCACTATTCCTTCATTGCACTGCTGTCGTTGGCTGTTTCCAAGGCTCTAGAGGTAGGAGTGGGGGGAGGAAAGTCTTGTCTGTAGTAAATTCCTTGGGGGGGAGTTGGTGGTGGTGGCGAGAAGGGTCACTCTGTGTGACACTTTCCCCATTGAGAGGGGGGAAAGAGGTTTAATATAGTGACAGACATTTGAGTGAAGCAGGGGTACAGGGACACCAACAGGAAAAAGTGGTGGTTTGAAACAACAGCAGAGTTTTGAATAAAGCAGGGATGGAGAAACACTGAGGGTGTGTGTGTTTTAACAGTTATTAATAATAGCAAAGATGGGTATACCACAGAAAGTAATACAAAAAAGCTAACACAACCAAGCCTTTCCCAACCCTCTTCTTGCTGTATGCAAACCTTGCTTTAAACTGCTACTCTCCCCTCAATGTAACTCCATCCCTGCTTTAATTAAACTCCTGTTGTTGTTTGGTAGTTTTTTTTTAAAAAAAAGAAAATAAAGGACCTACTGGATGAGACCAAAGGGCTATCTAGTGCCACATTCTGTTCCCTCAGAGGCCAACCAGATGGCTATATGAAGCCCACAAGCAGGATGAGAGCACAACAGCACTCTCTTGTTCACACTCGCTAGCATACTTTCTCTGATCCTGGAGGAGTTCCCTGAGAAGAGGGATTGAGTGTTAAATCACTCAAGAAGTTGTAGCTCTGTGAGGTAAATTGGAGTCTCCTAACAGCTTTCAGCACCCTTAACAAACTGCAGTTTCCAGGATTCTTTGGACGAGGCCATGACTGCTTAAACTGGTACGGTGCCTCTTTAAAAGTATGGTGCAGATGAGGCCTAACAGTGAACTGAAGGGCAAGGATGCTCATTGGCTTCATAGGACAGCATTTATCAGATGAAGAAAATGAAAAGGAAACCAAACACCAGATCTCTTCTCTTCTCTTTTCTTCTCTTCTGCTGATCATGGTTTACTACTATAAAACTGCAAAACCAACAAGTGTCGCGTCAGTATTCCGAAAAAGCCGAAGTGTTGACAGACTGTTAATATGGTAATGAACCATTATATATTATTTCCTCGTATACATTTGTTCAGCATTCCAAATGAATTATCTTCACTCGCCCACAACTGTTTGTGAAAGAAAAAACACAAACCAGGGAGCAAAGAGAAAAAGAGTGAATTTAATGATTTCCTTAGTCATGAAAGCATATTGTCTCTAAACACAATTTGTTCCTAGCCTAGTAGCTATTGTGGGTAGTCATCTGAAAGGAGTCTAATCAGCAAAATAAGCTTCTTTAACAGGGTACATAATTATCTTACACCGTAAAAGCAAAACTGCTAATCCACAAGTAGATTTGGAGTTGAGCACAATTCTTTTATGTTTCAGTACATTTTGGATATATTTCTTAGGGAAACTTCAGGTATCATTGTACTATATACACTAGCTCAGAAAGAGCTTAGAAGTAAAAAATAAAATAAAAATGGACCCCAATCCATTGAAGGTGGTGGACACACACACACACACACACACACACACACACACATGCTAATTCTCTGCTAGATCAGGAACCATGCAGTTAAAGGTGATGTCACCTGCAATCCTAGATGCCAGGGGGTGGGGAACCCAGGGGCCAGACCCAGACCACTCTACTTAGCCCTCTGCACTCTCACCAGGCCACTCCTTTCACCGGCTCTGCTTTGTAACTCCAAGTGTGTGGCTGTGTGGTTGGGATGGACTCTTGAACTCTGACAGTGCCTCTTGCTTGTCTGTGTAGAGCAACTTTTCTCAACCTGTGGGTCCCCAGATGTTGTTGAACTACAACTCCCATCACCCCTAGCTAGCAATGCCAGAGTTCAGGGATGATGGGAGTTGTAGTCCAATAACATCTGGGGACCCACAGGTTGAGAACCGCTGGTGTAGAGGATACACAGGATTTTTGTCTGTGAAGAGAAACCAGTGTACTCTACAAAGTCAAAATTTACAGCTGTTACACCACTCAGCTTTGACTCTGGCTATGCCCACTTGTGGCATGTGTCCTCTGGAAAGTTGTCCAGAAGGGAATGTGTCCTAAAGGAGAGTTTTGCTGAACATGTGTGCTAGGCTCATACCTTAGCATTTTCATATACAAAAATTATTTATCTTTACATTCATTTTCTGGCCTCTTCAATTCATTGCCCCTCAGAAAAAAAATGTAAGACTATTTCTAATTGTTGTGAGTAGGGACCATTTGGCAAATAATTAATGATGATGGTGATAAAACACCAAAAATACCACTTAATTAGAATGCATATTCTCTAATGCTAACTTTATTATTGGATAGCAGTACATTTCGTATTTACCAGAAACAATGGTAATAAAGCATATTGACTCATTGGAGGAGAGAGCAGAGGGATGATATCCTGCCCAAGAGGAGGTTCCTGGGCAGACCCAGCCATATAGCAATCAACCGAGCAGGTAGTGTGAGACTGGAGCTCCAGAACCTTGGACAGCTCTAAGTCAACAACTTGTGCAGCCTTTTCACATGTTATCCACACCCACGGGTCAGGACATAGAGAGTGGAGCCACAATTTGGGCCCCAGATTCAGACATGCTGATGCTCCAGGAAGTCCATTTGGAGTGGAAGTCTGTTGGGAGTCATTGTTTCTGATGAAATACATGTGCACAGCTGCTCACAAAGAAGTTTCCACATTACTTGGACTTTGTGTTGCACAGGGGTCCCCATCAGGTTGTAGCTGCTCACCATATGCCTGTCCTAAAAAACAGTGATTCGTTTTTGTGTCAGCAAATGCACATGTTTTATGGCAGCTTTCTGCCTTTTACCACAAGCTGTATAAACATTGTTATTACATTACAGTGGGACAGTTATATAATGTGTTTACAGTTGATAAGTATTATCTAATTTTAAACTGTAATTATATGCTGGCTCTCAGCATTTTTAAAGTAGGAGGTACTGTGTGCCATAAAGCTTTAATAGGATGTAAAATGCTTCATTAAGCATTATCTAACATGTCGAGGACAAAATGCAGGCTAAAGATGTTCTACTTCAAATTTTATTCTACTTTCCTCAAGCATCATATGTTTAATTACGCTCCCCAGTGATTAATTTCCACACTTAAATGAAAGCACAAAATGAAGTTCTTCACTTTGGAACATAAACGCATTGCAGAGTTTGAAAAATAACAGAGGAGCAAAATCCCACTGCACCAGAGAGGAGTGCTCAGAAAATGGCCAATGCAGTTGTTGTGGACAATCTCTGGCTCTTCATTGACCTCTCTTCACCAGCTCTCTATGAATAACAGGGTTACACACACATTCCCTCAGTCGGGACAAATCAGTGTTATTCGATTTGGAATCCTTGTTTCAAGAGCTTCAAGATAGTTTTTTTTTCCTCTACCTCATTTGGGTGGGAAGAAAATGAGAACTTCCAAACTCAACCTCATCACAACCACAAATCAATTCACCTCAGGAAAATGACTAGGAGTGGCTCAACTGCAATACACCTTTGGTGATTTGCTCCCTTCACATCAGACAACTGTGACTAGAAGTAGGACAAGGATTGGTGTTATTTGCCCAAGTGGGGATCCATGTGGGGATGAAATTTACTGACTCATTTGACCCTTTGCCATCTTGCTTTTCAGTAGCATTGGTGATAGCAGATTATTCCTTTTCTTTTTCATTTCAGTGGCCTTCAATTCCCACCTGTCTCATGGATGGACGAATCTGTCAGTTTGGCCTTCTCTCAGTCTCCAGTTTTCCACCCCCTTTCTGAACGTTTGTGAATTTGTTTTTTAAAACCCCCAAAAGCTTCTGCCTGATAATGTTTAATGTATTTCTTCTGATATGCATATTTTGTCTAGTATGTACAATTTTGTCCAGCGTATGCATTTGCACAAGCTCTTTTCTACTAACTGGATGCAGTTTTGTAATCTCCCCCCTGCTGGATACATTGTTGTGTGCATTCTTTGGTTGGAGAGCTGCATTGATAGATTCAGAGAAGTGAACATTTCAAAGAAGAGATGTACTTTAATTCACATGTTGGTAGAGAACAGTGAGTATGGCATCTCCACATCAAGATGTGAACTAAATGAATTTCTCTGCAGTCCTTACTCCATCTCCCACAATGCCTCTAAATGATGCTATATCAAGTGTCATTCACAAGGGCTTTCTAGGGCAAGTGCAAAGCAGGAGGTGACATCCCCTTTGTCCCAGAATGAAACTCCAGGATGCTATTACATCTCCCACAGGCCAATTATAAGGGGGAAATTATGTAATAGCTTCTCTCAGAGGGGGATTACAGGGAGGAAAATGTAGCTGCCTGCTGTGGGTCACTGAGAGGAATGACTCTGCCTGGGTGATAAATTTAATCCTCAGGAAAATCTGCTACCACAAAAGTTCACCAAAATTTCTATCTACTTTGGCAAAATGGGAAGGGTGTGTCTTTGCCCATTCCTAGCTATTGTTCTCTGCTATTCCTCATATCTAAATCTGCTGAAAGAGATGCTGGATTTCCCCTACTTCCTTCTCCCTCCAACCTTCTCAGACATTTTCACTCACTTTCCACAACAGTACTGCTGGAGGGAGAAAATTAGTTTTTTGTCTACTTAGGGAAGTTGAAATGGAAGACAGAGGATGAGAAGCCATTCCTTGAAGTGTAGCTCTGGTGGTTGTGATGGAGGCTATGAAACCAGAACACTCCATTCACAGCCAACCATTGCTGAATGAGACACCAAACCACCTCCCTGTCAAGTGCAAAAATCCCACTGTTACTTGCCAATCCATTGTCCTCCTTTCTCTCTCTGGTCTTAAACCGCCACCCATGAACTTCATTCCTTCATTCCTCAGACACCTGAAAGAATAACTGTCAACTTTTCCCTTTTCTTATGAGGAATCCTATTTGGAATAAGGGAATTTCCTTTTAAAAAGGGGAAACATTGACAGCCATGCCTGAAAGTCTTCTGCACTCTCAAATTATCCTGCCTCTTTCTGCCTTGGACCACATCCATACCATACATTTAAAGCACCAGTGCTATTTTTCTAGAAAAAGGGTGCCAGAACTCACCACGAATGCCTCCCTTGTTCTCTTATAATGGCAATGGCCCACCTGAGAGGTGCCAGAACTGAGTTCTGGTGAGTTCTGCCTGAAAAACACACCCTGTAAAGCACTATTATACCATTTTAATAGCTACAGCTTCCTCCAAAGAATCATGGGAGCTGTAGTTTGCTAAGGGTGCTGAAAGTTACTTTGAGACCCATATTCCCTCTACAGAGCTATGGTTCCCAGAATTCCCTGGGAAGAGGGACTGGCTGTTAAATCACTCTGTTGTTACTGCTAGAGAAGACTATAATGGCTACCCCTCTGGAATGTCTTCACTAGTTGCCCTTGGATCCTGCATCTAGCATTCCTTGCCAGATACCTATACTGATGTCCCTGGAGACATGTGTTCAGAGGATTCCAAGAAGTCATCTTCCTTCCTGAGTTTAATTCAATGCTGAGTAATTTTTTCTTATCTGGAAGACTTCACACAACTGCTTGCGATAGGTTCAGTCCCAGATGGGATTGTAGTATCATGACAGATCGAACAGCTTCTCTTAATAAGAAAGGAGCTGTCACTTAACAGGGATGTTCAAGTTTGTGTTTGCTGAAATGGTTGTTTCCATGGCTACAAACTGTACGTGTGTCTGGCTCTCAGCATAGCTGAGGGAAGAAAACCATTGGTTTCTAGCATGTCTAGTTTTTTTGTTTTGTTTTGACAAAGACGTAAGCACTAAGTCCTGATTTGTGACACATTTAACATCTTAAGCCAACCACCTGATCCTAAGAATACTCACACTGAAATATTGCTTTAAATTAGGCTAACTTCCTATTAAGTGCACTTGGGGCCGCACTACTTTTGTTTCTTTTCATAAGCAGTTCCCAAATAACCTTTCTTTTGTTTCACAGTTCTTTGTTTTGTCCTGAGTGTTCCGCAGCCCTTGCATAACCCAGCACATTAATTCAGCTGCTTAGAAACACATTATTCTTTATATATTACAGAGAAGAAGTAAATGGTATTTTGGAAAGCCATTTGAATTAAATAAGCACAGGTGTGCATAAAACAATGTCAGTTTTCTCCTGGCTGGCGGGCTCATTCCAGTCCATCTTGATATAATGAAACAGAGTGCATGGATGGTGGAAGCAGCCCATGTTTTGGCAACAGCATGATGTCTGGATAATTACTTATTTTGTTCATTGGTATTACAAAGGCAACCCAAAACAGAATGACAAGAAAATGGCTCGCCCAGAGCAAACCATGGTACAGTAGATAGAACAAAAGGTAGTTCCTATTAGAATGGCTAAAAATAATAATGGTGGCTACTAGTTACAGTATGATGGCTATGTTCTACCTGTTGGGATGCATCCAGGGAGACAGGGGCATTTGGCAGGGCCCCCCCCAGCTGGCTCCAGCCACCGGCCAACAGCTGGGCGAACTCCAGTTCTCGGAACAGCATCAATCAGCGACTCAAGCCTCAGAAGCACGCTCTTATCAGCAGAGTGAAAAACTTTTCACAACGGAAGTGGCAGACAGAGACATGTGTAAGCATATTTACAGCATTTTAGGTGGCGCTGTGGGTTAAACCACAGAGCTTAGGACTTGCTGATCAGAAGGTCAGCAGTTCAAATCCCCACGACGGGGTGAGCTCTCATTGCTCGGTCCCTGCTCCTGCCAACCTAGCAGTTCGAAAGCACGTCAAAGTGCAAGCAGATAAATAGGTACTGCTCCGGCGGGAAGGTAAACGGTGTTTCCATGTGCTGCTCTGGTTCGCCAGAAGTGGCTTAGTCACGCTGGCCACATGACCCGGAAGCTGTCTGCGGACAAATGCCAGCTCCCTCGGCCCATAAGAGCGAGATGAGCGCCGCAACCCCAGAGTCGGTCATGACTGGACCTAATGGTCAGGGGTACCTTCACCTTTACCTTATTCAACATCAGGAAAAAAGGAAAAAAACATGTCTGCTTCCTTTCATGTCCCAGCGAACAGAAGAGGAGCAACAGCAATATACAATGGAAGTTCCCAGTAGACTGTGCTGGAATGTAAACAGACATGTGGCATGCAACAATCCACACATCTGTTCTAAAGGTGGAATGAAACTATATCCTAACACTACTTCCACTGTCAGAGGCAGTGTACTTCTGAATGCCAGTTTCTTGAAATAATAAGGAGGAATGCTGTTGTGCTGAGGTCTTCCTTTTGGACTTGTGGACCTTCCTGTCAGGGACTGGCTGGATGAGGACGAGTGGTGGGTTCCACCTGCCCAAGAGGACACAGGGAGGACACAGAAGATGACTTAGATCCCGGATTGTGTAAGAGCAGTTTGCGGAAGGGATGAGCAAGAAGCAGGGGTTTTGAGTAATCAAGGGTGGTGGTGGTCAGGAAAAGGAGGGCCTTCCAGGACAGGGTTAGAGGCTGAGATTCATAGTGTGAGCACAGACTCAGACAGAAGCAAGTCAGAGGTTGCCCCTGCTACCCAGCAGCAGGGCAGTCCCAGTCCTTCTGTATCTCCTTCCCCTCTGACACATTGCTCTCGGAGAGTCCTGCATGTTGCTGAGCAACAGGCCAGACAGGCCCATCCTCTTGATGCAGCCTTTGTCTGCTTGGGAGGGATCCAAAGTGAGAGAGGCTAGAGGGTGAAGGGTGGTGCTAGTGGGCAGTTTCAGCAACGTCTCAGCTGGATTAAGAAGAACCAGTTGCTATTTCTGTTAATAAAAAGCTAATTGCTTTCTGTGTCTCCCATGCCTCCCTGCCCTGTGATTGACCTGGGCACGCTTGACAGCTCCTTGACACTTCCTGTCCACTATATTAATTTTTATCCCCAAGAGTAATCAGAAGGTTAATTCTAACAACTATTTATTCTCTTGTTCTTCTATAGGGATTTTCATTGTTGCGATCACTGTACGCTAAGTTTCATGGCAAGGGTGGGGGAACTTTTTCAGCTGCAGGACCATGTTCCCTCATAAGCAGTTTTCAAAGCCTGTATGCCAGTTGTGGACCGGTTGGAGCAACATATGTTATGTTTGCCTTTGTACAGTAGGGTTCCTCTACCATCACCCCTTCAGAATCTCCATCCTCCAGCTAAGCAACATAGATAACAATTCATGAATACATTCCAGTCATGCCAAAGTACCTGTCAGGATGCTGTCAGCGACTCCCAGCTGTTGCCCAGGAGAGTATAAAGACAAGAGAAGATTTCTTTCTGCCATTTTTTTTAGTCAGTATTTACAGAGAGAGGCTATAAAATCCAGTCTCTTGGGTAATGGTGTTGTCCTGAGTGAATCTCCATCCCCTGTCTCTCTGACTTCCTCATTTGTCATTTCTTTGGGTGCTGCTACATGCCCTCTGTCTTTGAGCTCTTTGCTCTCCTACTTTTAAGGCTCGCCGGGTTCTGGGAGATGGAGGGTTTGGAATGCTTTCTAATGACGTGTCAGCCAGGTGTTGCTCTTGCTCTCCCATGATTTCCCAACTTTCCTCTCATCTGCCTCATCTGCCTTACAACCCCTGCTGTAAATCTATATTGTCTTCCTCTTCTTCCTCCCTGGAAGGGTCAGACTGGGGAGGTGGTCTCCACCATTACTCCTCTGCCCAGTATTTGACAGTACCTGAGGAAAGCATGGAGCTGGGAGGAGCCTAAGGTTTCCACCCACAATCTTTGGACATCTGAAGGGGATTGATCAAGGGGATGATGGAGTGAATTCCCTATAAGGAAAGGTTGCAGTGTTAGAAACTTTTTAGCTTAGAGAAAAGGCTTATAAGATGTGACAAGGCAGAAGCTTTCCTTATTATATGTGACATGAAGAAAGTGGCATGAAGAAAGTGGCCAGGGAGAAGTTTTTCTCATTACACTAGAACTCATGAAGCTGAATGTTGGCAGCTTCAGGATGGGTAAAAGAAAATACTTCTTCATGCAGGAACTCACTTTCACAGGAGGCAGTGATGGCCACCAAGTGGAATGGCTTTAAAAGAAGATTAGACATACCCATAGAGAGGGTCATTGATGCCTGTTAGCGACAATGGCTATGCTCTGTCTTCACAGTTGGTGGCAGCAATGCTTCTGAATACCAGTTCCAGGAAACCACAGGAAGGGAGAGTGCTGTTGTGCTCAGATCCTGCTTGGTTTCCTACAACCACCTGGTTGGTCACTGTGAGAATGAGATGGTAGACTGGGTGGGCCATTGGACTTATCCAGCTGCTTGTTCATATGTTCTTAGTGGGCAATCTGGGGCTCCATATTCAACACACAGGGAGTGGGGAAAAAGCAACCCATTATGTACAGTCATACCTTGGGTTACAGACGCTTCAGGTTGCATTTTTTCAGGTTACGGACTGCCAAAACCCAGAAGTACTGGAACAGGTTACTTCCGGGTTTGGGTGGTTGCACATGTGCAGAAGCACTAAATCGTGCTTTGCGCATGCGCAGAAGTGTCGAATCACAACCCACATGTGCACAGATGTGCAGCTGCAGGTTGCGAATGCTGCTGGTTGCGAACGTGCATCCCGTACGGATCACGTTCGCAACCCGAGCATCCACTGTATTGCAACCTTTCTGATGACCAGGTTCCTTCTTCCTGCATTGCAACGGCAAAGCCCTCAGAATCTGTCCTGGGTGTCCAGCTGACTGATAAAACAGCCTTGAACATATCACAACAAATGCTAGTACTTTTGTGCTTGCTTCACTGACATAAACAAATACTACTTCCAGTCTTGTTCCAGAATTTGTACAAATGACACCACAAAAGGAACAAAAGGAACATGTCCACTGGCTATGGTCTGGTTCCCAACATGTTAACATCAATTTTATGCAAATGTTGTTAGCCATGAAAATATGCAAATATACTGTGAACCTCTGGCTTCTGCTGAATTTCCAATGTGCTGAATATATTGAATTTCAATGAGCAGGTCTATGCGAGGAACAAGTTGCCCTATCCTGTAAGAAGCTATGTAGGGGATAGAAATGCAATTGTGTATAAGTGTATAACATGGCACAGTTTGACATCACCTAGAGCTAGTGAGATACGAATATCGCTATGATCCCCACCCCTGCACCAACTCTCTGGACTATTTTCACCATTGCTTTCCTCCCCCTCTATCAGCGAGATCTTATAAACCACTGTGCTAAGATGACCAGCCACTACATCAGATGCCAGAATTAGTGCCCTTTTGCCCAAGATTAGATAGGACTTGATTTCCCTTATAGGTAAGGGGGAAGAAGCCATTAGAGTTATTTGACCCAGACCTTTGAAGTGACTCTGTTGTCCCTTCACTAGGGATGACAAACCTCAGTGGGGGAGGGCATGGGGGCTCTCCATTTGTCTCCATCTGGCCTCTATCCCCAGGCCACTCTCTCCCAAGCCACACCCCTCGCCATTCCTGCTTTGCACCTTCCTGGAGTGTTTGTGCCTGGCTGGAACTCTGGCAGTGCTTTTTGTTGGCCTGGATGGAGGATAGAGAGGGATGCAAAGAAACAAGCCTATGGTACAAAGATAGAACTCACATGTGTTAGTCCGCCCATTTTCTCTCTCTTGGGCACCAACCTCCAATGGCATGCAGCCCCTGAAAAGTTACTCAGAAGGGAATGCTCTTGGGCTCAGAAGGGAATGCTGCTCTTGGGCTGGAAATGGTTCCCTGAAAAAAAAGTCTGCCTGTTATCCAGTAAGTCACAGGGTTGCGTGGAAGTGAGGACAGAAGCAGGGAAGGTGCCACCAGATGAGGATGACCAAGGCAGCTCACCCAGGTTGTCCAACGACTTGGAGCTGGACCCGGCACAGGGCAACATCAATCCAAATTTAGGCAAATTAAAGTCAGTTTTATGGCCTTTGGCAAGTAAAGCATGTGCTTAACTCAGCTTCCTTGAAATCCACTGGATTTCAAAGTGCTCAGCGTTGGCTGGAGAGTGCCCAAATTGTTTGTTATTCGTCAACATGATTCAGAACAGTCTTTATTTTTAATTGTTCTTCTTCCAGTCATAAATCCCTGATACTTTTTTGACTCATCATGTGACCCTTTCCTGGGGGTGATTCTTGTGAAAATTCCAGAACCAGGCCATCAAACCCTGGTCACATCCACACCATACATTTAAAGCACTCTGATACCACTTTGATACCACAGTCAGGCTTTCCCCCAAAGAATTCAGTGAGGGTTAAGGGTTAAAGGTTCCGAGAGCTGTTAGGAGACCCCCCCCCCATTCCCCTTAAAGAGCTACAATTTCCAGAGTGGTTTAACAACAATCTTTCATCATAGGGGACTCTGGAAAATGTACCTCTGTGAGGGAAATAGCCTCCAACACTGCTCAGATGAAAATAGAAATATTTCTCACTCCCCACCCCAACTTCCAGTCAGAAGAAGGGCAAGTGCCAGCACCACTACACAAGGGGCAAGATTAGACATGGACACACAAAGCATTTTTCTTATTACTTTTTTAAAAAATCAAGATTCCTTGCACTCTGCTCTTCTCCCCCTTTCTTCACACCCAGGGCAGCCCTGCCTTCCGCCTGCATCCTCAGAGCTGGCATACCATGTGGGGCTGGGCCTTGGCCACCACTGCCAGCGTGTGCTCCTGAGGTCTGGGGTGGTGGGTCTGCTGAACCCTAGCTTAAAAACCTCCAAGGAAGGAGAGTCCACAATCTTCTGAGGGTGTCTGTTCCACTGTCAAGCAGCTGTTACTGCCAGAAAGTTTTTCCAAATGTTTAGTCGGAATCTCATTTCTTGTAAATTGAAGCTGTTGGTTTGAGTCCTACCTTCCAGAACAGGAGAAAACAAGCTTGTTCCCTCTTCCATCTGACAGCCCTTATTGGTGGGGACGTGTGGCACCAAAAGACCAGGGGTATAGGAAGGGGAGGTGCTGGGGGTGGACCGCCCTAGGTGCCCTCACTGAGGGGGGTGACATTCGGCTCACCACCCGCCTGCGACTCCCAAGCCTACTCCGAGCTGTCGGGGTAAGGAGGGGAGCTGCGCCGCTTTGCCGGCAGCATTCCCCCCTCCCCCTTCTTTTTGACAGCTTGGGGGAGGCTTGGGAGTTGTGGGCAGGCAGCACACTGAATGTCAACAACAACAGCAACAGCAACAATAATAATTTATTTATACCCTGCACTCCCCGGCCAGAGCTGGGCTCAGGGTAGCTAACACCAGTAAAATTACAGTAAAAACATAATAGGAAAAAAAACACACCAATTTAAAATACAGGTTAAAATGCAATTTAAAATGCAGCCTCATTTTAAATTAGCCCATAAATCAAAAGCATAAGGGGAGGGAAACATAAGGGTTAGACTGAGTCCAAACCAAAGGGCAGGTGGAACAGCTCTGTCTTGCAGGCCCTGTGGGAAGATGTCACGTTTCGTAGGGCCCTAGTCTCTTGTGACAGAGCGTTCCACCAAGTCGGGGCCAGTACTGAAAAGGCCCTGGCCCTAGTTGAGCTACCATGGGTGGCTTGCTCCGCCCGTGGCTGTAGGGTGTGTGCGCCGCTCTGGGCACCTGAGTAGCTATCCTGTGCCTGGGAGGGCATCCTCAACGCCACGCCCCACCTTGGGAGCGCGCCCGCCCTGGGCAGCATGGGCATATGCTCCGTCGCTGCAAAAGACCCCTCTGTTTGATGTTAGTTGCAGAAGCATGTCATGCTTGGTCTCCACCCCCTCAAGTTTGAGGACACCCAGCTTCCTCTCAACAGCTGTTGGGGGGGGGCAAAGGCACCTTGGCCCCATAGCGATGGCACCCCCTGAGCTGCAGTGTAGTCATGTAAAACTGTAGGCCTGAACCTCTCCCTGCCCGTTGATCAAGTTATAAGTGCCCTGGTAGGATTTACAGTCACACGTCACTTCCGTGCTGTACCACACACAGAAAAAGCAACAAAGGGACATATTGGTAAAGAAAAGAAAACTTTGAAAAGCTTCTTGGCTACAGGGCAGGAATCTGCTGTTGCTGATACAACCTAATGGAACTGGTCAGTGGCATTAGCTAAGAGAAGCCTTTGACAAAACCTGTTTGAGCTGGATTTTCAGAACAAGGCAAAGTAGTCTACATATTTAAACACACTTTCCTCTGTCTGCCTTTTCAGTTTTCTGATATCTATTTCTCAGATGTGTGTTGGTTTTTATCTTTCCCCAATGAATCTTAAATATGTCTCAGCATCTCCCCCATGGCTGTATTCCAGCCAGCTTTCCTTAAGCTATTTCGCATTTCCCCCCCAACCTAATTGTTATGGTGCTGATTGTGTCTGTTATATCAGTACCATTTTTCTACTGTCTGGTTAATCTTTTAATCTTTGTGCTACACTAATTAAAAATATCACAGTGACATGCTAGTCTTCTTTCCACTTAAATGGGTCCTGTCTACCTGATTTCCCTGCCTCCCTGAAAGGAAGAGGAAAGGAAGCCTTCAATATGTTAGCCATTTTTTGTCCATTAATTCATTTCTCTATCTCTGCAAACTTTCCAGTTTTTCCATTTTTTGAAAAAGTCAGCACTTACTGGTCTGCCTTTGCTGTAGGGATAAAGTCCATTTCTGAACTATTTCAGTTTCTCACAAGTTTAGTCATAAGTCTCTTCCATCCCAGTTCTACACCAATCAGCATTCATGTAAAAAGAAAGCACCAAAAATTCACATTATTTTTTAAAAAACAAAATATGACATTTGTATGCATTATACCTTGAAATTCTCTTTTTTGTACATTTTATCATAAATGCAAATTTTATATGCATTTTACTTGCATGTTGTTGTCGTCATCATCATCATTTCAGATGCAAGAAAGTCAATATGAGCTAGTAAGTACTAGTAAAAATGACAACCCTAAACCTAAAAGTACAAGATGGTGTTCTGTTGACATGCAAGTTCACTGGAAATAGTCCCGATGAGTTGTCTTTTGGAGTAACAAAGTTATTTGCCTTTTGCAGGCAAGTGTTAATCCTTGTCTCCAAGTCTAATACTGTAAATGCAGCTGACATACCAAGTTTGGAGTGAAACTATCTGACATATGCAGTGAACAAATTCCATGTGTGAAAAGCCTAACTGCATTCTGGTCCAGGTATTAGTCTAGGAAGTGTGAATCAGGTCACTTGGCTTAAGAATGAATGAAAACTTCGAGCACCTGTACTTGGTGGCAGTGAAGCATTTGTTCCTCTCCAAAACACTGGGATAAAAGTTTCATGGTCCAGTGTATGTTCTGAGGAATGAACCCTGGCCTGGAGCTCAGGTCCAGGCAGGATCAGGCTTCCTTCCTCACTTTCGCCTCTAAATGCCTTCCCAGTTGATATGTAGATCATTTAACTCAGCACAATTGCTTCCCTGGCATTGTTACAAACTTCCTTTACTCGCACACAAACATTTCCTGGTCTGCTGTCTATTCGCTTCCAGAAGGTTTTTGGCAATAGCCAAGAATCAATTTTTCCCCATATCTAACCCTTCACTTGATTCCAAATGGTCTTTGCAGTCTCAGCTTAATATTCCCCCCTCCTTTCAATGGGCCTGACATTTCTCCTCTGTTCATATTTTTGCTCTTTCTGCAGTTTTTTTTTTTACCATGAAGCCCATCAGAAACCTTCCCCCCCCCATGCAATATTTTATCCTTGCGGCTGATATCTCATTTTAACCAGTCCCTGCCATTCCAATTAAGCCAATGTTTCCTCAACATATGTTTCCAATTCAGCAGCCTTGTTACATGTGCTCCCAGCATTGGTGAGACACATTCAACCCATTCTTCTTTCCTCCTTTCTTCCACTGAAACTGTTGCAGTTTCAAGAAAGAGCAACTGCTTTAAGTCTAGAAAGGCTTTCTCTAGGCTCTGCCACTACTGTTCTTTATCATGACTGGCCAGTGTTACTACCATTTCGATCCATTTCCTCTTCATTAACCTCTAACATTCAAGGAAGCTGAGGTTCCTCAAGAACTGTGGCTTCTTTCTTCCCATGACCAGCTTCATCTGAAAAACCCACTTTCCCAAGAAGTTGCTCAAGCAATAGAGACCTGTGGTTGCCTTTGGCAGTTTGAAAGATGCAACTGGTTCAAAATCCCAATTCCATTTTTTTCTTTTTATAGCCAACTTGGTGCTCTTCAGAAGTTGTTACACTCTTAAATCCCATTTGCACAGATTGCCAGCTTTCCACAAGGCCAGGTTCCAGGTATTTGTGTTAATCCACAAAGCCCTAAACAATTTGGATCCAAAGAACTGTGTAAGAACCATTTGAACACTCCACCTCAATCACTGGGATTATATGATGGGGAACTTCTGGTGGTTCCACACACCACTGAGGCTTAATTGGCTTTTACTAGGGACTGAGTCTTTAGTACAGAGCTGGTCCATACAGGTCAGTTCCTGCCTCCTTTAGACATGTTCCAAAAACTGTATCGTTTAGACTGGTCTTTGAAGTATGTTATTTTTATATTTTTCCAATTATTAGTTGCTGATGTTTTATCAATGCTGTGACTGATTTCTTTTTTTATACTTTTGTATGTTGTATGCAGCCTTGTTATGCTTTCATGAAAGTGCAGATTTTAAATGCATCAATCAATCAATCAATCAATCAATCAATCTAGGTCTGCTGGCTACTGTGCAATTACCTGTTTACAGAGGCATTCTCTTGATCTCTTGACCCAAGTTTCCTATTTTAATTGCTTTGTTGTTTTAATGGGATTGTTTGAATGCACATTTATATAATGGACATTTGGTTTTTTTTTGTGGGTTATGTTTATTGCGTATTTGAATGGTGGTAGTATTTTTTTTAAAATTATTTACACAATGTTGTGCACCTGCTTTTTATGCTTTGTAGTCTAGCTGTATGTAAGGTAAAGGTAAAGGTACTCCTGCCCGTGCGGGCCAGTCTTGACAGACTCTAGGGTTGTGCGCTCATCTCACTTAAGAGGCCAGGAGCCAGCGCTGTCCGCAGACACTTCCGGGTCACGTGGCCAGCGTGACGAAGCTGCTCTGGTGAACCGGCACCAGAGCAGCACACGGAAACACCGTTTACCTTCTCGCTATAAAGCGGTACCTATTTATCTACTTGCACTTAAGGGTGCTTTTGAACTGCTAGGTGGGCAGGAGCTGGGACCAAACGACGGGAGCTCACCCCGTCACGGGGATTCGAACCGCCGACCATGTGATTGGCAAGTCCTAGGCGCTGAGGTTTTACCCACAGCGCCACCCGCGTCCCCAGCTGTATGTAAAGTGTTATTTAAATTAATAAAACCTGATAATAATGAATAATCTTCCCTGACCACTGGCCATTCTGCTTGGAGCAAATGGGAGTTGATTGGCTAGCCCAGTGCAGTGCAGTGCATTTTGCTGCCTGGGGCAAAGGACAAGGAAGTGTCCCTCCAATCCCATGAATAAAAGTTGACTGGACAAGCAGTTGAATTTTGCTTCAGCACTAGTAAGGGGACACTGCCCTCTGCTGCAACAGAAGGCCTCAGACTAGCTTATAGGGCTGAGGGCAGGCTGGTGCAGACACCTGCATAAGACCAGCTCTGTTGCTCTTCAGCTAAGCAAATATATCAAATGGTTAATGCTACCATATTGATGGGAAGTGGGTGGCGCTGTGGGTTAAACCACAGAGCCTAGGACTTGCCGATCAGAAGGTTGGCGGTTTAAATCCCTGTGACGGGGTATGCTCCCGTTGCTTGGTCCCTGCTCCTGCCAACCTAGCAGTTCGAAAGCACGTCAAAGTGCAAGTAGATAAATAGGTACCGCTCCGGCGGGAAGGTAAATGGCGTTTCAGTGCGCTGCGCTAGTTTCACCAGAAGCGGCTTAGTCCTGCTGGCCACATGACCCGAAGCTGTACACCGGCTCCCTCGGCCAATAAAGCGAGATGAGCGCCGCAACCCCAGAGTCGGCCACAACTGGACCTAATGGTCAGGGGTCCCTTTACCTTTACCTTTACCATATTGATAGATATCAGTGCAGTGGGTAAAGCCATGTCACTGCTGCTTCTCAGGGCATGCAGATTGGCTCATTATGCTGATCACATGACTTTCCTCCTCTTTTCATTTTTTTAAAGTGCAGATTGACGGGAAACCACGAGGCACTAACAAATTACAAAGCAGGAACCACATGGGCTGTGGGTATATTAGATGTGCATATGACCCCTCCACAAGCAGCCTGGCAAAAATTATCCGATCTATAGCAATGATATTTTTGGGCCCCTTTGAGAAAAGGTGACAGTGGTTGGACTACAAATGAAGATGTTGCACGGAATTTTAATTTGGAGCCTGCAAGTTGGGCATTGCTTTGGCCTGTTTGGAGCTGCTTGTGATGATGAGATGTTTATTCAGATTTGAGATGCAACCCAAATTTCTTTGCAAGTATTCTCTAATCTGATTTATAAAGGAGCCTGTAGCATCCCACAGCCGCAATAAAAGATATTGAAAATGGCAGGCTGTTCATCTGCTGAAATCAATGCATGCTGAGGGAGATGAGCGCCTCCCCAGAAGCGTTCAGCATATTACAAGATCAGGCCTAGTGCACGTGAACAGAGTACAGATGTGAGGGGTAAATACAATCAGGTAGCCATTGCTAACTGCCTTCACTGATACTTTACACAAACATCAGAGAACAAAAGGATACTCTGCACACTAGTCAGCACAATTAGGAAAATACGTGTGCATAAAAGGGGAAAATATTAAGCTAAACAGGAAATCCTGCTTCAGGCAGCATTATTCAGGCCAGATGACCATCAACAAGCTTAACTATTACGTTTTCTCTGGGGAAGGTACATTAACGAACATACTGTATCTATGACTTGAGAAGCACTGCCCAGAATGTGCCAATGATGTTATCTGTTGTTCGGACACTTCTGGGCAGACAGCAGCTGTGGATTCACATTTTGCAAGTCCTGGTTACCCCCTGGGACAGGGGGTAGTTGTAGGCTAGCAGCAATTACCTGAGCTCTTGGGAGGTGGGTCACTGTTGCTTGCCAGGAGGTAGAGTGGGAGGGACAAGGTGACTGGGAAGTCAGGGCTGTGCAAGCAGGGACCAGCTTACCAGAAACTCACCTGCTTGGTTACTATCTCCTCGCATCCTGTGGGACAACTTTGACCCGTGGGCAGCTTTATTCTCTTCCACCTCTGAAGAGGCCTGCCTCATGCTGCCGGTTCCAGGAGACCCCAGCCGGGACAAATCAGCCCCTGGTTCTTCCTCTGCTGGCACTGGGTCTGTGGCCCCATACCTGGGCCCATAACCATTGTCAGGAGCTCATCCTACACTCGAGTAGGACCCTAGTAGACACATATACCCAACTGGCATGTTCTCTTCCTCCTGGTCATTCGTTCGGGAGCTTTAAAAGCTTTCAACATCACAGTGACCGATGCCAACAGACATCGGCACACTTAGGGATCCACAGAGTGTTCTCAGTTTGCGTAACAGACCTCAGCATCTCAGCATTTTGGTTAATCTACTTTATTTACATATAAACACACACGTAGCACTGCAACATGGCACCCTCTCTCTCTAGCATCAGACAGCAAAGAGTAAAAACAAAGGACAATAGTCCCACTTCACAGAACACAAACATCCTGTCGCCATCACTTCCCACTCTGTGGAGTCAAAACATACACCATCATGTGATAGACAAAAATCCCATGACTGCAATCATGGAGGAGGAATTCTAACAGGCAGGTCCTGGATAAACTTCTGGCCCACCAGGCCAAAAAAGGTTCCCCTCCACCAGTGATGGCCAAACTTGGCCCTCCAGCTGTTTTGGGACTGCAATTCCTATCATCCCTGACTACTGGTTCTGTTAGCTAGGGATGATGGGAGTTGTAGTCCCCAAACAGCTGGAGGGCCAAGTTTGGCCATCATTCCCTACGCTGACTGGTATTAGGTCTCCAGAATTTCAGACTGGGGTCTCTCCCAGCCCTACCTCAAGATGCCAGAGATTGTACCCGGACCTTCTGCATATGGGTGCTCTGCCACTGAGCTATGAACCTTCCCTAAAATCTCAAACTTCATTTGCAGTAGAAGTACAACCATTAATCAGTTAATCAGTCAGTGGAACAGTGGAGTGGAGGTGGTTGGCTGTCCTTTGCTTAAGAATTTCAGCAGCAACACACAACCATCTACCAGAGATGCAGATTTCTGCATGGCAGATCCAGCACTGAGCAATGGCTTGGGTGAGATGACTTCCGAGAGCCCTTCCAACTCTGTGATTCAAACCCCTTTTACATATACAAAAAATGCAGGAGGTAATAGCTCTTTTGAGAAGGACTTACCTCTATCATCAGAAATCCTATTGACTTCAATGAGGCTTGCTCTTAGGAAAATGTGTATAGCATTGCAGCCTTATAAACAAGCACATTTATTCACATTAAATAGATTAAAGCTAATTTGCTAAAGCCTGGTAAGAGTTCTTCAATTAATTGTGCAATATCACAATTACACATTAATATTTATTATATATAATATATTGTTTGATCGCTATATATAAATAATAAATCTTAGTAGTTTTCAGTGCCACAGTTCAAGCAAGGAGGGTTATGGGTGGATAGAAATGTCTAGATCAGGGAGCCTATGGTCCTCCATATGTTGTGGGACTATGACCCCCCCCCATTCATTGGCCATGTTGGCTGGGGCTTCCAACACCATCTGAAATACCATACGTTCCCCATCCTTGGTCTAGGTCTCAGGCTAGCCATGCATTTTTAACAGGGTCTATATTTTGAACTGGGAAAGACCCAAGGGGCAGTAATCCTGGGGCAATCTCTCACTAGTGAGCTGTCACCCAGACAAATCCTCTCCCCTTTCAGTATGACCAGATACACAGGCTTGACAAAGTCCTCCCTCCCCCATTCCCCCCCCCCAAAGGCTGGACACAACACATTCTGCAATACATCCTCTCCCTGCTGCATGCAGAGGGATCTAACTTGTGCCTGATGATAATTGCTTATGTTTAACCAAGAAAGCAGAATCTGGCACATAATGTATCACAATAATAAATTAACTGCCTCTCTCTTCCCTCTTTCTCTGTCTCTCAGACTCAGTTCAATTTGTGGTTAGCCTCTCAGGGTGCACGGAAGGGCAACTTTTCTTTGAGCGTTAGTTAGTATTCTATATAGACCTTTTGCCATAATGACTAATGTATTGCAACCTTGCTGTTATGCATAAAACATCATGAAAATGTACATCTGCACTATCTCTACCTTCACCCCAGTTCCTTTGTTTCTAAAGTGCTGAGTCGTGCCTTTTTTAAAAAAAAGCAAACAAAAAAAAAAAACCCTGGATGGATATCAAATTTGAACAGCCTTGCCAATTTTACTGAAATTATATCACAGTTATATTATCTCTTAATGAAACAAGTATAGCTGGCTGATTGATTTATGGAGCAATTTTTTGCATCATTACCTAACTTGATTGTGTGCAAATACTTTTTTATACTCACTACGGCAATATCCTGGGCATCATTTTATAAAAATGTTTGTTTCAAGATCTGCCATTTTTTTTCTGCTCGGGATTGAAAGGAACGAACAGTTTGAGCGAAGCAGAGCCGATGTCATGCAATGCTGTTTATTGGACTTTAAAAATGTTTTTAATGGCCTTCAGTAAGGAAGAAAGACAAATACATTCCTCTTTCTGCTGTGACTAATCCCTATCAATGGTGCGTAAAGGTAAACCTCCAGCAAGCTTCTGAATAAATAGGCTCTGCATTTGCTGAGGTGACTTTCCCCAGTTAAATAGTTTGATCTTTCTTGAAAGCATTTATCTAAAGAGTCAAGATTTTCTCCAAACACTTAAAACTCAAGTAGACCCAGACTGGGCCAACAGCACAGGGCACGAACGTCAGGATTTCCGTGCTAAAATAAGATTCAGACTCAGCTAGTTCAACACCCTGCTCCCAAGGGAGGCCAGCCAGATATATTTGTTTGCTCAGTGCCATCCCAAGAGGTTTGGCTGCCCAGGAGGGATAGCAAATCTCTCTCTTCCCCAGTCATGGTGCATAGCACCCGAAGTTGGCCAAGTTGCTATGACCCTAGAGAAAGTTCCACAAGGAAATATTATATGAAATGATTTGCTGTTCTTTCATGTTACCCAAAATCAACTGCATGAGACACCCACCTAAGGGTTACCTCAATCTGCCTAAGGGCAAGGCTGGCCCAGCAAGTGTGTGTGTGTGTGTGTGTGTGTGTGTGTGTGTACATGTGTGTGTACCATCATTCAGTTATTCACTTATGCACACATTCTCCTTTCGTATGGACTGAATAGAATTTATTGCCCATGCCCGATAGGCCCAGTTCAGACTGTGTGCTTGGGGAACAAGGATTGCTGACTGACTACTGAAAGAGTCAGTCAATATATATTGTTACAAAAGTTGGGTGACTTCCCCTCTCTCGGCTGAGCGGTGGCAAGAGCCCATGCAGTTCCATGCAGTCCATCCAGAGTTTGTGTTCCTTTGGAGAATTGAGACATGGCGAAGACTGATGTAACTTTAAGAAATACAGTGGTACCTCAGGTTAAGTATTTAATTTGTTCCGGAGGTCCGTACTTAACCTGAAACTGTTCGTAGCCTGAAGCACCACTTTAGCTAAGGGGCTTCCCGCTGCTGCCGCCGTGCCACCGGAGCACGATTTCTGTTCTCATCCTGAAGCAAAGTTCTTAACCTGAAGCACTATTTTTGGGTTAGCAGAGTCTGTAACCTGAAGTGTATGTAACCTGAAGCGTATGTAACCCGAGGTACCACTGTATGGTTTATTGACCTATTTACCAGGCAGCCTGCAGCCAGCCTGCCAAATATCGATCCTAGAACCTTCCTTCTCCTCCTTCCTAGAACCCCTTGCAGATTCCCTTTTCTTGTCAGCTCAAACACAGTTATCCTGGCAACTTTGCAAAGCCCTGTCTCTGTTCACATTGCAGGGCAAGGGGGAGGACAGTTCTTTTGCATTGCCCATGGCCCTCAATGACCTTGTTTTGTTTATTTCTTCTTCTTCTTACTTGTAATTATATATATATATATATATATATATTTGCTTTCGTAGATTTTCACGGGTATATATTATATATATATATATATATATAATATAATTGGGTTTTATAAACAAGAATAATGTTATACAAAAAAGTTTACCAAGTTTTCTCATGCCATTTGTATATCACAAAAGTAGCATAATAAATGTGGAAAAATATATACAACGTATGTTTCATTATTCGTAGTCAATGTATGAGTCAGGGTTACTTGTATGAGTTCTCTTACTATTCACTTGTTGTATTTCCTTGGTGGTGAGAGAGGTTGGGTATTGGCTAGCCCATGCAAAATTTCTCTGCAGTTTGTATTTCTCCCTTCACACCCCAAATAATCAAAATCTTACCATGTATTAGTTTCTAGGGTTTAGGGTGCCTCTTCCCCATCTATAACAATATATTTGGAAAACTGAGTGGGAGTATCATGGAGAAAGACATGGCTGATTGGAAGAGTAGAGAAGAGCACTGCACATTAGCACATTTCTGGATCAATATAAACCTAAATCCAATGTAGTGGTTAGAATGTTGTTGCAGAACCAGGGAGAACAAGGTTCTAATCCCCACTCAGCCACAAAACGTGGGCCAGCCGTTGTTTCCACAGCCTAATCTGCCATAAAAGGTTATTGTGAGGATAAAATAGAGAGGAGAAGAACCAGGCATGGCACTTGAGCTCTTTGGAGGAAAGGAGAGATATAAATGTACAAATTAATTATCTAATTAAAATCAGTGCATGCATAAAACCCTCACACATAATGGCTGAACCTACAGGCGCCGGGGAAGTGTTTCTGGCACAGACCTTGGTGTGAGCCTCTCTTTGGTTAGGTGACATTGAACTTGACCCCCAGTATATTTTGACCGGATAACATGACAGTGAAAACTAACATTTCTGATGGCTTTCTCCCAAGCGTCTCTTTGTATACAAATGTCAGGGTTTCTGGGAGAGAGGAGGAGATGACAGAGGAGACGGAGAGCGAGTGGGAGGAGGGGCAGAAGGATGAGGAAGAAGATGATGGAATTCTGAGGGAATCCACGAGTCTGAGCAGCGAGTCAGAGGATTCTCAAAAGGGGGTTACCTTAATCAAGCAAAGGGGAGGAGAAGGGAGAAGCGGAGAGGAGCCCAGTGGAAGACAGAGGAAGCAAGAGACGTCTCAGCCGGAACGGAGTAAAGGGGGTGGAGTCGTCAGTCTCTCGGAGGGAGCAGAATTAGGAGAGAACAGAGAGAGGGGGTTGGAGCAGGGTGTTCAGCCGGAAAGGGTGGAGAGCAGAGCAGGGGGTGGTGTAGCGGTCGAAAGAAAGGTCAGCAGCAACGTACGCGCGCCAAGTTCAAACGTAGAGGCGCGCGGAAGTGGAGAGAGCTCAGGGGAGGAGCCCGGCCCTAAAGCCAGAAAGAGGGGGGAAGAGGCGGCAGAGGATTCAGCCTCAGGCGAGTCACGGAGAGAGGGAACCCAGGGGGGCAGGAAGACCCTGCGGAAAAGAAAGGAGAGGAAGAGGTGGTCTAGAGCCAGGCTATTAAGTTGGTGCGGAAGAGGGGAGGAGTCAGAGGGGACTTCAGCGGTCTAACGTGGCAGACGTACGGCCACAATGCTGAACTGTATGAGAAGCAGAAATCTTCAATAAACTTTTCCTGTAAATAAGCTGCAACGGAGTGAGGTCTCTTGTGAGCTGGGACCAGTCCTGGGTGGCCGTGACAGTAAGTCCCCTCTCTGAAAGCAAAAATTTTTTTTTTTTTTGCGAAGCTCACGAACGGGAGCAGCCATGAGCGCTGAGGAGCAGCTGGTTGCATTGCGGAATCAGGTTACCGCTCTCACATCGGCAGTCATTGCTTCGCAGAAGAAGAATGACGACTTGGAGAAGACGTGCCAGGATTTGCAGGCAAGGTGGGAGCGCGCGGACAAGGCGGGGGCCCCAGGATCCAGAGCGGAGGGCATTGCGCTTGGACGGAGGGGGGGTGCCCTAGTTCCGCATTTTAATGGCAACTTGCAAGACTATCCCAATTTCAGAGCGGACGTTGTATATGCACTGCACTTACTCCGTCACGATTTTAAAGATGAGGAGGAGAGAGTGGGGTTCATTGTTTCGCACCTGCATGGGGAGGCCAGGGCTTGGCTACGCAATTTGTGGCGCGAAGATGGACCGGCCCGTCGCGATTCAACTGCGTTCATCAAAGCGATGGATTCTTGTTTTCAATCCTCTGTGGATGTGGACATTGCGCGCCGTCAAATGCACGGGCTGAGGCAGGGGAAAGCGACTGTGCGCCAATACCACTCTAAATTTTTTGCATTGCTCACCGCCTTAGATTGGCCAAAGGACAGTAAACCGGTCAGAGATCTTTTTTGGGAGGGATTGAGCCCCCCCATCAAGGATGAGATCGCTAGGGGGGACAGACCCCAGACCCTAGAAGACGTGGTGCAACGGGCTTTAGCTCTTGGAATTCGACATGAGGGGCGTCCGTGGCACGAGGAGGACGGGCCCCAAGCGCGTGCGCAAGCAAGGACTCTCCCTTTTGTGCACAGGGACTTCAGCCGTGCGCACCCCTCGCCAATGGGGAAGGACAGAGAGGAGCCAATGGAGATTGGTGGTGCTAGGGCTCAGAAGACATCCCAGAGCCCTGTCCCTGGTGCAGCCAAAGCGAAGCCTCCTAGAGGAACCAGGAAGTGTTACATCTGTGACAGTGCGCACCATATGGCGAAAGAGTGCCCCCAGAGGCTCCAGAAGCACACTGCAGCGCTGGCAACTGTAACAGCAGAGGTGCAACCAGGGGAGCAGCTTCAGGGAAACGACAGTGCCTGGCTGGAAGCAGAGCTACTGGGGCTCAGCCAGGCGGATCTGTAGACAAGCCCCCAGCATCACTGCAGAGCGTGGACCCTTTGCCTCCCAAACCGGCAGTTCTGCTCACAGCAACACTCCAGTTGCCTGATGGGAGACTCCTCGAGGTTCCAATAACGATCGATTCGGGAAGCAACGCCGACTTCATGGGACTGCAGTTCGTTAAGCAGCACAACATGGCGCTCCTGCCTGCAACGACGCCTCTGAACGTGGTCACGGTGGACGGCAGGAAGTTGCTGGGGGGGCAAGTGGTGCAGCAAACCCCTCCCATGATGATGCAGATTGGCAACCATCGAGAGCTTATTAGTTTCAATGTCACCCACTTATCGGACACACCCATCGTGTTAGGCATGAGTTGGCTGGAGAGGCACAGTCCCGCGGTTGCGTGGTACCAGAGGCAGATCAACTTTTGTTCATCGTATTGTGCTCAGCATTGCTTTCAGACCAATCAGGGAGGAGAAGCCGAGCAGCCATTGCATCTGGGTATGGTGCAAACAGTGCCTCACAAGTACCAGGAATTCTTGGAGGTTTTCTGTGAGAAGGAAGCTGACAAGTTGCCGCCTCATAGACCTTACGACTGCGCGATTGATTTAGTGCCAGGGGCGCAATTGCCTGCTGCCAAGCTGTACTCCATGTCGGAGGACGAAATGCAAGAGCTTCGGGAGTTCATAGCCCATAACCTCAAGCGAGGTTTCATCCAGGAATCTAAAGCAGCGGGAGGCAGCCCTGTTTTCTTTGTGAAGAAGAAGGACACGCCCCAAAAAAGGCTTATAGTGGATTACAGGTTCATCAACAGCTTGACTAAGCCCAAAGCTTTCCCCATGCCCAAGATTGACGACCTTTTAGCGACCGTCAGGAGGGGCAAGATTTTCACCAAGCTGGACCTACGTGGAGCTTACAATCTCATCCGCATCCGGAAAGGAGATGAGTGGAAGACCGCCATGTTCACCCCTCTGGGCACATACGAATACAGAGTCATGCCTTTCGGCCTCCAAAATGGCAGCCACGTTTTTCAAGCATTTATGCACCACGTGCTAGCAGGTCTCCTCTACAAAAAGTGTGTCTGCTTTCTCGACGATATCCTGATTTTCTCGGAATCGCCGGAGGATCACGATAAGGACGTGAGGGAGGTCCTGCAGAGGCTGAAGGACCACAGGCTGTACGCCAAGTTGGAAAAGTGCCAGTTTGATGTCAGAGAGGTTGATTTCCTTGGCTACAAGTTGTCCGACGAGGGACTGGCCATGGACAGGGCTAAGGTTCAAGCGCTGTTGGACTGGAAAAGCCCTCGAAATCGGAAAGAGGTCCAGAGGTTCATCGGCTTTGCCAATTTTTACCGCAAGTTTATTAAAGGTTTTGCGAACGCGACGGCGGCGATCACTGACACCCTCAGTTCCAAGAAGAAGAAGTTCGTCTGGACCGAACAAGCGGAGCGGTCCTTCCGGACGCTTAAAGGTCTTTTCGCCTCCGAAGAGCAGCTGCTCCACGTGAATCCCGGCAGACCCATGCGGGTAGAGACCGATGCGTCAGATAGAGCGGTTGGGGCCGTTCTTTTGCAAGAGGATTCACAAGGCAACTGGCGACCGGGTGCGTTCTACTCCCGGAAGCTCAGCAAGGCGGAGCGCAATTATACCATATGGGACAGGGAGTTGTTGGCCATTCATGCAGCTTTCAAAGCGTGGCGACACTTCTTAATAGGAGCCAAGCACACGGTGCAGGTCCGCACGGATCACAAGAACTTAGAGTATTGGCGGACGGCTAAGTTGCAGACCCAGCGACACATGCGCTGGGCGGAGTTCTTTGCGGACTTCGACTTCAAAATAGAATACATCCCAGGAGACTCCAATGTTATTGCAGACGCGCTGTCCCGAAAGCCGCAATACTTGGAGGAAGCAGCTCCAATCGCAGCAAAGCACATTTTCGCACCGCAGGCGTGGACGTGCGCTACCATCGCAGTCGACCTGGACGCGGTGCGACGCGCGTTGCAAAGGGATCAGTTTGCACAGTCTAAGATGGAGGAGCTACGCGGAGGGTCGCGACACAACGATGAGTTTCAATTACAAGATGGGCTTTTGACTCGTAAGGGTGCCCTTTACGTGCCCACCGACGATCTTCGAGCCAAGGTTCTGCAACAGTTGCATGACGCCCCTAGTGCAGGCCATTTCGGCAAAGAGAAGACGATGGAGTTGGTGGCTAGAGACTTTTGGTGGCCCCAGATGAGAGGAGAGGTGGCGGACTACGTCGCCAGGTGTGATATCTGCCAGAGGTCCAAACCAGTGCACCAGAAGCAGGCGGGATTGCTAGAACCGCTGGAGACACCGCAGCAACCATGGGAGAGGGTAGCGTTGGACTTTGTTACAGACCTGCCCAGCTCCAGAGGTAAGACGGCGGTGTTAGTGGTGGTGGACTTGTTCACCAAGATGGCGCACTTCATCCCTTGTGCCAAGGTGGCGACGGCAGAACAGACCGCAAAGCTCTTCATCGATCACGTCTTCAGAGTGCATGGACTTCCGCAGTCCGTCTTGTCCGACAGGGGGCGCCAGTTTGTTTCCACTTTCTGGCGAAAGCTTCTGGGCATCTTGCACGTCAAAATCAACCTGACATCGGCGAGGCATCCACAAACCAACGGTCAAGCGGAGAGGGTCAACGCGATCATGCAGCAGTACCTGCGGTGCTACGCCAACCAGCGACCTGCGGCGTGGGTGGACTATCTGCCGATGGCTGAATTCGCCTACAACAACACGAAACACGCTTCCACCGGGGTGACGCCTTTCTTCGCGAACAATGGCCGTCATCCCAGAACCTTCCCGAGATTTGCGGCACCAGGAGGGGGGGGGCCTCAAGATGCCGACCAGTTTGCAGCGGAGTTGCAAGAGGTGCACGAGGAGCTGCGGAGACATTTGGAGCTGGCAAAACAGGCGTATAAGGTGCAGGCCGATAAGCACAGGAGGGCGGGAGAGGACATCCAGGTTGGGGACTGGGTGTGGTTAGCAGCCCACGCGATGCCGGCCAGGTCATTGGCCAAGAAGAAGTTAGGACACAGGCAGCTAGGGCCATATCAAGTTGAGGCTAAGATCAATCCGGTGGCTTTTCGTCTAGCCCTTCCGGAAGGTTCCAGGGTGCACCCGGTCTTTCATAGGTCGGTGCTCACTCCCTACAAAACCCCACACAGGTTTCAAGAGTCAGGAGCACCCCCAGAGCCACGTAGGAGGGCGCCTGAGAGGGGGGAATCGCCAAGACCAGGACCTCTTAACGAGGTCACAGAGATACTGGACTCGAGATGGGGGGAGGAGGGAGTTGAATATTTTCTCGCCAGGGAGGGCACACCAACCGCTGCTAATAGTTGGGTGCCAGGCTACGAGTTAGACGAACCCCTTTTGAAAGAAGAGTTCCATGCACTTTTCCCACATAGACCCATGCCAGCTGAGTACTTTGATGACTGGCTTTTCACACCCACATTGTCAGATAGCACGTTCAGGGGTTTCTCTTCCCCCGAGGAAAGAACACCAGAATCAAGCCCGCCCAGGGGATCGTGCTCGGGGGTGGACACGGAAACCCCTTATTGGTGGGAGGAGCAGCCAGAGGAGGAATGGCGTAAGAGGTGGCTGATAGGTCCTTGGCGGGCAGCACCGGAGGAAGTAGCGATGGAAGCAGAGACTGAGAAGCATTTGGGGGAAGAACCCGACTTCGAATACACTTACACAGAACTGCCAGCAGAGAACATTGACGTAGACGACCTGTATCCTGAGCCTACCCCCGAAGAGCCGCAGTTTCCACAACCGGTCCCCGGCGAGCGGGAGGGGGGAAGGGGGGGCTTCGAGGGGGGGATGGATGTCAGGGTTTCTGGGAGAGAGGAGGAGATGACAGAGGAGACGGAGAGCGAGTGGGAGGAGGGGCAGAAGGATGAGGAAGAAGATGATGGAATTCTGAGGGAATCCACGAGTCTGAGCAGCGAGTCAGAGGATTCTCAAAAGGGGGTTACCTTAATCAAGCAAAGGGGAGGAGAAGGGAGAAGCGGAGAGGAGCCCAGTGGAAGACAGAGGAAGCAAGAGACGTCTCAGCCGGAACGGAGTAAAGGGGGTGGAGTCGTCAGTCTCTCGGAGGGAGCAGAATTAGGAGAGAACAGAGAGAGGGGGTTGGAGCAGGGTGTTCAGCCGGAAAGGGTGGAGAGCAGAGCAGGGGGTGGTGTAGCGGTCGAAAGAAAGGTCAGCAGCAACGTACGCGCGCCAAGTTCAAACGTAGAGGCGCGCGGAAGTGGAGAGAGCTCAGGGGAGGAGCCCGGCCCTAAAGCCAGAAAGAGGGGGGAAGAGGCGGCAGAGGATTCAGCCTCAGGCGAGTCACGGAGAGAGGGAACCCAGGGGGGCAGGAAGACCCTGCGGAAAAGAAAGGAGAGGAAGAGGTGGTCTAGAGCCAGGCTATTAAGTTGGTGCGGAAGAGGGGAGGAGTCAGAGGGGACTTCAGCGGTCTAACGTGGCAGACGTACGGCCACAATGCTGAACTGTATGAGAAGCAGAAATCTTCAATAAACTTTTCCTGTAAATAAGCTGCAACGGAGTGAGGTCTCTTGTGAGCTGGGACCAGTCCTGGGTGGCCGTGACAACAAATATTTTAAAGTACATTTTCTCTAGCAACTTTAATGTGACATACCCATTTTCATCCTTACAGCTTCTGCTCCACTATCCATATTGTTTATGATTTCTTTATTAACATCCCCACTCAACTGCACTGCTGTCACTTCTGTTCCGTCTTTATATTGTCTGTTTAAATAATCTTCCTTTCCCAAGATTTTATGGTCAATTATTTTAGGTACATTTTATCACATCAGGCGAGTGATGCTTGTACATTTCCCCTGATAGAAAAGACCTCTTGCTGCTTTGTGCTAAAACCTGATAATTGGCCACTAAATAAATTAATAATATAAAAATTCCAGTATTTTGAAGGTTATATACCTGCACGGCTATAATGTCTGACTTCTTCTGATAACCCTTAATTTTTAAGACTGCCATTCATAAATGACCTCCCAATAAGTATGGTTTGCTTCTCCCCAAGTTACTGTCGTGCAAGAGGTAATAAGCACTTTAAGTGAGCACGAATGATCTCAGGTTGGTTACACCTGCACAACAAAGATTAAAATAGTGCAACAGACTAAAACTGGTGCTCCTTCTTGAGATATAAAAGCCAACTGAAAGTTGCTGGGAATTGAGTTATTTGACTCAAGTTAACAGGGTTAACAAGTGTTAAAGCTTTTCAACATTTTTCATTTCTGCCCACATCCAATTGAGGAACCTTCCACAAAAGGTTGTGGAAGCCTTTTCAGCTAAGTGACCACATATTTGGAATAATTCCCATCAACAGCAGTTCCACATATGGGAGGAATTGCACAGAGGTCACCTGCCACTGGAGTTTGACTAGCAGTGCCATCTTTTGGACACTGAGGTCCAGCTCCATGGGCCTTCTGGCGGTTCCCTCGCTGTGATAAGTGAGGTTAGAGGGAACCAGGCAGAGGGCCTTCTCGGTAGTGGCACCCGCCCTGTGGAACGCCCTCCCATCCTATGTCAAAGAAATAAACAACTATCTGGCTTTTAGAAGACATCTGAAGGCAGCCCTGTTTAGGGAAGTTTTTAATGTTTGATGTTTTATCGTGTTTTTAATATTCTGTTGGGAGTCACTCAGAGTGGCTGGGGAAACCCTGCCAGATGGGCGGGGTATTATTATTATTATTATTATTATTATTATTATTATTATTCCTATTGAGGTACCTATGGCAAACGATTTGAAAGACACTTTAGGCGAAAACTTCCACTAGGTCATCTACTCTAATGGAAACCTGGCATCTGACTGCAATCCTCAACTACTCATTAATTCTGAAATAATCCTGTGGGAACCACAAGTCAGATTATGTAAATATGTGTTTAAGTTTACAGCCCCAAAATAGAACGTATCAGCAGAGAAACCAACCCTTTGGTGGGCCAACTATACATTACAGTCATTGAACATAACTATAGTTTAAACCATAATTACTACTGAGCAGAGGGAATAGGGAGCTATCTTTCCTGAGGCAAATTGCAGCTACCTGGAAGGGATTTTTTTTTTTTTGCATCAGCTTGCCATGAAGGTAGCCTGGGATTGGTGGGTGAAATCACAGGCCAAGGCAATGGGACGACTTCTCAGAAGGAAACTTTTAATTTAATCTGTTCAAGAATCCCTGTGCTGCAGGGATATAGTTACCAAAGACAGTTGCTCAGAGGAATGCTGGGTAGGTGGGCAGCTCTGCAGGATACTGGAGAAGCCTTGGCCCCAAAGTGTCTCTCCCCCCAAAATTCTTACTGTTTTCTTTGAGGAGATTTCACCCCTCCCATACCCAAGAATCTCCTGAGGTCTCTGCTGACTCTACAGAGAGGAGGAGCAATGTACTGCTCTCTACTTAATTAGTCAAGTGAGTGAGTCTCTGTGTGTGTGAGAGAGAGTCAGTCAGTGTGTCGGAGAGAGTGCAAGAGATAGTATTTGGAGATAAGATTGCTGCTAAGAGCAGCTGCAGGCACTCAGAGTAGCATTGATGTATGCTCAGAATATTCAGCTCTGTATATAGTTTGTATTATAGCTGTAGTTATAGAATAAAAGGAGGATACTTTACAGAGCTGCTCTCCGAGTGGTTTATACTCTGCAAGACTCTGCAAAACGCTGCTGCGCAACGACTGCATTATTGAGACAGTGAATCCGGTGCTCTCAGCTCCAAGCTATGAGTCCACAGCACTGTGACCAGTTCCTGTGAGAAAGGAGGCCTCTGGCAGCACTACCCAGCTCGCCTAGTCCAGTCAGGGCTGTAGTGCATGAGTCCAGTTGGTACACTGGCTCCAGGGCGATGCTGACATTCTTACCTCTACTTTTTCCATTCCCCAAGCCTCTTCTTTCTCTATTTGCTCTGCCCAAAGTCACATGGCAGGCAAGCTGACCTCGTGATTACAGGGATCTCTGACCATAACAGGATACTGCTGTACTTTTTGGAAGACCACTGCCATGACTATGCAATTCTGAGCCAATTGATGCCTTGCTCATTTGAAATTTTCAAGGAAGGTAGCCCACCTCTGTGCTCCTCAGAGGCAAAGTCCTTTCTTTTCACAGCAGAGCTAACTTTTGTTCAAGCATTCAGCTCAGTCATTCAGCTTATGATCAATTCCATTAAAAATAGTCCTGTTATAAATATAATAGAAGCACAACTGTCATGGACACATGGGTATATCAGACTTAATTGTGCAAAATAATGTGTGTCTTTATTATGGTGCTTGACAAGCTGTTCAACAGTGGGAGAGGCTATCTCAGAAGATGGTGGACTCTCGTTCAGTAGTGGTTCTCAAGCAGAGGCTGGATGGCCTCACATTAGGGATGCTGTAATAATAATAACAACAATAACAACAATAACAACAACAACAACAACAACAACAACAACAACAACAACAATAATAATAATAATAATAATAATAATAATAATAATAATAATAATAATAATTTATTTATACCCCGCCCATCTGGCTGGGTTCTCCCAGCCACTCTGGGTGGCTTCCAACAGAATATTAAAATACAATAGTCTATTAAACATTAAAAGCTTCCGTAAACAGGGCTGCCTTCAGATGTCTTCTAAAAGTCTGGTAGTTGTTTTTCTCTTTGACATCTGGTGGGAGGGCGTTCCACAGTAGTAGAGGAGAGCCTGAACTGGCAGGGGTTTGCTCTAGATGTCCTTTGAGGTTTCTTCCATAATTTAAAGAAATACCTGGCAGCTGATTCCTCAGTTCTTGAATAAAAGATTTGTAAGTTAACGAATATGTTTTAATCATATTTGGCCCATATAAATCCCTGAATCCAGAGGCAACATATGCTTGCTGATCAGCCACCAAAAGGGTTTTCGTAATATACTTACAGTGATATTAGATTAGGTTCTTTGTTTTTGAAATAATCCTTTCACTGAAGTTCAATTTGAAGAGCTTTGAGCTCTCCCCGCACAAATCCCCGTATGTTTCATAGCAGCATACTAAAATGCTGATACTTTGATTTGTCCCAAGAAAATAACTGCTGTCCTTTATGTAAGAAGAAACAAACCCCATGAGATATTGCAAAGTTCTGCATTTAAACCCTATGCTTTTCTGATCAAATGGAAAAGTAAAATCCCCTTTGGTTAATCCAGCAGTTTATTCTTGTGCCATTTCTACTTATTCATAGACCACAATCCAAATCTCGGAGACACTTTCCATGTTACTGCACTGCCTCCAGCACAGCCCTGCGGTTTAATTACAATCCAGTATTGAAAAACAATTAGGTTGCTTGTTGGCTGCAGAGTGTTAACTTTGATTACATTGTTAAAGTAATCGGCAATGTAGCAAGGGAATGTTCTGGGAGGAAAAGAAAAATAAAATCTCGAAACAAGCATGTTTAGTGAATATATCTATATCTATATCCATATCAATATCTATATCTATAATGTTGTTCCTTCCAGTAGCACCTTAAAGACCAACTAAGTTAGTTCTTGGTATGAGCTTTCGTGTGCATGCACACGAAAGCTCATACCAAGAACTAACTTAGTTGGTCTTTAAGGTGCTACTGGAAGGAATTTTTTTTGTTTTGACCATGGCAGACCAACACGGCTACCTATCTATAATGATGTTGTTGTTGTTTAGTCATTCAGTCGTGTCCGACTCTTCGTGACCCCATGGACCAGGGCATGCCAGGCACTCCTGTCTTCCACTGCCTCCCGCAGTTTGGTCAAACTCATGCTGGTAGCTTCGAGAACACTATCCAACCATCTCGTCCTCTGTCGTCCCCTTCTCCTTGTGCCCTCCATCTTTCCCAACATCAGCGTCTTTTCCAGGGAGTCTTCTCTTCTCATGAGGTGGCCAAAGTATTGGAGTCTCAGCTTCAGGATCTGTCCTTCCAGTGAGCACTCAGGGCTGATTTCCTTAAGAAAGATCTATCTATATCTATATATCTATATATCTATATATCTATATATCTATGTATCTATATATCTATATATCTATATATCTATATCTATATCTATCTATCCATAATCATTTTAAGGGGGCAATCCTATGGCAAGATCATTCAGGATGAGCAGTTTAGGTTGCAGTAGATCTCAGACTCAGCCAGCTGATTCCCAGCTCAACCGGGCTCAGTTAGCATTACATTCCCAACCCCAGATCAATCAATGTAAGTAACTCATTCTGGATCAGCCGAAGCTGGCAATGAGGTCCAGCTCTGAGGGGCTTCTAGTGGTTCCCTCACTGGGAGAAGTGAAGTTACAAGGAACCAGGCACAAGGCCTTCTTGGCAGTGGCACCCTCCCAATGGAAGGCCCTCCCATCAAATGTCAAGGAGATAAATAACTATCCAACTTTTAGAAGACGTCTGAAGGCAGCCCTGCATTGGGAGGTTTTTAATGTTGGATGTTTTATTATGTTTTTATATGTGTTGGAAGCTGTCCAGAGTGGCTGGGGCAACCCAGCCAGATGGGTGTGGTATAAATAATAATAATAATAATAATAATAATAATAATAATAATAATAATAATAATGGCTGGGCTGAGGCCAAAAAAGAGGCATTCTGGTGGGGTGACAGAGGTTGGACCAGAGAGTGAGGACTTAGGTTGGATCCTACACCTATTCAGCTTGGCCATGTGATTAGCTAACCCAGCATAAAACACTATTTTAAAGGATTGTTTCCGCTCTGCCAGGCTTAGGCAGAGCAGCAGCAGCAGCCCCACTGCAGAATGGATTTTGGATCTAGTGTAACTTTACGCCAGCTTAATTTACACTAGTTTGCTTTGCACCAGCTTTTTGTGCATAGGATGGCTGCCTGACTAGCAATTCATAGGTAAGCCCCCTCCCCTCTTTAAAAGCAGTCCTATGATCAGAAGGTCGGCGGTTCGAATCCCCGCGACAGGGTGAGCTCCCGTTGCTCAGTCCCTGCTCCTGCCAACTTAGCAGTTTGAAAGCACGTCAAAGTGCAAGTAGATAAATAGGTACCGCTCCGACGGGAAGGTAAACGGCATTTCCGTGTGCTGCTCTGGTTCACTAGAAGCGGCTTAGTCATGCTGGCCACATGACCTGGAAGCTGTATGCCGGCTCCCTCGGCCAATAAAGTGAGATGAGCGCTGCAACCCCAGAGTCGGCCATGACTGGACCTAATGGTCAGGGGTCCCTTTACCTTTACTATGTTAATATTTATTTATTCATTTTTCACAAAAGAGTCCAGGGTGGTAATTTCTGTGCAGTTATGGATCCTTGAGGATACACAAAGGGGAGAGGTGGTTGCCCGGATGACATCCAGTGAGAATTCTTGGAGCCCATGCTCCTTGTAAATGGTTTCCTGGTGCTTATTGTAATGCTTGCTGCCTGAAGATCTAGCACCAATATACACTGTCTACAGCTGAAAAGAGGGTGGGCCAAATCAAAGGCAAATGCTATGAAATGTAAATGGTGAAGAACATTAACAGTACCGCTGGCTTCTTTTAGAGAAATGCTACAGAACTGCACCAGTTCCTTAATTATTATCATTACGCATGACTGTAGCTGGGAAGAGACCTGTCAGGTATGCTACAGCAATTTTCTTGTCTGTGGAATAGGACGACCTCAACATGAAAATGCTACCATAATCTTATGCTTGAATCTTACCATTAGAACTTTCTGTTCTGTTCCAGAAAGCTGGATGAATCTCTTGTGATGAGCATGTTCAGAAACGCACTGACATATTGGTGAATTTGTATGTGTGTGTGGAGGGGATTCTTTTTAAAAACTGGAAACTGATGTGGAAATGTGGCAAACTGAACATAAGACTGGAAAAAATAAGGAACAGAGAGAAACCAAAATAAAGAGATATTTCCATCCCTATATAAAAGGTCAAGGGATCCCTGGCCATTAGGTCCAGTCGTGACCAACTCTGGGGTTGCGGAGCTCATCTCGCTCTATAGGTCGAGGAGCCGGCGTTTGTCCGCAGACAGCTATATATGAGTGGGTAAAAGATGCTCCTTCTTGGAAAAAAGGAGTATTTCCAACTGTCCTTGTTCATGCATCTGCCCAGCATATCTGCAGCCTTCTGTGCTCCACTGGATCTCATGCTGTGGAATCAGCACTGGTACTGCCCAGTGTTAAAAGTGTTTTTAGCATTACTGTCTATGTCTCCTCTCCCATACATTTTCATTTTCCCGATTAAGGATCAAATTTAATTTGACTCCTCCAGCCTCATATGTTTGTTCTTCTTTTTGTTTTCTTGTGTGTTTTTGATAGTATCCTCCAGCTTAGTTATTACTGTGTAATTGTTTTGAAATGTAGTTATTGTTAGGAGTTGTTGCAGATGTTCCCCTACGCAATACAAGCTAAATGAATGTAAAATTGAATCACCAGCCCAAGGATTGTCCAAGAAGCAGTAAAACCAGTAAATTAGTTTCTTGCATTAAACAAGCTAAAATGCAATGGGGAGTTTAGTGTGCTGAACTTCTTACGTGATGCCTCGGTTCATTCAAGAGATGAGCTTGCAAACTTTGATTATTTTGTGAGTGATTCTGGGAAAGATAAGGAAGGCTGAAATTCTAAATCAGTTTTCTACTTTTAAGTGAACTCAAGCTCCTTATTACATTTGAACTCAGAGAACTACAGTTTAAACCAGGCACCCCCAAACTCGGCCCTCCAGATGTTTTGGGACTACAACTCCCATCATCCCTAGTTAACAGGACCAGTGGTCAGGGATGATGGGAATTGTAGTCCCAAAACATATGGAGGGCCGAGTTTGGGGATGCCTGGTTTAAACTATGGTTGCTTAACAAGTCAGGATAATATACCATGGTTTGATCCTGGCTTATTTGAACTAACAATAGTTTAAACGATCCATCACATATTCTGAGATGATCACTCCCCAGCTTCCTTTAGAACAGCGTTCACCAACCTTGTGCCTTCTGAATGTGGTTGAACTACAACTCCCATCAGCCTCAGCTGCAACTACTGTGCTTCTAGGGTTGATGGGCATTGTAGTCCAACAACATCTGGAAGGTGCTAGTGCTAAAGAAAGTGGAAGTTCAGACGCCTAGAAGAACCTGGCATGTTCTGTATTATAAAAAAGGGTCATATTGTCTTAGGATAACTTTTCCCAACAGCCTGTGCTGTGACCTGTTTCTCTACCCTAGAGAGAAGGCTTGGTTTCCTGAGATGAAGGAAGAAAAGGAGAGACAGAGACTGAGGAAAGAGTATAGACTGGGAACAGGTTGTGGGGGCTGATGAAACTCTAGTGAGGATTCAAAGGTGGAGTAGAAGATCTTCTAGTTCAGTGTTCCCTAAACTTGGGTCTCCAGGTGTTTTTGGACAACTCCTATCATCCCTAGCTAGAAAGACCAGTGGTCGGGGATGGTTCAAAAACAGCTGGAGACCCAACTTTGGGAAACACTGCTTGGTTCCATGGAAGCCTGAGACTCACAGGGGAAGCAGCCAAAGTCTGCTCGGACAGCACCTTGGACAGTTCCAACTGGTTCTGCAAAGGCATCTACAGAAGACCCAAGGAGCTGGAGCCAACTGAGGCCTTGTGTAAGTTGGTCAGACCTGGAGTGATTTGCTTCCAGTTGGGAGGGCTCCAGGTAAGGCATTAGCGCTTCTCCACCTATGAAAGTAGCCTGCACATCACCCTCATCAGCTTCATCTGCTGCACTCTGCATGATCCCTGGGTCATGAAAAGAAACCTTCTCAACAGTTTGGCAGTGAATGCAACTCTGAAAGTGTTGGTACAGAAAGATTTTGTGGGAAGAGCATGGCAAAAGAAGGTATAAGATGTGACTGAGGCTGTGTAGGCTTATTGATGAATAAGGAAACAGAAAGTTGCTACATTTAAATCCACTTATTATGTGCCATCCCTTGGATAGCAGCAACCTTCCCTATACTTACCCCATTAAATCACATGTCAGTAGTCCCTTTCAGTCATTAGACTCTATGCAATTAACATAGTGTTGTGAGGCTTGGTGGTCGTGTTTAAGCAGGCCATGGAGGGGTGCTACTGCTGCTGGTTGCTTAAAGGAGAAGCAGAGTGAAGTGCTATTTGAACCGGCCTTCCCATTCTTTTAATGGAGGCCAGAAGCCAGTTCAAGGGGTGCTTTGCAAAATCACAGCATGGCTTTTGATGGTGAGCAGCCCTGCCCACCTATCACCCGTGCAATGTCACAGTGACCTCATGTGATTGCCAGGTGGGCAGCCCCCCAACCTGTTAAATTTGGTCCCCAAGGCCAACACTACTAAGGATCTGTTCCATGGAACCAAAAAGGTTTCTCAGAAATATAAACATCCATAATTAAAATTCAATTAAAGCACAGGCGGCAACGATTATGTGTGTGCCCGATGGATGTGTGATTACCTATGCACATGTTGTTTTCTTCCCACTTTGTTCAGATGAAGCTCTCCCCAGAGGTTAAAATCAAGGGAGGAACTTGATTTCGAAAGTAACCAAGAATCTTGCCGTACTGTGATGACTGACAAATTTATTGTGGCAAATGTACTCATCACATGTATGAAGAGTTATCAGGAGCTGGCAAGCATCTGTATGCAGAACAAGGGATGAGAATGGTGAGGAGTACAGAGTGAGGCCAAACATTAATAATTAGATGATTGTTTTGCATACACTTAGGCATTTGCATAACTAGCACTGTGTGTAGCTTTTGCATTTCGTCTCTATCTGATCTCACTCTGTTGATGACCAAGTAAAAAAGTGCCAGTCCCACTACAGTTCCAATACAGATACTTCTCAAATTTTTGATTTGTTGGTTAGGTGAATTCTGAGGCTCAATGAGTTTCGAACACCTAGAAACGCCAATCACAACCTGTCTTCTGTGGGCTGGATGCAGAAGATATTCTGGTAGTGATGCTGTCCGCACAAGTGATTGGGACTATGCACAACGCTGACTGAGTACAGATGTGGATCTTGAGATGTTGTGCAAGGCATAGGGCTACAAGAAGCACACCACTGGAGTTCAGTTCTCTTTTCTCATAGAAGGATGTTGTGCTAAATTGGGGAAAGCCCTTCCATTCACAGAAGGGCACCCTGGATCCAATCCAGTGTTCCTACCTCTCCCTCTAGCACTCGATGGTAGCAAAACTTCCTTTCGTTCAGCTGTGAAGTCTTTCTGATGCTGTGCCCACATTGGAGAGCCATTGCATCCCTCGAACAACCTGTATGGCTACCTCTCCCCTTTAGAAAGATTACCGAGCTGTGCAAGCAAATTAAGTCTATTTAAATGCCATGTAGAAACAATTCACAGCAATTTGCTGTGCACACTTCTCTTGCGCCTCTGTCAAACGCTGCCTTCCCTGCCTACTAATTGTGTCACCTCATCCAATGACTGTGCAGTGTTTTCTGCTTAGAGTGTGCAATAATCGAGCCTGCAATTAATAGAACAACCCATAGGCTCCAAACTTGCAAGCCTTTCTTGTATCATTACCAGCCTGACATTAGTCTCCTGTTTCTGCAGCCTTACAATAGCATGGCGGGAAAAGCACGCAGAATCGCCCCCATTGCTCTTAATGCAAAGTGGACAGGTCTCTTTGTTCCTTTGTGCAAGTTAAACCTGGTTCGTTTAGCTCATTCTATCTCATTTCCTTCAGGCCACATTTGCAAGGAGGGAAAGGAACAAAAAAAACCACACACACACACACAGAATGAGATTTGGATAAACAGTCTTATTTCACCATAGCCTGCTGTTACTGTTATTTTAGAGGTGATCTCCTGCAGCTGCTCTGGGAGAGCTAGGTTGGAAGGATCCATTTCTAGGAAATGGTAATGTCAGGGTTTCTGGGAGAGAGGAGGAGATGACAGAGGAGACGGAGAGCGAGTGGGAGGAGGGGCAGAAGGATGAGGAAGAAGATGACGGAATTCTGAGGGAATCCACGAGTCTGAGCAGCGAGTCAGAGGATTCTCAAAAGGGGGTTACCTTAATCAAGCAAAAGGGAGGAGAAGGGAGAAGCGGAGAGGAGCCCAGTGGAAGACAGACGCAGCAAGAGGCGTCTCAGCCGGAACGGAGTAAAGGGGGTGGAGTCGTCAGCCTCTCGGAGGGAGCAGGATTAGGAGAGAACAGAGAAAGGGGGTTGGAGCAAGGTGTTCAGCCGGAAAGGGTGGAGAGCAGAACAAGGGGTGGTGTAGCGGTCGAAAGAAAGGTCAGCAGCAACGTACGCGCGCCAAGTTCAAACGTAGAGGCGCGCGGAAGTGGAGAGAGCTCAGGGGAGGAGCCCGGCCCTAAAGCCAGAAGGAGGGGGGAAGAGGCGGCAGAGGATTCAGCCTCAGGCGAGTCACGGAGAGAGGGAACCCAGGGGGGCAGGAAGACCCTGCGGAAAAGAAAGGAGAGGAAGAGGTGGTCTAGAGCCAGGCTATTAAGTTGGTGTGGAAGAGGGGAGGAGTCAGAGGGGACTTCAGCGGTCTAACGTGACAGACGTACGGCCACGATGCTGAACTGTACGAGAAGCAGAAATCTTCAATAAACTTTTCCTGTAAATAAACTGCAACGGAGTGAGGTCTCTTGTGAGCTGGGACCCGTCCTGGGTGGCCGTGACAGTAAGTCCCCTCTCAGAAAGCAAAAATTTTTTTTGCGAAGCTCACGAACGGGAGCAGCCATGAGCGCTGAGGAGCAGCTGGTTGCACTGCGGGATCAGGTTACCGCTCTCACATCGGCAGTCATTGCTTCGCAGAAGAAGAATGACGACTTGGAGAAGACGTGCCAGGATTTGCAGGCAAGGTGGGAACACGCGGACAGGGCGGGGGCCCCAGGTTCCAGAGCGGAGGGCATTGCACTTGGACGGAGGGGGGGTGCCCTGGTTCCGCATTTTAATGGCAACTTGCAAGACTATCCCAATTTCAGAGCGGACGTCGTATATGCACTGCATTTACTCCGTCACGATTTTAAAGATGAGGAGGAGAAAGTGGGGTTCATTGTTTCGCACCTGCATGGGGAGGCCAGGGCTTGGCTACGCAATCTGTGGCGCGAAGATGGACCGGCCCGTCGCAATTCAACTGCGTTCATCAAAGCGATGGATTCTTGTTTTCAATCCTCTGTGGATGTGGACATTGCGCGCCGTCAAATGCACGGGCTGAGGCAGGGGAAAGCGACTGTGCGCCAATACCACTCTAAATTTTTTGCATTGCTCACCGCCTTAGATTGGCCAAAGGACAGTAAGCCGGTCAGAGATCTTTTTTGGGAGGGATTGAGCCCCCCCATCAAGGATGAGATCGCTAGGGGGGACAGACCCCAGACCCTAGAAGACGTGGTGCACCGGGCTTTAGCTATTGGAATTCGACATGAGGGACGTCCGTGGCACGAGGAGGACGGGCCCCAAGCGCGTGCGCAAGCGAGGACTCTCCCTTTTGTGCACAGGGATTTCAGCCGTGCGCACCCCTCGCCAATGGGGAAGGACAGCGAGGAGCCAATGGAGATTGGTGGTGCTAGGGCTCAGAAGCCATCCCAGAGCCCTGTCCCTGGTGCAGCCAAAGCGAAGCCTCCTAGAGGAACCAGGAAGTGTTACATCTGTGACAGTGCGCACCATATGGCGAAGGAGTGCCCCCAGAGGCTCCAGAAGCACACTGCAGCACTGGCAACTGTAACAGCAGAGGTGCAACCAGGGGAGCAGCTTCAGGGAAACGACAGTGCCTGGCTGGAAGCAGAGCTACTGGGGCTCAGCCAGGCGGATCTGTAGACAAGCCCCCAGCATCACTGCAGAGCGTGGACCCTTTGCCTCCCAGACCGGCAGTTCTGCTCACAGCAACACTCCAGTTGCCTGATGGGAGACTCCTCGAGGTTCCAATAACGATCGATTCGGGAAGCAACGCCGACTTCGTGGGACTGCAGTTCGTTAAGCAGCACAACATGGCGCTCCTGCCTGCAACTACGCCTCTAAACGTGGTCACGGTAGACGGCAGGAAGTTGCTGGGGGGGCAAGTGGTGCAGCAAACCCCTCCCATGATGATGCAGATTGGCAACCATCGAGAACTTATTAGTTTCAATGTCACCCACTTATCGGACACACCCATCGTGTTAGGCATGAGTTGGCTGGAGAGGCACAGTCCCGCGGTTGCGTGGTACCAGCGGCAGATCACCTTTTGTTCATCGTATTGTGCTCAGCATTGCTTTCAGACCGACCAGGGAGGAGAAGCCGAGCAGCAGTTGCATCTGGGTATGGTGCAAACAGTGCCTCACAAGTACCAGGACTTCTTGGAGGTTTTCTGTGAGAAGGAAGCTGACAAGTTGCCGCCTCACAGACCTTACGACTGCGCGATTGATTTAGTGCCAGGGGCGCAACTGCCTGCTGCCAAGCTGTACTCCATGTCGGAAGACGAGATGCAAGAGCTTCGGGAGTTCATAGACCATAACCTCAAGCGAGGTTTCATCCAGGAATCTAAAGCAGCGGGTGGCAGCCCTGTGTTCTTCGTGAAGAAGAAAAACACGCCCCAAAAAAGGCTTATAGTGGATTACAGGTTCATAAACAGCTTGACTAAGCCCAAAGCTTTCCCCATGCCCAAGATTGACGACCTTTTAGCGACCGTCAGGAGGGGCAAGATTTTCACCAAGCTGGACCTACGTGGAGCTTACAATCTCATCCGCATCCGGAAAGGAGATGAGTGGAAGACCGCCATGTTCACCCCTCTGGGCACATACGAATACAGAGTCATGCCTTTCGGTCTCCAAAATGGCAGCCACGTTTTTCAAGCATTTATGCACCACGTGCTAGCAGGTCTCCTCTACAAGAAGTGTGTCTGCTTTCTCGACGATATCCTGATTTTCTCGGAATCGCCGGAGGATCACGATAAGGACGTGAGGGAGGTCCTGCAGAGGCTGAAGGACCACAGGCTGTACGCCAAGTTGGAAAAATGCCAGTTTGATGTCAGAGAGGTTGATTTCCTTGGCTACAAGTTGTCCGACGAGGGACTGGCCATGGACAGGGCTAAGGTTCAAGCGCTGTTGGACTGGAAAAGCCCTCGAAATCGGAAAGAGGTCCAGAGGTTCATCGGCTTTGCCAATTTTTACCGCAAGTTTATTAAAGGTTTTGCGAACGCGACGGCGGCTATCACTGACACCCTCAGTTCCAAGAAGAAGAAGTTCGTCTGGACCGAACAAGCGGAGCGGTCCTTCCGGACGCTTAAAGGTCTTTTCGCCTCCGAAGAGCAGCTGCTCCACGTGAATCCCGGCAGACCCATGCGGGTAGAGACCGATGCGTCAGACAGAGCGGTTGGGGCCGTTCTTTTGCAAGAGGATTCACAAGGCAACTGGAGACCGGGTGCGTTCTACTCCCGGAAGCTCAGCAAGACGGAGCGCAATTATACCATATGGGACAGGGAGTTGTTGGCCATTCATGCAGCTTTCAAAGCGTGGCGACACTTCTTAATAGGAGCCAAGCACACGGTGCAAGTCCGCACGGATCACAAGAACTTAGAGTATTGGCGGACGGCTAAGTTACAGACCCAGCGACACATGCGCTGGGCGGAGTTCTTTGCGGATTTCGACTTCAAAATAGAATACATCCCAGGAGACTCCAATGTTATTGCAGACGCGCTGTCCCGAAAGCCGCAATACTTGGAGGAAGCGGCTCCAATCGCAGCAAAGCACATTTTCGCACCGCAGGCGTGGACGTGCGCTACCATCGCAGTCGACCTGGACGCGGTGCGACGCGCGTTGCAAAGGGATCAGTTTGCACAGTCCAAGATGGAGGAGCTACGCGGAGGGTCGCGAGACAACGATGAGTTCCAATTGCAAGATGGACTTTTGACTCGTAAGGGTGCCCTTTACGTGCCCACCGACGATCTTCGAGCCAAGGTTCTGCAACAATTGCATGACGCCCCTAGTGCAGGCCATTTCGGCAAAGAGAAGACGATGGAGTTGGTGGCTAGAGACTTTTGGTGGCCCCAGATGAGAGGAGAGGTGGCGGACTACGTCGCCAGGTGTGATATCTGCCAGAGGTCCAAACCAGTGCATCAGAAGCAGGCGGGATTGCTAGAACCGCTGGAGACACCGCAGCAACCGTGGGAGAGGGTAGCGTTGGACTTTGTTACGGACCTGCCCAGCTCCAGAGGTAAGACGGCGGTGTTAGTGGTGGTGGACTTGTTCACCAAGATGGCGCATTTCATCCCTTGTGCCAAGGTGGCGACCGCAGAACAGACCGCAAAGCTCTTCATCGATCACGTCTTCAGAGTGCATGGACTTCCGCAGTCCGTCTTGTCCGACAGGGGGCGCCAGTTTGTTTCCACTTTCTGGCGAAAGCTTCTGGGCATCTTGCACGTCAAAATCAACCTGACATCGGCGAGACATCCACAAACCAACGGTCAAGCGGAGAGGGTCAACGCGATCATGCAGCAGTACCTGCGGTGCTACGCCAACCAGCGACCTGCGGCGTGGGTGGACTATCTGCCGATGGCTGAATTCGCCTACAACAACACGAAACACGCATCCACCGGGGTGACGCCTTTCTTCGCGAACAATGGCCGTCATCCCAGAACCTTCCCGAGATTTGCGGCACCAGGAGGGGGGGGGCCTCAAGATGCCGACCAGTTTGCAGCGGAGTTGCAAGAGGTGCACGAGGAGCTGCGGAGACATTTGGAGCTGGCAAAACAGGCGTATAAGGTGCGGGCCGATAAGCACAGGAGGGCGGGAGAGGACATCCAGATTGGGGACTGGGTGTGGTTAGCAGCCCACGCGATGCCGGCCAGGTCATTGGCCAAGAAGAAGTTAGGACACAGGCAGCTAGGGCCATATCAAGTTGAGGCTAAGATCGATCCGGTGGCTTTTCGTCTAGCCCTTCCGGAGGGTTCCAGGGTGCACCCGGTCTTTCATAGGTCGGTGCTCACTCCCTACAAAACCCCACACAGGTTTCAAGAGTCAGGAGCACTCCCAGAGCCACGTAGGAGGGCGCCTGAGGGGGGGGAATCGCCAAGACCAGAACCTCTTAACGAGGTCACAGAGATACTGGACTCGAGATGGGGGGAGGAGGGAGTTGAATATTTTCTAGCCAGGGAAGGCACTCCGGCCTCTGCCAATAGCTGGGTGCCGGGTTACGCGTTGGACGAACCCCTGTTGAAGGAGGAGTTCCATGCACTTTTTCCGCACAAGCCCATGCCCGAGGAGTATTTTGATGATTGGCTTTTCACGCCCACTTTGTCAGACAGCACGTTCGAGGGTTTCTCCTCACCCGAGGGCCATACGCCCGAAACAAGCCCGACCAGGGATCCGAGACTGGGGGGGGAGGAGACAGGCCCTTGTTGGTGGGTGGATCAGCCAAGGGAGGCATGGAGTCAGAGATGGATGGTAGGTCCTTGGCAGGCAGCGCCAGGAGAAGCAGTGATGGAGGAAGAGACTGTGAGGTCTGTGGGTGGGGAACCCGAGTTCGAACACACATATACGGAGATGACAGAGGAGAACGTTGACGTGGACAACTTGTATCCTGAACCGACCCCGGAAGAACCACGTTTTCCTCAACCTGCACCCGGCGAGCGGGAGGGGGGAAGGGGGGGCTTCGAGGGGGGGATGGATGTCAGGGTTTCTGGGAGAGAGGAGGAGATGACAGAGGAGACGGAGAGCGAGTGGGAGGAGGGGCAGAAGGATGAGGAAGAAGATGACGGAATTCTGAGGGAATCCACGAGTCTGAGCAGCGAGTCAGAGGATTCTCAAAAGGGGGTTACCTTAATCAAGCAAAAGGGAGGAGAAGGGAGAAGCGGAGAGGAGCCCAGTGGAAGACAGACGCAGCAAGAGGCGTCTCAGCCGGAACGGAGTAAAGGGGGTGGAGTCGTCAGCCTCTCGGAGGGAGCAGGATTAGGAGAGAACAGAGAAAGGGGGTTGGAGCAAGGTGTTCAGCCGGAAAGGGTGGAGAGCAGAACAAGGGGTGGTGTAGCGGTCGAAAGAAAGGTCAGCAGCAACGTACGCGCGCCAAGTTCAAACGTAGAGGCGCGCGGAAGTGGAGAGAGCTCAGGGGAGGAGCCCGGCCCTAAAGCCAGAAGGAGGGGGGAAGAGGCGGCAGAGGATTCAGCCTCAGGCGAGTCACGGAGAGAGGGAACCCAGGGGGGCAGGAAGACCCTGCGGAAAAGAAAGGAGAGGAAGAGGTGGTCTAGAGCCAGGCTATTAAGTTGGTGTGGAAGAGGGGAGGAGTCAGAGGGGACTTCAGCGGTCTAACGTGACAGACGTACGGCCACGATGCTGAACTGTACGAGAAGCAGAAATCTTCAATAAACTTTTCCTGTAAATAAACTGCAACGGAGTGAGGTCTCTTGTGAGCTGGGACCCGTCCTGGGTGGCCGTGACAGGTAATTACTTGCTGAAGTATTTTACTCAGAACTACACTGCTGTTATTCTCTGTCGAGTGACACAAACCAATTAAGGTAGCCTATATTGCTCAGCGAAGGAGTGACCTGATTTTAATCTTTTCTTTCTTCTCCTCTCCTTTCTTCACAGAGTTATAGAAGAAGAATATGCCTGTTAAAGCCAGTATTGCTTTGAAGTAGTAATATTATGGCTAATGTCACTTAATTTCTCCCCCCCTGCCTATTTCACGAAAAAGGCAGGCTAATAAAAAAAACTAGCGCAAAATGTATTGATGATTTGAAGTCCTTTATAATGGGGTGGTTTACAAGCTTGTGTGGTAGGACTGCCCAGTCTTTAACAGCAGCCAGACACGTAGGCCAAAGAACAGACAAAGAGCCCTGCTGGATCAGAGCAAAGGTCTATCTAGTCCTCCATCTTGTTCCTGTATCAGAAGCTTTTTTGCTGGTGTTTCCCAGCAGCTGATATCCAGAGACATACTGTTTTTGATACTGGATGAGAGATACCCATAAGGATTAATAGTTACTGATAGCCTTATCCTTCATGAATTAGTCAAATCCCCCTTTAAAAGCAATCCAACTTGGTGGCCATCACTGCATCCTGTGCGTGAGAATTTCATAGGCCCAGTTTGGATGCCACTGCTAACATTTGGTTTGGCTATCATTAAAAAACTTGGAACTTGGGTGCTCCCTCCTTCCTGCTCCCGTGTGCCAGTTCCTTCCCCTGTGTCCTGATTTGTGGCAACTAATGATGTACTAATAGGACAAACTATGGTAAGCCATAATTTGTCTCCAAACCAGAATTGAGGAAATGAAAGCTTAGAAGGTACTTTGTTGCTGAAAATGCTTTGAAAATCAACTGTTGCTCAGATTTGGTACTTTCAAAGAGAAACCCAATCTGCCTTCTACACCACCTCAAAATGGAAGATAATTTTTCTTTTCACTTTGATAGTGCTAAATCAGAGTTGTCCCTAAAAAAGAAATGTCATATCTGAGCTCACTGCCCTAGCAAACTGAGCTGAAGTTTCCACTCAGCTTCTAGTATGACTCCATCACTTTCTTGGGGAGTTATAGCAAGCATATATGCCATTGGTGTATCTTTAAAATTAGGATTTTTCTTGCCTCTGAAGGCACATTGCATGGTATTTTGCTCATTCACAATGGCCTCAGTCATTCTATTTCCCCTTTATCCAGTGTGAAGGATAATTCTGGAGCTTTTCCCCATCTGCTTCTGTTTACAAATGGCACTGAATTCCATATTAGCAACATATGGTGGTGACATTTAAGTTCTGGGCGTGGTAGAACTATCCCAAGCCAGATCTCACTGAATTTAACTTGTTTTAGTGAAAGTAGGGCCCCATTTTTCTGGATACAGTTAAGTTGCGTGGATGTATATCTTTTTGGCTCATCCCCAGCAACTTCACTTTTGAGTTCTTTGACCACTTTGTTACCTTTCAGAAAGACAAATAAAACAATCTCCTACTCCTGTATCAGGGCTCCTGCATCAGCACACTGAAATCTGTTTATGGACAGTAAATGTTAGAGGAATCCTGAATCAAACAGGTTGATATTCAACTCTTTGTAGTGCTCAATATATTAACACTATGCATGGGATAATTTTTTAAAATAAAAAAATAGTTATAATATGAAAATGTAGTTTATTGTTTACTTCTTTGGGTTTTTTTAAACAGAAATGCAGCTATAATTTTATAAGATATGTTTGCATCCTTTCACTAGGCAGAAAATAAGGAAGACTAGGAAAGTACTAGGACCAAGAATGAAATGCATGACTGCAGTATGTATAATAAAAATGTCATTATTAAACTCCTCTCTATTGTATATATTCTCTCTCTCTCTCTCTCTCTCTCTCTCTGAGGAAATAAAATTCAATATAACTGTCTCAGCCACGTTATTCATCTCTGACTGTATCATCCAAGAATGTATGCAGTTGCCCTCCCAAAATTCTCTCCATCACCTTCCCTAAATAGGGGGTGTTGTGACTGGTCACATGTTCATTGAAACCAATGAATCCAGAACTGGCTTCTTTAGGAATTCTTTAGGAATGAACATACATCTGGTCTTTTAAGGTAGCAGAGACCATCCCATGATACAATGAAGCATTAACCACGCTGCAGACCCGAGCAGACAGACCTCTTCTGCAAGTTTAATAAGCCAGGAGGGACAAAGATCAAGGGAGCACAGGATCAGGCATAGAGCTGCAAGCACCTTACCCATATAATCAGGCTGCATAAACAGAAAGTGATCCCAAAACACATCACAGGCTGTGGCACTGGGCACTTTGGTTGGGACAGCAACAACTGTAGAATCAAGTTCCACCTAATATACACATACACAGCAAACCTGATGGGAAGAGTTAGAGGAGTATTGGTCCGAAAAATATTTGGAGAATGGAGACTATTTAAGGATTATATAAGATCATATTGTACCAACCACACCATATTAGCAGAACTTGAGTGATACTTGTAAACACAACAAATGGTTTGTGGAGTAGACGGGAACAATATTAAAGAATATAAAACTGTGTGAAAAAAATCACAGTATAAACAGTACAATGAAAATGATTGGAAGATTTGTTTTGTCATAAGTCTTTTTTATTTATGTATTAATTAGGAAGATTAAGCTTTTTTATGCACGTAAATCTGCTTTTTCTTCTTTCTTTTTTCTGTATTTTCTTCTTTTCTTTTTTCTTAAATGTTTTTCTTTAATTTTCTTTTTGTAGTATGAGATTGTAAATTCTGTGTATATGTGTGTAATTTAAACCAATAAAGATTATTACACACACACATTTTTAATACAGATCTGTTGACTGTAGAACTGTATTGCAAAATTCAATGTGAATTTTGAAGGATAGTTGCATTCAAGTTTGTGTCTTGGTTTGGGAAGTGTGGATTTGATAGGGTCAGATTAAAACGAGAAGAGATCTTTTCCCCTGCTCCATATCTTGCATTTCTGGGCTCCAGTGAAACTATCTTCATCTGCACTTTGGACTGCCAGCACCACAGTGCTGTGCTAAGCATTTTGTCAGATGTTTGATTGTAACTAATGCTTGGTTCGTTTCTCTCCTGTAAAGAGCAAACAGCTTCACTGTTCATTTTTCAAAGGTGAAAAATGATCCAGGTTATTTCATATAAAGTTATGGTCAACAAAGTGGTGTGTTTCTCAACTATGACAAAGGCAATTCTACCCCCCTCTAGAAAATGGTTGGCAGGTAAACACAATGGATCATTGTGAGGCCAAAAACCTGCTGGGCTAAATATATTGTTCCCTTTAAGAAAGTGGTTTTACCTTCATTTACCTTCTGAAAGCTGTCAAATTCCAATAAACTGTTGTCAGCTTTAATATAACTTATAGACATCTTCAGTATAATAGATTTTGATTGCTAGAAGTTAAGTAGAAACTGATTCCAGATGTTCAGCTGAAAACAAAAATCACATCCCCACTTCATTCTCAAAGAATAACCATTGCATAGTGCTTTGCAAATTCTTTACATTGATCCTCCAACTCTCCTACTTCGGATGGTGATAAACTATTAGCTTTCAAGGTTACCTCTCCTGCTGTGCCTCCTTTTCCTTTCCCCTTCCCCATCTCTGCCTCAGTTTCTACTTGATTGTAATCTTCTAACTAAACTATGTCAGTTAAGATAATTTATCTGGGTTTTATTCAAAGTAGAACTAAGGAGAGCATTCTATCAGCGGAAGGAATTCTCCTTGCATGACAGAACTGTCTCCCCCTTTCCTTCCTCATGCACCCCCTAAATTTGTTCTGGGTGTTGGCTCAAACTTCTGGAGAAAATTTGGGGATGGTGTGGGTCGTTCACAAGGAGAGGAGGGGGAACCCCATTGTGCTAGTATGAATCTATGTGCTAGCACAAGTGTTTAGTTGAATACCACCCTCAGAAATGCTGCCAGTTCCAAGTGCAGGGCCAGCTAGACAGGCAAAACTGTGTAGCCTCAGTGCTTCTTCGATGGGATGCTGGTGCTGGGAGGAGGACCAGAGCAAAGACCCATCCAGTCTTGCATCCTGTTCTCACAATCACAACAAACACTAAAAAGTTAGTGAGATAGAATTTTTCCTCACAGAAGCCATGCTGGTTCTGCTTCAGTCAATTTGTAGGGAGAGCCCATCTTAGGCAGGTCTGAGGTTTCTGCTATCCCCTACCAATGTTTACAGCACTGTATTTGATTTGGTGGTGGCACTGGTCAGCAGCATGCTGTCCGATATCTAGTTATGTGCCTTATGTTGTGCTGAAATTTTTGAGCTGTAGCAAATAAAAATTGACCATTTTGGAGAGCCAGTGTGGAGGAATGGGTAGAGTGTTGGACTAGGACCCCAGAGACCAGGGCTCCGATCTCCACTTGGCCATGATGAAGCTCACTAGGTGACCTTGGGCCAGTCACTGCTTCTCAGTCTAAAATGAAATGAGGAGAAGGAGAAGGACCATATACACCATCTTGAGATCCTTGGAGAAAAAAGTGGACTATGAATGCAATAAGTGAACAATAAAGACTTTACTACACTTTTGTCTACATATAGTTCTTGATCCCATGTTCTTTGGCTCATTCAGCACTGGGAGCAGAGTGTAATTCTAAACCCTAAGAGGCGAACAATTGCCTAAACCAGAAAAACATCCAGCATCCTGAGGACCTGAGGCATGCCATTCATGTGGAGAATGTTATGGATTCTCCAACGACAAACATCAAGCTTGTTTGTGGGAAGCTTTGCTGGGATTCATGTAGTGGCTTATCTTTTCTGCTGAAAAGCAGAGACAAAGAACTGCCCCAGTTAATCACCCAGGACAGTATACAGTGCTGCAGAATGCACACTCGTAGCAAAGGAGGGAAGACAGATTGTGCTATGGCACTTCCTTGCTCCACTCTCATAATCCCTGACCCATTCTTCGCTACAGAAACCATAAAATAACATAGTGCAAGGATAACCATCTTTTATTTATGATACAGACTGACGTTTGGGTGGAACTGGGATGCTTCATTTCCAGGAGAGTGTCAAGCTGGTTGAAGCAGTGAAGGTCCAATGCAGTTTTGGAGACTCTGAGAAGTTATTCCGGCTGTGTGCAAGGAAGTTCAAAGCTCAATATGTGACTTTAGCTGAAACTTAAAGTGTAGCCTGAACAGTTTGTATTGATCTGTTTTGGGAGACCCATGTGTGTGTGTCTCTGTGTGTGTTGTTTTCAAAAAAGCCTGGGGCTGCAATCCTATATAAACTTGCTTGGAAGGAAATCCAGTGGATTTCAGTGGGGCTTACTTCTGAGTAGACATGCATAGGACTGTGCTGTGAATTTTCTAGACAGTGACCCTCTAAACACAGGGGAGATGTTTTACATACAAATTGAACAAGACAGAGGCAGAGGCAGAAAGACCTAATTTATGGGATTCCATTAATATAAATCCACAGCACAATAATTAACACTGACAGATAATTATACTTGTTTAGATAAGACAGACCATTTTATTAGGTAGATTTGTGTTGCTCCAGGAGCTCTGTGTCATTCCTGCTTCCTTGGTCACTCAAAAATCACATGAAACCAATTAACCCCTGATACTCTGCCTAGTTTATTTATTTCCTTACATTTTTCTTCCACTTTTCATCCTTCATAGACCTCAAGGTGGGTCTTCCCTCCCTCTCCTGTCCCATCCTATTCCATCCCATGCTTAGGAAGTGGATTCAGGACAGATCAAAGAAAGTACTTCTTCACACAGTGTGCAGTTAAACTATGAAACTTACTCCCACAGGAGGCAGTGATAGTCACTGAACCTAGATGGCTTTAAAAAAAGGATTGGACAAATGCATGGAGGTGAGAGCTATTGGAGACCATTAGCCATGATGGCTATGCATTGTAGGAGTGCAAATATCCAGAGTGTGGGGTCAGGTGGGATTACTATGAGGAATTATAAAATATGCATCAAGCCATTGTGTCCACGATGAATGCATTGTGTTGACTGGGTTTGATACATTGACAATAATTTCTGATCAAATCCCACAACCCTCTGCATCTCTGGCCATTTCCTCTACTGTCTATCTCTCTTGCTTCACAAGTCACATACACAGCCCAGTTGCTTAGCCAGGCATGCATCCTGGGCTATAAAGATAGTGGGCAAGTTTCGTTGATGTAGCTTTTCTGATATGTCAATCCCAGGATGTTAATCTTAGGGCCAGGAAACAGATCTCACATGAAGGTGATAATGATCGCTGTCCTCCTGGCCATCCTTCTTATCATGTATATTGCTTGTTTATCACCTCAGGGGTTGCCAAATGCTCTCCTTTGTAGTTCTGTTCTTTGTTTACCCCATGCTTAATTAGTTTTGGTAGTTTAACTTTCTCCCCATGTGGGTTTGTTGAAATGCTCAGAAGAAATCTGATTGGTTCTTTCGAACACTCTGTAAAAAGTTCTTTTGTGAATAAAACGACCTGGGCCAGGGGCTGGAGAGAGATGGAGAGAGACAGAGATTATTATACGCACCCTTCCCAGAGTCTTGCTGGTTCAAGTCTCTGTGTGTATTCTTATTAATCAGAGTTCAAGCCTTCCTTTACTTTGTGAATGCCTTAATGCATTAGTTAAAATCAGTTGGAGGCAGCAATGCTCCTGAATACTACTACCTAAAAAACGTAGGAGGGGTGAGTGCTGCTGTGCTCATGTTTTGCTTGCTGGATTACTACAGACATCTGTTTGACTCCTGTGAGAACAGGATGCTGGACGAGATGGGCCATTGGCCTAATCCAGAAGGTTAGTCTTAAGGCCATGATCAGGAGGGGGAAATGTTTGTGGGCTGTGTGTGTAAGGAATGAAAAAGAGAGAGTTGGGAAGGATCAAGGAGGTGTTGCTGCTTTTCCACAAGAAGGCTGGCCTGGCCAGGATGTGTGTGTGTGTGTGTGTGTGCGTGCGCAGGTACACTCCTACAAACTACATAACCCCCTCTTTGGCTCCTCAACCTTTCTGGCAGCCCCATTGCCCTTCTTTTGTAGCCTTTAAAGCATGTGCTCTATAGTGTCTAGGCAACAAAACAAGCACATGGACCCTTTCCTCCTCCCATCCAAGGAAGGAGGTGCTGACTTGTTTGTGGCTGCCTCTGAGAATGCAGAGAATGTTGCCATTCTCCTTTCTGGAACTCTCTGTGGGGCTGCCCCAGGCAATTTGACACAAAGTTCCACTGCAGGCAGAAAGGCTTCCCACAGGCCACATTAGCTCTCTCACTGACTCACACACATGCCTGTCTAAGCTCTTCCCTTTCTGCTGGCTGTGCATGTGCACAAGTACTAGCGTGATGACAACCTTACATTTTTATGTATATAGGAAGAAGCAAAGGTGCTATCCACAAGAAATATAGTTTCAACCGTGATTAGAGAATATACAGTTCTTTTTCAGGAGCAATGGAGTTAAAAACCCAAGCTAAATACACATGCACACAATACTTGTGCTTCTGTTTTGAAAGTGTATTTGACCTATTCTTGATTTTAACAATAAAAATGGGTTTTGTGTAGATTGATAAAGCATGTGTTTGTGTGTGCTTTAATGGTCAGTTTTTCTGTGGTGTGGTGATGTGAAAGGAAAGCTGTCATTCGTAGAATGATATTATATGTTTACTTGCAAAAGTTCCTTTTTTTACAGAGTTAAAAAAAGATGGTAAGCTTTGTTGCTGCTGTCATTTTCTTGTCTCACAAAGGAATGACATAATATGCTTGTGCAACAGTTGGACAACAGCTTTGATTCCAGTTGCTATGACGATCATGGGGAAACTATTGAAGCACAGTAAAGACAGAAAGTCAATTAGCCAAAATGTTATCAAAAGGAAAAAGAAACAACCACCATTGCCACATGCTATCAAGACAGGGTTTAAAAATAATAATAATCTGGTCAGTATGGGGGTGTTTATACAGAATGGGAAATCCATCTAACAAGTGCAATTTAAGACAAAATATATAGAGTGAGTGAGTGAGCGTGCGAGAGAGCCAGGTACTAATAGAGACCCAATATAAACTAAAATACAGTCAGGTACATTGTTTTAAGATGGCAAATGAACTCACACTACTGCGATATCATTGCTTGGTTTGATATTTATGCTCCAGATGATGTATCACACAGACAGCATGAAATTCAAGCAAGTTGCCAGACAAAGGAGGAATATTTCATCCAATCAAATAGGATCAATCTCCATGAAATTTTATTCACCATCTCACTATGACCTACTTCTCTTTCACAAACAACAGATGAGATAGTAAAGCCAGCTTCTCCACTGTAGCCTTTCAGAGTGCAGGCAGGGATTCCCATGTGTCCTTCGTACAAAAAATTCCCAACACACGGAGCAATAGAATATTAGAAGCAAGAAGGTTTGCCAGCCTGGCAGGGTTTGCCCCGCCGACTGGATGTCTTGGCTGGTTGCCAGATGATGGAAGGACCCTACAGGTAGAATGTTAGTGTATCCTCCCTACCAATGGTTATCTTTCCATGTGTGTGCATTGACCATTCAGGCACACTGGGTGGCAATGGTAGATGTTTCTGCATGGTGCTATGCATACAGGTGTGCAAGTTTGGAGATTCTTTGCTAAAACGCGTACTGGTCACCAGCCACCAGCCACAAAACTGAACATGCTCAAAGTGGCTTACAACAAAGAGAGTAGAAATACACCTCTAAAGCAACCATTGCAAGAGCAATTCCGTAACAGCAGGAATAATAAAACAACAGAACAACAAACCAATGCTACAAAAATAACAACATTATATTTGCAACATTACAACTTCCAACTTCCAGTAGTGGCAAAAAAACAATCTTTCATTATTTTTTTACAATAGTTTTTATTAAATTTCTTACAAATATAGCACATACAACAACAACAACAACAACAACAGAATAACAAATATAAACAAAAAAGATGATAAAAACATAACATCAAACACATTAAAAAACACAATTAGTTAGTTATTTAAACTTCTAACCTCTATATGGAGCTAGCTGACCTTACTGGGAGGATTCGCGACCAGAAAGAAGAGGAACACCAAGAAGAGTGGAAGAAATTTAAAGACTATTTGAATAAATATTGTGATATTAAAAATTAGAAGTTACTTGAAAGTACCAAATAGGCCTAGGATCAAATTAGGGGTTAGTTAAGTAAATGAGATTTAGAACTTTAAGAAAAGTTAAGAAATTTGATTTTAATTGGAATATTGTGTTTTAATAATGATATTGGAAAACTGCTACATTTAAATACAAGGAAATTCATATGGGAGGGCTCGCAGGAAGTAAAAAAACATGTTTATGGGGTAAAAACAATCTTTCAAACTCTGGTTCAACATACAGAAGGGCGTGGGGGAAGGAGATGCTGTATCTCCTCCTGCTTTCTCCTGGACCAAGAGCAGGAGGATTTGATCTTGCTCATAGTCTACAGGGAAGCCCCTCATGAATGAGCAGCAATCTGCACCCTGTGGGATCAAATCTTTTGCTTACCAGCTGGCAAGCAAAATGTTTGATCCTGTATGGTGCTGGTTCAGGGAGTGGAGCATCAGAAGAAGAGACTGGACAGGAAGGTGAGGCTTGGGAGTAAAACTTGCACCCTACATCCCACACTCCACATTCCAACTCCTACCTTCTCCCAGGAAGATGTTGCTGGTAAAGTAGGTCCCTCCTACTCTTTTTGTGTTTTTTTCCCCTTTCCACCCATTGCCTGCCTCTCTTCCTTGCCTGATGCCCCGCTTCCTGACAGCTTCAGGTTGCTCTGAACCAACCAAATCCATGGCAATCTGGGGTTGCCTCAATCCAAGTGACACCCAGATCCCCATGAACTGGCCTGATTGGGTTTGGGTTTAAGGCCTTGGCCAAATCCAGTGCACAGCTTTTACATTCACCTGCACCCTTGGGCCACATACTCTTCTTGGCCCCTCATTACTGCAAATAACATACCAAAATGCATTCTAATTGGGGAAATTGCTTTGCAAAGATGTGGTCTGGGGGCAAAATTTCATGAGAAATTTGCTGATGAAGTTTCATGTTGACTTTAAGAAATTGCTAACTGATGTGGAGGTATGGAGTACTGAATTTAAGATTATAAATAGGAGAAACTGCAGGGAAATTGGGATTGACATGTTCCTATTTCCTAGGAGTAACTAATTCAGGGACCTACCTGTAGCCACAGAAGTTAAGAAAAAGAATCCATATGCATGAGGAGCTGCTGAGGAATGGAAGCTTGTGATTCAAATGTTATATAGTAGAAACCATCATATTTTGCATTGGAAGCAACACAGACTTTGTGATATTACTGTACATTCCATATTTTTTTCCTTGGTAACTCTCCTTTTTCCAGCAAGTGACAAAGAAGCTGATCAAAGAATTGGTGGCTGTGCTGTGAACTTGTTGTGCTACAATATTTAGAGGGATGTGAAATCCCTACTTTGTTCAGTTCAGCCAATTTCAAAGTGGCTTCCTTTAATCTTCATTTACAGGAATCTCACTCAAGTCCCTGCTAATATTTATGGCAAACTGCCCACTGCACTGATGGCATGCTGTGTTGTGGGAGAGAAGTAATATGGACTTGGCATGCTTGATTTCCAGAGCCGCAATGGAAGCTGAACAAATTTAGACGCAATGGAGGCAGGTATGAGCTGAACACTTCCAATGTTGTTGTTGTTTTAGGAGAGATAATGTTATTCACTTCAGAATTTGTTTGTTTCCAGAACAGGCTGCTATATAGCACTCTTATTATTTTTCTTAAATCCAGTAATTCTTTTAAATAATTTTGATCCATGCATCTAAATTTATTGCTCATGATGGGTAAAAATCAACTAAAGGGTGTTGCCTAACATTCCTTTTTTATTTATATTGATTTTAATGCAAAATAAACAATATTCTGCAAAAGCAAAAGCAAAACAATAAGGGATCATAGGTGATGAAGGATGGCACAAATGATATATCACACACTGTGGCAAAAGATAAGTTAAGATAAGATCTCATGGGAGGCTGATGTAAGTTTTGTTGTAAGTGATGTTCATTTGTCCACAAAGTAAAACTCCACCTGTGTGTAGCTGTGCCTCACAATGTTCAAAGATGGAGTGTCACCTTTTCCAGAATAGCAATATTCCTAACATTCTTGTACCAAAGCATAAGGTCCAAGTACCATAATGCTTTACCTTTCTGGATGATGGACAAGTGCGCAGCAGCCAATAAGATGATTACTAGTTCTTTTAAAATAACATCCATCTTTTTATGTAGCAAAATAAGTTGGAGAGCAAGAAAGGGGAGTAATTGAATTGTCTCCTTAGCAATTGCAGCAATTTCTTTGAAAACCAAGAATCAAAATATGTGAACTTGCAGCACGTCTACCAGAGGTGAATGTATGTTTCCCCTAGCACCATAGCCTCATCAACAGGTAGGAGGTGTCTTATATGTCAAATGTACTGGGGTCTTATACAGTTTAAGTGTACTTTCCCTGGAGTGGGCTGAGATTGATTTTATTGGCCAATCACATTATATGAAAAACACCATTGCCTATATTCTGCCTTATAGCTGCCTCCCAAACAAGCTCTAAATCCAACACAGAGCCCACGGTGTAGATTAATAGTTTCTTGTATAAAGCTGCAACCAAACCAAGTATTTGTATGAGCATAAAAACATAAGAAGAGCCTGCTGATTCAGGCCTTAGGGTCATATAGCCCAGCATCCTTTTCCTCCAGTGGCCGTGCAGATGCCTCTTGGAAGCTCACAAGCAGGATTCAAGCGCAACCCTTCTGCAGTTTCCAGCAACTGGTATTCAAAATCATTGCTGCCTCCATCATGGCTAGTAGCCACCAACAGCCCTCTCCTCCATGAATTGTCCAATCCCCTTTTAAAGCCATCTAGATTCGGTGGCCATCACTGCTTCCTGCGAGAGTGAGTCCCATATGTGCTGTGTGAAGAAATACTTTTCTTCTGTGCTGCTTTCTGGCCCTCAAATGGTCCCCAAATTGGTTCACACAAAAAAGTGCAACAGTAACCAATTATATACAATAAGACTGAGGACAGAGAACAATGAGACTTTTACAGTTTAAAAGGTAAACATTTTACAGATTAGGTAATGGTAAAGGGACCCCTGACCATTAGGTCCAGTCGCGGACAACTCTGGGGTTGCAGCACTCATCTCACTTTACTGGCCGAGGGAGCCGGTGTACAGCTTCCGGGTCATGTGGCCAGCATGACTAAGCTGCTTCTGGCGAACTAGAGCAGCGCATGGAAACACCGTTTACCTTCCTGCCAGAGTGGTACCTATTTATCTACTTGCACTTTGACGTGCTTTCGAACTGCTAGGTTGGCAGGAGCAGGGACCGAGCAACGGGAGCTCACCTCGTTGCGGGGATTCGAACCGCCAACCTTCTGATTGGCAAGCGCTAGGCTCTGTGGTTTAACCCACAGCGCCACCTGCATCCCGGCATTTTACAGATTAGCTTTCAAAAAAGCTTAACAGAACACCTGAAGCAATTTCAAGAAGACAACTGAAATTGAAATCTAAGATGTGAGAAATCACACTTTACCTATAAGCACTGCCAATCCTAACCCTCCAACGAAATAACTGTAGTGATTTTGCTCTTTCAATGTGCCCTCCTTCCTGCTGGTGCTCCTCTTCCTCTTTGCCGCCTGGCTTGCTTGGGAGAGAGCAGTTAGGTGAGCAAGTCAAAGAACAGTCATCCCCTTCTCCTTGATCTCGATCTATGGGAATGCCCACTATAGCTGATGTCCAAGGTAAGTCAGTAGACTCTGGGTTCCAGGCAGATAGGAAGGCAAGGCAGAATCAGCACCTTGGAGAGGGACCAAGGTGTGGGTTTCAGTACCATGGTTAGCAATCCTACAGCTGAGGAAGAATGGTCAAGTTATCTCAGCAGTGTCATGGGGCAGTTGACAGGCCTTTATAGACTGGGATTGGTATTTCTTGACTAGAATACCTGCATGCTGCATCTGGCCAGTTAAAGGGCAGTTGCTTTTTTCTGAAGCCATTGGCGGCTTCTTGATCATGAAGTTTCAAGCAGTGGTTTCCTCAGGGCTCTTCAGATCCTCCAAGGAATCTGGGGACCATTCACTGGAGTCTTGTGGCAGAGACATCTTCCCTGGGTTCAAGGGAGGAGATGCAGGCTCTGGTGTCCATTGCTCCACATGGGATAGACCAAGAAATGGATCCCTCTCCTCCTTGGGGCTGCCAAGAATTATTGGTTGGAAGTCATAACACTATTATTCACTACCACCCCCTTCTGGACCAGAAGAAGGACCTGCTGAGCAAAATGAAGTAACAGCAAGCAGTTGTCTTGGTGATGAACCCCCTGTATTGTGGACATTAGTAAGCACATAATCACGTCAACTCCTCATCCTTGTCCTGTCCTTAAGTAGATATAATGAAGAGAGATGAGGAAATCTCACATAATCATGAAGTGCTTTCCCCCCTTTAAAAATGTTTAGGGATACTCTCATTTTCCTACTCACATTGAAATAGTGCCCCTCAATGAGGCCAAACTTATATTTGCAAAATGTTTAGGGGTATGTGTACCCCTGCGTCCCCCCAGGAAAAAAGCACTGATGAGGTGTATTTCAAGGAGAAACCACAGGGCAGCAAACAATCTTGCAAACAAACCAGAATGTGTTTCACACCAACACTGAAAATCAACCCAAGGCGATGCCCCCAAAACCTGGCAGATGTGGTGCTGTTGGGAGGGGATGTAAGGGGTATGAAACTTTCCTGGCAGCTGCCTACATATCCCATGGGAGACTGAACTTACAATTTAATGAGCATTGAAATTAAAAGGATATTGAAAAGTAATTGGTTTCTAATGAGCCTCATATGCAAAACAAAATAAGAATTGGTTTACATTATTAATAACATTTCTGCCAATTTATACAGCCTCAACATTCATAAGCAAAAAGAAGAATGCAGTCATGTTGCTGATGTGCAAAATTCTGTCGGAATCTTACTTTTTGTGGGAAACCCTCAGCGCCGCAGAAGTAATGTGTGTGCCTGGTGGATCCCTGATTCCTGAGGGCTTCATATCCCTTCTATTCACTGGGGTCCTGTACATGCTCTGAGTTTTCTTCCCCACCTCCAGGTTTGGCTCAACCCTACGTCTTGAAACCCAGACCCTTCCCCATTATTGCCTATTGAGAATGTGTTCACACCCTGGAGTTATCTTTCTGCAGTTCGTCCTTGTCGCCTCTGTACCTCTGCCCTTCCACCATCCCTTGCATCATTCTGCTCACAGCCTTCATCCAGCCCAGTGGCGTAGCATGAGGGGTGCAGGGGGGGGGGCCCGGCCGCACCGGGTGCAACATCTGGGGGTTAGGGTTAGGGGGCGCAAATCCACGGGTTAGGGGGCGCAAATTACTTGCCTTGCCCCGAATGCTGACAACCCACGCTACGCCACTGATCCAGCCTCCTTACATGGAAGTGTTCTGAGCCATTCTGCTTCCCAGCAACCAAGGGCTGCCTCTCACACAGCTGCTGTGTGTTCAGGGAGGTGTCACCAGATGTGTGGGTGCCATGCTCTGTGTTCAACCTGGCTGACAGAGGGATACCATGGAGGTCAGCTAAATCTTTCTTCTCCATCTCTCTACAGTCCCATTTTCATAACCATGTGTTCTGTGCCTGGTGTATCCTTTAGGAATACTTTAAAAGAGGGTATATTTCAAAGAAGCACAAGCATTCATTGCAAGATTCTTTGCTTTTAAAATAAATGTTAAAGGTCATTGCTGAGATTGAGTTCATTAGAGTGGGAGGAGATGCCTAGTTGCTCTGTCTTTACATTCTCCCTGTTTAATACACAAGACTCTGTGTGGCTGAGTAATGTAATGTTTTATGTGGAGGCTAATTGTGGAAAATTAATAGGATTTGCTGTGGCGATTTGTAGGACCACACTTTGATGACAAAAACGATAACGTCACCTCATCAGCCACAAATGTGTGTGTGTGTGCCCTATTGTATCCTATCATCTATTGTGAAAAGACACAAAAGAGAGTGTGTGGCTCTAAATCAAGCAGAAGAAAGTAGTTATTTTCTGGGGAGGCTAAAAGCAATACGCTGCAGGAGAGCTACAGCTCTGCACTTTGAGGCCTTCCAAGGTCACCTGCCTTTGCCCAAGTTTGCATTAATGCGGACAGCTCTGCCTTGGCATATGACGTCTACATTGCTGAAAATGTGGGTAGAGGCACAGAGGTTTTCTTCCATGTGAGCATGAGAAGAGCAAAACTATGTGCAGCTACTGGACTTGAAGATTAGGCGGTTAAGTGAGCAGACAGGAAGATAAATGAAAAGGAACACAGGACATTCTCAGGCAATTGCTCCTTTGCAGGAGGATAACACTTGCACCTCTTAGCCTGGATCTCACTAGCAGCACTCTGTTCCTGCCCTTATGTAACAGACGATACCCTTAGTCCTCAAGGACAGCTTTGCCACGTACTGGGATGAGTGTGAGAGAAGACATGGACTCCAGCAATGGGGAACAACAGTGCACAGCCTCCAAAGTTTACATTGTGTGCTTGTGTCTGGCGACAATCCCAAGGAACTCAAGAGAGAGAGGAAAAACATAAAAAGTGAGAAATTTACAGGACAATCCTAGCTTGTGCTGCAATCCAGCAGTGAGAATCCTCTGGCCTGTGGGCTTAATTTTATTTTGTGCTGTTACCCTGTATTTTTATCTTGTGAACTGCCCTGAGATATTCAGACAAAAAGTGGAATAATAATAATAATAATAATAATAATAATAATAATAATAATAATAATAATTATTATTATTCAGCCCACAGGGCCTCCAGATTTTACCTATGAGGCTGTTTCAGTTAAGCCACACCCACCTGATCTTCAGGTAAAGAAACAGCAGTTGGCTGCTGGTGCTTCCAAAGCCCTTTGCGAGGAAAGAAGCAAGAACCTATGATCAGCTGAACACTGTTACTTACAAAACCCTACACTTTGCAAGTGCCACTGCTCAGCTTATTGTGGGTGCTTGCAAAGCCCGATTCCTTCGTCCTCTCAGTTTGACCTCTACCTTTGTTGTAAGTTTTGTCTTGCATTTAAACTTGTCTTTAGTTGTTGCTATTTTAGTACTGTTTTCAAAATTAGTTTTAGCAGTTTTATGGTATGCTTGTATACATAGATGTGGTATGCTCGTAAATTGCCTTGAGACTTGTGGAAAAGGTGATTCACCAAAAACAATAATGATAAATAGTCGGTATGGACTGGATTCAACTAACATGGTACACTAGTGGAAGCTAGTGCAAGGATTCCTTCTAGCACAACAGGACTTACCCCCTTGGTGTATCTCCGTGCCTCCCCCAAATATGCTCTGGAGGGTTGGAAGATCCCCCAGTATCCTGTACAGAGTCAGCAGAGGGGAGATCATTCTGTCTGGCAGAATGAAAGGATCTTGGGCTGATGAAAGGATCATAACAGCACAATGCTTAATTACACCTTGTGTTACCCAACACACAACAAACTCACATGCTTGCTTCAAGAGGCTTGAATCCATGACCCTGAAATGAAAAGTCTCATTCTCTACTGACTAAGGAGGCCAAATTCAATAAAATATGGGGTAGGGGGCAGGTAAGCTCTGCCTCAATCGATCACATGACATGACGCACACACCCACACCCTGTTTGAATAGCAGTGCCCACCAACTTTGGGGGGCAGCTCCCTCAAATATTTTATGGGGGTGGTTTGGCTGCTTTGCTACTGACAATGGACAATAATAGCTTCTGCAGTGATTGAACTGAATTGAACTTCTGACACAATCCAGCTGTGTCTGCTCATGTGTCCTTTGAGGAGATGTTCTCTTGAATTCCCAGTTTGCTGTTAAAGCACTAAACTTAGAAACAGGCAAAGTGCCAGAAGTATACCCTGAGAGGTTAATGAGCTTACAGTAGACCACATTAGGTGTAGCTACAATATCAGTTAGAAAAATTAAGTGGATTTTATTAATCAAAGATAGAAAGACTACAGGAGAGCTTTCTATATTGACCCAGGAAAGTTTGCTACCCAAACATTTCCAGCCGTGATCTTTGTTTGGCCTTTTTCAAGCTATGTTCTGCAGCAGTGAGTCATACTCATTTTCTGCTAGAGGACAAGAAGAAAGCAAGATGGTAATTAGGAAAATCACCCTTTGTTTGAGTGCAGCAGTAGAGTTAGAAGCCAATTAAAAAGGCGTCATGGTGCTTTATGTAGGCAGATAGTGAGATTTGGTATTACTTTGTAGAGTGGATGGCAAATCTTTTCTCTCTTACCAGGTCAGTCATTTTGGAAGACCAAATGTTTTTCTTCTAAAAAGAGTATCTATATATATTTTCTAGAAGAGTCTGCTTCTTGCAGCAAAGAACTCAGTCTTAATGACACCTTAAATACTGTTATGGGATTTGGACTAGTCTCAATGATCTCCTGGAGATCACTTCCAAGTCCACCTTGGTCATTCTTGGTTCTAAGACCCAGGATTAATGGCTGAAACCTGCCAGACCCAGGCACGTCATTTGGCCAAGTGCATCCATCAATAGGCACATTAGTAGGCTGATGGACATTAGTGGCCAGCAAATATCTGAATGGCAGGAAGGTATTAATGTAAAAGCAAGCCACCTTTAATTTGAGGAGAGAATGGAGCAGAGAGCAAAGACAGAGAGCTGGTAGATTTGGGAGGTGTGGAAGCTGTGAACTACCATCTCAACCATTTGTAAAGGAATGCAGGTAATCCAATGTGCCAGTAAGTCTCCAGTGACCTCATTTGAAAAGAAACACAAACTGGGTAAACAGTGGAACCCCTGATACTTCTCACTGCCAAACTGGGGTGAGTGTAACAATGCTAGCAAATTAACTGTGGCCTAAATGTCCATTAAATGCCTGACATAGTCACCTAAGTGGGTAGCAGGGCTGGGCGATATCAGTTTTTCAACATGGTGGTGTATCACCAGCCAAACATCTCAGTATACCTGAAGGAGCATCTCCACCCCCATCATTCTGCCCGGACACTGAGGTCCAGTACCGAGGGCCTTCTAGCAGTTCCCTCACTGTGAGAAGCAAAGCTACCGGGAACCAGGCAGAGGGCCTTCTCGTTAGTGGCGCCTGCCCTGTGGAACGCCCTCCCATCAGATGTCAAAGAGATAAACATCTACCTGATATTTAGAAGACATCAGGGAAGCTTTTAATGTGTGACATTTTGATGTATTTTTAATCTTTGTTGGAAGCTGCCCAGAGTTGCTGGGGAAACCCAGCCAGATGGGCGGGGTACAAAAGTAAATTATTATTATTATTATTATTAGGCGATATACCACGATGCTGAAAAAACAAGCTGCATTTGCCTCTGTCCACGAGACACCGGGAGAAACTGCCCCAGCTCTTACCTCAGGAGCTGAGGCAGTTCTACCCAGGCGCTCATGGGTTGGGACAATGCAGGTTGTTTGCGCAGCTCAGCTGGGGAAGGTTCCCCTTCCCAGTGGTGAAGCTTCATCTCCGGCACCGGGGGGGCGGAGAGCAGGTGGGGACAGGGCTGGCACGCATCCTGGGGGTGTGGCGTGCCACCCACAGGGGCATGATGCGAGTCCTGGGGGCATGGCGTCCAGCGCTGGCGGGGGGGCAGCCGTGATGACACCCCACCAGGATCGCGCTGCCGGGGGCAGAGCCTTCGCCCCACACTCTTCTTCCTCCACCAGTGCCCCTTCCTCAACTAAGTGACTAGTAACCAAACAAATCCCTGTGTTGCAAAGAGAACGCCAGCAATGTCTAGGGAACATGATGACCATGTACATACGCAACAGACCATCTTTATAGAATTCCTTCAAACCATAACAAGTACAAAATGAAATCTTTAGTCTCTGAAAATCTTTAAATGAAGTGAGGTACCAGACTGTGTACAATGAAAGACAAGCCATGGAGCTTTGTGTATTCAGCAAATATGATGTCCAACACTGAACAGTGATTCTGGATATTGACTACTGTTTCGTAGAACTCTTCGTCAGCGTACTGGGAGGATATAGAATTGCTTCATAAACAACAGTGATTGTGGATATTGGCTACTGTTTCGTAGAATTCTTCGCCAGCTTGGTGGGAGGATATAGAATTGCTTCATAAACATGGTCATCGTATTGCCTAGACATTGGTGACCTTCCTCAACTGAGACAGCCTTGGTGCTGTTCCCACTCACCATTAAGTGAGTGGAGCAGCAGGGCTCCTTTAACTTCTTGCTGTGAGGAACGGCAACTGTACTCCCCTCAGATGAGCACTTTCTCAGAGCCCCTACCCCACCACCGGCTTGTGGGAGCCAGTGCCAGGCTGGGGGCTCCTCTATCTGCTCGACTGAGGTAAGGGCAGCTGCACACTCCTCAGTTGAGCAGTTTAAAGATGCATAGGGAGGAACAAGCTGTATCAGTGGCTCACAGATATAGCTTGTTTCTCCCTATGCCTTGTATGATGGCAGAGTGGGATGGTGGTTTCACTCGGCAATATATTGTTGTTGGTTTTTTGTTACTGGAGTCCCATGCAATTACAAAGGTGTTAGGAAGATGAAGCTGGAAATATCATTAGGTAAAAGCTATCAATTATATTACCTGTACTTCATTTTCTAAAGTCATTTCCAGTTGCTATCTGTGCTGCACACTTTGAAGATTCTGCAGTCACTTTGGGTTTTCACTGTTACATTTATCTGTTCATGCTTGGAAGTCTGAAGAATCACAATGCAGTGGTTCAATTTCTGTATTGTATTTCCTTTGATCCTGTAGTTTGATTTTAATTCCAGCAGTAGTTAAAAAGCAGAAACTATCATACTCCAAATATAAAGCTAAGGGGGGAATTTGAACAGTACAGTAACTTCCATTTTAAAAAACAGGGTTTTTTCTGTTATTTGAGTTTTGCCCTGATGCATCTTACTGTCAATGATCATAGGCTGCTATTCTTTAAGATGATAATGGATTTAGTCAATAAGTAAAATACAACATGCTAGAAAACAGATAATAAGACACTGAGAAAAAGCATTCTTTCAAGCTATTACAAGAAGCAGCAATGTTGTCAAAGCATTTAAGAGCCCTGCAGTAGAGGTAAATTATTTTGAAATATCGCTTGTATCTCTGTGCCAAGTCCATTTGCAAAGTGTGGCTGATGGAAGGATGAAGATCATTTAGATTTCTGCTCCATGGCCCATGGAAATTCTTCAGTGTTTCTTGAATATAAAGCCTTTCCTATACACACACATTCCACACATTAATGTCCTAGTAGCATATTTACTCAAGATTTGTAATGCTAGCAGAGGTATAGGAAACCATTAATCAAAGGTGTCTTTCACGCTTAAAGGAAGGCAGATCTGTCTGAAGCTTTAATCTGTTCAAGTTTCACCTACACTTCACATTTTTCCCTCCAAACTTTCTGAAGGAGAAAAAAGTTTACTTTGTCTTTAAGGACCAGTATAAGAGACTAAGCCAGCTAACAAAAAGGAATTTTAAAACTTTTATAGCAAAATGTTTCAGCTTCCACCACCATCAGTTGCTCTGATTAAAAAATTGCTGCTTCCAAGGTGGCCATTACAGAGCTTTAAGGATGCTCAGAAGGCCTTCATTTGCTGAAGCTAAGCAATCCTGGTACTCTTATCTAGCTTGAGGCCATGCAGTGTTTGCTATGGGCAAAAGATTCTTGCATTCCAGGGGGTTGGACTAGATGACACTTGTGGTCTCTTCCAGCTCTACAATTTTATGATTCTATCTATGCCAATAGGGACGCAGGTGGCGCTGTGGGTTAAAGCCTCAGCGCCTAGGACTTGCCGATTGAAAGGTCGCGGTTCGAATCCCTGCGGCGGGGTGCGCTCCCGCTGCTCGGTCCCAGCGCCTGCCAACCTAGCAGTTCGAAAGCACCTCCGGGTGCAAGTAGATAAATAGGGACCGCTTACCAGCGGGAAGGTAAACGGCATTTCCGTGTGCGGCTCTGGCTCGCCAGATGCAGCTTTGTCACGCTGGCCACGTGACCCGGAAGTGTCTCCGGACAGCGCTGGCCCCTGGCCTCTTAAGTGAGATGGGCGCACAACCCCAGAGTCTGTCAAGACTGGCCCGTACGGGCAGGGGTACCTTTACCTTTTACCTATGCCAATAGATCCAACAACGTTTGCAAAAAGGGAGAATTCTGGATGCACATGCTGGACACATTAACACCATATGGCCTCATCCTTGAGGATAGTACCAGCACTCAACAGTTCTTGATAAGTTCCTGCGTTTCCTGATTTTCCTACCCAAAGGCAAATAAATTTAAACCTACATTTGGGCAGAGGAATGAAAAGTTGAAGGAGGTGGCAGCTACAGGTCCTCCTAGCCCCCCACCCACTGAGTTTCTTTTCCCCACTGAGGACTACAAGCCCAAGTTTGGCAAGAAAGTGATACTGCATGCACCATTTCTCTTAGAGGCAATAGCATCTGCGCCATCACTTCCCTACCATATATGTTGTTACTTGTCTCATTCCAAGTCCTGGGCACCAAAAGGATGTTCAGAAGGAGGGCTGGGAGTTTCTGTAGCTTCTTCCTTCTCTGCCTTTTCCTTCAATTGTTTTTCTTTGCATCTCTCCCAAGCATTCTCACCCCACAAGAACTCTTGAAGTGCATATCTGAGAAGTCCCTCTTTATTTATCAAAATATTTCCAATGCTCATTTTCTCCTCGATACAAAATCCTCTTCACTTTACAGGAGCTCCTCTTTCCACCTGAATTGTTTGCCCAGGCTTCCATCTTGTGTGCTCCCGAGGGGCATGTGAACATGCCGCGATTTTCTGGGTCAGCACTCTGTCTTCTGTCACTAAAGCCTAAATCCACTCCAGAAGCGACTCACTCATCCGTTAGCTGGCTTTTATTGTTCAACATTTTGTTGGTATTATCCAAAAAGCCCCTCAAAGAACACTACACACTTTCGCCCCTATGATCTGCTCAACAAATGCCTTGCCTGTGTGGTAGCAGAAGAAGCTGTTTTCAGGTCATGTACGAAATGTTGCATTGGAGGAGCGACATGCTTTATTCATGGTTTATCAGCTTCGAGGAGGCTGTGTGGGCCATTTGAGACGCATCTTTCTTGCTGTGGTAGGAGACATGGGGTCAGGGAATCTGTTTTGTGAATGTGGGGAAGATGTGGGACAGTTAAACTATGGAGTTCTCTCTCCTAAGAGGTGCAGTGATGGTCAATAAAGGTAAAGGGACCCCTGACCATTAGGTCCAGTCATGACCGACTCTGGGGTTGTGGTGCTCATTTCGCTTTACTGGCCGAGGGAGCTGACGTACAGCTTCCGGGTCATGTGGCCAGCATGACTAAGCCACTTCTGGTGAACCAGAGCAGCACACAGAAACGCCGTTTACCTTCCCGCTGGAGCGGTACCTATTTATCTACTTGCACTTTGACATGCTTTCGAATTGCTAGGTTGGCAGGAGCAGGGACCGAACAATGGGAGCTCACCCCGTCGCGGGGATTTGAACCACCGACCTTCTGATCGGCAAGTCCTAGGCTCTGTGATTTAGACCACAGCACCACCTGCGTCCCTTTAGTGATGGTCAATAACTTGGCTTTAAAAGAGGTCTGGGCAAATTCATGGAGAATAAGACTATCAACAGTGGCAGATTTGGGGGGGTCTCAGATTTCAGTGGCACCTTGTGCAACACCAGAATTTAGCAGTCTATTGTAAATCATAGATGTGGAGTTCCTAGCAGTGCTCCCGAGGCTCTGTACCCAATGCGACTGAACCTATCATGCTTCCCTAAATCCACCTCTGCTATCAATGGCTGCTAGTCATGATGGCTATGTCCCACTTCCACTGTCAGGGACACTAAGCCTCTGAATACCATGTGCTGGAAATTGCAAGTGGGGTTAGCACTGTTGCACTCTGGTCCTGCTTCGTGAGCTTTCTTTTGGCATCTGGCTGGCCACTGTGGGTTAGGTGGGGCCTTTGACCTGATCCAATGGGCCTCTGTCAAAGGGGCCATTGACCAAAACTTGCATGCAAGGAAATCAGGACCCTGTTGTGACTTGGCTGGAGTTTTCTCTGCAGATTCCGGGAAGCAAGCCACTTTAAAGCTGAAGAGCATCTTTGTTTCTTCATCTAATATATTTATACACTGCCCTTCAGTTTAAAAAGTTCTAGAGCATCTCACGTCAGAGATAAAAAAGCAATGAAAATACATTAAGATAGTATCGGTAGAAACAATAAAAAACAGATCAAGCAGTGGAAGCAGTAAAATCCATAAAACTGTCAGTTTAAAGCAGCCACACAATATGGTAGAGTGCTTCAGCAATCAGATGATATAAATAATAATAATAATAATAATAATGGTAATAATTTGTGTATCACCATTCATCTGCATATCACTGGGCAGTTCACAACAAGAAATGCTATTCATTGGGCACCAAAAAAATGACATTCCAAAACAATAGACAAACCCAAATATGGCAATACAGAATATTAAAAATGTGTGTGTTGAGAGAAATTCACATAGCCTATTGACTTTATTCAGCAACCTATCAAAAGTTGCACATTCCAATATTGTCAGGGTGTCACAGGTGCAGTCTAAAAGACAAGCTGAGTGCACCAGCCTGAAGATGACGAGTGAGACCTCGTCGAAACGTCGCCTAGACACCCCAACTTTTACACGGGAAGACACCCGAGGACACCAAAACCTGCATATATATATATATATATATATATATATATATATATATATATATATGTTTTTGGTGTCCTCGGGTGTCTTCCCGTGTAAAAGTTGGGGTGTCTAGGCGACGTTTCGACGAGGTCTCACTCGTCATCTTCAGGCTGGTGCTTTCGGCTTCTTGTTACTGGAACAGAGCAGGATCTCAGTGTTTGAGTTCCTATAAATACTGTTGAGGGGGTGTGGTGTATAGCCTCCAATGTTCTGGGCAGAGAGGAAGTTCCCAGGCTAGTGTGCCTTTTCTTCTTTTGTTCCTTAATTACTTGAGGGATATCTTGAGTGATTTCTTGAGTGATATCCTGAGTACCACTTAGGTGGTACTCAAACCCAGACCCAAACCCAGACCCTCTCCACAGATAAATTACAGACACCATCCAGTAGCCAAACCATGGTGGCACCTCCGGATGCTGCACCCCCCTGCAATCCCTACACAGATCTGGCTGACACAGGCCACAAAACCACAGCTCGCCCCTATACACGAAGCCAAGCCAGAGCACAACTAAGTGCAGTACAGCCATCTTCTCAGAAAAACTCTTCACAAAGTTCAAGAGGTCAAGACACAAAGACTTTAGCAACTAATCCACACCTAATGACCCACCTAAGTGGTACTCAGGATATCACTCAAGAAATCACTCAAGATATCCCTCAAGTAATTAAGGAACAAAAGAAGAAAAGGCACACTAGCCTGGGAACTTCCTCTCTGCCGAACATTGGAGGCTATACACCACACCCCCTCAACAGTATTTATAGGAACTCAAACACTGAGATCCTGCTCTGTTCCAGTAACAAGAAGCCGAAAGCACCAGCCTGAAGATGACGAGTGAGACCTCGTCGAAACGTCGCCTAGACACCCCAACTTTTACACGGGAAGACACCCGAGGACACCAAAACCTGCATTCCTGTACCCGTGAAAATCTACGAAAGCAAATATATATATATATATATATATATATATATATATATATATATATATATATAGTACTTGTTTAAATAGGTTGCAGATTAATGGAATGGACTTGACTTGTGCAGAATTAGTATAGACCAGAAATAGATGGATTTGTCCAGCCATACAAAAAATGTAGTAAAGCTACAAATGAAAAATGAACACTATTTTAGCAAATGAGACAAAATGCCAGTGTCAGTTCCTGTGTGAGATGTGGGATGTTGTTTAAAAACCCCCTCATGAACATGTCTTTATAGAGGAATTGCAGAGCAGGCCTTGGCGAGTGACTAGGATTGTGTGTTCATTTGCACACTGCCATCTCACAACTGCAGTCCCCAATTCCTAATTCCATTAATCTGCAAACCATAGATGTTAGAACTGTTATCAAGGTCCTAAGCACAACTGTCTTTCATCTCTTTCTCAAATTTATTTCCCCTAAAGAATGAGGTAAATACGAAGCATCTTGCATTTTGGCGTGCTCAAAAGCAAAAGCATGTGTGATGTTTTGCAGCTGCCCTTGTATCCCTGGCAGGTGGTGATCACAGGATGATTTGAAAATTTCCCTGAAGACCTTAGATTCTTTGAATTCATTCCAAATGGACAACACACACCATCCCACTGAGTGAATTGGCGTTCCCCCTTAGATCTTGCTGTGATGTGAATGAGGTCAGTATGGAAAATGCAGGCGAGGTAGAAAACAAACAAACAGATCAAAATGAGCGAATGTTTCTATCAAAGAGGTGAAATCTCTTATTGGATGTCAGTTACATGTTTTAAGAATGAAATGGTAAACCAAGACCAAAAAAAAAAAGGCCAATATGAAATAAGCTGAATTAAATCAGTGTGTATTTTTCACAATTACATTATTGTTGTTGTTTTGTTATACAGTATATTTAGTGATACCCTGCCTTTCTCCCTATAAACTCTGACTTGCTGTGGTTGTGTGGTCATGCAGGTTCCTGGAGAGGAGCTCACAGCCACTTTTCTTTGATGACAGTTGTTGTCCAAAACATCTGGAAGGCTCTGTGATTGGGAAGGCTAGTTATATACACTTACCTAGAAATAAGTATCACTGAATTCAGAGGAACATAGTCCAATGGATTTTAGTTGCTATGCTAACCTCCATCCCTCACATGCATTGCATTGCATTTTCAATCCATTTTGTATAGAAGTTCCCAGTGGATTATAGTTGATATGGCAAATCTAATATAAAGTTACTAAAGTTAATCCACACTAGATTTAATAAAAAGGCTTTTGTCTTGAATAGTAAAAGGTCAAAAGAAAATCATCTGCAAACCTCCAGAACTTCAGTTGTGGGGTAGGTAGTCCATATGAGCTTGTAGAATAAAGGCTTTCAAAGCTGCCTGTTACTCACTAGTGGCAACATATTGGTAGGTTCTGCAGTCTGTACTGAAAACCTTTGCTTTGCTTCTGGCTCTATCTATCATCTATCTATATCTATCTATCTATCTATCTATCTATCTATCTATCTATCTATCTATCTATCTATCATCTATCATCATCTATCTATCATCTATCTATCATCTATTTATCTATCTATCTATCTATCTATCTATCTATCTATCTATCTATCTATCTATCTATCATCTATCTATCTATCTATCTCTATCTATCTATCTATCTATCTATCTATCTATCTATCTATCTATCTATCATCTATCTATCTATCTATCATCTATCTATCTATCTATCTATCTATATCTATCTATCTAATCTATCTATCTATCTATCTATCTATCTATCTATCTATCTATCATCTCTATCTATCTCTATCTATCTATCATCTATCTATCTATCTATCTATCTATCTATCTATCTATCATCTCTCTCTCTCTCTCTCTCTCTCTCTCTCTATCTATCTATCTATCTATCATCTATATCTATCTATATCTACCATCTATCTATCTATCTATCTATCTATCTATCTATCTATCATCTATCATCTATCTATCTATATCTATCTATCTATGAGAGATAATCAGCTCATGTCCACAAGATCCCCCCCCCCCACTTGTCTCCCTTTTGAGCTGAAATGTCCCATATACACATCTGAATTTATTCTTCTCTGGGAACTGATCTTCAGATTCTGCCACACAATTGCCAAAACTCTTTTGCTCACAGTTGGTTTCTGCTTGCTAATTAATTAGGGAAAGTCACAAGAAATACCAGCTAAGTATTTTTTGGGGAAACTTAATGAATGAGTCTATTAATTTAAGAAGATTTAGCAATTATGCATTCTCTAATATTGATTTCCACTAAATTCTATCTCGAAATTAAATAGATTGATAATAAAACCCATTCCACCCCCCCCCCCATCCTGCCCCAGTTCCACTACAATAGATCTAATGAATAAATTGGCTGACTGCATTTCTCTGGCACTACAGTCACTTAGGAATAAATGGTGCAATATAAAACAGCAAGTTATAATTGAAATTAAAGAAGGAAAAAGGAAACAGATGTGGGCTGACCTCAGTAATATGCTAATGATTGCAATACGTTGGGTCTGGGGTGACGGGTTGTGAGGTTGGAGACATTTCATATCTTTCTTTTTATTTGGAAAACAGGTTCTTTTTTCCAGTTTTCCACAAGGCTGTTGTCGCTGAGCTAATGTATGTAAAGCAGCTACAACAGCCTGAAGTGCTATATGGTTAACAGACAGTGTAATCCACTTAGAGCTGTGGAGCGTTGGCCTAGAAAGTTTTTTTTAAAAAAATATTTAAAAAATATAAAATGCAAATAAATGTCTCGCCAACCTTACTCTGCCCTCAGCCAGCTTCCACTTGCCCGTTGGCTTATTTGCAACCAGTCCGGGGGTGGAGGGAGGTACTGCCTGTGACATCTTGCTTCTCCTTAGTTTATCTGTTGTCCTTATAGAATTCAGCAGGGAGGTGAATGGGGACAAAACTAGAAAGAGTTGTGTTTGTCTGTCGTTGGCCTCCCCCAACTGTTGAGTTCCCAGTCTTCTGGCCTACCAGTCCTGAGGTGTGTAAGCCTCGGCTACATCACTTTGGAAGACAGACAGACTAATGCCAGTGTACTGGAAGAAGCAAAGTTCACCAGTGTCGAAGCGATGATGTTTCAATATCAACTTCATTGGGCTGGTCATGTTGTGCAGATGCCTGATGATCGCCTTCCAAAGCAACAACTCTATTCCGAACTTAAAAATAGAAAGCGGAATGCCAGTGGTCAAAAAAGGATGTTTGAAGACTCAAGGCAAATCTAAAAAAATGTAGTATAAACACCGACAACTGGGAAACACTGGCCTGCGAGCGCTCCAATTGGAGAACAGCCTTTACCAAAGGTGTCATGGGCTTTGAGGATACTCGAACTCAGGATGAAAGGGAGAAATGTGCTAAGAGGAAGGCACACTTGGCAAACCCTCAACGTGGTCATCTCCCACCCAGAAACCTATGTGAAAGGATGTGTGGATCCAGAATTGGCCTCCACAGTCACATAGGAACCCATTGCTAAAATTGTGTTTATGGAAGACAATCTTACTTGGCTACAAGTCATCGCCAAAGAAGAAGAAGAAGAAGCACCACCACTGATCTTCCTTCCCATCATCTCTGACCATTTTGAAGCTGAATAAATTACGTTGCTGCTACGGTTTGGTGCTCCCTTTTTAAAAGAGAGTGAAATTTGAAAACAATGGTGGGTTTTCTAGCAGAACCTTCTATTCTTTGTTGGCTATGATCATGATTTGGTGTCTGCTCTACTGGATTGCTAAGCCATAGTCATAGCCAAGTCATAGCAGTGATAGAAAGTGACCACTCATAAATCACTAAGGATGATTGGCTTTTGCCAGAGATGAGGCTGCCATAGTATCCAACCTTCATAATGAAGAGAGTGGTTGTGATGCTGATGCTGAGACCAGTTCATTCTGAGACCATTACATTGGGTTTTATGAAGAGCTGTACTAGCAAAATAGCTCATGAGATAAAAAGTCTAAGTTTGGCTTTAAGCAAAACGTACTTCTTGCATTCTTTCAATGACATCACATTAGTGAACTAGTTTCCTAAAAGTGAAATCTTCATGGGCTAATAATAATTCTTCTTCTTCTTCTTCTTCTTCTTCTTCTTCTTCTTCTTCTTCTTCTTCTTCTTCTTCTTCTTCTTCCTTCTTCTTCTTCTTCTTCTTCTTCTTCTTCTTCTTCTTCTTCTTCTTGTTCTTCTTCTTGTTCTTCTTCTTCCTCTTCTTCTTCTTCTTCTTCTTCTTCTTCTTCTGATATTTCAACCCCCATGGCCAATGATCAGGGATGCTGGAAGTCCACTAACATTTGAAGGACACCTGGTTCCACATTCCTGATTTATAGTAAATTCTGGATAAAGTTTTATGTTATAGAAGCAATGATATTTTCAAACGCATTAAGCAAATCAACGAGGAAAGCAATTTTGACATCTTTTAAGGAATATATATGAAACTTATTTATTTTTTTAGCTAATGCCAGACTAGAAACAGGGTTGGTTTCATCAGCATTTCAGTGGGAAAAAAGAAAATAGTAGCTTTCATAAACGTATTTTCGTCCCCCCACTGAGACATATCACTCCATATATTGAATTGTATTTGTTTCTTTTTAAAGAGTTTCTGACTATTTTATCTGCCTGAAAGCTGAATGCAATGTAACTATATATAGCTAAATGCTTCCATCGCTTCTTAGGATGCATGCCATCATTTACTCTGGGCAAAACAACTATTATTCAAGTGAAGGAAAATATATTGTGTGTAGGAGGGCAGTATTTCTTTAGTGTTTGTGTTCAAAGCTGCAAAAAAGGGGGGAAAGTGGTTTCTGAAATTGCATGCTTCCTTCATTATTACAAGCCTTCACATGAGCTCTTGTCATTCAAAATGGATATTATATTCTCGTGTGTGTTTTTAGAAAGCTGAAAAACAGCCACAGCGACTGTCATTATTTCCCAAGTAACATGACATTTACGATACTTTTCAAGAATGTACTGTATGTGAGGTTACCAAAAAAAAAAAAATCTGATTGCCATACTAAATATAGCACTGACGATGTTGTACAGACTGGGGGATGTAGACTTTTGTTGCTGTACACAACACACTGACATGCACATCAGTTGACAAAGCTGGGCTACTTAGGAAGCAAGGAGTGGTGGAAATAAGAAGCCCATCTCAAAGCAAAATATAAAGCTGGGTATGCTATCCTTCTTCTGTCATATTTGCATCTTCCCTATGCATTGGGGGCTTGCTGCCTTGGGTGTAGTTTGAACTGAAGCACACCAGTCCCGTCTCCCCCTTGTTCTTATACAGCTAATGACCACACCCCCATTTCTGAGTAGGTGGGGAAACAATTGTACAAAATACATACAAGAAATAACATAATTATTATCCAAGGCTCCCAAAAACCTGGGCTTCAAATATATGAAAAAACACCTCCTTCCATAACTGTCCTAAGATATAAGATTTTTTTGCGGGTGGGGGGCTCTCCTTGCCTAATGAGAGTCCTTGAGTAGGGCCCTGTGGGTGGGTTTTCTCTGTCGTGGTCCCTCACCTTTGTAACGACTTCCCTTCTAAGGTATGTCTCTTCATGATATTGATGTTACATCAGAAGTGACAATATTTGTTGACAATGTATTGGTGTAGAATAACCAGATTGAGCACTTTCAACAACAGACTCTTCTTTCAATGTGAAGTTTCCTGAGACTGTTCACTAAGGATATAGTAAAGGTAAAGGTAAAGGGACACATGACCATTAGGTCCAGTCGCGGACGACTCTGGGGTTGCAGCACTCATCTTGCTTTATTGGCTGAGGGAGCCGGTATACAGCTTCCTGATCATGTGGCCAGCATGACTAAGCCACTTCTGGCGAACCAGAGCAGCACACAGAAACGACGTTTACCTTCCCGCCGGAGCGGTATCTATTTATCTACTTGCACTTTTGATGTGCTTTCAAACTGCTAGGTTGGCAGGAGCTGGGACCGAGCAACGGGAGCTCACCCCGTTGCGGGGATTTGAACCGCCAACCTTCTGATCAGCAAGCCCTAGGCTCTGTGGTTTAACCCACAGCACCACCTGCATCCCTCTCAAGGATATAGTAATGCATTTCAATTAGTTATTTCAGCCTCACCAATTTTGCAGTGGTTTACGGTACATGTTACATCAGCTTCTTATTCTCTTTTTCTCTCATTCAAACTGTTAAGAGCAAAGATGTAACGATCAAGGGGGGAGGGAATCTTCCATCTGATGTTGCTATTTAGCATAATCATTTGGAAGCACCTCAGGAAGTGGAGCCCTGGAGGGAGCATCTGCTGTGTTAAGATTCTTTCCTGATACATAAAAGAATGTGAACTGAAATCTCTTAAATCTCATGTAGAATCATTGGTTCCTCAGTGGTAGTTTATGAAGGATCTCAAACCCAACAGCAAATTGAGGAGTTTGTGATCCATTACTACCTGGAATGCTCACCCCAGAAGGAAGTTGTTGAATCTCTCACAAGCCCATGTGACGGCAAAAGTTTTTCTTCATTGTGGGCATATTGCAGCTCAGCAGGACTGAGCGAACATGATGCATATGTTATCACTTGCAAGCCGGCTGGAGACTGTCCCTGGAGGAGAACTGCTGCTAATTCATAGGCAGAGAGATCTGCTGAGACACTGATGGCTTTCTTTGGGTTATGAAAGGCTAAAAGAGGAGCTGTGTGAGTGCTTTTTATAGCTATAAAAGCTGTTCCTTGTGCCACACTCCAATACCATTAATGTCAGCAGCTTAAATGGTCTCTCGTTGGTTTTGACTTTGCCAAGTGAAGTAGAATTTTCTCCACAAGTGTGACCATGCCCATGAACTGGCAAACCTCACTGATACTTTGAGGATCTGGGAAACAGCTCAGACCTTTTCTAGGTCTGGTTAGGAACAAAGGAAGTTGCATTATACTGATTCAGATGATTGGTCCATCTAAGCTCAGTGATGTCTGCACTGACGGGCAGTGGCTCATCAATGTCTCAGACGCGGTTTTCTCCCAGCCCTATCTGGAGATACTAAGAACTGAAACTGTGATCTTCTGTATGTAAGGTAGTTGCTCTGCCACTGAGCTATCTCCTTCCCCCTACACCACCAATGATCTGGCCAAGTAACTACATATTTGTTTTCGAAAACTCACATTTTTCATTGAGTGCGGTGCCAGATTCCTCTAGTCATTTCAATACAGCAAAGAGTCAATGGTCTTTAGCAATGAAGGAGAAATTTGATTCAGGTTGCATGTAAAGGCCTCCTTGGTTCCTTTTTATTGACTGATCCACTGCATTGTGTTTTCATTAAGTTCTCTGCCAATGATTCACCCACTGTCTTGGAAGTAATCTTAAGTTCACTAGTGTCCTCCAGGTTTAAAATGTGTATTCCCCCCCCCCCCTGTATTCAGGCTAGGGGAAAAAATATCTATTTTTAATTCCTTAATAATGTGCCTACATATATGCATGTTACATGTGCTTTAATTTTTGGCTCTGGAAGTATTTCTAGATTAATAGTTGAGCGTATAGTGGAATGTATGGGGTGTTAGTGAAGGGATAGTATCTCTGGTGGGACAGACATCGTGCTCTTTCTGGGGTAGTTTGTCCACCTTTGGTCCCCACCCTGCACTCAGCTCTTACCTGTGGCTCCTAGCAGCTGTCAGCAGGACAGTAGCCACACTCCAGGAACGGCTTTGACTGGCCAGCTAAACCAGGTGAGGAAAGTGAAGGGCAGATGGAGAATGTCAACCTAGGAAGGTAGCCCATCCAGGACAAGAAAAGCTCTGATTCTAAACCTCCACTTGCTTGTGGGATATCTTCAGGAGAAGAAAATGCTAAGCAATAAACCCTACACAAATTCGGAGTGGAGTCCCATAGATGGTTGGATGGTACCTTGTATGCCTCCTTCCAGCAGCTCCTGCAGCCAAGCTGGTGCCAAACATATTGCTCTGTTTTCCTTTGGACCGCATCAGTGAGGCCGGGAGTGGGGGGTCTAGTTGTCTGGGCAGCCCAGGACCTCCATACAGACTGCCCAAGCTTGTGCTCCAGAGAGGTCACATAGATGCTGCTAATACAGTGGTTTGATTTCACCTCCAGATGTGCACTCCATTGCCTCTCGAGACAGATGGATGCCAACAATAGTGGAGTCTCATAATCTATGGGTCTGGGGCCTACTTTTTTAGTGATTTAGAATTTCACTCCTGAGTGATGGTAAGGAGGTCTAGAAGTGCCCCTGAGGGCCTGGTATGGCCACATACTGGAGACTTCCAGCATGGAGCTGACACAGCGAAAACCAAAGCCAAGCCACCTCAGACCTACCTTAAAATCTCAAATGATGCCTATATTGACACATATCAGTATGGACCTATGTCAAGAAGAGGAAAGAAGGAAGCATACATAGGAGTATTATGTGAGACTCAGTAATTTTTAAAGTACGAATTGTGTAAACTATGAAGATTTTTTTTTAAAGTCATTAAAAGTAGGGGTGTGCACCACCAACAATATTCAGACTGGACTCCACTTTGGAAAATAACAAGGTCCATTCTGCAGTGCTTCCGAGGCTTTCTGATTAGGCCTAGGGCTTTGAATACAGATCCCACTAAAAGAAAACAACCAACCTCCACAGTCACTACTATGGATTTTATTTTATTTTTAAAGACTATAACTGTTTTCTTTTCATAGAACTGTATGAAATTTGCAGGCCCAACAAATTACAGACAAATAAGTTCAGTGGTTTTCCTTTTGTATTTGGTACATTTACATATGATATAAATCTCCACACCAGCCCAAAATGCTTTGGAGATCCCTGCTTTGATTCTGGACTGGTTTGGGTTGAATAATCCCAAATCTGTCTAAAGCAGCCCCTCTCCAGTTCTGGATTTGGGATTCATTCAAATGTCTTGCACACCCTTTGCAAAAAGTAAGCACAAATAATAGTGAACTTTTTACATGTGCTTTTAAAGTGGAATTAATGGGACATTTATTGCCTCTTATGTTAATAATTAAATACGCAAATAAGTTTATTGGGACTGAATGCAGCAACCCTATGAACAATATCTATAAAATTTAAGCTGCTAGCATTTAATAGCATGTAATTTTAATTAGGTTTTAACGTCTCATATAGAGACCATTAAATGCAAAGGTCATGAAGTGGTGAATTTTCAATGGAGTTGAATTTTGGTGTGAAAAACAGTTCAGGGAGGGGTGGAATCTTAGCTTGTTCAGGTGCAAGAAAAAAGGTAAACAGCTGGGACTTAGCTAGCATTTATTTTGTTTCTGTATACACATTGTGGAGATTTCTGGGCATCAAACTGATATGATGACAATATTGCTTCTGGAAATTGTGTGGGTGTTGTTGTTTGTTGTTTAGTAAATGGCAACGCGGGATCAGATTTGTGGGGACATCCTGATTCCCCTACCAAGGCTGCCATTACTGAACCAAAAACAATTGCACAACCGCCAGCTGTATCATTATTGTCACACCTCTATAATTAGCTGCAATATCAAAAGTATCACAAGGAAATATATGATTAATGCTGTACATTGGCAAACTTGCCAGAACATTTTGCAATCTGTAAAAGAAAAAAAAAATGTGGTTGCAGATCTTTAATGAAAATTTAGACTCAGTCACTCTCATTCTCCCCCCTCTTCCCCCGACTTCTTGTACATCTTAAGGAAGATATTCAGGGTAAATTGGATCCTCTTTTTTAAGGCTTCTGATGAGCTTTCTGTTCTGTGATTCATACACTGTCATTACCATCAAACATAAAAGGTCAATTTGCTGTGTCAAATCCTTAGAACAGGCTAAAAAGGAAAGTAGTAAATGGGGATATATTGTCGATATCCGTCTGCTCTGTAGAGAGCAAATTTTGCCTTTGAAAGCTACTCTATGATGATAACACAGGACTTGAGGTGCCATTTGCCGTGGTTGGAGCTTTCCAGCCAATGCAAGTGTGGTGTAGTGGTTAGATTGCTGGCCCCTGACCTGGGAGATCAGAGTTCAAATCCAAGCCATGCTGGTTAAAGTGACATAAGAGTGATTTAAATATATGGTGCGGATATGTCACGTGTGAGTCATGTCACGTTCTCTGGCCCAGAGAACGTTGTTTATTTGCATCTCCCTTTCCTAATTCACAGTCAACCTCCTGCTTATTTTCACTCAGATCAGTTTAAGGAATGACCTACTTTGTGATGATTTTTCCATGCAAGAGCAAAAGCCCTTCCTGAAATCTTCTTCAGTCTATCCCAGATGGTTTAATATTAGAACATGGTGGAGGCCTTGGGGAGCTTATGTGACCCAGAAAACCTACTAATCAAGAAGGCAATGAAGCACATGGCATTGCTGCATGTAATTCCTCCTTAGAAAGGCTGTATTTGTGGAGAAAGAGGAGGAGGAAAGCATATAATAAGGCAGATTTGAGACTTACAAGTTTTTAAATTGATGTTCATGGGGGGGTGGGAATTACCATTTCAAATGGTAATTTTGGAATGTTCCTGAGCCGTATGTATTGCTTGGTTCCTTTTAAAGTTCCTATTGGTTTTCTCTGTCCTATGCATTTTCATTTACTATCTTTCATTTACCATCTTCCTCAACTAGTATAAAGGTCCTTCCATGGATCAGTTGGACTACAATGGTGGACTCTGCAAATAAAATACAGTGGTACCTCTAGTTACAAACTTAATTCGTTCTGGAGGTCCGTTCTTAAGCTGAAACTATTCTTTTTAAAAATATTCTTTTATTAGGAATTTCAACATAACAATTTATCAAAAATACATCATCTTTATTTCCCCCCCGTTTTAGAAAAATGAGAAACCGAGAGAAAGAGAAACTGACATATTCTCCGATCCCTAGTGTAGTGACATTCACTTCCTACAGTAGAGAGGGTGAGAATAATGGGTGCACCACAAAAGTAGATTCATATCAGGATCCTATTTGCATGTAAACTCCCTGAAGCAGCATGGCAATTCATTCATTGATGTCTGTTTCCACACGTGGATGGTCCATGACAGATGAGGTTTACAGACAAATTATTGGCTCTGTTGCTGCGTTCATCTTATTTTGGTCTAATTCTCCTGCTTGGATCTTTCTTTCTTTCTTTCTTTCTTTCTTTCTTTCTTTCTTTCTTTCTTTGGCATGGTCAATTAACTACATGGTGATTATTTCACCAATTTCAGTTTTTGCTTTATGACTGGAGAGGAGTGTTTCCTTCCCACCTCCACTCCTGTCAAAGAAAAACCCAGTTTGAATGGTTTGCCCTGGCATAGTAAATGCCACCTTTCATCACCTGAGGCTACGTTCAAGCGGAATATTTCCCATGCAAAACTGACATTTAAATTGACATTTTAACAGCAACACAAGAACCAGGGTTTAGTAATCCCAATTTATTTTTTAAACAAAGTAAACCTTTCAATTGTGCAGCTTTTAGAATGATTTCATGAAACAGAACCTTAGGTTACTACAGCAGCAATCCAAAATATACTGACTGTGGAATCAATTAGGCTTACTTTTGAGTAAATGTGATTAAGTATGGGATGAGAAGTCTTCACAAAGAATCTAAGGTAAGGAACTGCAAATATTTGGTCGTGGGTCATTAGATGTATGTAGATGGATAAGGACAGCAGAGTGAGCAATGCTCACTCATTAGATACATTCATTCATTAGATACATTCATTCATTCATTCATTAGATACATTTATGCTCTAGCTTTCAAGGAAAGAAACCATCCCAAGACAGCTTATACTGATTTAAAAACAAAAACAATAGTATAAATACAATTAAAATCAGTCAAAATAACCACACCAGCAGCTAATGTATGTATATGCAAACAAAAATATGTATATTAGGAGAAATTAGTTGAGGAATTTTCATGAGGGCTTTCTTCCTTTAAAAAACAAAAAGTTGATATGGAAATGTGGAGAACTGAATTTAAGAATGGAAAAATGGGAGAATAAGAGAAACCAAATTTGACAGATTTGTCCATCCCCAACCCATTTAGGCTCTTGATGGGCTCCTGGAAGTTGCTGCAGTACTCAGTGGGGACAACACACACACACACACACAAACAAATTAATACCTGTGCATTATGCTTCCCTCATCCAGGCAGATTGAGGCCTGTTGGCACCCAGCCTTTGAATTCCTTGCAACATGGGGAAACCATCCCCTGTTAGAGCCTCATCACTGTATCTGACAGATTTTCCTGCTGTCCTTCTCCAAACCAGGAGGAATGGCACAGAAATATTCCTCTCCAGTGCCCAGGTTCAAGTATCAACTGAAACATTTGCTTGCAAGGCCCACTTGTAACACCAATCTTTCTTATCACTTCATGCACTTGAGTTTTTGCTGTGTGCCCGACACCAGAGGTGTTTGAATGACGAATTGCCACTGGGTGCAGGAGGACCTGCATGACCCTCCTGTCTCTTCATATCATCTGTCCTCTGATGTGGCCTCTTGGTCTCTGTCCATGCTGCCGGCTACCATTGTACCTAGTCCTAGTCTGTACTCCTAATGTCGCGGCCGGTGCCCTGCATGTTCGGAGAATGACATTGGCACTCAGATTGTCAGTTCTCTTAATACTCTTGTCAGTTTCTGAGCTATTGTCTGCTCTCTGCTTCCTGCTGCTTCATTCTTTTCCCTGACTGAATACAGAGTGGTAATGTTTTTGATGGGGACTGTCTGCCAGGCGCTGACATCTGTGGAAACTACATGCTGACATGCTAACTTCCTTTTGCCTGTAATGAACTAATGGTGTTAGCCTCAGTAGTGTAGTGGCAAATTCAGGTGTGAAGGGTCCCTTTGTGATTGTCACAGCCACTCCCCCTCAAAGCCACACTCCTTCTAATATTACATAGCCTCCTAAGATTATGCAATAATCTCATAATCATATGGCAATAAAAATTAGGGGTGCACTGCAACAATCAATACAGATCTCCATGTGTTACCTTAAATGCACAGAGAGAGAGAGAGAGGGGGGGGGAATGATTGGGAGTGCTCCAATACCACAATTTGGAGTGACTTAAGTTGTGTTTTCCATGAAATTCCATTGTATGTAACCAAACTTGCCCAGCATTGCCTTGAAACTGAAGCACCTTGTGCTTAGTATTGGAGTACACAGTAAATAGCTCCCCTTTCATGCTTATTGAGCAGCTCAAGGATATTGGAGACAGGCTCTGCTGCCAAAATAGTAATGGGCTTTCAAACACCCTCTTTGTGACCCTGGGATACTACGCCACTGGCATATGAACCACACAAGAAGCTGTCTCATGCCATTACACCAGGCTATTTGTCCACCTAGGCAAGGATTATCTGCTCTGACCGCAGGTGGCTATCCAGGGTTTCCAGAAAAGGTCTTTCCCGTCACTTGTGACCTAATCCTTTTCATGGAATCACAGAATTGTAAAGTTGGAAGAGACCCATGACCCTGAGATTAAGTCTCATGCTCTGCTTAGTGAGCTATCCATGATATGGATGGATCTGCGTCTTTCTTCATACAAAGCACACACTCAACCAATCAGTGCTGTAACTTCTAAGGGCCCCCAAACTCTTAACTGAACCCAGAACTTTTATCCACATTATAGGTACAGGTATTTGGCATGCTTTTTTTCTCTTTGTCAAACAGGAATAGGTTGACTTCTCTCTGAAGTCTCTGTGTCATTTCTTGGGGGCTCTGATAGTACATGGGGGCCATGGATTCTTTACTTGAATCAAAGGTTCCTGCCTTTGAGCTAAGCAGAGGAAGGGCTGACCCAGTTACAAATTATCATCCATTGAAAGTTATCTTCTAAATAAGTGAAACAAGGTGCATGCCATACAGTAGTTTTTATTTATCAAATGAATATTCTTTAGGCACACTTTATTCATCTTGGTATAGCTTTAACCCATCAAGACCTTAAGAACCAATACAGACTTCCTTTCTTCTAAAAAAAAAAGGGGGGTATCTGTTGCCCAGAGTTCCTCACCATTATTCATCCCCACCTCAAAATGGCAAGTCTCTCATTTGCTTAGTGGATTTCCCCTCCCCTCCTTGGAACCCACCTAGAGTACAACATGAGACTTCCTGAATCAGAAAGAAGTGTTTGGCCAATGAGAATGTAAAGTACTGGGTTGATGGTGCCACTCAGAGAAGTGAACACGAAAGCCAATGAGGAGATGGTTGCAAAATCATGGTGCAAGGCAAAGAACAAATTCAGGGGGGCCCAAGTGACAAGGGAGAAAAACATCCCAAGCAAAATTTCTGTGCAAGGTTCTCCTTGCTCACCTAAGTTGCGCCAGATCTTGATGACCAGTGTCTGGGTGGAGATGACCATTAGAGGAGCAAAGATCATTAAGGTGATGATAATGATTGACTGCGGGTCAAGCCCCAAATTGAAAAACAGTAACAGCCAGCAAGACAAAGCCCAGAGAAGAGCAGACACAATGGCAGATAGGAAAACAGACAAATATTTTGGACTGTGACGTCGGTGCCAAATAGGGAAGAGGCCAACCAAGAACCAATCAATGCTGATGGACATTAGGAAATGCATGCTAGTACCTTGCATGAAGAAAAATAGGTATGCCAGTAACAGGAACAATTTAACAAGAGCATCGCTCGAATCCTCACAAGTGCAAAAGAATATGAAGATACTGCACAGAACTAACAGGGCACCAAAATCAGCTACAGCTAAATTCCAGATGTAGACAGTGAAGAAAGTCTTTCTAATACGGAAGAGGAGAAAGAAGAAGATGGTTCTGTTCCCAAAAAGCCAAAGCATGAAAATGAAGATAATGAAACGAGCAATCATACGATCTTGTAATAAGCATGCCAGAAAGCTCTTTGTGTGCTCACATGGGCAGGGAATATTTTCTAAAACTTGCAAATATTCAGTGGGAAGACGTGTTGCGTTCAGTACAGTCATATTCAAACCACCACTTCTTAGATGCTGGCCACTTCCACATATGGTCCTGTTAGCTGAAGGAAGAAGGAAGTCCTCCTAAAGAGACAAATGCCAACAATTTAAAATTGGAACTGAATGCTGAAAGTCAATTCACAATGAATGGGGAAGGAAGCTGGCCATGTATGTTACCCACTGCAGGTGCTATATCACCTCTTTGCAAAGTGTAGCTTGCAAATAGTGAGCCAGGCTCAGCAAAGCACAACATTCTCCCTAACTTAACTGGCATATATTCCTCTCTCAGGAATGCATGCAAACAGGAGATCTGATCAAAGGTCCATCAAAGGTATCCAGACCCACGACCCACTTTTAACCCAAACCCTTCTTAATTTTCTACCATATATTTGCATGGTGGTAGTTCTCCTGTTGTGAACCACCTTAGATCAGGTCTTAACCCACTAGTAGGCACTGACCCACTAGTTGATAATCAGTAATCTAGTCCAGGGGTTGGCAACATGTGACTCATGGGCTGGATCTGGTGCACAAAGACCGTTTTACCAGCCCAGGAGCTGCCCCCGAACAAAACTGAGCCGCCTGTGGCACAGGGACCCGCCAAGCAGCACCGGAAATCATGTCTGTGCATGCGCAGATACCGGAAATTGCTTTTGCGAATGCCCAGATGCCGAAAATCACTTCCGTGCTGGTGTGATTTTTGGCATCTGGGCATGCGCAGAAGCAATTTCTAGTGCCGCAGACATGTGCAGACGTGATTTTCGGTGTCATGCTGTGCTGGCCCGGCCCACGGACGATCTCTGGGGGAGTGATCCGGCCCATGGCCGGTAAGCCTTGCCAACCCCTGATCTAGTCCATCCTTCTGTTTCCAAGTGCTTTCAAGTTGCTTCTAGAAACTATACAAGTGGCATTTAAAAGTGACAGCTCTGTTTGCACTCCCTGCAACTGTTATTCAGAGGTATAATTGGCATACTGCTTTTACCATGGAATTTACATTGAGCTATCAATGTGGAGCTCAGAGTTCAGAGCTATCTTCCATGATCTTTTGTAATCCCCATTGGCAGTCCTATGAATTGGTGGCTATCCACAGCTTGTGGCAGTAAATTCTCTCCCCTGTGGCTCAGATTTATATATTCATAGTACATAACAATGCTCTGTGTTGAGCAGGCTTGTTTTACTTGACCAGTGTCTAAGGCAGAGCATTGTGTGTCGGCTGCAGTGTGTAGGTGTGTCGCATGAACACTCCCCATGCTCCTTCTGGGGCTGGAAAGGAGTTAGTTTAACCTCTGGTTTGCTAGTAAAACTGAACTACTGTGTTGCGAAATGATGCAAGTCTAAAAAGTGTGTCACCAGCATGAAAAGTTTGGAAAGCTCTGGTCCACGGTATATTTTGACGTTGGTTGACAAACCATGAGGTGACCTTGTAAGCATTGGCCGTGGTTCGCAACACAAATCCTCTGGCTTGTGGGTATAGCAAACTAGAGAAGAGAGGGAGGAATTTGTACCAGAAAGTGGAGTTTCTGGGGGCTGTTTAATTTGCAAGCCATGGTTTGTAGAGAGGCAGTGCCTTTTCTGCCCCAGGTCAATATGTGTGGCAGAAAACACTTACTTTTGTTTCTGAACAATTTGTCGAAACAGAAGAAACCTGGTCACTTCCTGACAGCTGGATGAGGCCCCAAAGCCCAAGCCAAAGAAGCAATGGCATTCCTTCCTATTTTCTTCTGTGAAAAGAAGAGAAAGTATCAGTAGTGACTGACATACTGCTCATACTGCATGGGTGGGAGGGGGGAGAGGAGATTGTTCCACCAGGCAAGCATAAATACTCACGTTGATGGAGCAATCTCCATAGCACAACTTCAAATTCCACCCAATGGATTTACTTCTGAGTTGACATGTATAGGATTGCATAGTGATTTTGTGAATGGCCACCATTCACATTCACCATGCACTTTTCTCTGTCCTCACTGTTTACAGCCCCCACCCCCATCCCGTATATATATGTACTTGTATCTCAAAATAACATATCATACATCTGATGAAGTGGGCTGTAGGCCACAAAAGTTTATGGCATAAGCCCCATGCCATAATAGTTTTCAAGGTGCTACTTTTTGCTGCAGCAGACTAATACGGCAACCCCATCTTCAAGCTGGAATGTTACTACACCCATATTGCAAATGGTGGAGTCATAGTGGATTTCCTAAGGCCATCTAGTGACTTCATGAATTAGCATAAAGCTGAACTGGGGACTGTCTTATTCACAGATCATGCTCTTAACTGCTATATTGTATCAGTTTCGCAACTGCATAATCAAAATTCCACCCTGAGCCACCTCAAGGATCTTTTGGGAGGAAGGGCAGGATGTAAATTAAATACATACATACATACATACATACATACATACATACATACATACATCTGAGCTCTCTCAGGCCCATCTCCAAGTTGTTGACTAGTTGAGTGTCCAAGTTGTTGACTCCAAGTTGAGTGTCTGAGGGCCCTGCTCCTTCCTGCCACTCACCATCTGGCCTGGGGCGGGGCCTGAAGCCTCATAAAGGACTGCTGGACTCTGCTGCCCGGGAGGACTCTCCTGTATGTGAGTGTCTGAGGGCCCTGCTCCTTCCTGCCACTCACCATCTGGCCTGGGGCGGGGCCTGAAGCCTCATAAAGGACTGCTGGACTCTGCTGCCCGGGAGGACTCTCCTGTGTGAGTGTATGGGGTCCTGCTCCTTCCTGCCACTCACCATCTGGCCTGGGGCAGGGCCTGACGGGCCTCACTAGAACAGTTGCTGTCACTGCTGGAGGGCTGCAGAGTGCTTTTAAAATGTTTTAAAAATTTTATTTTGATTTTTTTGTATGTAGGGGGGGGTGCGGTGGAGGTTTATTGGGCCTGGGAATTTGTTTGATTTTATGTTTTTGTAATTTTTGTAATTTTTATTGTTTTTTGTTTGTATTGTTGTATTTGTGTGTTTTTTGGTGTGTTTTTTAAAGGGGTTATTTTGCTCTTAAGGGGAGGGGTCAGGGCTGCCGGGGAATGGGCCCCAGCCCACAAAATGGCTGGGATATGTTTCACAGGGGGGAATGCACTGGGACAACCAATCTCAGTGATCACGGGTAGGAGGAGGAGTTACGCTAAGACCAGACCATGTCATTACAGAGGAGGCAGGTTTAGTCGTTGTCTGAGGACTATCCCTGCCTCTGGGTCTGGTCCTGACCGGATGAATACTAGAATCAGCAAGGGATACCCACATGACCTGAAAGTGTTGCTGTGCAATGCCAGGTCAATGATTCATAAGACCACTGCCATCCATGACTTGATCATGGATGGAGGACTTGACCTGGCATGTGTAACAGAGACTTGGTTGGATGAAGCAGATGGGCCTGCCCTTGCCGCTGCTTGTCCACCAGGTTTCTCTTACGCACAGCAACCCAGGTCATGTGGGCGGGGAGGGGGGGTTGCAGTGATTTTTAGGAAGTCATTAGTTTGCACCAGGCGTCCTATTGGGAAGACCCAGTTTTCTGAGTGCATGTTCTGGAAGTTGGGCAATAGGGGCAGTACAGGATTCCTTTTGGTGTACCGACCTCCCCGCTGCACCAAGGATTCCCTGCCCGAGCTGCTTCAGGTCGTGGCGGATGTTCTCCTGGAGACACCTAGCTTGGTCGTCCTAGGGGATTTTAACATCCATGCCGACACGACCTTACAAGGGGCCGCTTGGGACTTCGTGGAAAGCATGGCCTCCATGGGGCTGTCCCTGAATAAGTCTGGCCCAACCCATAGCCGCGGACATGCCTTGGACCTGGTGTTTACCTCTACGGATGTTGGTGATCTGACACTAAGTAAAAGTGAAACGAAAGAAGTGGCATGGTCAGACCACTTCCTGGTGCAACTAGACTTCTCTGCGACCCATCCCCTCTGCAGGGAGGTGGGACCGATTCGGATGGTCCGCCCCCGCCACTTAATGGATCCAAATGGTTTCCAGAGAGTGGTAGGGGATGCTTTATCCCATGTTGATGGCCTTTCAGCCGATTCCCTGGTGGCCCGCTGGAATGTGGAGTTAACCAGGGCTATTGACTGTTTGGCTCCGAAGCGCCCTCTCCGATTGCATGAAGCCCGGAGAGCCCCGTGGTTTTCCACAGATCTGAGGGCAATGAAACAATCGTTGAGACGGCTAGAGCGCCGGTGGCGGATAACTCATTCTGAATCTGACCGGACACGGGTTAGAGCTCAACGTCGAGCCTACCAAGTGGCGATAGCGACGGCGAAGAAGACTTTCTTCACCGCCTCTATTGCATCTGCAGAAAACAGCAGCAGGAGACTCTTTCAGGTGGTTCACAATTTAGCGGAACCACCTGTAACATCGGGGCCCAGTACGGGCCACATGTTCTCCTGCAATGATTTTGCAATTTTTTTTGCAGATAAAATCGCTCAGATTCGGGAAGAAGTAGACTCCACCGTGGGAGCAGGGCCGGGGCGGGAGAGTGCTAGAGTCCTGTCTGGTCAAGTTGTGTGGGATCAATTTCAATCTGTTACCTCCGAGGATGTGGACAGGCTGCTTGGACGAGTGAAGCCAACCACCTGTCTCCTGGATCCTTGCCCATCCTGGCTTATAAAAGCTAGCCGGGAAGGACTGGGCGATGGGCTTCGTGGGGTGGTGAATGCTTCCCTCCGTGAGGGAGCCTTCCCAGACCCGCTGAAAGAGGCGGTTATCAAACCGCTTCTTAAAAAACCATCTTTAGATGCGGCCACGATGGCCAATTATCGCCCAGTCTCAAACCTTCCATTCTTGGGCAAGGTGATTGAGCGAGTGGTTGCTGAACAACTCCAGGCACGCCTGGAAGAAGCGGACCATTTGGATCCCTTCCAGTCGGGATTCAGGCCTCATCATGGGACTGAAACTGCCTTTGTCGCACTGGTTGATGATCTCCGGCGGGCTAGGGACAAAGGTGAGAGCTGTTTCCTAGTTCTGCTGGATCTCTCAGCGGCGTTTGATACCATCGACCATGACATCCTTCTGGACCGTCTTGAGGGGCTGGGAGCTGGGGGCACTGTCATACAGTGGTTCCGCTCCTTCCTCCTGGGCCGTGTTCAGAAAGTGGTGGTGGGGGATGAGTGTTCAGACCCCTGGCCGCTCACTTGTGGGGTGCCTCAGGGTTCTGTCCTCTCCCCCATGCTTTTCAACATCTACATGCAGCCGCTGGGAGGGATCATCAGGAGGTTTGGGCTGGGTGTTCATCAGTATGCAGATGATACCCAGCTCTACCTCTCTTTTAAATCAGAACCAGTGAAGGCGGTAAAGGTCCTGTGTGAGTGTCTGGAAGCGGTTGGAGGATGGATGGCGGCTAACAGATTGAGGTTGAATCCTGACAAGACAGAAGTACTGTTTTTGGGGGACAGGAGGCGGGCAGGTGTGGAGGATTCCCTGGTCCTGAATGGGGTAACTGTGCCCCTGCAGGACCAGGTGCGCAGCCTGGGAGTCATTTTGGACTCACAGCTGTCCATGGGGGCACAGGTCAAATCTGTATCCAGGGCAGCTGTTTACCAGCTCCATCTGGTACGTAGGCTGAGACCCTATCTGCCTGCGGACTGTCTTGCCAGAGTGGTACATGCTCTGGTTATCTCCCGCTTGGACTACTGCAATGCACTCTATGTGGGGCTACCTTTGAAGGTGACCCGGAAACTACAACTAATCCAGGATGCGGCAGCTAGACTGGTGACTGGGAGCGGCCGCCGAGACCATATAACACCGGTCTTGAAAGACCTACATTGGCTCCCAGTACGTTTCCGAGCACAATTCAAAGTGTTGGTGCTGACCTTTAAAGCCCTAAATGGCCTCGGTCCAGTATATCTGAAGGAGCGTCTCCTCCCCCATCGTTCTGCCCGGACACTGAGGTCCAGCTCCGAGGGCCTTCTGGCGGTTCCCTCCCTGCGAGAGGCCAAGTTGCAGGGAACCAGGCAGAGGGCCTTCTCGGTGGTGGCGCCCGCCCTGTGGAATGCCCTCCCACCGGATGTCAAGGCGATGGACAACTACCTGACATTCAGAAGACATCTGAAGGCAGCCCTGTTCAGGGAAGTTTTTAATATGTGACATTTTAGTGTATTTTTCATTTCTGTTGGAAGCCGCCCAGAGTGGCTGGGGAAACCCAGCCAGATGGGCGGGGTACAAATAATAAATTATTATTATTATTATTATTATTATTATAGGACACATTTGCTTAGTAATATTGTCACTACTCAGTATTAGTCATGTCAATGCATGACAGGTGCAATTTCAAATTGCAGGTTCACATTCAAGCTTTGGTCTATATAGGATGTTCAACAAAACAAAACAAAAAACAAAACAAAACAAAAATACGTCTGAAAATAGTAAAGCAAATAATCAACTTACAGTAGTAACAATGAACAAGCTTAAACATAAAGAAAACCTACCCCCTGCCAAAAAAAGTTGTTTCAGCAAGAATAGTGTCTGTTATCAGTTGCTAGTTGGATAACGTTCATGTAACAGAATCTGTTCTGTTGTTCTGCTTCCACCCTCCTCCCTGATGTCCTCTCTCTCCTCTACTTTTCCTTCCTCTACTCCTGCAGTCCTCTCTTGGGTTTCTTCTCCTCTAACTGTCACCAACTGACTTGTTAATTGTCTTGCTCTTACCTGGCATTCTATGCCCCCACCCTTAACTTGTCATTCATGCATTCTAGCACCCATATTCTATTCTATGGTGTTACATAGGAAGCTGCTTCATTCCAGGCTAGACTATTTATATTTGCCCACCCATCTAATGTGGTTTACTCTGATAGGTAGCAGCTCCCAAGGTCTTGGGCAAATGTCTTTTCCATCGCTGACTACTTGATCCTTTCAACTGGGGATATTGGGTATTGAACCTGGGATTTCCTATATGCTTGCAAAAGAAGTATGCACCTGGGATAGCCCAATCAGTAGAGCACGAGACAGTTAATCTGAAGATTGTGTGTTCAAGCCCCACGTTGGGCAAGAGATTCCTGCATTGCAGGGAGTTGGACTAGATGCCCCTTGTGGTCCCTTCCAACTCTGTATTTCTATTCTACTCTAGTAGCAAACAATGGTCTCTGTCCCTGTATGCTTCTCCTGCTGGCTTCACCTTTGATAAACAACCTTCAGGAAAGTGATTTCTTTTAACCTCTTTTCCAACCAACCAGATTTTTGACATGGTCAATGCAACTTCATACATGCTCTTTCCTCCTTTGGTATCCAAAGAAACCCAGGTCACCAGTACTTGAGAAAACGATAGCTTGTCTTTCAGTCCCCCTTTCCTGCTTTTAGGACCTGAACATGCTTGTATAAATGAAACTGGACTCTCCAGAGGCATCTTTAGTCTCATTCATATTTAACATTTCCATTAGACTGGAACATTTTAATTTGAATCTCACCATCCATAACGTTTTTGGTTCGGAATTTTTCCACTCTGTTGTATAAGCAAATTTTAATCACACTGCTTTGTACTTTTGCGTCAGGCATGATTTCTCATGGACCTCCTTTCTTCACCTCCTTCTTTTCTTCTCAAAGCCTGTTCTATCAGCGCAGCTGGGTCTCATTTAGCAGAACTGAACTGAGTAAATATGTTGCCAGTGACAAATTAAGTGACAGATTTTGCCTTTGCATGATTGCGGACTAACTACTCAACTCTGAAATTTATTTTCATGCAAAACTCTTCCACTGTAGCTTTCGAAAGCAACTCTTGATCTGCAAAAAAAAATCTCCTGTCAGTGTTCACCAACCAGAATATATGCAGTCATTATGTGACATTTTGCTTGTTGCTCTTACTTGGATACAAAACCTATGGGTAGAATTGCAGGATCATAGAATTGTACCCTGATGGATACAATTGCAGAGCTTCATCTAGTCCAATCCTCTGCAATGAAGGAATCTCCACTAAAGCATCCATGACAGATGGCTATCCAAACTCTGCTTAAAAACCTCCAAGGAAGGAGAGTCCACCATCCTCTGGTGGAGTCCATTCCACTGTTGAACAGCTCTTACAATCTTCCTGATTGTTCTTCCTGATTGTTTAGTCAGAATCTCTATTCTTGTAACTTGAAGCCATTGTTTTGGATCCTACCTTCTGGAGCAGGAGAAAACAAGCTGGTTCCATCTTCCATGTGAAAGCCATTTAGATATTTGAAGATGGCCATCATATGCATATACCCTAAATATACCCAGCTCCCTTAACCATTCCTCATAAAACAAGGTTTCCAGACCCATGATCATCTTGGTTCTACAATGCATTGGCAGAAAGGAATCAAATCTGAATCAAAACGGAAATATTTCTATTTTCCCCATTGGATTGCTTGATCTGAAGGTCAAATTTGTTGCTCTAAAAATTAAATTGGCCAGCTTTTTAATTCAGATTGCAATATGGGGAGAAGTCCAGTAAATGAAGGAGTAAACATGTATAGAATTGGGTTTGAAAGGCCAGAGACTAGACAAAGATTAACAGCAAAGATCTGAAACCTATAACTGAAACTGCTGTTATGTTAGTAGGAGCAAAGTGATCACAGCATAGAGATCTATCCCACAGCAGCTACACTGGTACTGATATTACTGGGTTAAATTTGAGGTGCTGGCTTTGACTTTTAAAACAGTCTAAGACCTGGTTTTCTAAAGGACTGCTTATAGAATCATAGAATTCTATAGTTGGAAGGGACCCTGAGGATCATCTAGACCAATCCCTCCACAATGCAGGAACATGCAGCTGTCCCACATGGGGATCAAACCTGCAACCTATAGCTGGATCATATAGTAATACAGTAATTAGGGCAGTGGTGGTTAATGTAGCTTCTGTAGTTAAACTCAGTGATACTCAGGGCTCTTCTTTTCAGCCAGAACTCACCAGGGCCAGTTGGCTGCACAGTATTGGGTTTAGGAGGCCTGATTTCCCTGTCCAAACTACATATATTGTCCAGTGCAGAAAAAAGGTTGAATGAACATACCTAGTACCTATGGGACCGCCTCTCCTGGTATGCCCCACGGAGGACCTTAAGGTCCACAAATGACAACACTTTGGAGGTCCCAGGTCTCAAGGTGGTTAGTTTGGTCTCAACTAGGCCCACAGCCTTTTCAGTACTGGCCCCGACTTGGTGGAATGCTGTGTCACAAGAGACTAGGGCCCCACAGGACCTGACATCTTTCCGCAGGGCCTGCAAGACAGAGCTATTCTGCCTGACCTTTGGTTTGGACTCAGTCTGACCCTTATGTTTCCCTCCCCTTATGGTTTTGATCTATGGGCTACTATTAAAATGAGGCTGCATTTTAAATCATATTTCAACCTGTATTTTAAATTTGTTTGTTTGTTTGTTTGTTTGTTTGTTTATTTATTTATTTATTGTAATTTTACTGGTATTAGCCGCCCTTAGCCCGGCTCTGGCCAGGGGAGGCAGGGTTGTAGAAATGGTAGGGGACCCCCAAAAAGATCTCCATTGCTTAAAGTGCAAAAATCAATACTTTCATAACTACTGCTGGACCAAGCCAATGATCAATTTTGTTCAGCATTCTGTTCTTACAGGGGCCAACCAGATGCCTACAAGAAACCCACAAGCAGGTCCTGACCACAAGAGCAGTCTCACCTCCTGTGGTTTCCAGCAAAGAACAATAAGGTACAGCACCCATTAATCATTTCTTTGGTGGCTCATTCTTTACCCAAAGATAGAAGGCAAATAACAGTTGTTATTGTTGCTTTGCAGGATAATATTCTAAATTAAAAGCTTAAAGCATTGTTGAACTTACACAGATTCACTGTCTTAGGAGGAATTGCTGAGTCAATAGCTAAGATTGTCAGCATCTGGTATTTGTCAGTGAGAACATCTTGAGGCGGGGGTGGGAGAATGACTTCCCAGCATGGTGGGATGTGACATAATCCTCTCCCATATTGCAGGCCCATATTGATTAATTTACTTCTAGTAGAAATGTTAACACAGTGCTACAGGGGTCATTTTGAGGTCTTTTGAAAGTGGAAATTGGTAGAAATTCTGCATGCCAAGATTCAAGTTAGGGGATTGAACCCCAGCAGAGATTTCACATGGCAAAATAGGAGCAAAGAAAAGTGTTGAGATAAAAGCTGTAAAACCTTAAAATGTTCCCTTTTGTTGTTGTTGTTTAGTTATTTAGTCGTGTCCGACTCTTCGTGACCCCATGGACCAGAGCATGCCAGGCTCTCCTATCTTCCACTGCCTTCCACAGTTTGGTCAAACTCATGCTGGTAGCTTCGAAAACACTGTCCAATCATCTCGTCCTCTGTCGTCCCTTTCTCCTTGTGCCCTCCATCTTTCCCAGCATCAGGGTCTTTTCCAGGGAGTCTTCTCTTCTCATGAGGTGGCCAAAGTACTGGAGCCTCAGCTTCACAGTCTGTTCTTCCAGTGAGCATTCAGGGCTGATTTCCTTAAGAATGGATAGGTTTGATCTTCTTGCAGTCCATGGGACTCTCAAGAGTCTCCTCCAGCACCATAATTCAAAAGCATCATTCTTCGACGATCAGCCTTCTTTATCGTCCAGCTCTCACTTCCATACTTCACTACTGGGAAAACCATAGCTTTGACTATATGGACCTTTGTTGGCAAGGTGATGCCCTTTTAGTGAACTGCAAAACATCCCCTTTTCAGAGTTATTTCCAAATTATCTCACTTCCTCTAGCATAGAAAAAGATCACATGCCTGTAAGTTATAAAATGGTTTACTTACAAACCCTCCAAAGTTCAGATTCATGTGCTTTTCCATACAGTAGTCAGAAGAAGTTGCGCAGGCAGTCAAACATATATTGGTTACAAAATGATAAAAGCTCCTAAACTATTGCTATAGGAAAATACTAGTTTTGGACCACATTCTTGCCTGGAACAAAAGTGATGGGTTAAAGCCATGTGGCTTGGGGGATCAGCTCACAGCTCCTCACACACCAAAGTTCACATGTAGACTAGGAACAAAGGCTTGTTTAGCTATTTCCTCCTTTAGTGAGGGGAAGTGACATAGGCTAAGCCCAGCAGGACAGCTTACTTTATGAACCCCTTCATGCATTAATTAGACTAAAGCATGTTGGTTATATGTGGCTGGTTTAGCCCACAGAAATTGAATACAATTGACACGCCATGAATGCAATTGTAAATTAAAGAATGTTATTTGGGTTCCAGAGCGAGATATCCTACAACATGTATGGTGTACGCTATGGATAGCCATCTATAGCCTATGCCAGTGCATAGCATAGAGGGTAGAGGTTAGGAGACTGGAGATCAGGGTTCAAATCCCCACTAAGTCATGAAGTTCATTGTGTGAACTTGAGCCAGTCATGGTATGGAGAGGGGGTAAACCATGTATGCCACTTTGAGCTCCTTGGAGGAAAAATGGCATATAAATGCAAACATTAATAACTGCAATGCATTTTATTAACAAATCTTACCTTGCTTTTGTAGCCTATCCTGAAAGCTCTTCTAAAAGTGTGGCATCTAAATCTTTCAAACAAAAACAAAGAAGCAAGCAAGCAAACCAAAATCTGGTTCCTGCACACTCAATAAAACAATCCTTCAAACTAAAAAGGAGCAGGGCTGGAAGCATTATGAAAATTTGGGACATCATTCATATACTAATTAACAGATTGGTTGATTAAAAAAAAAATACACTTGTATCCTACTTTTCCTCCAAGAAGCTCAAGGACAGTATATTTAGTTATCATGTGAGGCTGGTTAGCATGAGAGATAGTGACTGGCCCAAGGTCACCAGTGAGCTTCATGGCTGAGTGGGAACTTGAACCCAGTTCTAGCCTGCCAATCTAAGCACACAAACAAACAAAAATAAATCTAATGTCCAGCTTATGCCCAGGTTACACATTGCACTATAATCACTACGCAAGCACATGGCGGTTCCCCTCTTCGAGTAGAAGCACAATAATTCTGGTACTGGGATTCTATGAGCCAGCTCTTGACACTGGGGCCTTATGGGATATTTTCTGTATTTGCTAAAGACACCTAAGTACAACTAAATGCATACTGCATATGTGATGAAGAGCATACAGTTTTCAAGTGCATCTTTCTCTTTTAAGATACACAGGAGCAACAGGAAAGAAAGGATTAGTTGCCACCTCCTTGTATTTGAAAGAAAAAAAATCTGTATGTGAGACCTGTGTGCGTCCTTTCATTATTAATGTGGTGTGCATGTGGCTGGACTTAGGTATGTGCACTTGAATACAAAATATTTTGTGAGCAGTCTCCCTCAATCTTCCTGTGCTAGCATACAGATGTTTCCCATGTGATATGCTGAGAACAGCTATACCCGTCCATTTTGCAAAAAACTGTATTGCATTAACAGTGCAATCCGACAACACACATTACAAAGCTTGGTCCTTGCATGCAAACAAATGGCTAGATTAATACCTGCACGTCATGTGTTTGGTGCTATCCAAGCTATTGGAAAATGAGAGATGGGCAGTGTCAGATTTATGCCAAAACTAAGGAAGTTCCAGTTTAGGGTCTCAGGTTTTGAGGCAGTCTCTAAATGAAAGAAAGGGCCTAATTTAAAATTTTACATAATCATGAAAGGAAGTGTTTTAAATGTTGTCATGGGCATAACACACACAATGAATGCTGTATTGCCGCTTCTATTTAGTAAGTGTTAAACTATGTGTGATACTGCTCCTGCGTTGGTGTACACTAGAAGTTTTCATGTATGCCAAATAAGATAATAATGCCTTTTCATTTAAAGGTAATTTCAGATTCAAAGAGGCTGATTGCAAGAAAAGTGTTAGATTGCCAATTTTTAGTTGCATCACCACTTATGAACAAGTATTATATAAAAGGTTTCCCCTCCCCTTTTTATTGTTCTTCCTGTTAGAATAATACACTTTCTCTTTGGTAATGCTGTGAAGCCTCTCAAACTGGACAGAATTGAAGACCTTAACATGTCTTAATCCAGCTCTGGCGATGGGTGAGAATGTTGGGAGATTCTGTCTCTTAGAGCAGGGGTAGGCAGAAGGTATTATGGGATAAACTGGGAGACCTTTGGGTGATCTGAAGTAGATCAACGAGGATTTCTGACTCCCAATTGTTTAACAACGGCAACAACCAAATGATCCCCCTGCCCTTAAATGCTGCAATGAAGAAAACTGGTGAGGTGTAACCAGGAATGGATTTTGGGGTGGATGAACTGTGAGCGCCAAGCAGTTTCTGGTTGCTGGCGCCCATCAATGGACAATGGAGGAGTGTACCTTTGGGGGTGAAGTCAACCTGTTGGAAGGCTACAGTGCCTACTGTGGCTGTAGACACCAATATGGGAGAGCTATGTTTTGTTGCAGCTGGGGCAAATGCAACTGCACCACAGTTTCTTCTTTCTGTGCTCTTCCCAGTAGCCATTCCTCCTCTGGTCACTGCTATGTGTACACAATCCAGGAACTGCAGTCATCGGCAAGGGATTCTCACATGGTGGGGTTGATGTTGCCAGCCTTTGTGCCTCGTTTGCAGGCATCTTTGTAATGCAGAGTTGGTCTGCCAATGGGCCAATGAGCACATCCTTGGGGATCATGCCACCATCCATTCTGTGGACACGACCGAGCCAGCGAAGATGTCGCTGAGACAGAAGTGCAGACATGCTGGGAATGAGGGCTTGAGTACTCAAAACCAATTCCTGGGCTCAGAGTTCTTTAATTCTAAGTAGATGCATGGGGCTCTAGCTGATGGACCTCAGGGTTCTAGTAACAAGCAAAATCAATTCTGCAAGTCTGAAGTCTGTCCACTCCTGCCTTAAGAGCTTTCAGCAGCACACACCATGCATTGCTTGCAACACTGCACTTCTTCCATAGAATCTCACTCCCCAATCCCCAGGTCAAACTTTGAATACTTCAGAGTTTCAAAATGTTGGATCTGGGCTGTAGCGACTTTGAATGAATTTTGGTTTATATGTTTAGTTGAGTTTAGTTTTTTTTATATAAAAAAGACGTATTCTCTTGTGATTGGTAATTACAGTTCTGGCTGAAACTAAGTCAGCTGGAAATGCTTCTTGGGCTTGTTGAGACTGAAAGGTAGTTAACTCCAGCTGCACATTAACATATCATCTCCCATTAAATTATATCAAAAAGGATAAACACTGATAAAAGACATCTGCTGACACTTAAAGAGGTCCTATAATCTCAGCGTTACTTCATATTCCCTGTAACTGCAGTCATCAGTCAGAATTTGTGGGGCATTCATCTTCACTTTTGCATAGGTGCTGTATTGCAATTAAGCATTAATGAATGGACACGCTGTTGTGGAAACTCCTTATGGAGCTGCTGTTCTATATATGGAACACAGGGGTTGGCTGCCCCATCTTTTTTAATTTGCTGCTTATTGCTATGTCTGGGGCAAGCTTCTGCAGCTATTAAGCAATTTGGAATGCACATGCATACAGGCTTGTTTCTAAAAGAACATTGGTGTCATGGGACTGGTATTTTTGTGCTGAATCTGAATATCCTGGCAGGATTCAGGTCAGGGTACCAGGCTGAGCTTGGAATGGAATGGGTCTTTTATCCAAGGGAGTGGTTTCCCAACATAGTTCCTATGAGCTATGGGGATCCTTGAAGCAGATCAGTTATTACTCAATTATACTCAGGAATAGTGGACACAATGGCACCTAATTGCATCTGTTGGTGAAAATACCATGCAGAAATGCAGTACAGGAGGGGAAATTGCTTGCAAACATGTGCAAATCAACAGAAATTGCCTTCAAAGATATGTATTTCAGGAGAAATGTGCTAACATATTTTCATAAGGAACACATGCACACACACATATAGCAAACTGAACTTAATATTGGGGAAAATGTGAAACGGCTATCAATGGCTGTTAGCGATGATGACTGTGATCTGTTTCCATGTTCAGAGGCAGTAATGCTTCTGAATACTAGTTACGAGAGCCAGTGTGGTGTAGTGGTTAAGAGTGGTAGACTCGTAATCTGGGGAACCGGGTTCGCGTCTCTGCTCCTCCACCTGCAGCTGCTGGGTGACCTTGGGCCAGTCACACTTCTCTGAAGTCTCTCAGCCCCACTCACCTCACAGAGTGCTTGTTGTGGGGGAGGAAGGGAAAGGAGAATGTTAGCCGCTTTGAGACTCCTTCGGGTAGTGATAAAGCGGGATATCAAATCCAAACTCTTCTTCTTCTTCTTACTGGAAACCACAGTTGCTAGACTAGATGGGCCATTGGCCTGATCCAGCAGCCTCTTTTTGTCTTCTTATGCTCCCTACTCTTTCACCGCTTTATCATTCATTCATTCTCTCTCTCTCTCTCTCTCTCTCTCTCTCACACACACACACACACTAAACAGTCAGTATATTATCAGAGTCCCCTGTTACATAGGTGTCCTGTTGCTGAAAGAGGCCACTTCATGGTCAGAATAGTTCTCACATGCAGAAATAATCATAGTCAAGGAGCCTCCTACACAAGTATTAGTTGGGTGACCTGTCATGGGTAGATCAGAATGAGGTATTGTGCGATATGTTGCTCACTTTGAAATAAATGCTTTGGACTATCCTATCTTGTTTAGGATAGTACAAATAATTGCTGCTGGGTCATCTTATACATATACTGCAAATTAATCCTTTTCTTTCTTTTAAAAAATCTGTCTTAAGGCACACTTTGAATAAACATCATGTGCCTTGTCAGCAACTGTAGACATGTTACATAGGGATCAAAAATTATTATTTTACTTCCACAAGCTTTAAGAGAGACATAATGAGGATGATTCATTTGTAATCTGGCTGCTGTGCATCTTGGCCGATAGTTTTAAAATAAAGCAAAATTCTATTTCCTAAGTAGTTTGCTAGAATTACTTAGGACTTGCGCAAAAAAGCCATCATTCATCCATGATGATCGGCTTTGCAGAGCCAGCACTAGAATACTGTCATTTATTTTAATTGATAACTCCCCCCACCCCCTTGTTTCTTGAATTAGCTATTTCTAAAGTTAATACGAAAGGTGCTAACTTGACAATCCTGAATCCTCTTTATAATTATAGTTACAACAGCAGAAACAGAAAGCCAAGAACAGCCAGCCTCTTCAAGTTCCCTTCACTGTGGGAAGCAGAAAAAGACCGAGAGACAAAGAGACAGAGGGATAGAAAAAAGAAGAGGCACACACACTATGGAGCAGAAATGAGAGAGTTACTGTGTAACAGGGCTTCCAGGTCCCCCTAGGTTGGCTAAACTGGTACCTGCCCAATGTTGTTGGGGCTACAAATCTCAACAGCTGTCTTCTTCTTCTTCTTGTTTGGTGATCACTCGTAGCTGAGTAAGATTGTCTTCCATAAACAGTTTTAACAATGAGTCCATAAGTGACCGTGGAGGCCAATTCTGGATCCACATGTCCTTCCACAGTGGGTAGAAGGTCTAGGTCAGGGCCTGACAGGCTCTTAAGGACTGCTGCTGCCGCCCAGCGAGGACTTCCCTGCTGAGAGCTTGATGGTCCTGCTCTTCCTCTCTCCACCTGGCCTAGGGTGGGGCCTGAGAGGCTTCTGGAGAACTGCTGCTGCTCAGCAAGGACTGGGATATTTTGGGGAAAGTTTCATTGGGAGTTTCTGCTGCTGTTATTGATATAAATTTTCTTTATTTTTATGTGGAAATTGTTCAGTTTGTTTACGTAGTTTTTGATGTGTTTTATTTATTGTTATGACTACTTTGCTATGTTTGTAACTATGTAAATCTTTTAATATTATAAGCCACCTTGAGCATAGCACGTTTCTCCCTTTCATCCTGAGTTTGAACGTCTTCAAAGCCCATGACACCTTTGGTAAAGGCTGTTCTCCAATTGGAGCACTTGCAGGCCAGTGTTTCCCAGTTGTTAGTGTTTATACTACATTTTTTTTTAGTAGCTTAGTGCCAGAGCAGCTGCTTCACATGGAAAAAGCCCCCAATTTAATCCCTGGTATCTCCAGGCAGGGCTGAGAAGGATTCTTACCTGAAACCCAAGAGAGCAGTTGTCTATCAGTGTAGACAATACTGAGCTATTTTAGCAGTCAGTCAATAGGTCTACTCGGAGTGAAACCCACAAGTTATTTGCAATTTGTTTGTTTGTGTTTGTGTGTGTGCGTGCTGTGATCCCTGCTAGCAGAAGACAAGGAAAATCACCATATATTCATATTAGTCTAATAGTGATATATTAGTAAAGTATGTGTGAATGACTTTATTCATTTTTTGCATGTAATTAGAATGTGAAATAATAAAGCAGTAGCTGATAAAAATATAATTGCAGAAGTATGCATTCACACTTAAACTTCTCTCTGAATTGGAGATGTTCAAAGCCATTTACGTGGGCTTGACAGGCACTCTGATTCCTGATTATGCTGAGACCTGTTTAGCATTCTCATCGGAACATCATCATGCATCCTCAGACCATTCTTGGCACATTTTATGAAGTATATTCAGGTGTGCCAACTTCTGAAAAATCTTAGAGAGAGCAATTTATCAAACAACCCTATTCATGATTATGCTGGCATTGTGATGCTACTGGCACAGGTGGGAGCCCAGTACTGCTTTAACCCTTACGCTGATGGGACTCTGGCAGCCCAAGGTGAAAACTGAGCAGAATTTGAGGATGTGCTAAGGGGAGAGCAGGCATTTAGCACCCTATCAAAGATGGCTGTGTTTTTCCTCTAGCGTCAGAAGCAGTATTCTTCCAAATGCACAAGCAGGGGAAGAACCCAGGTCCTGCTTGTTGTCTTTCCTTTGGTGTCTGTCTGGTCACTGTGAGAACAGGGTGCCTGACTAGGCGAGCCTTTGGCTGGATCCTGCAGGGCTCTACTTATGTTCTCCACTTGTGTAGGGATTCTCGCCCGTATCACCAGCAGGGCTGGATTACATGCAGAGGCATTAAGCTACATCAAGTTTATGAGGCCTCAAAACGTGTAAACACCAAACTTCACTTCCCACTATTGTTGCCTGACACCTTATGTACACCTGGCCTAAGGAACTTTTGATATCAATTATAGTTATTTCTTCACAGATTTATAAGCACAATATGATAAACAGTAGCTTAGCTATTAAGATTATTTTTGCCATATACCCTCCAACATTTTGAAGCCAAAATCTAGGACGCCATCTTCCTAGACTCCACCTTCCTGGTTTTTTTATCATGAGAGCCATGTTTGTTGGCATGACCTTGCGTGATTTTGTGCCTCAGTTCCCCCCCCAGCACAGCACCCCAAAACACGTGTTTTAGGGTGCTGCGTGAGGAAATCGCACCGTGAAATCGTGCTGTATCACAGCAACCTAAACGACCACCGTTCTCTCGGGATAAAAAACGGGATGCCCTGGTTTTTCCAGGACACTTGTGAGGTATGCCAAATCAGAACAATGTTTTAGAGTCTGTAGAGAGGCCCCTCACAACCAGAGGCTTTAAACTGTAACTTACTTAGCTTGTGCATAAATCAGGCACTGGTCTACAATGTATACAATTTATACCAATAAAAGAAGGGGCAGACTGACCTGTAATTACACTGGATGGAGCAAGGTGCCATTATGGAATAAGGCTGGCCCAAGCAGTCATCCCAGTTACTTATTGAGGACTCTGTGGGCAACAGGCTCTCAAAAGTGGCATCGATATTGCACTGAGCACTCATTCCCTGCAGCTGCTTCAGCCTGGCTAGGCCTTCAGTCCTATAGGAGGTGGGAGAAGAGAGGAGTCAGGAAGAGGAGGAAGCAAGGAGCACCTTCCACAGTAACAGCCACGTTATCATATTATCATGACAACGATCAGTGAATTTTACTGGCTGACTGAGCTGTCATTCACCACTGGGTTCCCATTCAACTCCAGCCGAAATAAACGAGAAAGTTATTCATTGGTGGCTCACAAATTATTATTAATTTTATACAAAAGATAAAAGAATTATTTTTAAAATATGAAGGACTAATGATTTGTTGTGCTGCATTATTAATAAACATTAATTATTGAACTGGATCAATAATGCAGCTATGGTTTGAAGATGGACGTGGAGTCTCTAGAGACTTGTGGATCCCATGTAAAAATATATTTTGCCAGCTGGCCAGGCAACAGGGTTCTGGAGTGTATCCTCCAGACCAGGTGTGGCCAACTCCCAAGAGACTGCAATCTACTCACAGAGTTAAAAACTACCCCCTTTTGGAGGTTTGGGTCAAAGTTGTTGAGCTGTTTTTAGGGAGGAGGAAAGCACAGTTTTTTGGGGGGTGCAGGGCTAAAATGTGGAGCTTTTTTAGGGGGACCAAAGTTGTTGGGCCACTGATCTACTAGTGATCTACCACAGACATCCAGTGATCTTCCGGTAGATCACAATCTACCTGTTGGATGTGCCTGTTCTAGACAGTAAGAAAATTAGTAGGAAGGCAGTAGCTTTGCATCAGAAACACCTTGCATCATGAGTACATTTTAGTCAGCGCCTGGCCTAATATCTGAGGAAAGGCATGGACATTGATAATGCTCATCTTCCCCTCCCAACCTCAAATAACTCCAAGGTTGCAGACCTTCTACAGCTGCCTATGGCACACAAGCATGGAAGGAGGCTATAGAGACCATCTATGTAACCCATAGCTGCTAATACCACTGCCTGCCATAGTAACTATGTGTCTATCTCACTTCTGGTCCGGTAACCTCTAGACTGGACTACTGTAATATGCTCCACGTGGAGCTACCCTGGAAAGCAATTTTTTGGAAACTGCAACTAGTACAAAATGCTATGCTAACTTCCCAGCACAGTGCAGATCCAACAGCGGATCCAATCTGGCACTCCTGCTGCTCTGTTTGCACTGTGCCAGTCTCTCTACTGCCTAACTCTTCCCCCTTCCAGCAAGCAGCAGTGACCTACCTGCTAAGAAGCTAGTGGCTCTGCCCCACCCACCTAGCTAGCTGCTTCTGCTTAAAAGTATTTCTCTGCAGATTTAAGAGGAAATGCTGCCCATTTAGTCCCTTGCATTCTGACTGCAAAATCTTGCTATAGCGAATCACAGATATTTGGGTGGAGATACTCCAAATGCTGGTATAGATTTGATAAAGTGACTGTGAGATGCATTTCGCTGGATCTTGCACATCTTAAAGCAGGAGCCGAGGCACAACGCAATAAGGCCCTTTTCATACTGCTTAGCTACGCATCTAAGTCGTGGGGAAGGCCATAAATATTGATTATAGGTTAAAGGCAATTAGAATAATGGAACAGTAGATGGTGAGCCCTGCCAAAGTGTTCTTGGCACTGGGAGCATTTACTACATAAGGAATGACTGTCAGATTTAATGAGCAAACATATTTTCCAGGAATAAGCATTTAATATTAATTCCGTTTCATTTTACAGAACACATGCGTTATTAAATTTGTGGATTAACACTTTAGAAGTGGGTGACTGCAAGGAATAGGGTGGATCCAGTTCCAGGCTAAACTAATTTACAGCATTAAAAGGACCAACGTAGCCAGTCAAACAAACCTTGCCAAGTTTGATCTGTAAAGTCAGGGAGGGAACGTGCCGGCCTCCTTGCATCTAAAAATGGTTACATACATCTACCCAGCTTTCTGCTAGGACCTCAGAGCCAAGGCGCTTTGGAAAAAAACACTCTTCATGCTTGGTTTTCATCTGGGTTTAAGCCTAATCCCGGAAGAAATGCTTCGAGCTGAGCAAGCATAGCTGATTTGTAAGTAAATTGAGGCTTTGCTACGAGGCCCCTGCATGGACTGTCACTCTGGGTGACACACACTCCATGAGATACCCAGGCAAAGGCAGTCTAGTGTGTGATTTGGCTAGTTCAACCAATCACTAAGATGTTCAAACAAGCAACCCCACCGCCAACGCTCTTGCTGGCAATACATGCAATGTTGTGTAATGGTTAGGGTGTTGGACTAGGACCTGGGAGGCCAGGGTTCAAATCCCTACTCGACCGTAAAGCTCAATGGGGGACCGTGGGCCAGTCACTGCCTCTCAGCCTAACCTACTTCACGGGGCTGTTGTGGGGATTAAATGAGGAGGGGGAAAACCATACCTGCAACCTCGAAATTCTTGGAGGAAAAGGCAGGTTATAAATGCAACAACAATAAAAAGTTCCCTCATGTTCTGTGATGTGAGAAGAGGCCTTACACGTATGACAATGTATGCACTTAGCACTCCTCCATCTAAAAGGGAATCCTTTGCCAGTCACACAGAAGACTTCAACACGTGTATTTTGGTACGTGCCGCTTTTTAGCCTTTTGTGCTTGGTGGGTTGTTTTTTTTAAAATGGTGGTTTTAAGAATTGGTGGTTGTTAATTTTTTATGTACCTCAACTTGGGTATGACTACTGGTAAAAAGTGCACACTTACATACTTAGGGGCACTTTTCATTGCCACCAGACACGCTACTGTCAGAGGATATGTCTGGTGAAGACCATCAGCACAGGTTGGGTTAGAACAGCCTTCCTAAATTCTGAAGGTGGCCCTGGAGAAGATGTGGTGGAGGGGAACACACTGGCAGCTTTTGTTGCTATTAACAAGGGAGGAGGGAGCTAGGCAGCCCCCAACCACCCCAGAGGAGCCCATAGCATTATCAACCAAGGCCATTTCTAGGTTACTTCTAAGGGGGAAATTGGTAGCCCAAAGGCGCAGAAAGAGCATTCCCTGCCTCCCCCACCACCAGTAAGCCCCCATTTCATCTACACACACAAATTTGCTGAAATTTCACACCCGTTTCAAGGGGCTATTTTGGCTCAGCCCCACCCCCATCAATTTCACGCTGAAAATGTTCGCTGGAGAATTTTCAGATCGGCTCTCTTCCGAGGTCCTCTCCTGGCTGCCCCCATGCATATGTTTTAATTTGTGCTGTCAGAAACAATTCTCAGTGAAACTCAGAGCAGCTCCACACTTTATGTGGCAAGCGCATTTGCCGCATGCACACCAGCGTCACACTGGCATTTCCCGCAGCGAATGCATAAGAACATACTGCAATCAAGTCAGTTATCTGAGGGAGAACCGTGTGGCAGGAGCTGCCTTGTTCTCCCAGACATGGTCACCTGCTCTGCTCCTGGATCTGATCTGGGAGGGAAGAATGCTTCTGGAGAGGTTCTCCTCTCTATCAAAGGCAGGACAGCCAGAGCCACCACTGGACATCAGTGAGGGAGAAGAGTGATTTCATCATGCCTCATACTGTGAGAATTCTAACTGCCATCAAGTCACCTGAGAAAAGAACTGTGTGGCAGGAGGTGCCATCTCTTCCTTGCCTGGACATGGGCCTCTGTTCTCCTGCTGGATCTGATCTGGGAGGGAAGAGTGCTTTCATGCAATGAGTGCACTTTCTCAAGGCAGACAGAATGTCCATAACTGCATTATAAGAACTATAACTTGAAGTACGTGTGCTTGAGTTTGCTTTCACCTGCTCCGTCCTATTCCCTCTTACCTCATGTGTTTCATGTTGTTTCAGAATGGGAGCCTGAGGGCAGAGACTGGTCTTAATACTGATTTCGTAAGCCTCTCTGAGAGTCTTTTCAGCTAAACAATTGAATATAAATGCCTGAAATAAAGAAAATAATAAAATGCAGACTGTGTCTGCAGACTGTACACATATCTGCAGACTGTACACATATCTTTAAATGCGCACATGTTCTCATCTGGGGCCCAGTCATAATCCTTGGATGGAATATGGATGGATGTTTAAAGATGCTGACATTTCATCCATATTTTATTGTGCTTGCTGGGTAACCCCAAATTCCCATGCTCATAATGGAAATGTTTCCCACGTAAAGTGCTCATTCATGGGATCAGACATAGCAGTCAGGCTTGGGGTGCCATCAGCCACTCAGAATAACACACCCATTCTTCCAAAGGATACTTGTGGGATTTGATGTTTGTGAATGAAACTATGAGCTGTCCTGATCTGTACCTCCCAGCTTAATCTATGGATCTGAAATCAGTTATTTGTTTATCTGGTATTTATATATATATTTCTTGTACAGATAACAAAAATAAAACAAATAACATCAACACAATGAGCCAAAAATATGGCAGGACGGAAGCATAGATTAAAAATGAGTCTTTTTATTTGTTTATGATTTCCTCATTGTATTGGCTTATTAATTAGTTTATTAGCCTTTCCCACCTTTCCTCAATGGAGTTCATGGCTCTCTCCTTCTCAATTTTATCCTCACAATGACCTTGTGAGGCAGGATGGGCAGAGAGATAGTGGCTGGTCCAAGTCATTCACTGAGCTCCATGGCTGAGTGGGGATTTAGAATCCTGGTCCCTCACAAATACCCTAGTCAGACACTCTTAACCTCAGTGTGGAGTAGTCGTTAAGAGCGATAGACTTGCAATCTGGGGAACCAGGTTCGCGTCTCCGCTCCTCCACATGCAGCTGCTGGGTGACCTTGGGCCAATCACACTTCTCTGAAGTCTCTCAGCCCCACTCACCTCACAGAGTGTTTGTTGTGGGGGAGGAAGGGAGAGGAGAATGTTAGCCGCTTTGAGACTCCTTTGGGTAGTGATAAAGCGGGATATCAAATCCAAACTCCTCTTCTTCTCTTCTTTAAAATAAAAAAATAAAACAATAATAATAAATAATATAAATAATAAATAAATAAATTTATAAATAATATAAATAATATAATTATTTAATAAATTATTATTATTATTATTATTATTATTATTATTTAATGTTTCATAAATGTTCCAACCAAGTTCTCAGCTCAATTTCTCCCCCAGAGTAAGTTAAGAAATGTTTATTTTGAGGAAACACACACGCACACGCACGCACACACAAGCGCGCACACACACACACACTGCAATGTAAATTTTTGTGCTGTTTTTTAAATTGTTATTTAGAAATGTGGATTAATATGGAAATGGGACAGCACAGACTTATGGGTAAAACACTCACCCAAAAGCGAAATCCACCAGAAATTGTCTGATACGCTCATCCCTAAATCTTTCGACAGATATACTAGACCACCTCTGAATTTAATTGAGTAACACTGGTATACACATTACATGGTGCAGTGCATTGCATGCTTGAAATTAAAAGGCAATAAATAAACTTCATTACTGAAGACAAATGAATTATTGTTTTCATTTCAGTTGAGCTGCGGAAAAGCCTCCTATAAAATGTTTCCATTCAAATTCGAACAGAGTTCCTGAATCTCTGATGTGCTTGAATTGCAGCCATAGATGATAAATATTAATGGGCCAAGTTCAACCCTGGTGTACTTCAATAGCCATAATGAGATTACATCAGGGATCTGTGAGGCCCCAGCATACTCAGGCACCTTATGTTTTATTAAATACCGACAAACATATTGAGACTAATCTGTTTCATTGAGCTGTGATGGAAAGCAAAAAGCATCTCGAAGCGAACTCTGCCATCGCAAATATTTCCCGCATTATTAATAAAATATTGTTCAGCTGTTTTTATCCGCCTCACTGTTTAGGCTCTCTTCAGCAATAATTTCATGTGACATGGAAGCAAAAATTATTGAATTATAAGATGCCTTACGAGCATTGCAAGTGACAGGAAGAAGAGTGCAAAATGTAGCAGAGCATACAAATTGAGAGAGCTTAGAAATTCAGTTGTGAATACTTCCAGGAACTATACAAGCCACCATTTAATAATGGATACATTTACATTTAAGGTAGAATTATTGGTGAAGTTCCATGTGTCCCTCATTTAATGCTCATTGGGATTCTTAATATTTGCATGAAACCGCCAAACTGTAGAAACAGTAAATAATATGATAGAGAACCTTGGCTATTTATTTACATTGGAGGGTCATTCTGAAAATACTTGGTAATACATAGTTTTCTTGAAGATTGCCTTACCATGTACAGGAAACAGGAAACCAGGCAGAAGGTCTTCTTGGTAGCTGCACCTGCCCTGTGGAACACCCTCCCATCAGATGTCAAACAATTATGCAACCTTCCGTAGGCATCTGAAGGCAGCCCTGCATTAGGAATCTTTGAATGCCCGATGTATCATGTGTTCTTTATATTCTGTTGGAAGCTGCCCAGGGTGGCTGAAGCAACCCAGTCAGATGAGTGGAGTGCAAGTAATAATTTCTTATTTTTACTTAAATAGTCACGACTTCTCCCATAGAACTGCAAGGCTGCTGAGAGTTCTTTATGGCATGGGGAGGAAATCTTTGGCCCTCTACTTGCCGTTGGACTACAGTTCCCATTATCTTAGCCATTGGCTAAGCTAGCTGGGGATGAAGGGAGTTGGAGGAAAGAAACATCCGGTGGGTCACAGATTCCCATCCCTGTTCAACAAACTTTTTCCATGGGGGAAAATCTATCTACTCTCCTGCTATTGAGCAATGGGTATACTGGAGCTCATTCTACTAGAGAATTAGGTATGAAAGAACATGCAAATTTTAATTTTCTCTGTGTCTCATTTTTCCATCCTGAAATTCAGTTCACATTTCTTCAGCAATTTGTGATTTTTTCCCTTTTAAAAAACCCTCATGAAAATTCACCAGCATTTTAGTGCAAATTTCTCCTTTTTATATAATGCATTTTGGTATGTTATTTCCCCTAATAAAGACATCTCCATGAACAATGGCTAGAGAACTGAGTTGCAAAATTCAGATACATGCAAATTTCATGGGGGGGGGGCTGTGTTTAGTTCTCATATTGTTTCAGAAAATCTGAATTGATTTTTTAAAAAAAGAAGAAGAGGAGGAGGAGGAGTTTGGATTTGATATCCCGCTTTATCACTACCCTAAGGAGTTTCAAAGCAATCTCCTTTCCCTTCCCTCCCCACAACAAACACCCTGTGAGGTGAGTGAGGCTGAGAGACTTCAGAGAAGTATGACTAGTCCAAGGTCACCCAGCAGCTGCACATAGAGGAACAGGGAATCGAACCCGGTTCACCAGATTACGAGTCCACTGCTCTTAACCACTACACCACACTAGCTCTCAGAAAGTCTGAATTGAATGGAATCTTTCCTCCACCCCTAGTTGCAGCAACTTGTATACAACTCAACTTTCAGTGAACTTACTCTTATGTAAGCATGCTTTGTATTGTAGTCATGAAACAGGAGAAAGACACCTGGAAAACACATTTTTATTCGGCAGATATTTGTCCATTTGATTATGTACTGAAGCTCATGTACTTCCATCAGTTCTTGGCTTAAGCTAACCTTCCCCAACCTGGTGTGCTTCAGATGTGTTGGACTTCAGCTCCAAACACCACTAGCTAGCATGGCCAATGGGCAGGGATGATGAGAGTTAACCTCCAAAACAACTGGGGGCCACCAGCTTTGGGAAGGCTGTCCTAACCTCACATTTTTCTCCATTTGTTTCATATACTCTCCCTCCTTTGTCCCCTCCTTCTTTCACTTCCTTCTGACTTGCCCTTCCTTTATTCTTTTTCTCCTCTCCCATTCCCTACTCTTAGTTTCTTATTAGTCCTTAGGGAAATTGTGGATTAGGGTGGGTGAGATGGGGGTGGGGTGGGTGATTCTGTGGTTTATTTTGTGAACATTGGTAAAATGTTGAAAGCAATATGGAAAGTGGAGGAAGAGAGACGAAAAGATTCCCTTACATGTGTGCCTGTGGCATCTTCTAAGTCAGCTGAAATGGCCAGGATCCCAGAACTGTCAAATTAAGTCAAAGCGTTGAAGTTAATGACAGCAGTCTGGAACAAGCAGCTTAGTGCTTCTAAGAACTCTGTACTTTATTATTGCCTTACCTATTTTATAGGAAAGGCCATGAATGTTGGAACAGGCTGTATCTTCTTCTGTGGAATGTGGCTCTGGTAAAGCATTCTGGTGGGGAACCTGTGGCACAACTCCCATCATCCCTGACCATTTGCCAGGGGTGATGGGAGCAGTAGTCCAACGATATCTAGAGAGCCATGGAATTCCCACCTCTCTTAGACATATGACCCATTTCTATGATAAACATGAGCCTAGAAACAGAATCTAGAGTGCCAATATGTGAGCAGTAGTTGTCTGCCATACTCAGTTCAGTGATTTTCTGTGTACATTCCATGGCATATGCTATTGACATGAATGTGGGCCACATATGTTGTCCAGAACTGCTGGTTCAGGCCTCACCTCTCTTTCTAGCATACTTTTGAGTCGGCATGCTTAACTTTGAGTATGATGTTAGGCAAACAGAATTTGTTATCTGCATTGCAAGTATATTAAGTGTTTTGCTGACCCAATTTCAGAGTTTACTCCAGATGACTGGCATGGACACAGACAGAATTATTGAATATTCTTTCTCTTGTTAGGAAAATAAACACTTTGGTAAAATATTTGTTTGTTTTGCTTGTGGTCACAGTTTGTTGCTCTTAGGGTTTCAAAGCTGTAAGCTTGAAGAAATAAGTTCCGTCAAAACTTTTGGGACTTATAGCAGACTAAAGAAAGATAGGATTGGGAAGCAAAGCATATATTTTCATTGGATTATCCTCAATGCAGTCAGCTGGGGCGGTAGGTTTTTGTAACATAGGTCAAGGCTTAGTTTTCACAATCTCCAACACATTTTTGTTTGTTTGTTCACTGGGATTCTTTATCACTTTCTTCACAAAAATCACCTACATCAATTTAAAGGACAAGAGAGAAAGCAAGAAAAAGCAAGGAGGGAGCTGAAATGACTCAGTTCAAATATTATATAGAATTCATCATAGACTGTGAGAGTATTGTTATCTCTCTCTTGCTACCAGCAGAATATTAAATTATACTAACTGTGTTTAGTTAACAATTTGTACTAAGACTCATATTTGATTTGACAGCCCAAGACAGAGAAAGGGCTCTTCAAGAAGCCGCTTTTAGATTTGGAGCTTGGAGGAAGCAAACATACGGAAATCCAGAGAATCCCATATATGCTAATAGGATTTACTGCTTGGTCTGACACCATGTGAAGGAGATTAGCGGTAAGATTCCTGACACTGGTAAGCTTTCCAGAATTCCATTTTATCATTCATAGGAAACATGGCCAATGCACAGCTGTGCTTTCAAAGCACTGCCACCCTCTCTCTCTTGCTGAACCAAGGGTAGCCGATGCAGTGCTCTCCAAGTGTAGCTGGACTCTCAATTTCCATCAGCACCAGCTGGCCATGTTACAGGGTTGGGAGATGGTGTCCAGTAACCTCTGCAGGGCATCTCATTGGCTCCAACCTTGCAATAAATACCCATTTTTAATGTTTGGTTGCCTTGGGAGTAATGTTAATAATTAAAAATATTATTACTGAAACTTATGTCGCTTATTTTACAAAAGTTACTCAATGTGACATTCAACAACAAATAAATAACACATACATTTAACCAGAATACACCAAAATGTAACAAAATATTTTAAAAACTCATATTTATATTTTAAATAGCATGATTAAAACATCCCACCCATTTTTTTGTCTCTGTTAGAATACAGATGAAAATAGAGACGTCCCATTCCATAATGATAATTTTACTATTTATACCTCGCACATCTTACTGGGTTGCCCCAGCCACTTTGGGCAGCTTCCAACATATATAAAAACATATTAAAATATTAAACATTTTTTAAAAAATCTTCCCTATACAGGATTGCCTTCGGACAGCTCATTGGTTGGATAACTCTATACCCTCCAACATTTCTCCAGTGAAAATAGGGACGTCCTAAGGAAAAGTGGGACATTCTGGGATCAAATCAGAAACCATGATGGCTTCTCTAAATCAAGGACATCCCTGGAAATTAGGGACACTTGAATGGTTTGAGATATCTATGAAACAATATTATGGGAATTATTTCTGTGGGTTGTTTTTTTTAAAAGTGCAAAGTACTTTAGAATTCATATCTCACTGATGTTCCAGAACAGTTCGTGCTATTGGATTAATGTGGCCACAGGTTAAGACCATAAGACATAAGACCATAAGAAGACTGGATCAGGCCACATTCTGTGATCATAGTGGACACCCAGATAGATGCCTGTAAGAATCTCACAAGCAGGATCCAAGCACTACAGCACTCTCCCCACCTGTGGTTTCCAACAACTGGTATTCAGAAGCTATACTTTGATGCAGAAGCAGAGTGTAGCCATCATGGCTGGTAGCCATTGCCAGCCTTATTCTGCATGAATTTCTTCAATCCCCTTGGTGGCCATCACTGCCTCCTGTGGGAGTGAATTCTTCAGGGGAGCTTCCATGGGGTTCAACCCCTGAGTCTGTACCATCTGTTGCCTGGTGATATCTTCAGAGCTGGCTGGTGGGCTTGCCAATGGTGGCAGGCATCACTGGCAGTGACACTTCCCCAGTCTGCAGCAGGTGGCTGTGACCGATGGGACGCCGCAGGAAATTTTAAACGGTAGGTAACTCACAGCTGCTAGGAGAAAGCTTGGCATTGGTGGGGCCTTGGCAGTGGCCCAAGAGTGGCAGGTGCTGGTGGCAGTCCTGTTACTGAAATTTGTGGGTAAGAATGGATGTAAGCCTGAATTTCCTACCTTTAAATGAGACACAACTAGGCACTGTTGTGGGGAAGGATGGTAGCTAAGGGACACAGCACCAGTGTTGCCCGAAGAAGGCACCAGGTTCAATTTTTGACATCTCCAGGTAGATCAGGAAGGGACCCCAGCCTCAGAGAGCTGCTTCCAGACATTCAGTGCCGACAATGCCAAGCTAGATGGATCAATGGTCTGACTAGGTATATGGCAGCTTGCTGTGTTTCGAATTGGCCTTCTATTGCTTTAGTCTTTGGAATGTTGCATTTTATATATCTGGCAGCTGAATAGGAGGTGAAACACACTAATACATCAGGTATATACAAACCTGCCAGAAAAGACAGACCCAAGTAGAAAAATAAGATCTGAAGTCTAAGAATGAAACTCAATGGATATTTTTGTAAGAATCAACTGCATTAAACTCAGTAGAACTTCAGAGTAATATATAATAATATATAGGATTGGGCTGCTACTAAGGTCAATTTTCAGAAGCGGTTCCTCCCACCCGTAACAAAACAGGATCCTCCCTTTTTACAATCTTATCATACGTTTATCCTTTAGCCTCCAAATAAACTGAGCTGAGATCTTATGGTGCTTTTGGTGTGAAGACTATACTTAACACCATAAATAGCTAGAACAAAAATTTCTTTTCTCATCGTGTCCTCATATTTTATCTGTTACTTGGAGCTAACTTGCTCTTCCTAGAGAGCATCTTATTATTTCTGGCAATTAGTTGCAACATCAGATAAAAGCTCTGCCATTTAAGAAAAAGAGGAGCTCCTTTCATGACATGACATGTGAACCCCACCTCTCTAACACCCCCCCTCAAATCTCTCTCTCTCTGAGTAGAGGATTAGGAAGAATGAAGCGGGCACTATTGATTTCTGGGGATAGGCACAGAGAAAGGCAAAAGCTACCTAGCAACAGGGCTTTCAAAGATGATTTGACACAAGATGAAGAATGAAGCACAAGATGGTTTGAAAAATGTCAATGATGTTTTTGACTTAAAACATGGCAGGCTAATGCAAATGAGCTTAAACAAGTCACCAGGGCAATCTTAACCCCCACTGGAAAGACAGAGGTGATGGAGTTTCATTTTACATTTCCTTAAAAAAAGAAAGAAACCAAGGATACCTGCTGTACCACGAAGTATCATGCATCACCCTGACTTTTCCCACAGCAACATAGGAAAAGAACTGAACATGGTTTCTTTGCACATGATACATTTCTGTTATAATTACATTGTTAAATGGTGTTCTTCCCCCACCCCCTGAATAACATTCTGTCCTTCATTTCCAAACAAATGGCCTGTGATTTGTGCCTGTCAAGCATTCTCAGGGCACACCAATTGAAGCTGTCAGTAGCAATGATGTGGCAAAATAATCATATAAGCAAACTTCACATAAGCAGCTAAAAGGGCACCTTTTAATGGTGGTTGAAGCTGTTTGCCAATAATTTCCCTCCCATTTCCTCCCTCCTCCATACTTGGGGTTGGAGTTGACAGACCCTGTTCAATATCTGAATGTGACATTTATCTGAAGAGCTGACATGAAAGTTTAGTGACATTCTCAATTGGCAGCTTCTGTCGCTGCGTGCAGGCAATAGTCTAGACCAGGGGTAGAGCACCTCTGGCCCATGGGCCTAATTAGGTGTGCCGGACCATTTTGACCCACCTGCCAATCATCTGAGACCATATATTATGGCAGGTGTGGACAGTGGCTGGGCCAAAAGAGGCTTCTTGAGTCCTGGTGTTGGTTGGGCAGCAGAAATGCTGGTATCGGAGGCTGTGCACAAACAATACCCGTGCCTGGGGAAAAAAAATAATCCCCCCCTTTATTTCCCACCAAAAAACTAGGTGCGCCTTATGGGACGGTGCGTCCTATAGGGCGAAAAATACGGTAATGTGTTTTGCTGCCAAATCCCCCCAGTCCCAACCCACACAGCCTAAAGTCAGGATAATAGGAAGCTACCTTAAAGTGAAGCAGACTATTGGTTGATCTAGTTCAGTATTGTTTACACGGACCAGCAGCAGCTCTTTAGGATTTCAGATGGGCCACATTCTGAGATATCTGGATCGAGCTTGGGACCTTCTACAAGCAAAGCAGATGAGCTGTGGCCCTTCCCAATGATAAAAATGCAATCCTACTGTTCCAATGACTCAGTGGTGCTCTATTCCTAGTCAGTAGCTTGGATCCTTAGATGAATAAATGAAAGGAAAAATTTTGGTAGTGAGGGTAATACTGGCTCAAAGTGTGGCTTACCTGAGGCCAACCAATGACTTCATAGCTCTCAACAGGGTGCTTCTTAGTTTGCAGTTTTAACATTAAGGTGTAAAGATTACCTGTTCAGTACCCCGTTCACCAGTGCAAGTAAGCTGTGTCTCTACGACTAACTTCCTCTGCTTTATAACTCATTATTTCCACAGACTAAATAAGCTTCACTAAAACCCTGCGCTCAGCCAACAAACAAACCAGTTAATGCACTGGCTCTGAAATTCAAAAATCTGATCCATTAATGCAATGGGGGAATGCCAAGAAAGCTTTTGATTTGATGGAGATTTGCTTATTGAAGTTTTGGAGGCACATAGGTGGCTAAAAATGTTGAATCTGTAGATTTTATGGTTTCTATGGATTTATGCCTCCTCCTTCTTTAGGCTCAAATCAAAGCTCAGACTGCCAGTAACCCCTCGGATAAGCTGCCTGTGAGTATAAATAGGAACAGACATGAATGGCTCTTTTTGCATTGCGTACAGAACCTTATAATTGTGCTTGCTTCTGGAAGGAAGCAATCGTCTGTCTTACCAGATGGCATCATGAAGGCTATGAATATCTGTTGTCCCCTGCAAATATGACAGTATGCTGTACGCTACTGAGTCATTGAGAGGCCTCTCCTGAAATAATGTAGCTGGCCATTTACCATAGACCAATGGCCAAGAACGTTGGCTTATATTAGATGAAAGAGTCATCAAAGGTTAACACTTGACGTGGGTGGCGCTGTGGTCTAAACCACAGAGCCTAGGGCTTGCCGATCAGAAGGTCAGTGGTTTGAATCCCTGCAACGGGGTGAGCTCCCGTTGTTTGGTCCCAGCTATTGCCCACTTAGCAGTTTGAAAGCATGTCAAAGTGCAAGTAGATAAATAGGTACCGCTCTGGAGGGAAGGTAAACGGCGTTTCCGTGGGCTGCTCTGGTTCGCCAGAAGTGGCTAAGTCATGCTGGCCACATGACCCAGAGCTGTCTGTGGACAAATGCTGGCTCCCTCGGCTTATACAGCAAGATGAGCGCGCAACCCCAGAGTCGCCCGGGACCGCACCTAACGGTCAGGGGGTAACTTTACCTTTTTATCCTAAGCTTGCCATAGCTCAGGGATGAGGAACCCTCAGGCCTGGGGCTCAAATGCAGTACTTTAGGACACACAGCAGACACCACACCCCTCTCCCCAGGCCACACCTCAGTGACAAAAACATGATATTTCATTCTAGCACAACAAAGAGCCAGAAAGCAAAAGAGTTCTGTACTTCTCATTTAAAGAGTTTCCAGTTACTCTAGCATCATGGCTTGTTCTCCTGATTAATGTCAACAAATTACGAAGCTAAAAATTATTAAATCCTTTTCATTGCAAATGCAGATGTCTCAGCTATTATTTAGGAATGGCTGCTATGACATCTGATTGAACATCAATATAGGACTCTATGGTTGGCCCTAAGACCTTGTTGTATATAGTGAACTCTGTTTTTGATTTAATATAGTCAAATTAGTAAGTTAATTATTATTCAGTGATGGGTTTTATATGGAATATAAACTTTTTAATGTCTTAAAATACTGTTGATGCAGGTTAGGAGGAAAGACATTTTCACAATGCAGCACAGTTTGAATCTAACGTCAAAATCCCTCCACGTTTCTTGAAGTGTACAGATTGACTTTAGTAACACATTTATTTATTGCTGTTGTGCCTATGAACATCAGTGTTCCCAAAGTGGTTAAGATGCAAAAACAAAACTTAAAAAAATGCAATACATACAATTGAATTATAAAATAATTTAATAGCACACAATTCAAATGCAACTGAAGTAGCAGAAGCACACTGCCTGTTAAATTCCCCAATGTGTCGTAGAATTAAAAGGTTTTCTACTCAACGACAAGATGAGACTAAGGAAGAACATGGATGGGGCCTCATGAGGGAATGCATTTATTCCACAAACTGAAGATGGTGTTCCTTGCTGCTGAGCACAGTCTGATTTTTATCATTTCCTCTTCCAGCTATTATCAAAGTTTTAGACATTATGAAAGCTGTGATTATTAGGCTGAAATTAGTGGAAAATACATTTAACTAGCCTTTAAATTCTTAGAGTTTTGTAAAGGTTGTAATTGTATACACCAGGAGACGGAAATGTGTGGTGCTCCAGATGTTGTTGGCCAACTTCCATCAGCCCCAACCAGGATGGCTAGGCATGATGGGTATTGTAGTCTGATGACATGTGAAAGGCATATTATTCCCCATCCCTGCTATATGTGCACACTTACCTGGGAGTTCACATGTCCCAGAGACATATTTCTGAGTTCTGAGTAGATATGCAAAGAAGTGCAATGTAAGAAACTGATTTTGCTGAGAGAGGCTAACAAAGGTACCTTTTTTGTCTAAACTATGTAGATGAAATTCGCATAGCCTGAAAAAGCTGGTAATATTATGTCATTCTGCAAGGCTGTTTAAAGGTTCCTATGTTTGACCATTTTTGAGACCATGAGTGGGGCATGTTTCCACCAAGCTTGAACAACAACAACAACAACAATTTATTGTTTATACCCTGCCAGTCTGGCTGGGTTTCCCCAGCCGCTCTGGGCAGCTTCAAACATAATATAAAAACACAACTAAACATCAAGCATTTAAAACTTCCCAATACAGGGCTGCCTTCAGATGCCTTCAGAAAGTCATGTAATTGGTTATCTATCTGATGGGAGGGCATTCCACAGGCTGGGAGCCAGTACCAAAAAGTCTCTCTTCCTGGTTCCCTGTAACTTCACTTCTCACAGTGGGGAACTGCCAGAAGACCACTGGAGCTGGGCCTCAGTTTCCAGGCTTAACAATAGGGGTGGAGGCGCTCCTTCAGGTATGCAGGTGAAACCTAGCCAGATGGGTGGGGTATAAATTATTATTATTAATATTATTAACACTACTACTACTACTACTACTACTACAGGTTTACATAGGAATCTAAATACTGGAGGTAACAGAATTTTGCTAGCACAGACTTGTTACCTACATAGATTGTACCGCTCCACTGATCAGCTGCTTGTACTACTTAATCTTATCACAATTTTTCACTTTGTGGTAAGGCAAGATAAAGTGCATGTCATTTAAAAACATGAAACACCATGTATCAATTAATTTAAAACAAAATTTGCTTCATAGATTTGGAAGCTTTTGGTGACGGAAGCCCTGTGCTGAACACCAGCCGCAGTGCCTAACGCTGAAATAATTGTCTTCTCAGTTGAAAGTATTTCATGTTATAGGTACCAATATTTTCTTTACGTGGTTTCAGCTGCTCTCGGAAACATATTTGCTGCCTTAATGAGTTCACAAGAGACCAAAGAGAAAGTGGAGCATCTCATTTCCAGTGCCTGCTGTGATTTACATCATTCATTATATGGCTGCCTTGCTTGAATTTACCTTCCGTTCAAGGTTTGGACTAGAGTGATATTCAAGCCTTCATTATGACATTCCGATTCAAACAGAGTTTAGGTTATTTCATTACAACCTGTCATGATGACTTTGAAATATTTTCTGCAATAGACATTTAGTCTGAGAGTGACCCCTTCTAGATCACACCATGTGCAATCAGTCCATAAAACGACAGGTAGAGAGATACTGTTTACCGGGCTACTAAGATTTTATTTCACAGAAAAATAATAAATGTATTGCTACTAATAATCCCCAATATAATTCATAAAGATAAGTTGTTTGGAGACTTTTGTGGTTGCAAGCATAATAATAATAATAATAATAATAATAATAATAATAATAATAATATACTGATACAAGAATATGAAATCCAACATCACTGTTGTTGACCCTCTTTGCTATTCTACACTCATTCTCTTGCCTCTGGGAGCTTCTGTGACTTCCCCCTCTCTTACAGAAGCTGGAGAGGGACTTGAAACAGCCTGACAGCTTGGAATCCTAAGTAATTGAGATATTTGTGAACATTCAGGCCCATCATACCAGCTCAGGCAACTGATTGCAAAGGCTTGATTGCCACAAGCAGACTACAATATAGATAATTTTTGGGTACTGTGCTTAAAATGTAAGATTCTTTGGGATCAAGACTGCAGCTCATGCATAGCTCATTTTTGTTCTGTCCTATTAAGCAGGGCTAAGGTCTGCTAGTTCCGTTATTGTTCTCCCCTCATTCTGCCTCATCTTGCTTCTGATATGAGCTGCAGAATTTCTAAAAGTTATTTCAGAACTGGGGCACATATAGTTTGCTGCAGTTTTCAGCTACGTTTTTCTTCCTTTTCCTATGGGTTACTAAAATACACCAATGCATTTGAGCATTGATTCAATCACAGCACAAAAAGGAATCAATGTGCTCACATCAAAATGTATTTCTCTGCTGTGGTTTAATTAAAGTGCCTATGCACTGATGCACATTCTTAACCCATAAAGAGAACACACAGACATCAGTGCTGTTCCAGAAAAAAATCAGATACATTCACCCACTGTGATTTCCCCAGAATTCAGAGGGTTATTGTACAGGACAGACCAGACTTTTAAAGCAAGCAATGAAAACCATAAGTCTTGAATAACAAAGCAAATTCATGTACACAAGGTTTGCTTGGAAACTGCAGCTTCCCCAAAATGCAGCAGCCAGATGCTCTTTTTTAGACGATATTAACAAAGGGACGTATTTTTTAGACGATATTAACAAAGGGACGTATAGTTAAAGCTCTTTTTTAGACGATATTAACCAAGGGACGTATAGTTAAAGCTATGGTTTTCCCAGTAGTGATGTATGGAAGTGAGAGCTGGACCATAAAGAAGGCTGATCGCCGAAGAATTGATGCTTTTGAATTCTGGTGCTGGAGGAGACTCTTGAGAGTCCCATGGACTGCAAGAAGGTCAAACCTCTCCATTCTGAAGGAAATCAGCCCTGAGTGCTCACTGGAAGGACAGATAGTGAAGCTGAGGCTCCAATACTTTGGCCACCTCATGAGAAGAGAAGACTCCCTGGAAAAGACCCTGATGCTGGGAAAGATGGAGGGCACAAGGAGAAGGGGACGACAGAGGACGAGATGGTTGGACAGTGTTCTCGAAGCTACCAGCATGAGTTTGACCAAACTGCGGGAGGCAGTGGAAGACATAAGTGCCTGGTGTGCTCTGGTCCATGGGGTCATGAAGAGTCGGACATGGCTAAATGACTAAACAACAACAACAACAACAACCCCAATCTTGTATAAATTGCAAGAATCCTCTGTGCCATCCAAGTGCCACCCCTCTGTGCCATGCCACCTCTACCGATGGGCCACTAACCTCCGCTGGTACCACTGCCGTGTCACACACCCCTCTGGCAGAGAAACAATGTGAGCATCATTGCCCATTTCTGGCTACATCTTTCCAGAAATCAGAAGTGGAGGTGGCAGGTCAGAGGAGGGGTGACCAGGGGGGCACCGCCTTGGGGGCTTCTGTCACCCGAGGTGGCTGCTTCAACCCCGATTCATAGCCCTGATCAATTGCAACATCTTGCAATTAGTTTCTGGCCCAAATTCAAGGTGCTGATGCTTGTTTCTCAAGTCTGAAGTGTCTCAAGGCCAGGATATCTGAAAGACAGACTCCTTCCACATAAACCTGTCCATAAGTCGAGAGCATCTTCTGAGATTTGGTTGGTGGGAATGCAGGACAGAGTGTCTTCTGCAGTTATGAAATTCCTTTCCTAGAGAAGATAGATTTGCCCCATCTGTGGTGACTTCTAAAGCAAGCAATGAAAACATTTTTATTCCGCTTGAATTTTAACATGTTTTTAACATTCGAGAGAGAGGGTTTGCCATGAGCTGAGTTCCATTTGCGCAATGAAACTTCCCCTTCCTCTCCCTTCCTCTTACTTTCTCCAGCTGCTCCAGAAAGTATGCCAACCCCAGATTTTGAGGGTGCGGGGGAGATACAGGGGGTGAAGAAGTTCTATTGCACAGACAGAACAGCAGCAATGGATGCAACCCTACGGGTTTTAACTCTGCTCAACTCTCTCTCTCTCTCTCTCTCTCTCTCTCTCTCTCTCTCTCTCTCTCTCTCTAATGCTTTAACTCAGCTATCATTTAAACAGGTGTTGTGGCATTTTCTTTTCACCTAAACCACCTCAGGGGCCTTTGTTATGGTTAAAAGGTGGCATAAAGGTAAAGGTAAAGGTACCCCTGACTGTCAGGTCCAGTCCCGGACGACTCTGGGGTAGCACGCTCATCTCTCTCTATAGGCCAAGAGAGCCGGCATTTGTCCACAGACAGCTTCTGGGTCATGTGGCCAGCATGACTAAGCCGCTTCTGGCAAACCAGAGCAGTGCACGAAAATGCCGTTTACCTTCCCGCTGGAGCGGTACCTATTTATCTACTTGCACTTTGATGTGCTTTCGAACTGCTAGGTTGGCAGGAGCTGGGACCAAGCAACGGGAGCTCACCCCATCGTGGGGATTCAAACCTCTGACCTTCTGATTGGCAAGCCCTAGGCTCTGTGGTTTAGACCACAGCGCCACCCACCTCCCAAAAGGTGGTATAAAAGGGTTTAAATAAATAAATACATGTCTGATTGTCAAATCTTTCCTATAAAAGGTTATCTGCTAAGGCACCTTCCATTAACCAATCCAGACAACATTTTTAAATGTTATGATAGCACACCCGTGTGTGTGTGTGTGTGTGTGTGTGTGTGTGTGTTAATTTCTTAGCTCAGGACAGAATGCAAAGCACTGCTCATTCATGTTGCTTGTCTGGTTAAACATTATTTTTAACTCTTCAAAAATTCTGTATTCAAAATTCTGTGTGAAGTTGCATTCTGTAAACTGAATAAATTACGCACAATTCTACAATCTGTTATTTTGCATAATTTGTTCAGAATCAGCCAGTGATTGGATCTATCCAGTTTGATCATAATGGGTTTTCATCTTCTGTTAGTACAGAATTTAATCTTTCTCTTTAGGAATGAATGCTTCCCCCCTTTCTCTGCCATTAGGCTTATCAGCTCTGAACACTTGGCAATGATTAATAATCAGCAGTGTCCTGGTGTTTGATTGGCAATATTTCGAGAAGGGGGGGAGGAAGAAATTGACTGAAAATGTGTTTCATCAGGAGGCATAATGTGTTTTCTGTTCCCCCTCAACTTTAAATTACTTGATGCTTATTAATGGACAGCTCTAAAGTAACCCACTGAAAAAAATACTAAATAATATATTGCCTTTTTTATTAACTCATTTACATTCATGATTTCCAGCAGGGTTTGTAATGCTCTCATATCATGCAAATATTCATTGATATTATAAAGTGGTATTCCAAAAGCAGCTCCAGTAGGTAATGTAAGATAAACCATGCTGTTCTTCAGGTTTGGGAAATAATGTCCATGTGGAGAAAGCTGAAAGTTCATTCAACTGGCGAAGGGGTGTTTTTACCACCAGGTGACCTGAGATGGCTGCCAATTTTCAGTTCTCCACATTTCCATATCTGTTTGTAAAAAATAAAATAAAATTGGGGGGGGGGATAAGGTTCTCATGAAAATTCATTAGCATTTTAGTGCAAATTTATTGTAACTGCCATGTTTTTGTACGCAGTTTTGCCTAAGAAACACATTTTTGCAATGCAATTTCCCCAAATCTAATGCATTTTGTATGCTATTTTAAGCTGTATACACAGTTTTATATACACCTTGGCCTTACATATGCATTTTTGCACACATTGCTTGTCTGGAAAAATGCATTGCAAAAGTTGAAGAAATGTAAAATTTGAAAAATATCTATGCTTTAGTGCACATATTGTTTCAGAATGTAGGTTCTCCTTTAATTGTGAACTGAATGTGTTTGATTCCCCATCCCTACTTGTGACTTTAGCCAAAATCTTTGCACAGGAGAGTATATAGTCTTATAAACAACTCCTGTACAGAGCTTTGATGTACTAGCTGTTTTGATACATCAAACTGAACTTCCTTTTAGAATGACCTCAAAATCAGCAGCCACAGTTCCCAAGGCCATTTCCATGGCGGATTTCCATTATTTTCACATGTCCATCTTTATTTAATTAACTATACTATCCTTCTCTAAACCATTTCTTAGCAGACATTCAGAACCTGATCCAAACAAACTGCTAAAGGCGCTGGAAAGATTATGGCAGTAGTAAACAATATCACTACCATTTGCTTTTCGTTTGAAGGTTTTAAATTAGCTTTGAAACCACAGATACATAGGCACATTATTGTAATGTTCTTTCTGTCCTTTCCCCTACCTTCCTGTCTATTTTGTGCTTCATGTGCAGAACCATGAAGGGAGAAACAGAACAAAAACCTAAATCGGTTTGATCTGTATTAAGACTTTGTAAGGTCATGCTTCATTTAGCGCAATTCGTTGTGACTCTTCCTGCTGAGTTTAATCATAGCCAAAAACAGATCCTTTCTGTTAGTGGTAATGTCTAGATCCAACTGAGGGGATTTGTCTGAAGGTCTCTGAACATCTGGTTTGCCAATCCACAGTCTAGAGGATGAAACCATAAGGAAGTGGCTACTTTGTCAAAGATATTCCTCAGTTGATGCTACACAGAATCTTGACATCCATTCCTGAGATAGCCAGCCAATTAGATTAGCTTTAAAACAACAGAGGAAATTTGGAGATAGCCAATGCAGGAGCCCAGCCTTATTAGTTTTTTTCTTCCACAGCAACTGCTGAGAAATATCCTGAAACTGCAAGTGTTGGCTCCATCTTTGGAGAAGCTGGAAAGTGTTTAGATGTGTAGATACGAAGACGCTTATCCCTGGTAATGTGTGGCAGGTTTGGTCAGAAAAAATGAATTACAGCTGCTGTACAGATGTTGAGGGGGTGGAGTCAGGAAGGGCATGAGATTTGGGAGAGGTCTAGCAGCACAGCCCCACTTCCCTTCCACCACTATACATTGGTGGTGTGAAAGGAGCTATCGAATTCTTCAAATACAAGGAAAGAATTGTTGGAAAAGAAGAACTCAAAAAGCAGCAGGACTGGGAGCTTCCTTTCACTGCATTGTTTTGAAATAAATAAAGTGAAGAAATATACCCAAAGGGCTGTAACCATTGTCAAAACATGGCAAGCCTTTGTGCAGTCTAGAAAACTTACTTAAAAATCAGAATTCCTAGAACACGGCAAAGATTTTACAAATAAATCTATTGTCTTTCTCCTAATAAAATCTCATGTCATGACTCATGGCTGGAGGATGAATAATTTTTTAAAGACATGTAATATTATTAAATTATGCAGTACTGGCTACTCATGCTGAAATGATAATGACTATAACTATAACAATATTACTCAACATTAAAGCCTCATAAGAACTGCCTATGCTGCATTATAAACTTGGAATTTTGACAAAGTCCCTTCCTGAGTCTAAGGAAACGTAGCAGCCAGGGAATAAGAGGACAAGTCCTCTTGCTGATCAATAACTGGTTAAAGACAATGAAATGGGAGTCAGCTGACGCTTTTCACAATGGAAGGAAATAAGCAGTGAGATTCCCCAAGGGACCATCACTCTTTCACCTTCAAAGAAAGGATACTGGAGTGAGAAGGGACGGGTCTTAGTAGATGACACCAAATAATTCAGGATGGTGATGATTCAAACAGCTTGAAAGGGATCTCCACAAACTGGGCAGGTGAGCCCCTATGCTAGCCTTTCAGCGGGTGGTTATCTCTTGCATACTGGGAGGGGTGAGACAAGGGGAGGTTGATGTGGTGCAAGTGTAATCCCTGCCAGTTCATCTGCAGCACCAAAACCTCTCTTCCACCCCATGCCTCCCAATAAGCAACAGCAAGCCATCTGCAGTGAAGCTAGTAGTTCCGCCTCACCTCATGAGCCATGGCTGAAGCTGGGTAAATGGGCAACAAAATGAAAGCTTAAACTGATGCACATTAAGGCAAAGGATCTTATGCATATGTAGGAACTGAAAAGGTTATGACTATCTAGGAAAGAGATCTTGATTTTGTGGTGGCCCACAGAATGAAAACACCAATGTCTCAGTAGTACTGAGAACGGCAAGATTCATGGTAGGAATCACAGGAGCCAGGACAAAAGGGAAGGGCTGTCACTTAGGGCATATGCTCTGCATGCAAAAAAGTCTTAGGTTCAATCCTTGGCATCTCCAGGTACAGCTTGGAGAGGCATCTCTCTGGAAGAGACACACCAGGGAAAGCTAGGAGAGACACCTGGAATGTCCATTGTCACTACAGTGGTACCTCTGGTTAAGAAATTAATTCCTTCTGGAGGTCCGTTCTTAACCTGAAACTGTTCTTAACCTGAGGTACCACTTTAGCTAATGGGGCCTCCCACTGCTGCTGCGCCACCGCCACACAATTTCTGTTCTCATCCTGAAGCAAAGTTCTTAAGCTGTGGTACTATTTCTGGGTTAGCATAGTCTGTAACCTGAAGCGTCTGTAACCCGAGGTACCACTGTATAAGACAATGTTGTTCACATAGGTCCCACTACTGGAGTATTTTTAACACTGGTTGGCTCTCCAGGATTTCAGATGGGTCAACCTCGGCCCAAACTGGAGATGCCTGATATTGAACCCAGGGCTTTCTGGATGCAAAGCAGATGTTCTACCACTGAGCTATGGCCCTTCCCCTGCTTTTATGAACATTGATGGTGTGGCTGCATTTGGAATACTATGTGCCAATCTAAAAAATCCAAAAGGCTACCATGGAAAAGAGACACAATCAAGGGATGTTGAAGCATGTTATCCTATAAGTGAGGGCTAAAGTGTTTAGAAGCTTTTAATTAAAAATATAGTGGTTTTGTAAAGTTATTAATGGAGTGCAGAGAGTGAAAAGAGATACACATTTTTCTCTTTCAGAGTACTAGAACTTGGGGTCATCAAATCAAATTGACTGGCAGTGGAGTTAGGCAAGAAAATGAAAACATATCTTCGGGAAATGCAGAATTAACTTATGGAATTTGCTCCTCTAAGATGTGATGATGGCTACTGGCATAAATAGCTTTAATATTTAATTAAAGCCATCTATTTAAAGACATAAGTTTGGAGTCATCTGCAGAAGAGACTCCAATTCAGTGTGAGGTCCCATTGGAACAAGTGTAAAAATCCTTTGGTCCTCCAGATGTTGCTGAACTCTCATCATCCCCAGCAAGCATGAAAATGGCCAGGGATAATGGGAGTTATGGTTCGGTAACATCTGCTGGACTAAAGATTTCCTACAACTATGCTGGAGGAAGACGAGGAGATGGTTTTCCCCTGCAGGCCCAGCTCTGAAGGGCTTCCAACCCACCAGGAAATATTGGAGACAGTGCAGGGGAAGAGGGAGGTAGCAAAAATTCCCTCCCCACTTCCTTGTGATCAGAACTCCTCTCATAGGAAGTCTGAAGCTGACCCATCAAGCTGCCTTCACCCACTGGTGGAGGAACGGGAGTGCGGAGGAAGCGGACCGTCCACGGCACCACTATTCCAGTAGGGTGCCGTCGCGGTGCCCCCCTGACATGCGGCGCACCCCCCCCATGTGCTGGGTGCCATGCCCCCACAGGCTGCATGTCACGCCCCCAGAACACATTCCACGCCCCTGTGGGTGGCGCGCCACACCCTCGTGGGTGGCGTGCCATGCCCCCGGGCACGCACCACGCCCCCGCCTGCTCTCCACTCCTGGTAGTGGAGCATGCAGCTTCGCCACTGCCTTCACCAACTCCAGATGCTGCTGGATTCTAACTCCCATCAGCCCTAGCCAAATGTTCAGAGATGATGGGAGCTGTGGTCCAATATCTGTATGGCCCCATGTTGGAAGGGTTGCTATAGAGAATACAGTGGTACCTCGGGTTAAGTACTTAATTCGTTCCGGAGGTCCGTTCTTAACCTGAAACTGTTCTTAACCTGAAGCACCACTTTAGCTAATGGGGCCTCCTGCTGCCGCCGCACTGCCGGAGCCCGATTTCTGTTCTTATCCTGAAGCAAAGTTCTTAACCTATTTCTGGGTTAGCGGAGTCTGTAACCTGAAGCGTATGTAACCTGAAGCGTATGTAACCCGAGGTACCACTGTAAATATATCCCCAGGTAATAACTATGGTAGGGATGGGGAACTTGCAGCCCTACAATTGTTGCTGGACTACAGCTCCCATCATCCGTAACAACTAATTATGCAAGCTATTGCTGATGGAAATTGTAGTTCAGCAACTTCTGTCTACAACACCTGGTGCCTGAGCAATGGAACTGACTGGCTAAATGGAATTCCCATGTTTAGAAACAGGAAATGGCTTGAACTCAGACAACATTTATTATGGCAGACTTCTGTGGGAAACTATTCTAAGTTAACTGACTTGGGTGAGGCAAACCTTGTCCAGCCAAAGGGCATGACAAGGCACAGACCCATTGCCTGGGCCCCACTGTGAAGATAAATAGGGAAACCTTCCTAACTCCAAACCCTGGAGGCCCACAGCTCAGTCCCCACAATGCCTGTGCTAGCTGGAGCCAGTCGTAGATGCAGCCCAAATCACCAGGAGGGCACCAGCTTGGCAAAGGCTATTCTTGGTGGTCCATGAAACCATGTGGATTTGTCAGATTAAAAATCAGTTGCTGTGTAGTGCAGACTTTGATTATTATTTCCCCCACACAACTCAGTCTTGTTTTCTCATACCCTTTGTTGTACAGATCTTGCTGGCTTCCATTGTAAGCCTCAGGGTACAATATAATAATTCGTTTTCCTTGATTCCATCAATTAGCCAGACTCTTGCTATTGCAGTGTGTGCCCTCTGCTCTCTTATGCATACTGCAACATGCTAAACCTCTTTATACACCATGTTTGGAACACTGTTAATAGGAGTTACCTTTGGTGAATAGAACGCTGTGGCCTTCCAGCTAAATTGCTAAATGTCTAGTTTCACCTCACGATCCCATATTATCCCCTCAAATGCAAAGGACGGTATGAGGTAACGTTATGTTATTAAAGCAGATCATATAATGAAATGCCAACCAAGAAAAGAATAGGCCCTCATGGATAGTTAGGTCAGAGACACAACCTGGCTCTGTTGAGTCTAGTCACATTTCAGGAGTAACTTTGTTGCTGCCATGTTCCCTTCCTTTTGTCCCATAATGAGCTTGTGGTATGGAGTTCCAGAGGAAAATGTGGTAATAAGGAACTGAATAGTGTTGTGAGCGCTCTGCAAGAAGTTTTTCTTGCCCCAGCTTTGGCTAAATATCATATCAAGATTTCATTCAATTAAAATGCTGAGGGAAGGTTTCTTGAACAATACATTCTCATAGCTCTTGCTACTGATTATCCTCAGCCAGGAGAAAATGAGCCCCAAAAACTTTAGCAAGCATTATGGGGTCTAAGCCAAGTCTTCATGCCAAAGGTAAAAATAACAACAAGAATTCTCATTTAATTCCATATTAGGGTACGTCCAGTCACCCATCTGCATTTGACAAGCAACATTATACATTATCTTTATGGAAGCATTATACTGTGACGGGGAAAAGATCGTTCAAGCACACAGCTATATAAAACAAATATCCCATGAGTCTTGGATGGAGGAGGGTGCCCCCCCCCGCAAGCCACAAATTGGCAATGACAGCATCTAAAGGCATCAGGAAATCTTGCAGGAATATTCCTACGAAGAAAAGCTCTTCGAGAATAAGCATCCACAGATGGGTCCCTTGGCAGCTGGAATGAATTTCATCCAAGATGAGGTAGCTGAAAAAGCAGTTATATTATCACAGCTCTGGGAAGTGAACAGTAAAAGTAAATCATTTTTTTAATAATATATTTTGATATTTGCTGGCAGTGCTGCACAGCAGTGTGTGGAACCCTTTTCTAAAGCGACTCTGCATTTAGTCTCTGATGGGGGCATTTTGGCAAAGCTTGCAATAAGAAATGTGCTTTTTCTGCACCCAACACAGCTTCGGATGTTACAACCCTGGTGGGGAGGGGAGTGAACAACTCCCCGGGGATTGTACTTTGTTGCCTTGCATTGCATTATCCAAAGAGGTCAGCTGTGAGATGAGCATGCCTCTGATGCAGGCTGAGCTCTTCAAGTACCTTTCTGCAGAGGAAATGTGTGTGATCTCTCCTTTGTGGATGCCCCCATGTAGAGTAGAAAGAAGGAATGTGGGTGATTCCAGTGCTTGCTTTGTCTTCATAATGTAATGTCTGAAGCCATCATTCATTGACATAGCAAGGACCAAAAGAAGCAGGAGCACCCACCTAGCATCTGTTTGAATGGGACTGTGGAGGTGCAGAGCATAGCCTGAAGTCCACATATGCAGCCTGTGTTAGTATATTCTGTCTGTTTCACAGATGGGGTGGGGCCGTAGAGCTGGGTAGACTGTGTCCATAGCAGTCTGAGCAGAAAGGTGCCATCGATCAGGCACAAAAAAGGGCACATCCTTTGCACATATAGGTCCACAAATTCAGTCTCTGTTTGAAATAGCTCGTGCAGCAATAATGGGAAGGAGGTCCAGAAAATCGCTGCCAGTTGGAAAGTAGAATACAAGAGTATATGGACCAATGGCCTGATTAAAATACCCCCTTAAAGAGAAAGCCAACGAGATACCCTATAGATGCTGTTGGACTACAACTCCCATTATCACTGACCAGTGTTGGTGGGGCTGATAGGACTTGACATTTAATGTTCTCTAGAGGGCACCACTTGGCTACCCCTGCATATGGAGATAAAACCACCTGTTTTGTTCATTTCCTATCTTTCTGCTTTTACACTAATGTACCAAATTGATCCATCTAAAGGGTCTCCTGCAATTTAGCCCCGGAGAGATCAATGCAAAAATCTACCTATGCTGCAGTTTAAAGGATAGCCATAAATGATCGCAAAACTACCCTGCATCCATTGAGCTGAGCAAGTAGGTGCAATTACTGGTATCCTGTAACAAGGAGGGCAGCCATGGTTGAAATCAATATCTTATGCCGCATGTAGATATGTTATGGTTTCCATTTGTCTTGTTTAAACAGCTGGTTAGAATAGACTGTTTTATCTGAGCCAAGCCTATAAAGCTAATAGAGCAAGAAATGTGTTAGACTGCAGTATTCCAGCCTTGTTTCCAGGGAGCACCTGCTTCTGAAGGTATCTGAGAGATGGGCTCTCATTTCGCACTTGTTCCCATTGCAAGTTTAATTAAACAAACCACCAAACTCCTGATATTCTGTTTTCTAAAATGCGTTTCTCGCCTAGAAAGAAATTAACAGCAAATGACATGTTAGGAATTACTAGTGAGCTGTGGTACAATCCTTTGTGTACAGAGGCTAGAACCACTGTGTTCGATGCAGCTTTGTCCAAGAAACTGTGCACTGGCTTGCATCCTTAAGTCCCACTTTGTGGGGTTTGTTGTACTTAAAAACAGTCTTCCACATGAATATCGATATGGATTTATCTCCGTCTTTCAGCTGGAAAGGCAAGAGAAAACATCAACCTCTTTGACGGATCTCTCCCAATTTGCAAACATTGAGCCGGGGGAGGGTGACTAGAAATCAAATTATATATCATCACAGAAATCCCGGCGAGAGGCAAGTAAACACAGAAAGCCAGTTTATTATTATTATTCACTGATTGATTAAATTTCTGTCCTGCCCTTCCTCCCAGAGGAGCCCAGGGTGCCAAACAACAAGCCAGCCAAATGCTACAATTGAAAAATAAATAAATAAGACACCTGAAAACATTTGAGAAATGATCATATATCCTCACAGCTAGCAATTTCAAGGTTGCCTAGAACAGTATACATCAAATGTCCTAAGAGGTGGTACCAGGGCTGCGTTTTCTCTTTTTAAGCCAGCATGCTAAAGCTCCCTGGAGAAGCCCAGCAGTGTTGGGCCGCACAGGTAAAAACTATTTTTAAATGATCCAGGAAGTGACTGTACGTCATAGTGTGCAACCCCTTCCTGTGAAATTGTACAGGCAGCCATCTCTCACCCACCCCTGTAAATTATCCAGTAAGAGATTGGCATATTATGAAGTACACTCACTTCCTGGAGCATTTTAAAAATAGAATTCATTCACGTGGTGCCACTGTTCCAAGCAACGTTCAGATATTTTCTTAAAAGGAAGAAAAAGGTAGCCCACAAACCACCTTGTATGTACAGCCTCCAACCGTGTAAGACTCCATTTTTTTAAAAAAAGGATTTATCCTTAAAAATCGTGACATAAACAGGGTAAGGTTGCTGTAAAATGTGGAGAACTGAATTTAAAAAGGGAGAAATCAATGAAAAATGAAAATGAAAAAATGAGAAATCAAGAGATTGGTAGGTCCTTCCATCACTTTACTGAAAGGGCAGGGGTGTTTTAAAATTCCTCCTGACATTAATAATGAGGGAGAAAGACACACTTCGCCAGGGAGGGCATTCTATAAATGGGGAACCATTATTGAGAATGCCCTGTCATGAATCGTTCGCAGTCGGGCAACATTCAGCAGCACCAACACTAACAGGGGTCCCTTACCAATCATAAGGCTTGAAGTGGTTCCTACTCATCAGGTCTTGAAGTGGTTCCTACTCGTGAGGTTTACTGCTTTCCATCACTGCTTCTATAATCGTGAGGTTCATTCTATTAGGTACAGTGGTACCTTGGGTTAAGTACTGTACTTTATTCATTCTGAAGGTCCATTCTTAACCTGAAACAGTTCTTAACCTGAAGCACCACTTTAGCTAATGGGGCCTCCTGCTGCTGCCATGCCACTGGAGCACGATTTATGTTCTCATCCTGAAGCAGAGTTCTTAACCTGAAGCATTATTTTTGGGTTAGAGGAGTCTGTAACCTGAAGCGTATGTAACCCGAGGTACCACTGTACTTAGGTCTCAATCCCTTTAGCTAGTACGAATCACTTGAATCCTTCACTATAAACATTATTGTTCTATTTTAAGTTCACTATTTTTTATGTATACAATAGCCACAGTCCAACTCCATTAATGTCAATAGAAACTTGTCACTGACTTCAACAAGAGAGAAACTTTATCATCTGTGAGATGTTTCACTGAGACAAATGTGTGTCATTTCATTATTATGCCAAGCTCACCCATCAATACAAAGCTCAGTTATGGAAAGCAGTAATTTGCTTATAGAAGTGTTATTTCATTGAAAGAAATGGAATGTAAAGGAAACAAAATTATTAAGTAGTGAGAATATGTTTGACTGACAGCTATGGATGGGGAGTGGGGTAGAATGCACTTCGGTTCACATTTTAGCTAATTTGGCTGAATGGGACTGAAATACAACTACTGTTCAAAATTCAAATTTCTCTTAATTTTGTGATTTCGTTCTTAGCCAAATAACTTCTAAAAAAATGTATATTAAGGGGAAAGTGTGCATAAAATGCATATATCTGTGTAAATGGCACACAAAAACACATTTTATTTGGGGGAACAGCTTGCAAAGCTGCATACAAAAATGTGTCCACATGCTGACAATTTGGTGAAGTGAAGACTGGAAAAAGCAAGAAACTGAGAAAAACTGAAATTGACATATTCTTCCATTTCTACTGGCACAAAACTAGGACATTGTGTTTTCCCAATATATTTTGTTTACAGTTTTGGCTCAGGCAAACAATTTTCTCTACTGCCATCTTGGAAAAAAGGTCTGACTGAGCCAAAACTATAAAACAAATATATGAAAGAAACATTAGGAAAAACATGTCTAAACCCATGAATCTGTGATTTAAACATCCAGCCAGAAACAGAAAGGAACACCAGAATGAGGAATAATGGGAAAACTTTTTTTCTGTGCTCCTAACAGCTGCTTGCACAGCAAACATCAAAGTCATCAGTAACATGCAGAACCAATGACAAGAGAGACTGGATGAGCAGAAGCAGCTCATTGGATGTGGCAGACACACAATGCTAATGTCCTAGCAGATAGATTGCTATTGCTGACCAGGAAGGAGGAGAGAGGAGGTGGCAGCAAGGTCAGTGTGGTGCAAACTGGCTCTGCCAGGGCATTTGCACCATGCTGACCACCCTGTTGCCTTACACCTCCTGCTCACCAGCAGTGACTCATTTCCCAGGAACCTAGCATAGCAGCTCCACCCCAACCAGTGAGTCTACTGTTGTTCCCTTGTCATAATCAGCAGCCAAGTATTCCACCAGAATTAGATAACATGATGGCCGCTGAGCAACAGCTTATATACTTCCATGTCCCGCAAGAACATAAGATGGCCCCCTGCTGGAACAAACCAAAGGTCCATCTAGCCCAACTTTCTGTTTCCCACAGTGACCAACAATATTCTTCCAGGAAGCCCATGTAATTGAAATATAAATGTCACAGCTCTCTGCCTTGCCTGCCCCCATTCCTTCCCAGAAGTTAATTTTCAGCGGCTGTTTTGGAACATGAAAGTTCTACATAGCCATTGTTGCTAACAGCCACCAATAGACCTCTCCATAGATTTTTCCCCACCCGTTTTAGAGCTATCTGAACAAGTAGTCATCACTACATCTTGTGACAATGAAATTCATAAATAAAATTTGCAGAGAAGCAGTTTCTTTGCTGAACTCACTGCCAATCCATTTCACAGACTGATGTTAAGTTCTAGTCTGTAGGAACACTGGGAGCTGTCTTAGCCAAGTCAGACCATTGGTTCAGTGGCTCGATGTTGTCTTACATTGACTGAGTGCCCAAAGTTTCAGAGAGAAGCTTTTTCCAGCTCTGGGTGGATATGAGAGGAACAGAACCTAGGATCTTTTGCATGCAAAATTTATGAGAGAAGCAGACAAATTAGATCATAATTCAAATGGACTCCTTCCATACTTCACAAGAGAGAACGCTGTTTTACTTCTGTGCATGCTGCCAATGATTTGACTGAAGAAATTCCTTCTTTACAGCAAGCTATTGCAAAAGAAGAAAATCCTCTCATCCCAGATGTAGCCATAAACATGTGAATGCTATAATCAGCAGTCCCGTGACCACCATAATGATTATATTTAAGCTACTCCCGTTGTTTCTTATGCAAAGTATGGAGAAATGGCTTAGCAACTTGAGTGCCACAGCTCAGTTACTGCTGCCGAAGGGACCTTTCTGATGACAACCACAATAATTTCTTTGTGCTTCTCAGCCCTCACCTTTCATATCGAATAATGATCCATCAGTATCCCCAACAGTAATAATTTTGATATATTTTTTTAAAAAAGTGCTTTGATATTTCTTGCCATTTATGGCACTGTTCAATAAGAACACAAATTCAGGAATGTCACAAGACCACTGGTAGAATTCCATAAACTCAAGCCTTGCTCAATCCTGGAAGATTTGCTTCTCTTACAAAACTCTGTCATAAACTCTACCCACGAAGTGCAACCAATATGGAGGATTGGAGTGAAATGAGAGTAGTCCATGACAGTATGAAGCTGTTTCTTATGTTCCCATGTCTCAAGCTCAAAGGAGTTTATTACCAGTTGCCAACTTTTTAAAGTTACCTCTAGGTAAATAGATATAGACTGCTGGCTGTGCTGCACCATAATGAATTCTTAAAACTGTCAGAGTATTAAAGAATGCAGCTGGGATGTTTCTAGAATGAGAAGGTGGAGAGACTGGAGTTCAAAGGGGAAACAAATTTATGCTTTCTTACATGGCAAGGGTATTCTCTTAATTAAATATGTTTCAGTGCACTGTGTCCCTCGTGCAGTATTCTGCAAAGCAGACTATTTTCTTGCCAGGCAATCTCTTATTCAGGGATGGCTGCACATAAGCAGCTCTCCACATGGAACTGAGTAGATGTAGTTCCTGCATGCAGACCGTGCCTCATTGAAAGAAACCACACAAGTAATTATTGAACTGGAGGGTCAGATAATCAGCTCTTATAATACTCTGTACCAGGGCCAAGCTGCCTAAAATGAAGCCCTTCCAAATGGATAAGAACACCCGCTCATGCATTTGTGAAACTTGTATTCCACATTGCTCTCCTTCACAGACTCAAAGCAAGTGACAAATATGAAGGGGAACAATTTTAATCACAGCCACACTACATGACCATCCACAGGGAGAGGAGCAAAGGTAGAAGTAGCCCCACTGAATGATACCGAAAACTATAGGTTATCAAATGTTGGATCTCTGAGTACAGCTTGGTGGGTCACAGGTTATGAAATAGATGAAGGCTTGTTCCTGTTGCTGCTTGGGAATTCTAAGAAAAATCAGTGCAGTCTTGAAACTGCAGTTCAGTATGCCATTTTAATTGTATCTAATTGTATATTTAAGAAGAAGAGTTTGGATTTGATATCCCGCCTTTCACTCCCCTTCAGGAGTCTCAAAGCTGCTAACATTCTCCTTTCCCTTCCTCCCCCACAACAAACACTCTGTGAGGTGAGTGGGGCTGAGAGACTTCAAAGAAGTGTGACTGGCCCAAGGTCACCTAGCAGCTGCATGCGGAGGAGCGGAGACGCAAACCCGGTTCCCCAGATTACGAGACTACCGCTCTTAGCCACTACACCACACTGGCTCTCATATTTAAAATATACACCCTGCTCTTTGATCTCATACCATCATGCCAAATTTCATTATATCTTAGGAGATGTCCTAAGACATAGCGAAAAAACTTCTCAATAATAATTTAAACTTTTATTCCAGATGAATTGCTTATTGAGCTTTCATCTGTATTTGCTTGCACAGTGCTTAATTGGAGGGCATACAGATTTATTCCTGAGGAGGTTGCACCACAATGAACCTTCCTTCCCGACTGACTTGTCCAGAAGTTATACACCTTCTCATTTGCAGGGTACACTTCTGTTATGTATTGAAGTTCTCACCTTGGCCACCAGGAGTATTGTGTATATAGTTTTCACTCAGGTCCATGTCAGTTACTTTAGGCGGGAAACCCTGGGTTGTCGTTGCTACAATGTTGACGGCCGGCTGAGTTGTTTGCTGTTCAGTTCTGTTCCAGCTTACAAATAAAGAGCTGCTTTGGTGAAATCGCTGTGTCGTCTGCTTTGTCTACCCACTATTTAACAACTTCCTCAACCCTGAGAAGTTGTTGTTGTTGCTTTAAAAAAATAAAAATAAAAAGTAGGTTTGTTGTGCCAGAGCAACAGGGCCTTTTAATCCACTTTAACTGCAGGAACCAAAATTTCCAGTATGCAATTGAATCCCTCCTGACAGTCTGGAGTTCACCCAGGTTGGAGAAGACTGATATAGCCTAACATTCCAGTCCTGCATAACATTTGCCTGAAAAGCTGGCATGTCCCGGTGATTTGTACGATGGGATATCCTGAATTCTTCAGATAAGGCATCTAGATGGCTCCCAGCCCAGTCCCAAGCATTGGGGAGCCAACTAACAACTGCGTAATACAAGATGCAAGTGCTATTGTGCCAGCATAGTGTTGGAAATCGCCATGTTGTATTGGCATTGCAAACAGACCTGATGCAATGCCATTGCAAACACTGGAACTGTGACAAGTCTCTGAGCAACCATGGCATCAGGCTGCCCTACAATAAACCATGTCACTCACGTGCGTTACAGGAAGCTACAAATGTAGATAAATTCAGGACTCCTGGTCAGCACCGTCCATTTCTAATTCTTCATAAACCACATGTGAAAATGACAATGAAATAAAAGGACAGCTCAAGCAATCTGCAAGTTGGTTCATATGGAATATTTAAATTTAAGTCTGTAAGTCCCAGTTTTACGTGAAGGCTGCGAAAGTGGATATAGTACAAGTACTAGTAATTAGGGTTGTAAGAAAGCATTGTGCCCTGTATTTAACACATGCAGCCCTGTATTTATCACATGCAGCAATGCCCCCCCCCCCCCGCTCTGGTGAAATTACATAACATATGTAAGTTACTAGTTCTGGAATTTCATTGTTATTATGTTATTTAATTCCATTCATTTAAATTCAAAGGAAACATAATGCAAATTGGGTGGGTGGGTGTGTAATCAATTACCGGTACTTGCCATTTACAGATTGAAAGCAACAACAGTGAAGACCAAACCTATTGACTGAATTGATTTCCATTCCGAACACCATCCTGATGATTTCATGATTTGGCTGTATAGAAATAATTTTATAAATAAATAAAAATACTGGGGATTCTCTTTCTCTGACACATGGCACACAGGTATACAGAGAAGTTACGGCTCTGAATGCTATTTCTTTACATCCGCCTGACACACACAGGGGCCTGGTGCCATCACCCAAGATCTTCAAGCAACCACCAACACAACTATAGTGGTACCTCGGGTTAAGAACTTAATTCGTTCTGGAGGTCTGTTCTTAACTTGAAACTGTTCTTAACCTGAGGTACCACTTTAGCTAATGGGGCCTCCCGCTGCCACCGCACCGCCGGAGCACGATTTCTGTTCTCGTCCTGAAGCAAAGTTCTTAACCCAAGGTACTATTTCTGGGTTAGCAGAGTCTGTAACCTGAAGCGTGTAACCTGAAGCATCTATAACCAGAGGTACCACTTTATCTGGGCTTCATTGATGCCAGTGAGGACAATTGCTTCTATCCACAGGACATTTCATTTTGGGGGAAAATCTAAAATAGTGCTTCAAACCACAGTTCCTAGGGGCCCATCGGACAACACCTGCCTATGAGTCTATGGGGGAGGGATTTGATTCAGTCTGCACTTCAAGTAGCTAATTCACATTTTCCAAAAACAAAATGAAACCGAAACACAGACATTCTTCAAAATTCACACTTCTCCAAATATTGCAATATTGTTTGCTAGCTAAGTAAGGTGTACAAAGAAATGCATTATCTAGGGAAAACTGTATGTTAATGTATATGTGAAAATAACATACAAAATTGCATTATATTCGGGAGAGCTACACAAGAAATGTGTATATTAGAATAAATTCATACTAAAATGTTGATGAATTTTTATGAGTATTTCCTGCATTGCAAACTGAAGTGAAAAGGTGGAGAACCAAACCGATGATTGGAAAAATGAGAAAAAGGGAAATCAAAACGGTTGGATTTGCCCATCTCTTCTCGTAACCCCTGACCCCTCACTCAAATGTAGGGGCTGAACGTCTCCCTGCTGTGCTTCCCCACTGCACAAGAAAATGTCCTAACAATTGCGTTGCTACCCTGCCTCGTACTATTTAACAGCAATGGCCTTTCCTTGGACTCAGAACAGGAAGAACTTTTCAGACACAGAAAAACTTTTTGCAGACATGGACAGGGGGAAAATGCTCAGTGTCTGATGTCTGTTTTTCATATCTATATCAGCACCAAGAGCTGTTCTGGCAGGATTCCCTGACAAAAAGCAGATACATTATTAGATAGCCAAACTTCTGAGGCCAGTGATTGATGGATAATTGAAAGACTGATTTCCTAGAAAATAGGTAATTATTTTTTTATTAGCTACAGGTGGTTCTCCTCCATTTACAATTTGTGTTTTTCTAACTGTGGCAGGATTGAGCCTGTGATGTCTGACAAGTGGTTTTAAATACAATTTGCAGTGTGTGTGTGTGGGGGGGGGGGGGTTAATTGTCTTCAGCTTGAAAAAAAATACCTATGAAATTAGTTCAAGGACTGCAGGATACTTGGAAAAGCCATATTGAAGGGAATTTCTGCATATAGGAAAGATTTAGCTTGGTTTCAATAAATAAGGCTGCAACCCTGCCTGTGTGTAAACCCCATCAAGGTTAATAGAACTTATTCTTGAGGAGATATGAACAGGATTGCTTTCCAAGAGAGCAGTCCTAAATCATATGTGTATGTACAAGATTTATGTATATATTTATTACATTTACTGTATTTTTCTGTGTATAAGACTATATTTTTTCCTAAATTTTTGAAGTTTAAAATAAGGGGTTGTCTTATACACAGATAGTGCATAGTGCATTTTCTTAATTTAGGGTTAAAAAAAATAGGGGTTGTCTTATACATGGGGGCGTCTTCTACATGGAAAAATACAGTATATCCCCCTTTTCCTCCAAGGAAGCCTCCGAGCCAAGTTATAGGAACCCTATCACTCTCATTTTAGCCTCACACCACCCCTGGTGAGGCATATTAGGCTGAGAGATAGTGAATATCTCAAGGTTTCTCAGCAAAGCTCATGGCTAGAGTACAGATTTTAGCTTGTGTCTCCTTGGTTGTACACTTAAATTCCAACAAACTTACTTTTGCACAAGAAGTTCAATCCTGAGTTCTGCAGAAATTGGCTCTGCAAGAAGCTGATCCAGCCATGTAAGAACACAGGAAGAGCTTGCTGGATCAGGCCAATGGCCTATCTAGTCTAGCATCCTGTTCTCACAGTGGCCAACCAGATGCCTGGACAAGCAGGATTTGAGCACAAGAGCACTCTTCCCTCCTGCAGTTTCCAGCAACTGGTATTCTTTTTGGAATCAACATTTGATGATCTCCTTCTACCGGTCCACAATAGAAAGTGTCCTTTCATACTGCATCACGGTGTGGTACGCTGGTTTGACATCAACTGATAGGAAGTGCCTACAGAGGGTGGTGAATACAGCAAAAGATATTATGGGATGTCCTGTGAATCCGCTGAATGAAATAGCGGAAGAACGTTGCCTCAGGAGAGTGAGGAAAATTCTCAGGGATGATTCACACCCTGGCCAGCACTTTCTTGATCTCCTGCCCTCAGGCAGAAGATATAGAAGCATGATTAGTTGCACCAACAGGGTAAAGAACAGCTTCTATCCGTGGGCTGTTAGGCTGCTGAATGAAAAGATAACAACAGGGCAACTGACTTTTGGGTTTGGTGGGTGTGCATCAGTAAATGAGGGGAATTAAGACTAAGAGAGCTGAGTGGGGGGTGCTCGTGTAATCTCACTGTATACAAGTTGTACAAGTGACAATAAAGTATTTCAATTTCTATTTCAATTTCAATTCAGAAACATTGCTGCCTCAAACCGTGGGGGCAGAGGATAGCCATTTTGGCTACTAGCTGCCGATAGCCATCTCCTTCATGAATTTATCTAATCCTCTTTCAAAGCCATCTAGGTTGCTGGCCATCACTGCCTCCTGGGGGAACAAGTTACATAGTTTAGCTACACTCTACGTGAAGAAGTACTTTCTTTTATCTGCCTTAAATCTTCCAACATTTATGGATGTTGAGTTCTAGTGTTATAAGAGAAAGGGGGTTTTCTCTATCCATACATACTTCCTCCATGCCATTGTTCGTTTTTTTTAACTTCCATCATGTCACCACTTGCTCAACTTTTCTCTAAACCCCAAAGTCACAAACACTGCAACTTTTTTTCATATGGGTGCCATTCTATCCCCTCGATCATTTCGCTTTCCAAAACTTTTCTATATCTCTACCTGTCCAACAAGGGACGCGGGTGGCGCTGTGGGTTAAACCACTGAGCCTAGGACTTGCCGATCAGAAGGTTGGCAGTTCAAATCCCCGTGACGGGGTGAGCTCCTGTTGCTCGGTCCCTGCTCCTGCCAACCTAGCAGTTTGAAAGTACATCAAAGTGCAAGTAGATAAATAGGTACCACTCTGGCGGGAAGGTAAACGGCATTTCCGGGCACTGCTCTGGTTCGCCAGAAGCGGCTTAGTTATGCTGGCCAAATGACGCCGGATCCCTCGGCCAATAAAGCGAGATGAGCGCCGGAACCCCAGAGTCAGCCACGATGGACCTAATGGTCAGGGGTCCCTTTACCTCACCTGTCCAACACCAGACATCACATACGTCCTCAGGTGTGGGCAGGTGGTATGGTTTGGGAAAGACAGCCTGGAGGGCCAAGTTTGCTCCATGGACCAGAGGTTTCCCTTTCCTATCTGGCCATTATCCAGATAAAACGGAGCTGTTTTACATTACAAAAGCTGAAACACTATTTTACTGGTCCTTAGGACTGCAGTTAAATTATTCAATATGTAATGGTGCTAAGGCTGCAATCCTACAAATATTTACATGGGAATACATAAATAGGATTTCCTTCAGAGTAAACATGCAGAAAATTGCATGGCATGGCTCTGAAAAGGGGTAAAGCAACATCTAGTAAGGAGTCTTGGAATGAGGGGAGATCCCTTATTCTATCTAAAAGGAAATTCTCTTCAGATAATTGATTTGAAGCAATGCTGGTTAATATTAATAGCAATAAACAATAAGCCACAAAACAACAATAAACACCATTCATTAGCCACCTCTCCAGCTGAGAAATAGAGCAAAACCAAGCTTCTGAATCTGTCAGAATAATCCATCTTGTTTATGTTTTGACAATAGACCATAAATTTATTGTCATAATTTCTCATCATAAATTTGTTGACAGGTGATAAAAAAGTTTCAAGATGTTGACAGTTAGGCAGGTTCAAAGCTACCAAGGTCATTAAAATCATTGTGGAGGTATTGGTTGAGACTTTTCCAATAGAGGGATTTGAGATGCGAAATATGCACCTGAAGTTTCAGTTTGCCTATGCTTGCTAGTAATATTTTACATTCATCTTACAAAAGTAAGGAAGCCACAGGAGAAGCAACAGGGGGCTAGATATAATGAAGTGAAAGCTAATTTCTTAGACACTGATGGAACTCCTGGAGTTGGGAATAATTGTGCAATTTCAAGGAATGTTGAAGATGCACCTTCATTACTAAAGGGTTTCATAACTGAAAGGTATTGAGGAGCATTGTTTGGCTATTGCAGGCAAAATTATTAGGGGGACCCAGCAGCTCATCAATAGCATGGGAAGAGCCCTGCTAGCTCAGATAAAAAATGATCCACTATCTTGTTTGCCACAGTGCCCAATCAGCTATCTTTTGGGACATGAAAACTATCACTCTTTCTCCCAGTGTTCCCATTTAGAGGTATTAGGAATGGGGAGAAATTTGATTGAGTTCACATTTAAATACAAATCTAACCAAAACATACTTTTAAAAAAATGCATGAACTGAAAGACATTTTTTGAAATTTGCAGCTCTCCGAATTTTGCAATGCAGTTCTCCAGCCACAAGCTATGTACAAAAATACATATACTAGGGTAAAATGCGCATTAAAATGCATATATTAGCAATGGTGGGTGGTGCTCATTGGGACTAGTAGGAGGAAAGCCTGGGAGACTTGACAGAAAGCAGAGGCAGAGCCAAGGACACAACTCATTCTAGTTTTGTCCCCATCCTCAGCCCTGCTCAGTTTTGCAAGGGCAACTTTGACACTAAGATAGAAGTTGATAGGCAGGGCATCTCTGAACTGGATGCAAATAAGAAGTCAGACAGGTGGGGCCTGGCTAAATGCAGGCTAAGTTTAAAGGAGCAGTGCCCTATTAATCCTAATAGACCAGCCTCCATTGGTTTTTTCCCCTTATGGGTTCCCTAACAGATTCCTGAGAAGAATCATTGTGGGTTGCCCTGAAGGAAGACCTGGCCAGAAGCTCAGCCGTGACTAAACAGGAGTTGACAGCTGATGCTATGCAGGTGACATGACTTTGTGGGAACTGAAATGGTCCCAGAAGGTTAGGCAAAAGTCAAAGAGTGATATAACTATATTTCTGATTGTTTAGAATGTTGAGTACTGCATTTTAGATTTTGGTTCTAGTATTGTGATTTTAGATTTTGTTAGCCACCCTATGCTGTATATGAGGAAGGCAGGATGTAAGAAATAATAACTATATTATTATTATTATTATTATTATTATTATTATTATTATTATTATTATTTCCATCTTCAGATCTTTGTGTGAAAAGCAGCAAGGGACAGAATTGCAGTAGACATGCAAAGTATGTATATTTTTTAAGGAAGCACAAATATTAGGAAATCACAAACCCAGGGAAGAACTGCACCCCTGGTAGTTCTGACTTCTTAGAACAGTGGGGAATTTAGGACATAAGAATTTATTCTGCTCATTGGAGCTAAAATCCATTCCTCTTTTCTTTTCTTTTCTTCCCCCTTTTTTTGAAGCTATGTAAATGAAACAAGTACAGGAGTCTTGAGACATCTGCAACAATAAAATGTTGGCAGCTCAGGTAGACAGGAGGCAGTCAACCCAGATTTCCCTTCTGTGTCTGGAGCTGACTCTGCCTATGCCAACTTCCCCTGAGATTCCTGCTTCTTCTGCTGGAACTGCTCCCACCCTCTCCCCCCACACAAGTAACTGCCACTTTCCCCTCAGCCACCACATCCCTTTGTGACATCACAGGGAGCTTGTAGCCAATGGCAACCACTGGGGAAGCATCTACACAGCCTCCCATTATTCATTTTGGGGGAGGGAACAGTGCTTAAATGTATTTAGAAAGGCATTTATTTATAATGGAAGATGTCTTGATTAAATCCTGTGGTTCTTTCCATCACTTTCACAGGTGGTGAGAAAAAATGTGCTGGCTTCAGACATCTCCTTCAGACAGACACCATGAAGGAGATGGCTGCCATACAACAGCATTGCCTAGGCAGCTCCACCTGTGTCACCCCCTAAACACATCCAGACAAATGCCATTTGTCTTGACTGCATTTGAAAGCTCCCAGTCACAGACACATTTACACATCAGCCACTTTCCACTGAAGCATGTACACACCCCAGCTTGAATCCACAGATGTTCACACAGCTGCTGTCAACAGGCTTCTAAAGGTGAATTTCAACCAGCTTAGATCCACAAATATCAGACTGCTTCAGCCTTGCAACACCCACGACCACCCAAAAATACAAACTCCACCGGCCAGCATCTGCTAGCTTCCACAAGGTCCATCACCTGCCACCAGCCACCTTCCAACCATGGATATCGGCTGCGTTCAAGCTGCTATCCCACTCGGCAAGTGAACTTGCCTTCTCATTGCTCCACAGCATCCCACTGCCAGATGATGGCCTCATTCCATCATAACCTCCTTAGCATTCACAATGGTGGGTACAGCTCACCTTCTGGAATATCTGCATCTCTTTTACACACTGAAGCCGGATGGACAATGATAAAGGCAAGAGTGGATTGAGCCCAGTTAAATGATTTGAAAAGACTCACAGCTTTATTCACTGAGCATCTTCTGACTGTGTGCCATATGTATCTGAGGAACAGCCTTTTGTGAGAATCAAATTATACAGGTTTTCTTATATGTTGTCTGGTCCCTTATACGTAGATCCAAGGAGGTACTTTTTAAAAAATAAATAAATCTCTGTATGAGAAAGCAGGTTCTCTCTGATGGAAAGGGTTCAGTGGCTGTTGAGTAACAATGCCTTAGTGACACATAAAGTGGCTCTTTTTGTTCTGCTGGCAAAAAGGTTTAGGAAGAAGGAACTGGATAAAATTGCCACAAATTGTAAGGGGGATTCAGAGGTTGAAACTGAAACTCAGTTTGTGTAGCCATGATGGTATCCCTGTTATGGGTTATCTCACAATATATATGGTCACTGGTTTTATTTGCAGCTGTTTCAGTTATATTTTAAATTGATTGTCTTGAATTGTCATGGCATTTGGCTAGTACAATAAATTTATTGAGTGAGATTGTTTATTATTAAAACCCCTTATCTGTACTGAAACCATCTGCTCCCTAAGGTGGTCATTCACTCTGCCTAATTGTAAGACCACTCCTGCTTAACCCCCTAAAGTAAAGGTAAAAGGTAAAGGACCCCTGGGTGGTTAATTCCAGTCAATGGCGACTATGGGGTGCAGCACTCATTTTGCTTTCAGTCCGAGGGAGCCGGCATTTGTCCACAGACAGCTTCTCTGGGTCATGTGGCCACCATGACTAAACCGCTTCTTGGCAGGAGCTGGGACAGAGCAATGGGAGCTCCCTCCGTCTTGGGGATTCGAACCGCTGACCTTCCAATCGGCAAGCCCAAGAGGCTCAGTTTAGACCAAAGTGCCACACCCTACAGATCTTCTGTTGGCATTCAGTTGGAACACATGGGAGAAAGTGGCCTCATAATGGAATGCTGCCCTCTTATCTAAGGATGTTTGTTTGAATGTCAGGAGTCACCACTCAACCTTCATACCGTGCTTTTTTAATCTGGCGCCATCTTGTCCTTCAGGCAACAGTAGGCCTGGGACCAGCCCTGATGCCAGGAGCTATAACCAGTCTTGGAACTTTGATGGGTGCACATAAAGAGCATGCACGTCCTTGCATGTGTTATTCTCTATGGGGCTTGCTCCCATTTTTCTGCCTCTTTGCCACTCTGCAAGTTTAAATGACATTGCTTTGCTTCATAAAGTCTTGCTTTAAAAAAATACATTATTGGACGCCACTTCGCAGTTCACGTTGCAATGAGCCTGCCAGAATAATGCACTGGAGAAATAGTTGATAGAGCTGTGAGTGAAAAGACTGTGGACAAGAGAGAAGCACAGAGATCCACCAAAAGCAACATTGTTTTACTGGGGTCACAAAGACTCTTATCAAGGTAAATGGATAAGAAAGTTGTAGGTCAAGGTGATTCCCCTTGAAATCCATCAATGCCAAGATGCCAAGATGCAACTAATGGATACTATCCATTGCTTAAGCTTCTGGATGTTTTTCCAAGCCTTTTCAAGGTTAAAATAGTACCTATTACTTATAAAAGAATAGGAAGATCAACTGTAAGACTATCAGTAATATTCTTATTTCACCTAAATACCAACTGCAGTTGCCATCCTCACAAGGAACTTATTTATTTAACAGGTTTGTACGTAAATCATCAAATAATCCTCTTACCATATTCAAAATATATAGAGAGAATTGTAATTTTAAAATACTGATAAAAGCAAACACTAAAAATGTTGAGCTACATATAATACAGTTTAAAAGCTGACCTTCATCTAAATGCAAGTAAAATCAGCAGTTCTCAAATATACACCATATCGGTCGAATAAAGGTTGCACTTTCTCTCAGATCTGGCTTGTATAAAATCTGAGTTGCGATCTTATAGGTGAAGTCGTGATTTTAGAGAGCTCATTTTACGGGCATGGCCTATATTCAGGACTGGCTTATATCTGGACCAATACAGTTCATAACAACATAAAATTACATGTCTAGGTAGGCTGGCTTAAACAAAAATGAACCTTGGTCCTAAATATGATTAACAGTTGTATTCCACGGGGCTGTCCTCTGAATAACCATGCATGGAATCAGACCATAAGGTTGCAACCCTGTACACCTTTACTTGGAAGTAAGGCCTACTGCACTCAAGACTCAGTTACATTGGCAAAGAAAAAGCGTTTTATATGCGTTGTATATACATAAAGCACTGTGACACCAGATGGCGCTGTGGAGTTCTGTTTTTTCCAACCTGATTTCTCACACAAAGTTTGCAACGCATTTAACTGAAATGCTTCTTTGATGTGTCTAGATCCAGCCTCAGTGGCTCTTACTTTTGAGTGAGCATGCTGACATTTGGGCTGCATTCCATTGGGCTGCATTTTCCTTCACAGTCAATGAGAGATGATTTCCTATTGGGTAGCATGGAATTCAATTAACCATCTCAGGATGCAGAGAACCTTACAACATCAATGGTCTCAGCAAGGAAGATAAGGTTGAAGAATGCACATCCTCTCCTCCTGGCAATGAATCCACTCTGCTGTTGTTCTTCCCAGCTATGGCAAGGTCACGTTTAGTTGGCCATGGCAAGGAGTGGTAGAAAGAAAAGCCACAGGTCATCTCTAAACTTGAGGTGGAGGGTTGGGACAGGATTTCTGACATACGCATCTCAATTACAGAGTTGATAACACACTAACAATGGCTTGTATCCAAAGTACCAGTTACAGATAGGTAGCCGTGTTGGTCTGCCATAGTCAAAACAAAAAAAATTCCTTCCAGTAGCACCTTAAAGACCAACTAAGTTAGTTCTTGGTATGAGCTTTCGTGTGCATGCACACTTCTTCAGATACACTTCTTCAGATACTTCTTCAGATGTATTTGAAGAAGTGTGCATGCACACGAAAGCTCATACCAAGAACTAACTTAGTTGGTCTTTAAGGTGCTACTGGAAGGAATTTTTTTGTTTTGTATCCAAAGTAGTAAAGGTAAAAGGTAAGTCCAGTCAAAGGTGACTATGGGGTTGCAGCACTCATCTCACTTTCAGGCCGAGGGAACCGGCATTTGTCCATGGACAGCTTTTCTGGGTCATGTGGCCAGCATGACTAAACCACTTCTGGCACAATGGAACACCGTGATGGAAACCAGAGTGTACGGAAATGCCATTTACCTACCTGCTGCAGCGGCACCTATTTATCTACTTGCACTTGTGTGCTTTTGAACTGCTAGGTTTGCAGGAGCAGGGACAGAGCAATGGGAGCTTCTAGGACATTTTCTATCTGGGCATATTACAGAGACAGAACTGCTCAGCTTCAACAGTAGAGCTACCATGTTCCTGCATACTATTCTCTAAACTCATTGGAACTGGTTTTTCAAGTAAACATGCATATTGTTATGATTGTCCTGCTTTCAGTAGCTTATAGGTCACATGATGGGAGAAATGAAGAAATGCCACCGGAGAGAGATTGAAGAATTTAAGTGGAACAAATAAGAAAAGATGAATGACAGCCTTCATAGCAGAGAGAGCTATGCAAAGGTGGGGTAATGAGCAATGCCTTTCCAATATGGAGTAGTATGTACACTTTTATCAACTTAACATAAGCACGGCTCTCAAAAGCTACCTATGATGGAGTTTCAAATGTTGATTACTGGGTTAAAAGTGTGTGTGTGTGTAACCACCCTCTGAATTATTTTTCAAGTCAGTAACCTGCTCTGTGCATTACAAAATCCCAATTCTTTTGTTGATGTCTTTTCCATTTATTACACTCATACAGTGTTTCTGAGCAGAAGGTTAATTAGCTTATTAGAATCCTACTGTTGTTTCTCATAGTGAAATATAATGTAGTCCTCTTAAGCTTGAAGCATCAAATGTATTCAATTTCTACTTTATTCTGCTTTCGTGGTTAACATTCTAGGGGTTATGCAGGCTCCTTTTTGTTTTCTATTTTGTTAAGCAAGAAAACAGGGAGGAAGAGGTCCTTGCTCAAAACAAATTGAAAACCTCCTCCTTTGGCATTAAAATCTCTCTGGAAAATGTCTTTTTTAGTAATGCTCTGCTGAGGAAGACCTATACCTGATGTGATGGTTTTAGGTTACGCGGAGAATGTAATCATTGCTTTGTAAGAAGAGAACATTGTGATAACGTCTTGAAAACCTAGGAAGGCATAAGATTTTTAAAAAGGATGTCTTATTTTTAGCTTCTTTGTATGATATCTAAAGATTCAGCTGCTACTCTGCTAATCCAGTATATATACTGTGCCTGAATATCAAATATAAACAATGATACATGATTCATTTATGATTGCATGGAGAAGAATAATTAGACATAATTAAAATGCCCTGGCTATCAACTGCAAGTCCTTAGCTTCAGCTTTCTAAGTCATCTCTCTCTCTCTCTCACACACACACACCCATATTAGCTTCTCAGAGAGGAACATTATACACAACTCACAGTTGGTCCCTCTTCCCATATGACACTATATTTGAAGTGCTGTCTAATGACTAGAGAGTTTGGTTTAATCCATGGAAGTATGTGTTTAAGAGTACTCACTGGAAGTTTAGATCCTGAAGCTGAGGCTCCAATACTTTGGCCACCTCATGAGAAGAGAAGACTCCCTGGAAAAGACCCTGATGTTGGGAAAGATGGAGGGCACAAGGAGAAGGGGACGACAGAGGACGAGATGGCTGGACAGTGTTCTCAAAGCTACGAACATGAGTCTGACCAAACTGTGAGAGGCAGTGGAAGACAGGAGTACCTGTCGTGCTCTGGTCCATGGAGTCGGACACGACTAAACAACTAAACGACAACAATAACAACTGTAATATCATGCCCTTTTGTATGTTATTCCCACCAATCTATTCATTTTTCTGCACATTGGCCCTTAATATGTGCATTTTTGTGGCCATTGCTTGGTTGGAGAATGAAATATTTTGCAGGGTGACCTCATTTTGGTCCTCATATTGTTTCAGTCTGTGTAGATTTGATAGATTTGCCTTTAAATGTGAACTGAATCAGATTTTCTCCCCCTGTTCCCTAATGATTCATCACTGTGCTGATTCACAACTAGACATGTGAACTGCTTCCACTGAAAAACATCATCTCTGAAGTGAGGTGACATGAGCTTCTCTCTATTGATCTGTAGTGTTGTTTCATATGCACAAATATCACTTGATATTGCATATGTGAACTCAATCACTTTCCATTTATGGATTCAGTGGGTGGCTTTGGACATATCAAAGGTAGGTCACCATCCGTAAAACTGGAAAATTACAGATGTCCTTTGCATGGCATGGTTTTAAATTAGAGAAATATATGGAGGTAAAGCTATGCTGAGGGTCACAGGTGGGAGAGAATACTCTTAGGTCCTGCTTGTGGACTTCCCATAGGCATTTGGTTGGCCACTGGGAGAAGGTAAAAGGGAAGGTAAAGGTAAAGGACCCCTGGTCGGTTAAGTCCAGTCAGAGGTGACTATGGGGTTACAGCGCTCATCTCTCTTTCAGCCAAGGGAGCAGGCGTTTGTCCACAGACAGCTTTCCGGGTCATGTGGCCAGCATGACTAAACCGCTTCTGGTGCAACGGGACACTGTGACAGAAACCAGAGCACATGGAAATGCCATTTACCTTCCCACCGCAGTGGTACCTACTTATCTGCTTGCATTGGTGTACATTTGAACTGGGACAGAGCAACAGGAGCTCAACCCATCACGGGGATTCAAACAGCCGGCCTTCCAATCAGCAAGCCCAAGAGGCTCAGTGGTTTAGACCACAGCGCCACCCATATCCCTCTCCACTGGGAGAAGAGAATGCTGGACCACATAGGCCACTGACCTGATCCAGCAGGCTCTCCTTAATTGAGAGGATGAATAAAACAGGTTTTTGAAAGACTTCGCACCTACTATATGTATTTTTGAAAACATTTGCTGCATCGCAAGATTTGGATAAGTGTGAATGTGATAGGTTTGGTTTTAAATGCATATGGAATTGCTCATCAATTGCTCCCTACTGGAGTGCAGATGCCAAGCAACCAAACTGGCTCTCCCTCAGCTCCCACTGGTGTCTGCTTCTACGTCCCTGACTGATGACTTCATTTCTCCCTAGCTTGCCATCTGTAAAGGTGTATGCTCATTGTTTATGGACGTTTTACTTAACAGCGTGGAGGATAGTGATAACCAAGTGCATCTATGCTTCCAATATATGAAGACAAGACCACAAATAAGTTACATTTACGGGACTGTTGTCAAACCTGCATGGAGCAATGATTTTTTTTTTAGTACAGTATACACCCCCAGGGTTCTCTTCTATCTATCCCAGGTTCATCCCCAGAGATCAGGTAGCTTTCCTCGAGTACAGAATCTGGAGAAGAAAGTTCAGGGATTAAAAAATGGTCTCATTAGCTTCCATTTCATCCCGTGAGACATCGCAGGACTAATGGGAGACATTTTGCATTGATTAGTTCATATATTTATGGTTCTTCAAAGCTATCAAATGGCATATGAGCTCTGAGCTCCATTTATATTTATTTGTTAAAATCCTTGGTGTTGTGCTAGTTTTGCTGGTGGGGCTTTATGTACAGTGATTGCATTTATAATATGGCGAATATGAGAGAAGGGGGGGGAGAGAACCCTATGTATTACTGCTTACACTGCTAAGTCAACATCGATAAAGTCAGTAATACTTCAGGGTATGTTATTAAATAATTCACAAAAGCATCAGTTTCCTGCTCCAAATGGCTTTTACCCCGTTAAGGCACATTAGGGATGAACATGAACTGGTGTGTTTCGCTTAAGGCATGAGACAGATCTGGGCTTTATGCATTCAGAAACGGGGATCAGCCACTGCTTCTTCATTTCAGAATCGCCTGTGCAACCTAACACCTGCAAGTACCTAGCAGAGACTTCTTCAGTCTGCAGTCTAAATGCAGACTTCAAACATACACACCCACCCCATGTTTCATCTAATATCCAGCCTAGTAAATTTGCTGGAGAAATTTGCTTGCTATTTGAGACATTATGATTGATCCTAATGAAGATATTAGGGACACGGGTGGTGCGGTGGGTTAAACCAAAGAGCCTAGGACTTGCCGATCAGAAGGTCGGCGGTTCGAATCCTCATGACAGGGTGAGCTCCCATTGCTCAGTCCCTGCTCCTGCCAACCTAGCAGTTCGAAAGCACATCAAAGTGCAAGTAAATAAATAGGTACCACTCCGGCGGGAAGGTAAACGGCATTTCCGTGTACTGCTCTGGTTTGCCAGAAGCGGCTTAGTCATGCTGGCCACATGACCCAGAAGCTGTACGCCAGCTCCCTTTGCCAATAAAGTGAGATGAGCGCCGCAACCCCAGAGTTGGTCACGACTGGACCTAATGGTCAGGGGTCAAAGAAGAAAAAGAATGAAGATATTGTCCCTATGCTTGGAACTAGCAAGGACAAGATCAGAATTCAGCTGTCATCCATGCTCTTACAGGTGCCCACACTTCACAGGGGTTTTTCTCGAGAACTGTTTGAAAACATTACATAGCCCAGAATGTAGTGGTCCCATTATTAATTACTGCTTGCCCCAAGAAGTATATAACACACATCTTAAAGGGGCTCTCCTAGTTTCCTTGGGTTAAGAACTTAATTTGTTCTGGAGGTCCATTCTTAACCTGAAACTGTTCATAACCTGAGGTACCACTTTAGCTAATGGGGCCTCCCGCTGCTGCCACATGATGTCTGTTCTCATCCTGAAGCAAAGTTCTTAACCCGAGGTACTATTTCTGGGTTGGTGGAGTCTGTAACCTGAAGCATCTGTAACCTGAAGTGTCTAACCTGAGCTACCACTGTAGTTTACGTGTTCAGCTAGAAGTTCTTATTTTTGACCAAGTCTAGGCCCTGGAGATTGTGGCAAGCACTACCTCTCAAATGTACCCTTCCCATATACTGAGTTTATCTGATAAGTCCTCCAGCTATTAAATATGAGGAGCAGGGCTTTTTCAGTGCTGGCCCATGCTCTCTGGAATTCTTTGTTGAGAAAGATATGCCAGTCTCACTCACTTACGGCCTGTAGGAAGATGACTAATGCCATAGTTATTCCCAGGGGTTGTATATGAGTGCAGACTTTGAAATAGCTATACCTTCCAGAATCCATCATGTCCAGCGTCACTCAGTCTTGGCTGATGGAGGAAAGAGAGAGGGAGAGAAAGACAGAGGGGGAAATAATGTTTTCCTTTGGACCCTCATCTTTTCCACTGCTGCTCCTGCCAACAAAGGGAGGGACAAACTTTTAAAATCTTACAATGCTGCAAAAGAGACTAGCTGGCTTGGCGGTTGCATCAGTGAAACATCAGCGCTTGACCTGAAGGAATTGATGACAAAACTTGCAAAGGGAAAGGCACGCAAAGTGAGATCTTGATGTGCCTTCAACGGAAACTTCGAAGAGAGTAAAATTTTAACACCACAATTCACAAGATTATTCAAAATGATTTGTGTGCAAGAACCATTTTCTTTTGTATTTGAGAAAGGTAATCAAAGATTGTTGTGTTCCTTATTCTTGCCTCTTAAAATAAATTGAGCAGTTTTGTGCTTTTCATTTCCCCCAGAAGATATCTCTTTTCAAATACTGAAGTTAGCAATTGTGGGGGTGGGGTGCAAGCAATTAGCCTTGCCTCGGGCACAAAATAGCCCAGCACTGGCAATGTTCCCTTTCTTTCCCTCTCTTAGCCCAGGTTCCTAGAAAACTAATTTATCCACCACCATAAACTGTGCTTTCCCAGAGGATATGTTACTCAGAATCTGGCTGTATGTGAGCTTAGAATAGCTTAATCAGTTGGAAAGATTCAAAGATAGATGCATGCATTGTAATTATTGAAGGGAAATCAGGAGTACTTTGGAATTATTTTATTTAGAAGAACTCCAGTGTAGAGAGAGAGAGGGTTGGGAAGAACTGTAACGAGGCTGTCCTTTTGAACTAGGCCACTGGTGCTTCTTTCCCTAAAATGCACCAGTGGTCCTCAAGTTATATTTGCACCTGAGAGATAAGCCAAAGACCATTACGCTGTCCTGCAGAAGTCTATATATTTTTGAAGAGATTAAATAACCAACACTTGCATCCCCCCCCCATCTTTGATATGAACCAATAACCCCATGAAATTGGATGAGCACTAACCTGTGAAAAACGATTAGCCCTATGTTCTAAGATAAAAATAATAAAATATTGGGGGTGGGGGTGAAATGGAGGGGAAATTACTCCTTCAGTATTGAGAATTAAGTTTCTGTTTGACATTTCCTTGAGCAGTAGACTATTTCAAAATTTGTATTAAGTAATATGTACGGATGCAATTTTTCGATTGACTTGCCTAAGATCCAGGACAAAACGCCGCCTTTTGGAAATTCCCCCAAGACGTCAGTTCTGCCTTTGAAATCCCAGTAATGTCCAGGAACATCTGGACTTATGGCAGCCCTACATAATGGCCAACCATATGCCTGGAAGAAACCCTCAAGTAGGACTTGAGCACAAGAGCACTCGCCCCCCTTGTGACTTCCAGCAATTCAGAAACATTAATGCCTCCAACAGCCATCATGGCCAGTAAGGTAAAGGTAAAGGGACCCCTGACCATTAGGTCCAGGCATGGCCAACTCTGGGGTAGCGGCGCTCGTCTCACTTTATTGGCCGAGGGAGTCGGCGTACAGCTTCCGGGTCATGTGGCCAGCGTGACTAAGCCACTTCTGGCAAACCAGAACAGCGTACGGAAATATCGTTTACCTTCCCGCCAGAGCAGTACCTATTTATCTACTTGCACTTTGACGTGCTTTCGAACTGCTAGGTTAGCAGGAGCAGGGACCGAGCAATGGGAGCTCACCCCGTCGCGGGGATTCGAACCGCCGACCTTCTGATCGGCAAGTCCTAGGCTCTGTGGTTTAACCCACAGTGCCACCTGCATGGCCAGTAGCCATTTGTTAAAGTACCTAGCACCCCATTCAACAGAGACATTGAGCAGCAATCAGCTCCGAGGAGCACTAGGAATATAGTCTTTGGATCTGACACATTGCTTAAGGAGGAGGACGCTATACTTAACATATCCTGAGCTAGCTTCAGCCATCTATCTCTGTCTCTCCGGAGAGTGCTCCAGCACACATGAGTTGGCATTTGGGGCTGTTAAACTCTTAACGGCTATCTTCAAGATAGGCTGCAAGTGGCCAGGAAATGGTAATTCATTAGAAACCGGCCTGCAAGCCAGAGAGACGAAGGCGATGCATCTATAATAAGAGCTGCCTTTTAGTGACTGACATTTCAAGCTGCTGAATGCTGCAGTTTAAAATATGCAGACGAGCCACATTGCAAACTGTTACTGTAATAATAATAAATAAATAAGGAAGTTCCTAAATACATGGGCATATATTATTATATATGGAAGTAAATCTAATTAAATATAAAGCGTTCACTCTGATGTGTCCCTGGTGTAACTCTGGATCAGCATGCATTATATTGCAAAGTCTGGCTTTAGGTCTGGCCTCAGTGCCACGTGAATTTAGCTTTTTGGCTAGAGTTACATCAAGCACGGGTGCAGCTGACAGTTCACTGTTTATTGTTAATACCTGCAGAATGAATTTCAAGGCAAGACAGAAGCTTTGTATAGCCTTATTGATTACCCCTCTGTTAAAGCCACCCACGTTTGTGGCCATCACTATGTATTGTGGTGGTAGCAAAGTCCACATACGTGCTGCATTTTGCCCCCCCCCCCCACTGATTTTCTCATAGGTGACCTTTAGTGGCCTTTTTATCTCAATCTGCCTTTTGCTGAGGAGGATGAACTTCCTTTACTTAAAATTGTTTTTAAAATTGTGGTATTGTTGATTGTATCAGGCTCGTTGGCTTGATAAGTGTTTGATGCTACTCTTTTCATTTTAATATTTTAGATATTTGGTGTTTTTCCTGTTGTGGAAAAAAAAGAAGATTGTAAGCTGCTTTGGGAAAACTTCATGTTTTGAAAGGCAGCATAGAAATACTTGAGTGCTTCTTTAAACACACAAACACACAATGTGAAAGTGCAGGAAACTAAAAAATCACAAAAGCTACCAGTAATGACTATTTTGAGAAACAATAAGAAAGAGGGGTTCATTCCAAGAGCTGAGGAAAGACACATATTGTAATTTCAATATTCCATTTCAGCTCGTGAATCAGGCATAACTGAGTCATAACGATTAACAGGAAGAATGTTACATTTCATTTGCTAGGAGGCCTGCCAAATAAATACCTACTATGTACCAAATGCCAGTGCAGAATGTTAATGGATGGCTTTTTAAGCCAGGTGCTTTTGAAACTTCAGTTCCATTACTGTGTTAAACTCTTGGCTCATAGATTTACAAAAGAAGATATTTTCAGCCAGAATCTCTGTGCGACAGAACAACAACGGTGAGAGCATTCCTCAGAAATCATATTCAAGAATTCAATAAATCTGTACGGTGCCACCCTTGTTGGCTGAACTGGTATGATGATGGCATGGAATATGTGTAAACATTCCAATTTCTCAGTAGGGAAAAGTGCGGCATTTGAGAGAAGAAGGAAAAGACATTAGTTAGGCCCAGCTTAAAGTCTCAGTGTGAATAGCTTTAAAGGGCAGGCTAAGGGCTCTTAGGCAATGTCTCAGGAGATATCAAGAATCATTACTCAAATTTGCTTGCTTTACTCTTTCTTCCTTGTTTCTATTTCCTTCTGTATCACATCTATTAGACTGTAAGTCTGTGAGCAGGAACTGTCTTATCCTCTAATCTTTGTACAGTGCTTAGAACATTGTATGTGCTTCGAAAGTAACAGAAGAATATGAGAGTGAGGTGCTCGAACTAATATACAGGTATCTGAGATAAGGAATGGTGAATGGAGCTTGAAAAAATATGCAGAGGACACAACAGATTAAGGCAATAGAGGAAAGAAAGAGCCACATCCTTTAATAAAGCATTGGGTATGAAGGAAGCTAGAAGCATTGGAGTCTGTGAGCCAGAAAGCCCAACTTCTGTACCTTTTAAGAATTCCTCAGAAGGGGAAACTTTTCAATTGTTTGTCAGTTACAAGGTGATATTGAGGTAAGCTATTTCACATAATGTCTCACTTCAGACATAACATGAAAGCAAGCTACAGTGATCCTTGGGTCTCTGAGAGCCCATTTTCCCCCTCCTCCCGTATAGAGGAATCAGCAGCTTTTGCTTCCAGTTTAGTTTCTCATTAAGTCACAACTTGGGAAACCAGCAATTAAAAACTATGGCTTGAGAACAAACCAGAATAATAAACTACGGTTTGATTCTAGATTGTTTGAGGAAGCGATAATTTAAACCAGAGATGGAGGGTCTCTAGTCCTCTAGATGGTGTAGACTACAATTCCCATCATTCGTGACCATTAGCCATGCTGGCTGAAAAAGGTCCATAGGTCAGTGGTAGATAGAGATGGGAAGGCCTGGGGAAAAAAACTGGGGAAATTTGAAAGTCCCCCCCCCCCAATTTTTTTTTTGCGTTTTTTCCCCAGGCCTTCCCATCTCTAATGGTAGAACATCTGCTTTGCATGCAGAGTGTCTGATGTTCAATCTCAGGAATCTCTAAGAGGAGCTGAGAGAGAACTCTGAATGAAACACTGTTTGGAGAGCCACTGCCAGTCAGTCAGTGTATGCAAAACCCAGCTAAATGGCACAGTGTTATTTCTCCCAGCATGACATTCTCTCTTTATGCTCCAAGAGTGGACACAACTTCATCAGTCTTCACTCTGGTCCACCTCCAGAGTTTCCACCTCTACTGAGAGTCCAGCAACAGAGCTGATAGGCTGCGAGTTCTTCCACAGTCTCTGCCTGTCCCTCTTGCAATGCCAAAACATGCAAAGTGTGTAGTGCCAGGCAGAAGATAAAGGAGGCTTCCTGCTCCACTTCCAACATCACACCCGGACCACAAAAATTGCTCCCAGGAATGGGGATTCTTTGTCTGCCAATTTCAAGTTAGGGTAAGACTTTGAAACCCAAATTGATCTTTTTGGGGTGGGGAAGGGAATAGGGAGATCCATAAACAAGTCATAGAAATCATGACCAGTCCATTTTGTCAATGATCTTTACAATTTACAACAAAGATATGTATGGGGCAAAAGTATTAACAACTAGATTAATTTCCCACTAAAGGTAAAGGTAAAGGGACCCCTGACCATTAGGTCTAGTCATGGCTGACTCTGGAGTTGTGGCGCTCATCTCGCTTTATTGGCCGAGGGAGCTGGCGTACAGCTTCCGGGTCATGTGGCCAGCATGACTAAGTTGCTTCTGGTGAACCAGAGCAGCACGTGGAAAATCCGTTTACCTTCCCACCGGAGCAGTACCTATTTATCTACTTGCACTTTGACGTGCTTTCAAACTGCTAGGTTGGCAGGAGCAGGGGCCGAGCAATGGGAGCTCACCCCATCACGGGGATTCGAACCGCCGACCTTCTGATTGGCAAGTCCTAGGCTCTGTGGTTTAACCCACAGAGCCACCCCCGTCCCTAATTTCCCACTAAATGTATTGCAATTAATGCAGTCAGCTACATAGCTAGCATATGCACTTTTTACATTATTATTCCTAAAAAGGATTTAGAATAAATTAAACACTTCGGAAAATCGCTTGTTTGAATAATTATGGCAAGTTTTGTACTGAGGGTATCTGCCCACAATAACTCTACATTGTTGATTTGTTTGTTTGTTTGTTGATGTGTTTGTTTGTTTACGATCTGCAATAGCAGTAGCAATGCTGAAACCTAGAGAATGAATTCAAAGACGAGAAGTAGAAACCATTTCTCTTGCTCTCTCCCTCCCCCCCTCCCCCATGAATTAAACTGCTGGAGGGGAAACAGATTGATCTTGCCAGAGGCCTGAACTGATTCAGAGCCTTCTCTTCTTTTATTTCTTTCACTCCAACCTTTTCAGTACCCCCCACCATTTTCTCCTTCCACTGCCACTACACTCCCTCCAGAGATAGTTTCCTTTGTTCTAATGTGTTTTTTCTGTCTGTAAAATTCTTGACTTCAAGTAATTGCTGCGTTTGACTCAATCACCTTTACAAGGTAGAACTGTGTGGGATAGTCATTCTCATATAACCAATGTGCTTAATGCATGAAGGGGTTAAAGCTACAGAGTAAGATGCCCTTCCAGGCTTAGCTGGCTCACTCCCCCTCACTTTGGGAGAAAGGTAATCAAATCTATTGTTGTACCCAGTGCCTTTTCTTCTATTAAAAAAATGTTTAGGAGTACTCTCATTTTGACTCAAGACAATCACCATTTTATAAGTTCAAATCAGAGAAAATAAATACAGTAAATGGACAAAACTACAAAGATTCACAAAATGTTTAGGGGTACACGTACGCCCCCATCCCCCCAGAAAAAAGCACTGGTTGTACCTCAGTCTACCTGAGAAGCTAAGCATGTAAAAAGGCCTGAGCTGGTTGCTCCAAGCCATAGCTGTCAACGTTTTCCTTTTTTTAAGGGAAATTCCCTTATTCCAAATAGGATTCCTTGCAAGAAAAGGGAAAAGTTGACAGCTATGCCTCCAAACTCTGGCTGCATGAATCTTACAAACCATTCTTGTACTCCTATACCAATAATTTAGAAACTTTCACCACTGTAACTAGGTCAAGTTTTACTGCTTGTGTTTTCTTGACTGATGTATGGAAAAGCACATGAAACTTACCTTCAGAGTGTTTGTAAGTAAGCTACTTACCAAATGTGTGGTCTTTTATGTGCTAAAGGAAGACAGAAGTTCTGTAACTCACATGGGCATGTCTCAAAGGTCTAACAGCCCATATTTCCATGCTGTATGTTTTGTGATTTTAAATCTTGGCTGGGGTTCTCTCACCAAGGAGTACTTGCTTCAGAGCTGGATCTTGGCATCTAAGGAATTCTCCTTTTGTACCTATGTTTTTTCCCCCTTTCCAACCAACCAACTGCAGGAGCAGTGGATGTGGAGAAGCAGCACCAAGCACCTGACCGCCCAGTGCTGGCATCATGGTGACTTTGTGGGAGGCAGAGGAACAAGGCGACAGGGATGTCAGTGCTGTTCAGGCACATCAGTGGGAGAACCTGATTGTCTCTGCTGGTGCAAACACACAGCAGTGACCTGTTTCACCCCTCTACCGCTTCTGCTATCAGGAGTCCACCATCACCTTGTAGACACGATTGCATCCAACATTACCAAATTCTGTTATCTCACATAAAGAAAACTCACACAAGAACAAAGGAAACTGCCAGACCATTGGCCTATCAAGGTCAGTATTCTCCCCAGTGATTGGCAGCAGTTCTCTAGGATTCCAGCCATACCAGATTGAACCTAGGATTTTGTTGCATGCAAAGTAGATGCTCTACCACTGAGCCACAGCCCTCCCCTGCCCTGTGAAATGGCAATGCAAATTTGGGAACAAGAAAGGAGCAACATTTTTGCTGCTTTTCCTTTTGAATCAGGGAGCCAGGGTTACAAAGCACAGTGGACTTTTTGCATTAGAAATTCCCAGGCAGGTCCTCCATTTCATAGCAAGTTCTGTCCAGATCCTACAATTAGCAAGTGGTGGTTCTCCTTCACCACAAGGTCTCTTTGGTTTCCCAGCATGTCTTTTAAGTGGGTTGTAATCACATTTTCTGCAATATTATAAAAATTTTGGATTTTTGTTGCTGCAGCTGCCCATTAAGGGTCACATAGAGAACTGGGAATGAACATTATTTCCTGTCATTTGCCATCTGTAGACAATAAAGAGAGAGAGAGAAAGTGATTCATGTTTCAACTGTTAAAGAAATTCCATCCTTGGCTTGTTTCACTTCATTTTTTTTTCTTTCATACAAAGAAACATTTCCTCCAATCAATATGCATTCTGCAAAAATCTGATGACAACTGTGGAACACAATTGAAGAGGCTATGACCTGCATGTGAACTCTTGCAATATAAATCCTTAAAAGTTTGCTTTCCATGGAAACTTGCATCTGTCTCAAAAAACTAACTAATTTACCGTGTAAATAATTCATTCACGGCGTCTACAGGAGCTGGAAGCATGGAATTATCAGAGAGACATTAGTTGCATAATTGCTCTACCCAGTCTCCCTTGTACTTCTTTCATTTCTCAGGGCACCATCTATTTTCCTTTTTCAGCCTCAACATCATTAGCCTGCAATCCTATACACCAGGGATAGGGAACGCTTTTCAATCTGAGGGCCGTGTATCCTTCTGCTCAACCTTCTCATGGCCAAATGCTGCCAGAGGCAAAAGTGGGGTGGGCAACAAATGTAAATTTTAGTTTCAGTTTCTACATACAAATCCCCCCTCTGTACTCCATCCATGCAAGCAAGCGGCATTATCAGAATTCAAGGACACATTCCAGCCAGGCAAAGGCCACATCCACACCACACATTTAAAGCACTATGTTCTGGGACAGCTTAGTCATCAGAGCATGAGACTCCTAATCTCAGAGTTGTGGGTTTGAGCCCCACATTGAGCTTGGACTAGATAGTCCTCATGGTCCCTATAGTGTAGGTGGGTTCAGGCATGACCCAAGACCGAGATTCAGCCCAAAAGGGATTTATTGGAATATTAGGAACCAGAAAACAAGAATGACAAACAGGGGCACTTGGACCAGTATATATACCTTAAGCTGGCCCAGGCAAAACACATATAATGCCTTTGATAGGTCGCCTTAATGCTGCAATTAGCAAATCACAACACTGGCCCTATCTCAGCATGGACTGGCAGCCTGCCAGCTACTAATGATGTCATTGGAGGGCTTTAGAATCCTCTCTGTCTTTTGTTATGCTAATAATAATAATAAAAAAATATGTTTCCCCAGCGACTCTGGGCGGCTTCCAACAAAAAATTAAAAATACATTAAAACATCAGTCATTAAAAACTTCCCTAAACAAGGCTGAAGCTCCTGAGCTCCAAGAGACCTGAAGGCCTAGGCCTGCATTGCATGATTACAGCCTGGCTTTGGCCTACAATGCCTGCATATATTAACAGTCTCTTCAAACTCTACAATGCTATGCCTATGATTCAACTTTAAACAGTCAGGGCTCCCCCAACCAAGGAATTCTAGAGTTGAAGGCATTGTTGAAGAGTTGTTGAAGATGCTGAGAGTTATTAGGAGGCCTCTATTGAACTCGGAGTGGTTTAACAGAGTGGTTTAACAGTCCCTAATCCATCTGGGAATTGTAGCTCTATGAGGGGAATGCTGGTCTCCTAACAACTCTCAGCATTCTTAGCAAACTACAGCTCCTACAATTCTGCTATGACAGTTTAAATAGTAGCATAGTGTTTCAAATGTATGATATGAATATGGCCCAAAACACTCAGTTGCAAAGGAAGGCCAGTGAGGGGTGTGGCCTGGGGCAAATTTTGAGGGCTAGGCAGAGAGGTGTGAGGTTGCCTAGCCCTTTAAAAAGCTTCCAGTCATTTATAGAATTATTTTATTCCCACTCACTCTTCCCGGAAATGAAAGGCATTGCACACAGAGTTCCCATGTGGTCTTCTAAGGAGTACGTTGACACCACCTTAGCTTTAGCAATGTTACTGTATCACATGTCATGAATTATGTTGTTCCACTCAGCAGCTTGGGACATTGGGGGATACATGCTCTGAAGTCTTCACATGGTGGTGGAAAAGAAAAAAAAGAATGGTGAGATCATTGGCGGGCAAAAATCCAACCTGAATGGCCTGATAATGAATGCTTGAAGAATTTCTTGGGGGTAGAGGAATTGCGCAAACTACTCTTTGTAACACTGAAAATGAAGACAATAAAATGAAGGACTCCACCACTGAGTTTGGTACTGAATAATCTACAATACCGAACTCCCACCACTGCTACTTGCAGCTTGACCTCCATGCCAGCTCTTCCTGCTAAAGCAGGTGCAACAGATGAGAAATAATGAGAGAGCATATAGTTCACAGAAGAGTCGGCCACTTCAGCAGCAAAAAAGTGATGATCACACAGTACTCACCAGACAGCTCTCAAAGGGGGTCACACTTCGAAGAATTCCATCGTTCTCTCACCCTCCTTTGAGCATAAGCGAGGTGAAGTGAGGGATCTTTCCAGAAGCATCAACCATGGCCTACCGGCATCACCCCTTTCACCTTGCTCCATTGTTCCTCACGGGATTGGATTGTATACATTAAGCTTTGAAGGAGGAAGAATACATTTGTGCTTCCTACCTTTAGAACTACTGTCAAGGTAGCTGATATAAGATTAGCTGCAATTTGACAGATAATTTGTCAGTGGCATCTCCTCAACACACAAAGAAGCATAATGGAAATGCAAATAAAAGGGGGGAAAGCCTGTTTCCATTATTAATGGACTGAGGCAATCCATGCTGTGTTCAGTGTGTGCTGAGACACAAGCAAGGTTTCTACCACTGTCACATGGGTAGGAAGTTATGCAAAGCAAGAAACAACTAGCCTTCAAAATTCGCACTTATCTGAATTTTGCAATGCATTTCTCCATCCAGCCAATGTTTACAAACATGTATCTGTTAGGGCAAAGTGCATAAAAACATGTAATGCATTACATTAGGGGAAACTGCTTGGGGAAAACTGCATATCAGACAAAATTGCAAATAAAGATTTATTTTTGGAGAAATCTGCACTAAAATGCTGATGAATTTTCACAAGGATGCACGCACACGCACACACATACTGTATATATGTGTATATACCACAAATTACAGCAAAATGTGGAGAACTGAGTTTAAGACTGAAAAAGTGAGAAACTGAGGAACCAAACTTGACAGGTCCTTCTCTCCCTACATATGAGGCGGTCTGAGGGCTGCCTTTTCCCTTGTTTTTAAAACGTTCTCCCAGACTACCACCCCGAAGAACTTCTAAGGGCAGTGGATCTATCAAGATGGCCGCCTCTTAACACTGGAGAAGGCCATTAGGGAAGGGCAGACTTTCTGATGCACAAAGTAACCGCTGTATTCAAACGAACATAAGAATTGGCCTACTGGATGAGACCAAAGTCCTAAGATCAGCTTTCTGTCTCCCACAGGGGCCAACTAGATGTCAATGGGAAGACCCAAAGCAGCTCAGGAGTGCAAGAACACTTCCTCCCTGTTGCTCCTCAGCAACTGTCAATTCATGCCAAGCATGAATTGCATACTGGCTCGGCATGATTAAAACTACCCTTAATTAATCCAAATGCTTTTCTCTCTTATGATTACTGTCACAGAAAAGGAAGCCATCAAACTCTTCATTATCTCCCCAGCACCATACACAAACACCTTCTCCACTCACTCTTCTATTTAAAGCACAGTGACTTTAAAAGGGCTGGAACAATTTTGTTCCTCATAGCAACAGAGATGCATGTTTTGTCCTTCTGTGCCGTGATTTGTTACTTGGAGAAAAGGAAGTGACATTCTGCTTTATAGAACTTTTATCAAATGTATTTTTATGGTGCAGCCTCTGTAGCCCGCAGGACTATACATACCAAATGTCCGCAGTAAAACACTGCACACTGCAGTGTGTGTGTGTGTGTGTGTGTGTGTGTGTGTGTGTGTATCCACAATGGAGCATGATTAAATATGACAACATGGTACAAGGGTTGCTTCATATGCACATATAACCAATTCTGAGGACTTACTTGCAATGGCTGTTCAGAGGAGGACTTCAAGTCTCAGAACTCCAGCTGTTTCCCACTGTAGTGCAGCAATACAGACATGAAGATAGATTGAAGACCATCTCAAAAAGAACATCTTTCCCCCCTTATTGAAACAGCGGTCTGTATATAAGCCATAATCAGAGAGAACTGCACACACTCTAATAAACAGATATGCGTGGTAGCTGTGCATTGTTTTGCCATAAGAGGGCACTGAATATGGATGCCCTGAGGAATTTGAAGAACACCATATAAGAGACAGATTTTTTTTAAAAAAAATTAAATAAAATACTGAGCGTTAAATGGTGTCTAAAAGGGCAGGACAGCCCTTCAGCAGTGTGACCCTAGAGAGCCATAGCCCCAAAATTATGGCAGATGAAAATAAGCCAGCACTTGAGTCATCAAAGGAATCAACGGTGGGATCTATTATAAAACTATAGTCATGGAGAGAAATAAAGATATTATGGGGGGGGCAGCATAAAGCTAATAAGCATGCATTTCATGTGGTCAGAGTAATCGGGGTTTAACAAAGTAAATACAGCCACAGATAAACAATATAGATAACACAAAATCCCAAATGAGTGTGTAGCTGTACATTTGCTGTGATCTAATATAGAGACATCTTGGAAAAAGAAATCTATGCTGCTGAAATGATGGCATCCCCTGGTTCTAGAATGCTAATAAGTGCTATAGCTATCTCTTAATGCAGCAAGCTCCTGCAGACTTATCACCTGGAGAGATCCAAAAGCTCAGTGAGCCAAGCCCCTGCTTACAAGCGATTTTTCTGCCCTACAGTCTGATAAAATGAAAGACCCTCAGATTATAAAGCAGGGGTAATTTTCTGAGTCAAATTCACACTATCTTGAAAGAAATTCTCTCTGTCCCTCTCTCTTTCTGCGTGCGTGCGTGCGTGTGTGTGTGTGTAAATTAGATCTGATTAGGAAACTATGGCAGCAAATGGGAGTTTTCCAACTAATGGTAAGGATGAAGAATCCAAGAACCTATTGAGAAAGCCCAGGCTACTGGAAAGCAGCTTTCATAGAATCACATAATTCTGGATTTGGAAGCGACCATGAGCATCATCTAGTTATCCAGTCCACTTTGACAGAGCTGGAAATCTCAGGAATGGGAATTGATTATGTGCTGATATATTATTTGTCGATTTATTGCATTTATATACTACCTTTCTCCCCAAGGACCTAAAGTTGGCATACATGGTTCCCTCCTTCCTCATTTAATCCCCATAATAACCTTGTGAGGTAGGTTAGGCTGAGAGACAGTGCGGTCACCAAGTGAGCTTCATTCCAGAGTGGAGATTTGACCGCTGGTCTCCCAAGTCCTAGTATGACACTCTTAATCACTGCACCATACTGGATCCTATATAGCTATAGATATATTAGAATGATATATTTTGTATATTGATTAGTATTGTTTTTTTTTGTAATTGGTATGTCGTGTGGATATTTCACTCCTCCCATTGTAAAAATCTCATGGTGTTTTCAGAAAGGAGGGGATGGAATCTGCTCATTGCTTTTTCCCCTCCTGCCCGACTCTGTAGGAGTCTGAGTGTTATCTGTGTTGAGATAAGATGACTGCATAATGATCTGTAACACTCATGGCATCCAGTAGCCTCCGTTAGTCTTTAGTTTGTTGTTTATTTTAGTTTTCAGTAGCTGTAATAGAATAAAGAAGTTAAGCTTCAGAGACGTCATTCGTGTAATTCATACTCTGCTGTGCTCTGCTGACTTTGGTGCCGAGTTTGGTGCTCACAGCTCAAAGTTGTAAGTCGATTGCACTTAGACCTGCTCTCCCGCAGTGGAAGGTCTCTGGAAGTGCTTCCCAGCTCACCTGGCCCAGTCGGGGCTGAAGAGGTTGAGCTCAGTCATTGGCACCGGCTCAAAGGTGAAGCTGACATGTTGAAGTATATAAGGTAAAGGGACCCCTGACCATTAGGTCCAGTCGTGTCCGATTCTGGGGTTGCGGCGCTTATCTTGGTTTATTGGCCAAGGGAGCCGGCGTACAGCTTCCGGGTCATGTGGCCAGCATGACTAAGCCGCTTCTGGACAGTGGCGTAGTGTGGGTTGTCAGCACCCGGGGCAAGGCAAGTAATTTGCACCCCCTAACCCGTGGATTTGCGCCCCCCAACCCTAACCCCCAGATGTTGCGCCTGGTGCGGCCGGCCCCCCTGCACCCCCACGCTACGCCACTGCTTCTGGAGAACCAGAGCAGCACACGGAAATGGTGTTTACCTTCCCGACGGAGCGGTACCTATTTATCTACTTCCACTTTGACATGCTTTCGAACTGCTAGGTTGGCAGGAGCAGGGATCGCACAACGGTAGCTCACCCCGTCGTGGGGATTCGAACCGCCGACCTTCTGATCGGCAAGTCCTAGGCTCTGTGGTTTAACCCACAGCGCCACCCGCGTCCCTGTTGATGTATATAGATTAGTATTATTTTGTAATTTCAAATTGTGGCCCTGCATGCTGGCTGGGGCTGATGGAAGCTGGACTCCAACGACATCACAGAAATTGCCATAGTTGATAGTTAATAGTTTCCATTGTTGGATCATGATGCTCTGGAAATATCCTCCTGCTGTCCTCATCAGCTGAATGCTGATGAAAGCGAAAGGAAAGGAGAACAAAATTAAACTTCCTTGTTTCTGCTCACAAACAGAAAATTGGCTTAAATTCATTGGGATATCTGTATCTAGATACATCCCCCATCTTGCACCAGGAGATCTAGTGTCCTGTGAAATTCCCCATTCAGCTCTGTGCATAAAATCCTGCTTCTACATTTTATTTATTTATTATATTTTCAACTATCTTTATCTTCCGCTGTTAATAACCATTTTAAACAATCTTTAAAAAAAGGTCTAAAGATAGCAAGTGTATGGCCTCTGGCTGACTGTAATTACTTTGTGATTCCTCAGATAAATCTTGCTTTTTGCCGTAGGTTTCACAATACAATGGTACACATGTCATATCAAAGGTAAGCCTTACCGAGTCAATGTGGCTTACTCCCAAGTAAGTGCATATAGGATTGCAGCCTAAATGTGCCCTCTTCTATGTACTACTTTAACGGTCCTATGTACAGTATTACAGTTCAGAAGTAAATTCTGTGGGTTTCACTTCCAGGTAAATACACACAAGATTGCAGCTCAAGAATCAATGGGGTATAAGACTCTGTCATTCAGGGTGGCAAATGCATAGGGTTGAGAATGGGAGCGCAGTGCTTTACCTTCTTGTTTGGAAGTAATACCCATTGAACTCAATGGGGCTTACTTCTGTGGGATTGTGCTGCAAAGAAAAGTGAAAAAATGCATCTAAGAAAGTGGGCTTGAATCCTCAAAAACTTATGCCATAATAGACGTGTTAGTTTTCAAGGGGCCACAGGGCCCTGATTGTGTTAGAAAAGCCAAGTACGAATTCATGTCTTACGTCTTTTGACTGATGAAATCTGTATATATAGAACTTGATTTCTTCAGCTCCTTGGTATTATTTCCCAAAACATCTAATAACACTTGCAATCAGGGGTGCCGACTTATAAAAAATATTGGGGGGCGGGGGCCCATACCGACTTATAAAAAATATTGGGGGGGCCCAAGACCTCCAAACTGCTGCTACTGGGGGAACGAAAGGGGCGAGCCCCGGGCTGCCCCGACCTTAAGTGAACCTGTGAGGGCCCGCCCTTTGCGGCAGCCGATTGGCTGCCGCCATGGGCGGTGAATATTAATGAGCTAGGGGGAATCCCCGCTTCTCGCGGGGCAGACGCACGCCAGCCCCGCGAGATTGTTGATGGGTCGAGAGCCCGCAACCCCACCCCCTCTCTAGATCGGGAGTGGCTTTGTTTTAACTCATTACTGAATGTATTTTAAAAGGTAACTATCGTCAAACAAGGAAAATAAAAAATACCAACATATTTTTGTGATTTTACAAAGCATAATATAACTAATAATTTTCTTAAATTATTGGGGGGCAGAGCCCCCCCAAACGAATTTTTGAGGGGGCTCGGGCCCCCTCAGGCCCCATGGAGTCGGCGCCTATGCTTGCAATCTAATATTGTGCTGCCTTAACCATAGAAGCATTTAGTAACATGGTTTGCTTCCGATGAATCTCTGATAGATGCTCCCCAAGCAACAGGGCAAAGGTCAGGTGAAAGTGCTGATCTTGAAAGCAAATTGTTAGCATAAGAATTGAAGGTGATTCTTTTAATTATGCAAACGGGATCTGATAAATGAGTTTTCCTCCAGGATAAAGTGATTTAATTATTATTCATAAGGATGCTAAATGCTGCAATAGTTCCACACACTCACACACAAGTTAAGCATTCAATAGAATTTAGAGTGCTTATAATTTCTGGTTGGATTGTGGCCTGTATGTACAGGATATACTGATGCTCAAAATCAATACTGATCAGGACATAGAACATAATTTGAATAAGAAGTTAGTGGCCCATGCCATAATGAACAGACAGAGTGCTTCCAAACAAAAGTGTAGACTTTAATAGTATTCTGAGTACTATAATGTTGACATTTGAAACTTTTTGTACTCAGTTTAATAATGGGATGGGAATACCTTTATTTAAATACAACAAAGCTAACAAGTAAGTTCTGGTAGGAAAATCAATTACAAATATTCTAGGTAAAATGGAGTTGTGTTTTCAGAAAGTGTGTGAGCGCAGCAGGGGCCTTGTCTCTATGCTAAGTACACACTAGTAATTACATGCCAGTTCTAAATTCATTTCCTTCCTCTGGTTTCTTGCTATATACGAAAACGTTTTCATTTTTAGTGTTATTGGCTATTATGTGTTTGGAGCTGAACACACTGCAAAGGGCACTTTGTCAGGGACCATCTCCCATCGGGATGCACGCATGGTTTGGGAAGCTGATTATTACCATTATCATTTGGAGCAAGTCCCAGTTCTTTACTGCCTCACCTCAGATATATATATATATATATATTTGCTTTCGTAGATTTTCACGGGTACAGGAATGCAGGTTTTGGTGTCCTCGGGTGTCTTCCCGTGTAAAAGTTGGGGTGTCTAGGCGACATTTCGACGAGGTCTCACTCGTCATCTTCAGGCTGGTGCTTTCGGCTTCTTGTTACTGGAACAGAGCAGGATCTCAGTGTTTGAGTTCCTATAAATACTGTTGAGGGGGTGTGGTGTATAGCCTCCAATGTTCTGGGCAGAGAGGAAGTTCCCAGGCTAGTGTGCCTTTTCTTCTTTTGTTCCTTAATTACTTGAGGGATATCTTGAGTGATTTCTTGAGTGATATCCTGAGTACCACTTAGGTGGGTCATTAGGTGTGGATTAGTTGCTAAAGTCTTTGTGTCTTGACCTCTTGAACTTTGTGAAGAGTTTTTCTGAGAAGATGGCTGTACTGCACTTAGTTGTGCTCTGGCTTGGCTTCGTGTATAGGGGCGAGCTGTGGTTTTGTGGCCTGTGTCAGCCATCGAGATAGAGAAACACCCTCACAACATGAACAAGCGTGACGACACATCCCGCTTGCCAGACATCTGGAAATTAGCCCTCCCCACAAAAACTGACACCAGATCCAGAGGCACACAGAACGCCATCACCAATCAACCACACCAGACCCAAACCCAGACCCTCTCCACAGATAAATTACAGACACCATCCAGTAGCCAAACCATGGTGGCACCTCCGGATGCTGCACCCCCCTGCAATCCCTACACAGATCTGGCTGACACAGGCCACAAAACCACAGCTCGCCCCTATACACGAAGCCAAGCCAGAGCACAACTAAGTGCAGTACAGCCATCTTCTCAGAAAAACTCTTCACAAAGTTCAAGAGGTCAAGACACAAAGACTTTAGCAACTAATCCACACCTAATGACCCACCTAAGTGGTACTCAGGATATCACTCAAGAAATCACTCAAGATATCCCTCAAGTAATTAAGGAACAAAAGAAGAAAAGGCACACTAGCCTGGGAACTTCCTCTCTGCCCAGAACATTGGAGGCTATACACCACACCCCCTCAACAGTATTTATAGGAACTCAAACACTGAGATCCTGCTCTGTTCCAGTAACAAGAAGCCGAAAGCACCAGCCTGAAGATGACGAGTGAGACCTCGTCGAAACGTCGCCTAGACACCCCAACTTTTACACGGGAAGACACCCGAGGACACCAAAACCTGCATATATATATATATATATACACACACACACACACACATACATACACACACACACACACACTACAGACTTGGGAAATGTCCAGAAAAGGGCAAGCAAAAAGCTTAAGGGGATAGAGAGACCCTATGAGGAAAGCTTACAGCATTCAGGACTTAATAATTCATGGCATCAACAAAACGGATAGATAATTGTTTTTTTCTCCTCCTCTCATAATACTAGAATTTGTGGACAGCCAATGAAATTGGAAGATTCAGGACAGATACACTTCTTCACGCTGTGCGTAGTTAAGCTAACTTGCTCCCGCAGGAGGCAGGGCCACCACCTCAGATGGCTTTAAAAGAGGATTAAACAAATTCATGGAGGAGAAGGCTTTCACTGGCTATTACCCATGACGGCTACATTCTACCTTCATTTCCGTAAGTCAGTGGAAATTGCAGGTGGATAGAGTGTGGTTGTGCTCATGTCATACCTTCCAAATGCCCCTGTTTTTCCAACATGTTGGCTAGTTTGATCCTGGAATGTCCCTATTTCCCCTGCCAGTGCTGCCACCGCTGAGCTCAGGGAGGAGGATGAGCTGGCGCTTGTCCCAAGCGGTGGTGGCGAGGGAGCAACCTATTGCCTTTCCTCAACATCTGTTATCATCTTCCTCCCTTGGGCAGCTCATAGAAGCTGCTGGAGAATGGGCAGGGATGAGGAGAGGCTGCCACCACCCAGCCCCAGCCCCACATCACACTAGCTGTGTGGGGCAGTCAGAGGGCAGGGCCACCCTAGTCTGGAAGAAAGGGTGAGCAGAATGCAAGATGCATTCATTCTTTTTTTTTTATTTAAAAATGCTTCACGCATCTGGATCTAATCTTGGCCCTTCCTGAAATTGATTTATTGGTGTGTGTTTTTCTTTTTGCAAATCTACCAAAATAAAATAGAATTGGGATAAAGGGCTTCTTTAAGGACAGTGGAGCTGGGTTCTTCTCCTGATAGGAAGTGCTGGGGGGGCAAAAAATGGGGGGGGGTCGAGGAATATCTCTACAGTGTACCTCTGGTTGCAAACAGGATCCATTCTGGAGGCCCATTCACAACCTGAAAGGAGCGCAACCCACTTCTGCGCATGTCGCGATTCGCCGCTTCTGCGCACGCGCGAGCGGTGAAACTCGGAAGTAACCCTTTCTGGTACTCTGGGTACGCAACCCGAAAATGCTCAATCTGAAGCAAACGTTACATGATGTATGACTGTATTTTCATCTGAGGAATGTCCTGCTTGCCAGTTTATTACAGTGGTACCTCAGGTTACATACGCTTCAGGTTACATACGCTTCTGATTACACACTCTGCTAACCCAGAAATAGTGCTTCAGGCTAAGAACTTTGCTTCAGGATACGAACAGAAATCAGGCTCCGGCGGCGCGGCGGCAGCAGGAGGCCCCATTTGCTAAAGTGGTGCTTCAGGTTAAGAACAGTTTCAGGTTAAGAACGGATCTCTGGAACGAATTAAGTACTTAACCCGAGGTACCACTGTACAGGCATTTGGTTGGCCACTGTGAGAATGGGCTGCTGGAGACAGACTGGGAACCCAATTCAGCAGACTCCTCTTACGTTCTATATGTAGAGGTGAATCTATAAGCTTCCTGGTGACCTCATGCACAAAACCACTTTGTTCAACTGCGGTCTCCTGCTCAGGACAGCCTCCTCATAGCACATACCTTCTAGTGGACCAAAACTTATTTCTGGGTGCAGAGCTGTTCAGAATCTCAGACCCTTATTCAGGCTTGCTTTGCAGCTTAGAATTTAATAGGAAAGCAGTAACTGCGAAGACGGAACGAGAAACCACCTTCAGGCTCATGAATGCAGAGGAGTGTAATAAATGGCCGTAGAGCCTGGCAGAAAATTGACAGGTTCTGGATATTTAATGATGCATTGGGATGTTGCAAGCAAACGCTGCAGGGAAGTGGTTAATTAAGGGAGAGGAAGTCAGCAGGAAGTGAGCTGGGGAAACCAAGAACAAAATGAATATCAGGCTCTAAGGCCTCAGTTTAGCATGGCTGAGCGTTAATTAAGGTTGCCGGGGCGGCTGTATGTCTGCAATTCCTTTTGCAGAAAGATGTGTGCAGTTTCCAGGTACAAAGACAGTCTTTGCTTGCCTCCCCACCACCACTAGTGGGCCACTGCTGAACAAGGGCTGTGGCATCATCTGCTCTGTTTGAGGGCAGCTGGTGGCGGGTGGGGTGGGGTGGGGGAGTACAGAATGTTTGCAGGTCAGAGTCCCTTTTAGGTTTCCCCCCAGCTTGGTGCCCCCCATGTATTTCAGGACGAGGTTGGAGTAAACTGTGTTGATAGAGAAAATGCCACTGATGGCTTTTCTGGGATTGCAGGGTTGGGGTGGGGTTCTGGAGAGCCAGTGTGGTGTAGTGGTTAGGAGCAGTGGACTTGTAATCTTGGGAACCGGGTTTGCTTCCCCGCTCCTCCACATGCAGCTGCTGGGTGACCTTCGGCTAGTCACACTTCTCTGAAGTCTCTCAGCCTCACTCACCTCACAGAGTGTTTGTTGTGGGGGAGGAAGGGAAAGGAGAATGTAGCCGTTTTGAGACTCCTTCGGGTAGTTATAAAGCAGGATATCAAATCCACACTCCTCCTCCTCCTCCTCCTTTGTTAGCTGCCTTTCCTGTATGGTATGGCTGACCCTTGGAATCTCTTCCAACTCTATGATTCTATGAAAAGGCACAGGAGTGCCTGAAGGCATTTATTTTTATTTTTTCCATGTTGTACAGTGGTACCTTGGGTTAAGAACTTAATTCGTTCTGGAGGTCCGTTCTTAACCTGAAAATGTTCTAAACCTGAAGCACCACTTTAGCTAATTGGGCCTCCCACTGCCGCCGCGCCGCCACTGCGTGATTTGTGTTCCCATCCTGAAGCAAAGTTCTTAACCTGAGGTACTATTTCTGGGTTAGCGGAGTCTGTAACCTGAAGCATCTGTAACCTGAAGCGTCTGTAACCTGAGGTACCACTGTATTTATGAAGACGAGAGTCTTGTGCTGGCCTTGATAGGGAGATTCTTAGCTTATTCTTAGTTTATTTGAAAAGATGCATGCATGAAAATACCTAGTTTATACTGATTATAAGACCCAGATAACTGGCACCTTCTCTACAGATCACATTGTGAGGCCAGTCAGAAGCCACCATTCCCTTACTATATGCCCTTACCTTCATAGAGGCAGAAGGCCCCATTCTCACATGCATTGATCATGTCAATTGCAGAGAGGTGTGGCTTCTGGGTGTGCTAGTGGCAGTATGCCAGCCAATGAAGCCCAGCAGGGGCAGGACTAGGGTAGGGCTCGTGGGGCTGTTGCCCCAGGTGCCTGATTCAAGAAGGTGCTAAAATCACAATTAATGTTGCTTTATTAATAATAAAAAGGTATGCATACTGAAATGCCATTAAAAAATGTTTACAGCAATTATAATACACTAAAACAACACTGAAAGTTAAAGAAGATCACTAACTGGCTATCACTGTGTTACACGAGTGTGTGTCTATGCATCATTTACATGTTATTTACATAAATTACATGCATATATTTTCATAATGTGAAAGAGTGGCCGGGGAAACTCAGCCGGGTTATAAATAATAAATTATTATTATTATTATTATTATTATTATTATTATTATTATTATTATTATTATTAATTATTATTATTATGTGTTAGGTGATATTATCGGTAATGAGTAGTATCAGATGTTATTGAGGATGGGGAAAATAGGCAGTTGCAACAAAAACAACCATGTGTAAAGTTACTGGTGTAATAAACATTAGAATAATTGTGGGTTTTTTGTTTCATGTCCCTGACTTAATTGTTTTTTTGTAGTATCACAGCAATTGAAATAAATATTTAATAATATGCTTTTGTTCTCTTAAAAATCATTTTATTAGAATGGTTGCTAATGCAATGTAAAACTATCTTTCAGGCCATGTGGAACGCTCTTTCTTAAAACCGCATTCTATTTATCATGTCAATATGAAATTTTGTATGGAGAAGTCAGAGCACACCTGGAAAATTGTGTCCAGTTCTGGGGACCACGATTTAAGAAGAATATTGAAAAGCTGAAACATGTGCAGAGGAGGGCAAACAAGATTACACTGGTCAACAACAAATTTGTTGTCTGCGTTTTTTCAGTTGATTTAGGACAAATCTGATGCGCTGAATCCAAAAATCACATTGGTTTTGCTCAATCAGGGCAAGTTTTTGAGCTATGGCCACATGTCTTTTTTTACGTTTTTGTTCACATGTACGCTTGTGTGGAGCATTTTAGAAGAAGTTGTTGGGGGTAAAATGCCATGTCGAATAATTGTTTTGATTGGAAATGATTATTTTAATGACAAGAAGTATTCAGGTCCGATAGTTCTGGGTGATTATGTCGAAAAGGGATCAGTTTGAAGTCATAAAACCTCGAAATCTTCCATAAATTGGTGCGGCAAAGCATAAAGTTGGGGGATCAAAACTAAGTTAATGGGGCAGCCGCCCCACAAAGTGTATAGGAAACTCCACCCGTGCATGTGCCAACTTATGACTTATGACTTATGGGTGGACCAATGGCAAGAGGAGTCTGAACTTTGGAATTCCCATGGTTTGGAGGGAGCCGACAAACCATGTCACTGACTGCTACTTCTGCGCTGTTGATGTGACTGGGATCAACAGAAAGAACCGGAGCAGCCTCAAGTATCCTGATCTTCAATCAGCACGTCGTCCTGTAGCTCATTGTGATGAAATTCCAGTGCCTATCTTCGAAGAACTTCCTAACATTAGTGACGAAGATTCCTCCAGTGTTGAAGGACATGAAGAAGAAGAAGTGGTTCTTGAAGATGATGCTCCACATCCATTTTCCCAAAAGGAGTTGAATGATCTAGTTCGCGACCTCAGCTTGTCAAAGGACTCTGCCGAACTGTTGGCATGCAGATTGAAGGAAAAAAACCTCCTCTCTGACAGTGCTCGCATCAGCTTCTTCCGCAACAGGCATCAAGAGTACCTCCGCTTTTTCTCGGAAGAGAAGGACTTGGTGTACTGTGCAGATATTGCACAGCTTTTGCTCAAGCTTGGAGTGCCACAGTACGAACCCAAAGATTGGAGACTGTTCATTGACAGCAGCAAGCAATCACTGAAATGTGTTCTGCTGCACAACGGCAACCAGTTTGCCTCTATACCTCTGGCTCACTCGGCTACACTGAAGGAGAACTATGAAGCGGTGAAGTATGTGCTGGAGGAAATTGGTTATGATCAGCATAAGTGGTTTATTTGTGTTGACCTGAAGATGGTGAACTTTTTGTTGGGACAACAGTCTGGCTTCACCAAGTACCCATGTTTTCTGTGCATATGGGATAGTAGGGACCGTGCTCAGCATTACACGAAGAAGGACTGGCCTGTGCGGGAGGAATTGGTGCCTTGCAGAGAAAGAAACGTCATCAACGACCCTCTGGTGGACAGAGACAGAATACTCTTCCCACCGCTGCACATCAAGCTCAGCTTAATCAAGCAGTTCACGAAGGCTCTGGACAAGAATGGTGACTGCTTCACTTACTTGTGCCAGGCTTTTCCAGGCTTGACCATGGAGAAGTTGAAAGCTGGCATCTTTGATGGTCCTCAGATCCGTCAGCTCATCAGAGATCCAGAGTTCGGAAACTCAATGAACGAAGTGGAACTGGAAGCATGGAAGGCATTTGTTCTGGTAGTGAAGAACTTTCTGGGCAACAATAAGGCCAGAAACTATGCAGAACTTGTCAACAACATGCTGACAGCTTTCAGAAACCTGGGCTACAACATGAGTGTCAAGATGCACTACCTATTTTCACATTTGGACCGGTTTCCTGAGAACCTGGGTTCAATGAGTGACGAGCAGGGGGAGAGATTCCATCAGGATATGAAAGAGATGGAGACCAGGTATCAGGGTCGCTGGCTGACTATTGTTGGACTCTGAAGAGAGACCTCCCTGCCGCTGAGCATTCCAGGAGTTCCAAGAAATGGAAGTTCAAACCCTGAAGTTTGAAAAGTGATGAAGCAACATGCAATTTACGTGTACTTACCTTTATCAATGCCCACCATTCAGTTTACAGTAATCGATGTTTCTATCAGGTAATCAATATATGTTGTTGGAAAAACATTTTTTTCTCTTAAAAACATATTTAGGATGATATGTGTTGACAAAAATCAGCTGATAATGCCACAAAAATGTAATCGATTTTGTCACAAGATCTGATTTTTTTTCTAATCAACATAGCACAAAAACCTGACCTGATGGAGAGAAACGGATGCCATTTCCAGATTCAGCAGTGCAAAAATACCCTAAATCAATTGTAGAAATCTAGACAAAATTCAAAAAGTAAAAAATTGTTGCCCAGGGTTATCAATGGTCTGGAAACCAAGTCTTATGAGGAACGGTTGAGGGAGTTGGGTATGTTTAGCCTGGGATAGAGGAAACTGAGAGGAAATATGATGGCCATCTTCAAATATTGGAAGGGCTGTCACATGGAAGATGGAGCAAACCTGCTTTCTCGATGGCTAGGACTCGAACCAATGGATTCAATTTTTAAAAAAATGAGATTCCAACTAAACATCAGGAATAACTTTCTGACAGTAAGAGCTGTTTGACAGTGGAATGGACTCTCTCAGGAGGTTGTGGACTCTCTTTCAGTTGAGGTTTTTAAGCAGAGGTTGGAGCGCCATCTGTCATGGATGTTTTAGTTGAGATTCCTTCATTGCAGGGGGTTGGACTAGATGACCCTTGGGGTCCCTTCCAACTCTATAATTCTGTGAGTCTATTATTCTAAGTACATTGATCTGAGATGCAACCTGTTCCCATTTTTGAGAAATCAGATAAAATATAGGGAGATGGAAGGTTTTTCTTTTCTTTTCTGGGCATTTCCCATTATTTGTCTGATATTGTAAATGTTCCCTGTTTAGGGAAACTTATAATGTTTGATGCATTACTGTATTTTAATATTTTGTTGGAAGCTGCCCAGAGTGGCTGGGGAAGCCCAGCCAGATGGGCGTGGTATAAATAATAAATAATAATAATAATAATTTATTATTATTATTATTATTATTATTATTATTATTATTATTATTATTTCACATAAGTAAATAAACTGCACCACCAAAGTGTGTCTTTCTTCTTCATCTTTTTATTTTTATTTTGTACCCTTAATTTAAATATTCTTCTCCGGCTCCCATGCTGTTCCATGGGCAAAGATAGGAATGAACATCACATCCCATATTCTCAGTATCAATTGCCACTAGGGGGCAGGGTGGACATAAGTAACTAAGTACTGAATGTAGCTGGGAGTGCGTGGTGAGAATGGATTGTCTAAACAGGGCCAATTCAATGTGTCTTGCCATGTTAAGTTACCCCAATGCAAAGACACAGTTGGGAAAGAAGTTAACGGCCAGTGTGGGGTAAAGAAAGTCTTGAAAACGGAAAGGGTGAGAGCCTGCAAGTGGTTTGGAAACCAAAAGCTAGGTGCTTGCTTGTGTCGGTGTGTGGTAGAGCCTTGGCTGTGCATGATGACTGTTCCAGGTTGAATTCCTGTCAGCTCCAGGCGGGGCTCAGGAAAACCCCTGGCCTGTAACCCTGGAGAACTTGTACTGAGGTAGATGGACCAATGGTCTGACACAGTATGACAACTTCCTAGACTGAGGGGAAAGGGGATGTAGTGGCACATACCCAGCAAGCGTCCCAGGAAAAACGGGACACCCATTTTTTTGTCCTGAGAGAACAGTGGCCATTTTGAATGCCATGATCTTGCACGATTTTGCACTGCAATTTCCCCCTGTGCCCGAAAAAGCACTTTAACGTTAAATAAGTAATAAATAAAATCTTACACACCCACCACCCACCCAGAATTAAGCAACTCAAGTAATAATGTAAAAAAAACCACACACTCTGTCATTGCTACTTCAGTTCCACATACCCAAGAATATGTACTCCCAGTGCTTAAGAATTCAATAGGACTTACTTCTGAATAGACAGTGTGCTGTCTAGGAGCAATAGCATCGTAGCAGCAATCCAGCTGCAGATGATATTCTGAAGCTATTTAAGTTACCCTCCTGTTGACTTAATATCTTGGGGAAATAATTCCATTCTTTTTGGAAAGTTGCATTTACAACATCATCCTCACCTGCCCTTCTCCTTATTGTCCCAAGGTGGGTTGCAACAATATAAAAATACAAGATGAATTAATACTTGTCACTCATGGATGAAAAGCAGTCTGGAAACACATTATGTAAAGAAATGATGAAAATATGTTTAGTAACTTGTCAGCAGTGAAAGACTTAGTTACAGAGTACGTCACAGATTTTTTAAAAACACCCTTTTCATTTGTGACGTGTTAATGGATTGCACCAATTACCATCCCTAAACAAGCTGCTAATGTAGGATAAAGTATACAAATGCTCAGTTAAAGGAGGCAGATGTTTCTGCCTTATTCATCTGCACAGAACTGCTTAATGCTGGTGTACAGTACACAAGTTAATTCTGCACCAATGTTTCTACTGGAGCCAGGCAAAACAGAATGGGTTAAGGAGAGAATGCACAAGAGTGAAAAGCTCTTTTAATTTAGTTATCAATTAACACCATTTTAATTGAAAACTGTATGAGCTATTATGCTGACACAAATTTGCAAGGCCTAAGCACTATAATTAGTACTGCACCAGAATATGAATGGAAGCAAGGGAGAAAAGTACTCTACTTATTAGTTTCATACAGCTGAGTTTCACCTATGGTTCAAGTTTGGGTGGGAGGAAGAAGTGAGGAGAAGGAGTGGACAATCAGCAGGAGAGGGGAAATTATGAGATGGATAAACAATGCATCATCTTCTTGACTTTCAAAACAGCCACTCTGGAAAATGATGGACAACCTACATACCATATCTTCAAGACTATCTTAATGCAAGCATCCAAGCTAGATGTGATGGTGGTTATGGGAACCATTTTGTTGTTGGTGTGTCTGTGCAGGTGAGGGGAGCTGAACCTTCCTCTTTCCTCATTGACTACCATTGCATTCTACATAGGACATGCAAGCCAATCTCTATGCAAAATAATAAATGGACACAAACCTAAATTCAGAAACGGCAACCTTCAGAAGCTGGGAAGGGAAATTTCATCCTCCCAGGGCTCTCTGTATTTGACCTTAGAGTGCCCATCCTGGAGCAAAGAACTTCAAAGGGCAACTGAAAAGAGAAACCCTTAAATTCCCATTGATTGAGACCTTTAGTACTATCAGACTGCACAGAGACCAATGTTTTTAGTGCATTTATGCGCATTGCAAAATTTAGAGAAGTGAAAATTTTGAAAGATGGCTGGATTCACGTATTGTCTCAGAAAGATATGAATTTGGTAGGTTTGCATTTCAATGTGAATTGAATCAAATTTCTCCCTCATCTCTACCCTCTACTTCAATTTATTTTGAGGGGATTGCATACTTTTTTGATGGAGGTTGCCTATTTTAAAGTTATGTTTTATTATCACATTTTTGTATTGCATTAGATTGTTATAAGATGTACATTTTTTGTTTCTTCAGCTTGTAAACCGCCTTGAGGATTGTAAGATAGAAAGGCGGTATACAAATTAAAAATGATGATGCTGATATCAATGTGGAAAGGGTACTGTGAAAGTTAAAAAGTCTGAACGTCACCATGTCAAAATATCAACGAGGAAGCAAAAAAGAGGGTCATTTTCTTTAACCTTTCCCCCAACACCTGCCCTACCATTCCAATACTACTTTGGCCCAACACAAAGTATTGCTTTTGCTCTTTCTCCCCTCATTTCCTAGTGATTAATCCTCAGATGAGACAAAGATAATTGCCAGGTTTCTCCCCACCCTCACCCCCGCTTAACAATAGTGTTTTCAACAATATGAACCTAATGCGGCTACAAAGAACATCCATCTGTTTTCACCAGCCTGCAAAGAACATTTGGTCTTTCCAGCAGTGATAACAAAGCCAATGTGGGCAGAAGCTGGGATGTCAGGGTATGGGATTATAAAATAGAAAGAATGAAGTGGCCATCCTGAAAGTATTTTTATGCAGGGGAATTTGATTGTGCTTGGCATCTCCTGCTCTGCAGAGTAGGACCTGAAGCAATGGCTTCAAGCTACTAGAAAAAAGATTCGAACTAAACATCAGGAAGGGCTGTTTGACAGTGGAATGGACTCTTCTTCATTGGAGCTTTGAAAGCTGAGGTTGGATGGCCATCTGTCATGGATGCTTTAGTTGAGATTCTTGCATTGCAGGGGGTTGGGTTATTCCAACTCTACAAGTCTATGATTCTATGATCTTCCAAATACAATAGCTTCTGTTTAGCAAAAATTAAAAAGTGACTAAAGGACCACCTTGTCTCTGACCTATACCTGGTGGGTATGGATAGGAACACTGGTGTGATTAAGAATTTTAAAAGCTGCAAAAAGGGTGGGGGACCTTTATTGGAGCCATTTGGACAAAGCCACTTCCACCTGGCCTGCACCTGATGTTATATGTGATGTCAGGTGTGGAGTAGCTAAAGTTCTGGCTCAGCTGAAAGAAGTTTTACAGGTACCACCAACCACCAGTGTGCCTGAAAGCAGGTATTGCAAAGTTCCCTGCAAAGCACTTTGCAAGACCTGATGATTGCCAGATCTTTGAAGGTAATAATAATAATAATAATAATAATAATAATAATAATAATAATAATAATAATATTTATACCCTACCTCCCAACGGAATTAAAAGCACAATAGAACATCAAACATTAAAAACTTCCCTAAACAGGGCTGCCTTCAGATGTCTTCTAAAAGTCAGATAGTTGTTCATTCCCTTGACATCTGATGGGATGGCATTCCACAAGGCGAGCGCCACTATCAAGAAGGCCCTCTGTCTGGTTCCCTGTAACCCCACTTCTCACAGGGAGAGAACCACCAAAAGGCCCTCAGAGCTGGACCTCAGTGAATGATGGAAGTGAAGACGCTCCTTCAGGTATACTGGGCCGAGGTTGTGCTTTAGCCCACATGGCTTTTTTTACCTGTATGTTTGCTTAAGGTGTAAACCTTTATTTAAAATGTAATTAAAGAATGAAGTGAAAGAATTGGAACCAATGTCTTGGGACAACTCTGTTTGCATGGTTTTAGAAATCATATTACCTTATTGCAATTGGAACTTTTGCTCTGTTTTATTTGTTCAGCGCCTGAACTGATATCCCCATCTTCTTCTCAAATAGTCCTTGATGGCTTCCTACTTTGTTCCAATGGGCTTGCCTTGTTTTAGACTCTACCTCATTACCTCGTTGTTTGCTATCTAAAATTGAGCTTCTGCAGCATTGCACAGCCTCAGCATGGAATGTTTGCTACTATTATACAATGTGGGTATGAAGTCATGAAAAATTTAGGGCCATGAGTTCTTGGAGGGATTCTTTTTAATGTGTTCGTGCGTGGTAAAAGTATCTTTGCACATCTCAAAAATACTTTGGGCCCTGCTTTTAAGCTCGGCGGGGTATGTGCTGCTTTGAAACTTACCCCACTGCTCTCCCTGAGATGGAGGGGGTGTCATATTGATGCTCTACCTAGAACAGCACTGTGACATGTTTAATTAAAATGCCTGTGCCTGTTTTGCTTGAGTACGTGAAACTTTGATTTGACAGTGAAACAGGAGGGCGTTCTTCAGGTTGAATTTAGAAAGATCATGCACCCTTTAAACACTAATGCCATAGGACTGTATATGCTCCACTGAAATGCAAGCAATCACTTAAAGAATCTGGAATGGATTTCCAGCAAAGTTAGGGATCTGCCTTCTATTAAATCACTTAGTCTGCTTAACCCAGGATTGATCTCCCTAGCAAACTGGTTTACCAGGTCAGGCTAAGGCCACATTCACACAATACATTTAAAGCACTATGAAACAACTTTAAACACTCAGGGCTCCCCCCCCCCCCGCACAAAGAATTCAGGGAGCTGTAGTTTGTGAATGGTGCTGAGACATGTTAGGAGAGGCCTATTCCCCTCCCATAGCGACATTCCCAGGGTTCCCTGTGAAGAGGGATTGATTGTTAAGCCACTCTGAAAATTGTAGCTCTGGGAGGGGACTAGGGCTTCCTTGACAACTCTCAGAACCCACACGTGCTATACATTTAAAGCAGTATCATACCACTTTAAACCGTGATGGCTTTCCCCAAATCTTGGAAGCTGTATTTTATTAAGGGTGTTAAGTTGTGGGTGAACATATCATATCAGTGATTCTTCAAACAGCTCTTGTTTATTCACAGGCCAGAACAGAACTGGGCTGAAGGGTTCAGCCAACCTGCTTATATAGAGCTCAACTACAAAGCAACAGTAACAACTTTCTGTAACTATCCAATCACTGAACGTCACTTTCAATTCCTTATTTGCATATGTGGACCTGAGTGAAAACTATCTACAGTATCCCCCTGCTGGCCCAGGGTGAGAACTTCAGTACATAACAAAGGGTACAGAGCATAGGAGCCAATTTCTGGAGGTCAAGGTCCCTTCATCCACCCCAATAAAATATTTGAGGGGCTTATAATGTTTAGAATTATAAGGAGACCCTATTCCCCTCACAGAACTACAATTCCCAGAGTGGTTTAGCAACCAATCCTTCTTCACAGGGAACTTTCAGCTGCAAATATCTACTCACACAGGGGCGGCGTGTCACCGCTTGAGGCAAAACAGGAAGTGCTACCCCACCTTGCCACCTCCTCCTCCATGCTGTGCCCCCTGCTGCTGCCCCCACCAGCAGTGGAGAAGTGGCACTGGCATCAGGACCAATTTCTGACAAGAACTTTTGAGATTTCAGTTAGGTCTTGTGAGATCTCACTGGAAATTGGCCCTGATGCTTGCGCTGATTTTCCACTGGTGGCAGCGGGAAAGGTAGGGTGGCCATGGGGTCACTGCCTTGGGGGCTTCCAACATTGCCAGGTAGGCCTGGGTAAGATTTCCTGTTTGACACCCTGAAAAGATACTGTCATTCAGTGCAGACAATATTTACCTAGATGGACATGGATCTAAGTATAAGGCTGCTTCCTTTGTTTATCATTGAACTCAGTAGGATTTACTTCTGAGCAGACAAATATTGGACTGTAGTGCTGGCTTCCGTCTCAGTCCATTGTAGATGTGTTTTGATCTCTGGCTCTGGTTCTTAGCTCTCTCTTTTAATTTGATCATTTTCTGATGGTTTAGATTGTGTTTCGTATTTAATTTGTGACTGCAAGCTGCCTTGAGGGCTCCATGGAAGGGACAGAATATAAACATTTTAGCATTGTCTCCAACCAAGTAGAAGACGCATTCAAATCAATTAACCCAAGTTAGCCATGTCCATTAATTTCAATGGGTCCACCGTGGTTACAACCAGCAGTGCATACAGCCTTTAGTAAGTAAGTTAATCCTGGTGTATTTTGCCAAAATGTATTTGTACTCAAGGAACTTTTGGGTCTTCAAAATAACTGTGACATTTCTCGTCTCTCTCTCTCTCTCTCTCTCTCTCTCTCTCTCTATATATATATATTCTACAGAAGAATATATTTAGTGGTTCAAAACTTAGAAAAAATATTAAAGGAATGTATTTTCCCCCAAAATGCAAATCAAAGTAACAATGTAGTTCACAGCATAATGTTAACCATAATAGTTAAATCTAGTATAACAATAGCAATTTATAGTAAGGAAAATAAGGCATGTATTAACATGCCTAAGCATCACTCCTGGGCTTCATTTTAAATGGAGCTGATTTGCAAATCAAACAATATAGATAAGACTATGCTGTGTGCAGGTATGTTTGCAAATGTGTCTTGTATCCCCGAATTTGAGTCTTAGAAGCTTTCAGTCAACCTCCTACTTGCATCTGTTTGCAAATACAGAAGCAACTGGAGAGTTATTCAGACTAAACAGACGGATAATCATAGTGTGAACAGATTGGTGAAGAGGCAGTGTGTGGGATGTGATGCCCTTCCCCTATGAACCTAGAAATCCATGCACTTTTAGCAATGGCAACCATTCTCTGCAGAAAACAAGTGTCTTGTGCAGCCTAGTCCTATGTGTGTTTTATGGCGATTATCCCATTGTCCAGTGCACCCCAAAGCTGCACTCCTATGCACACTTACTTGGAGATAGGACAATTGATCTTTGTACTTATAACTGAGTAAGCATGCATAGTACAGTATTGCAATTCTCCAGAAGCTAGAGCAATGCTGGTGAGCAAAAAGCCAAGGCATGAGCAGGGTTGATTTGGGAGAGGTGTGGGTGGTGTGCCGTGGGAGGAAACGGATGGCATTGATACATTAGAAACCTTGGTTCCCCCCTCACACAGTTCTTAAATATCTCTACTGCCCTGACGTACATTGCTGATTGCCCATTTCTGGAAGCTCCAACCTACGCCTAAAATCCCTGGATGCAATTCAGCAAACATCAGGTGACACTTTCTTCAACTCAAGGAGATGTTAGATATGAAATTGTTGCCCTACACTGCATATCTTTAACTACTTAAACATGCATCTTCATATTTCTAATAACAACTGTTCTATCACTTTTCTCAAATGGAATGACAGTGTAATCTCGGTTGAAAATAGGAAAGCAGGAGGTGGATACAAGAAAAATGCAGGCTCCAAAAGAGTAATAATGTCATTTTGACATTTTGACACCTTTTAAAAAGAAAGGCTCTTGTTTTGCCTGTGATGGTTTTATTTTCTTTACACACATCACAGGAATGAAATAAGCAGAAACTGAAACACTAGGAAAAGCTGGATAAATAATTAAACAAGAATGAAAAAGGTTGGAGCACATAAAAAAAGGAAGTTAATATTTATGCTTGAGGCAAAAGCCCGGGCTGGCAATAAGAATCCTCCTATTTCTCACACTTTTTAGTCTTCAAACTCCCAGAATGTTTATTCCTAGGAGGGCATTGCAGGATTTCTAACCAAGGCTACCTGCAACTTCTAAAACATTCACGATGCAAGTGGTCAGGTTGCATGGCCTTGAAATCAACCAGATTGGCAATAGAACAATACCGTTTATGTTCTTTATTTCATTATTTATTTCATCATCATCATCAACAAGACAATAATAATTTTATTAGTCTAAGTACAGTATATAGCCATACTAGAATCACAGCTTCTTCACTCACTGAGGCAGGTGCAGAGAGGAAACAGGGTGGATGTCCTAATCAAGTTTTTGAACATGTATCAAGAAACCACACCCACCTCTGGGGACAGCAGAATCTAGAACCAATCTAGATTGAAAGCAGCCTGTTGAGGTTGAGCATGAATGATACTAGATTGAGGAAAAAACCCCACATTTTTGTGCTGTACATGGTTTAACGTGAACACAGCCTAAGATGATGCATAAACAGTTGTGAATCCAGGCTAGGCATTCCCTCGACGTCTGCAGAGTTTCTGCAGTGCTATCGTACTTTGTATAGGGATTAGTCTCTAACATATTACTTCATCTCCCATGAGACCGATTACTCAGCATGATTCCTCCCTGGTAAGCATCAGATGTTCTCAGAGCATCTGTTACGACAACAAGCTCATCTTGACTCACACAGATCTTAATATTTGTATTATTTGTTTTTGTTTCATTTATTGGCAAAGCCAACTTACTACTCCTTGATCATTTTATTGCTTCTTGATCACTGCAGAGATTTTGCAATTAAGGTGGATCAGGATTGATTTGAGGGGGAGGGAGCGTTCTTCTGACATAAAAAAGAACAAGGAAGGGAAACTCTTCCATAGCACAACGTTTATTCTTGGGCAGACCATGGAATCAGAGCCCACTTATAGGGTGAAATGCTAAGATAAGGACTTGCCTTATTTCAGTGGCGCTAAAGGAGAATTCTGAAGTTCTTGGAAAGGGGGAGAAGTAGAGAGAATGTCATATGCATTAAAGCATGTAAAACAAAGATGGCATGTGCTCTTCAACTTGAACCTAAGGATTGATTGATGTTACGTAGATGGTTAGTGGAGCCACTGTGGTCATGGACACAGAATGCCCAAAGGACATTCACATTGGAGAGGGCCTTTTCATGGCACCCCTGCCCCAAAAAGGTGTTTTTAGGCACCGCCCTACCTTTTTATAATTTATGCCACTTTTCTTTCAAATAGCTCAAATCAAAGTTGATGATGCTTTCCCCCTCACCCCTTTTAGTGCTCCCTGTAAGATTGGCTAGCCTAAGAGATAGTGACTACTCCAATTATCCAATGAGCTTAATGGCTAAAGGAGGACATAAAATTGGCTCCCCTCAGTTCTTGTCGGATATTCCAACCACGACATCAAGGAAGCAAGAATGTGGGAGAGTTAATCTAATTATTTACTGCACCAGCAGCAGTGCCCTGCCTGGGAACTATTGATACTGTTTTAGGAAGCAGCCACTCAATTGAGGCCACCCAGTGAGATGTGAGCATGCAGACTCCCTAATATACATGTTTTAATAGAATTTCCATAAGAGCATAAGATGAGCCTACTAGATCAGGTCAGTGGTTCATCTAGTTCAGCACCCTGTTCTTACCAGGGCAAGTCCAATGCTTGTGGGAAGCTTGCAAGCTGGACATGCAACAGCACTCTGCCCACCTGAATCCCCAGCAACTGTCACCCAGAGGCACAAGGCCTGTGACGGTTGAGGTAACACATAGCTTTGCAAAGCCATTGAGGTAACACATAGCTTTGCAAAGCCATTATGGCTATTTCCCATAATACAATGCATCTGTGTATGCTTTTCACCACTACTATATGCTATATCCTGAAGCTGAGGCTCCAATACTTTGGCCACCTCATGAGAAGAGAAGACTCCCTGGAAAAGACCCTGATGTTGGGAAAGGTGGAGGGCACAAGGAGAAGGAGATGACAGAGGATGAGATGGTTGGACAGTGTTCTCGAAGCTACCAGCATGAGTTTGACCAAACTGCAGGAGGCAGTGGAAGACAGGAGTGCCTGGCATGCTCTGGTCCATGGGGTCACAAAGAGTTGGACATGACTAAACGACTAAACAACAACAATATGCTAAATTAGGTGAGGGTATCTTGATGGGTCTCAAATCCTTGTTGAGTTAGGGACTTCTCTTGCATGCTAAGACAGGCTCTGAAATATTGAGTTGACAAGGCCAATAGTGGGTCCAAAAGATAAGAAGGCAGTATCTGCACGTGCTGTAGAAAAAAGTGAGGGGCAGATGGAGCTAATCAACGTGGGAAGGTAGCCCATCTAGGAGAAGGAAAAATCTGATCCTAAACCAACTGGCGGAGGAAGAGGTGGGGGGGAGCGCACCGCCCCCGGCAGCGCAATCCCGGCAGGGTGCCATCACGGCTGCCCCCCCACGCTGGGTGCCATGCCCCTTTGGGTGGCGCACCACGCCCCCAGGACGTGTGCCAGCCCCGCCCCCACCTGCTCTCTGCCCCTCGGTGCTGGAGCATGAAGCTCCGCCACTGCCTAAACCCCTGCTGCCTTGTGGCTATACTCATTCATGAAAAAGGCTTCAGGAGTAAACTCTGAGGAAAAATCCATACCTGCTGCCTCGTGGGACATCTTCAGGTGAATAAAGGTTAAGGAATAAACCCTGCACAAATTTGGGGGGGAGTCCGCCAGATGGTTGGATGGTGCCCAGTACACCTCCTTCTGGCAAGTCCTGCAGCCAAGCTGGGGCCAAATGTATTGCTCTGCTTTCTTTTGGACCACATCAGTGAGGCTGAGGGTGGAAGGTTATTGTTGTCTGAGCAACCCAGGACCTCCATACACACTACTCTGTCTTGTGCCCCGGAGAGTTCACTTCGGTTCAGCCTACACAGTAAAACAACATGGGAGGCAGCAGTTATGAGCTATTGGTCTCTGCAGCCACAGCTTCTCAAGAGGTTTGACTTCACCCCCAGAGGGGCACTCCATTGTCTCTCAAGACAGATGGATGCCAACAACAATATGCATTTATACGCTCACTTTATCCTAGTAGATGCAATTATGTGCACATCACTTGGCTGGAAAACTGCAGTGTAAAAATGGGAGAAGAGTGTGTTTCAAAGGATAGCTATGTTTCTTTTTGTATAAGTGCAATTTAGGTAAATTTCCCTTTAAATGCAAACACTCTCTCTCTCTCTCTCTCTCTCTCTATATATATATATATATATATAATATAATCCGCCATGCTTCCTTTCTGGTTTCATGCTACTTCCTAAGTGGCTCTGGAGCTCACCCCTCTCCCAACCATGAATCATTCTTCTGATTGCTAAGCAGTTTTAGGCAGACTCCTGCCAGTGTCCCCTGGGTCCTATGCAACTTACAGTATGTTCCCAAGTGGAGGGATTCCAGCTGTTGGCCTCCACAAAGGATTCTGGGAGTGATATCTTGCTACAGAGTTTCATGCTCCTAGTACTTTTTAAGTTAGCTTTTAAAGATCATATAGATATGCCAGCATTTGTTATCAATACTTAAGAGAAGCATTAAATCATACTGTTATGGAGAGAGAAGCATGTTCAAACTCAATTTTCTTGATGTTTTAAAAGAGGTAAAGCTTGGAAGACGTTATCACAGTGCACAGCTAGTATGTCTGCTCTGAAAGCAGAGCAAGATCATCATATATCTAACGATGAAAAAATTACTGTTTGGCTCATTTCAAGTAGAGGCTCCTCTTGATTCTTCTGCTCCTTTCCCCTCCCCATGAAATTAATATTTCTAATGTTGAGGGGGCGGTAGTGGAAACGCTGAGTCCAACTTTCCATGTAACTCTGCAAAATAAAGCTGTCAGAGTCTGACAGATCAATGATCAGGACTGGCAAAGTTCCGGGGGGGGGGGGGGAGAGAAAACTGGATCACGAGCAGATTATAGCCATAAACCAATTCAGATCCATTGTGATGGAAAGAGACTGCCTAAATGTGAAACATTTGAAGGGAAAGTGTTTGATACAATAGGTATGTATCTCTCGAAAGTACTGAGATGGAGGAGACTTCTGGGAAGGTGCTTGCCCTCAGCGCACGCAACAACTATAAACAAAGCTATTTGTAGCCTTCTACCATGCAGAGACAGCCTTGGAACTATAAAATGGGATAACTCCACCACTGTAGTGGTTTTTAAAAACATTTCAGTGCTTCCCCTCGGGGGGTGCATACAATGGCACCCTTTTGTTCAAATGCTAAAAGTGCGCCACTTACTGTAACAACTTCATTGTGAGTACCAGCACCTTTTAAAAAAAGCAATAAATATCATTATGAATCAGGGTGGTGTGAGGGGAAAGTAAGGATACGGTAGTCCTTGTCGCCCAGTCCCGTGACCCTCCATTTGTTGGAAGGGAAGGTCTGTGCTAGAGAGCCAGTTGAACTTGTGTCAGCTCCCTGCATTATCAGGGTTCTAAACTGTGCAGCAAGCCGGCATGAGTACTCTACTTCCTCAAGACCTTCATGTGTGACAGTAGCAGAGTGAGGGGATGGGGATGAAGCCATTTACTGGGCCTGGCCAGTAAACATGTTCTTGCCCTTCCTTTATGACATAAGCCCTTTAATGCCTGATAGGACCAGGGCTTTTCTTCAGCTGGAGCTCACTGGAACTCAGATCTGGCACCTCTCAGGTGGGTGTCATTGCCATTATAAGAGAACATGGTGAATTCCAGCATCTCTTTCTCTAGAAAAAAATAGTACTGGATAGGGCTAATATACAGTATCCCGTGTGTCTTTTTCAATTCTCGTGCAAAGGCAGGAATGAAATGATGTGGGTGACGCTGTGGTCTAAGCTACTGAGCATCTTCGGCTTGCTGATCAGAAGGTCGGTGGTTTGAATCCCCGTGATGGGGTGAACTCCCGTTGCTTTGTCCCAGCTCCTGCCAACCTAGCAGTCTGAAAGCACATCAGTACAATTAGATAAATAGGTACCGCTGTGGCAGGAAGGTAAACGGTGTTTATGTGTGCCCTGGTTTCCATCACAGTTTTCTGTTGTACCAGAAGTGATTTAGTCAAGCTGGCCACATGACCCAGAAAGCTGTCTGTGGTCAAATGCCAGCCCCCCGAGCCTGAAAGTGAGATGAGTGCCGCAACCCCACCTCTGACTTGACTTAACCATCCAGCAGCCCTTTACCTTTACCTTACCAATTATATGTCTCTATTGTATTTATGGAGAAAGGCCAGTGATGGGCACCTGTTTTGAATGAAGAAGATTCCAGGTCCAATCTCTGCCATTTCTTGGTAAGGCTGGGGGGGTGTGTGTGCCCCAAGTGTGAAATCCTGGAGAGCTGCTGCCCATCAGAGAATCATTCAGTCATTCATTTTCAATTTATATCCCACTCTTCCTCCCAAAAGATCCCAGGCATAGACAGTATGAAGCTACATAGATGGACCAATTCTGTGACTTGCTTTAAGCTTCCTGCGCTCCTGTCCATCCTAATAAGCAGCTTATTGTTGGCATTAAAATGAGACATTTTATTACAGGCATTCAAGGGAGATGTGTTGACAAGGCATTAACGTGCATTGGATGAAGTTCTTCATGCCTATCATAAATGTCAGATTTGCTCAAATTCCAGCACAACACACACTCTAAGTTTTGAGCTTGTTTAGCAGAATCTCAAGTGCAGCTGTTGTGGAAAACTAGTCAACATATTTTGTCATGCCTGGAATAGTGAGGGACACAATTGGCCTAGATACAGGAGAACCCGCCTTTAGCAATTTCTGACTATGAAACAGCCTAGTGCATGAGTACCTATCTGATGCGACTTCACACAGCACATAGGTAAACTGTGGAATTTGCTGCCCCAGTATGTGGTGATGGCCACTAACTCAGAAAGGGTGGGGGAAGACAAATTCATGGAGGACATGATTTCCCTGCACTGTGGGAGGCAGTATGCCTCTGAGTACCAGTTTCTAGGGGATGCAAGTAAGGAGAGTCATGCCTGCTTCTGGAGTCTCACAGGTATCTGGTTGGCTACTGTGAGAAAAAGATGCTGTACTAGTTGGGCCTTTGGCAGGGTCAAACAGAGGTGGAGCTACCTGCTCCGGCACCCAGAGCAGCCCATGGGAGGCGGGGCTAGCTGTCCGCAGGGGCAGGGTTAGCCGCCTGCAGGGGCACCGCCCGTGGCGAATGTCCCGGGGAATGTCGCCTGCAGCAAGCAGTGAGTGTCCTGGCGGGGGGGTCATTTGCAGTGAGCATCCCTGGGGGTTGCCATGAGTAGCAAGCGTCCCGGGGGGGGGTCACCCATTCCGCGGTGAGCACCCCAGGGGGGCAGTATGGCGATGTCACCCACCTCAGGGATGAAACCCGGGGCAAGCCACCCCCACCGCCCCCCTGGGGTCAAAGCAAGGTCAACTGATGCTTTTATTTGGCTCTTCTTGGAACATAAATGTGGTAGAAGTCCACGTAGAAGTCTCAAATGCAAGTCATTTTGAACTGTTCTATTTTGCAGCACCTGATCCCTTAGGCACTATGAGCACAATCTGAATCATGTCTACCCATAGGCAAGTCCAATTAAATTCAGTAAATTCTTCCTAGGCCAGGGAAGAGGAATTAAATTGCAGCCTTAATACACTTCCTATTGTGAATTTTCAAAATGAATTAAACACCATTGTTTATTGCTCTTCTCACATGGAAAGAAGTGTTCTCTCTTACTTTATTTGTGCTCCTCAGATAAAGTCTGGGGATTTCAAGCTGTCAAACACAACATCATGTTTTCTACAAACATTTGCATGTTTACTACAAATGTTTAAAATATAAATCAGCTTGAGAGTTATGTTCCAGCAGATGCACAAACACGACTATTTTCTACACAAAATATGCATTTATTATAATGTTGCATTACAAAAGGGCCTTATGTCAGTTACGCCAAGTAAAGGAGAACGTCTTTAGAACATTTAGCATGCCTACAGTGGTTCATACAATAGTTGACACACAGAGCAAAATATCAATAGGGTGCTAAGCTGTCCTTCTCTAGTGCCTGAGTGAGGGGAACAAGGCAGGATTAAGTTCATACTGAACTGTAAAATTAAGATAGTGAGGCTGCAATCCTAACTTTGCTTGCCTGGGAGTAAGCCCAGTTCAAATTAAAGGGACCTACATCTGAATAAACATGGTCAGAATTGCAGCAATAGGTGCATTGGACACTCCATTAACTTTGTCTTTAAGGTTCCAAAAGACTCTTGTTTTTTGCTACAAAGGACTAACACAGATACCCCTATGGAATTCAATTAACTTTGGAAGTGTGCACACAGGGCAGGTAATTGATTTGTAAATAACTATTGGTGGTTAAGATATGCATGTCTGCCATGAACTACAATAAATGTAAAATTACTCGTGCTTTTTGCATCATCAGAAAATGAACCAGAAGAAAGAATTGTTCAAAATAAATCAGTTGCAGGTGACCAGACGAAAGTGTGAATGAATGCCAGGAGAGCACACTGAGTCCCACTTGTACATCCCTAGTCAGGACACATGGACATCTGAGCTTGGAATATAGGCTTCTCTGCAAGCACTCACTCCCTGGTTGAGATGTCCACCCCTAACACACAGACGTCAGGAGTAGGGCATATCCTTCTTACATATGAACCTGTGAAGCACTCTCAACTATGCTATATCCTTGTGGGATAATATTTATGGGTTGATCAAAGCAGTGCCTTTTCTGTGCTGGCTCTTCAGCTGTAATCCCTGGCTGCGCTCCTGGTTGGTTTAGACCACAGCACCACCCATGTCCCGTTTACCTTTACCTATGAAAATGTATCTGAGGGGAAACCACATAAAATTTGGTAGGGTGTACATTGGATTGAGCTTCTGATGTTAGCCTATATGACATCTATTTGAATTAGAGGAAACACAATAGATATTATATGGTTCAGGGGAAGCCAACAGGGTTTCTGCCAGATGTTGTTAAACTACAACTCTGGTCATGCCTGACCAATGACTGTGCTGAGTCTGATGGCAGTTGGAGTCCAATAACATCTGGAGGACACCACATTCACTGCCTTTGATACAATACATATATTTGTAAATAACTCTGCTTCATTTGGATCAGGCGTTCAGAGTCTATGATGGCATGAGAACAGCTCACTAGTTTACACTTGCAGTGGGATCCAATCCCTGCCCAAGCACCAGTACTGCCATGAGTCTTCAGTCCAGTTGCATCATGGGATGTGGGTGGTGCTGTGGTCTAAACCACTGAGCCTCTTGGGCTTGCCGATCAGAAGGTTGGCAGTTCAAATCCCCACAACAGGGTGAGCTCCCGTTGCTCTGTCCCAGTTCCTACCAACCTAGCAGTTGGAAAGCACACCAGTGCAAGTAGATAAATAGGTACCTCCACGGTGGGAAGGTAAATGGCGTTTCTGTGCGCTCTGGTTTCTGTCACAGTGTTCTGTTGCGCCTGAAGTGGTTTAGTCATGCTGGCTACATGACCCAGAAAGCTGTCTGTGGACAAAGCCATTTCCGAGCCTTGGGGAGGAGAGGGGGTTGCGGGCTGACCCCTCCCACATGCGCGAGATCTAGGGAATCCCTGGGTGTGCCTTCCCCCTGCCCGCCAATTGGCGGGCCAGGGAGGCGTGGCCTAATGGTATTTAAGGCCAGGCACGCCCCGGGACTGCCCTCTTCACTCTTCGGCAGCAGAGAGGTTTTCCCATCCCACCCACCCGCAGGTTAGGCAGACTTGACCTTGCTATGGACTTCGGTTGGTCGCCGCAAGGGGCCTGGTAGGAATTTTTCCAAGTTGGCAAATTTCCAGCCTTTTGGTTTTTTCGCCTACCTCGTAGCAAACGTCACAACTTTCACGGTATTTGGTGGTTAGGCATTGGCAGGGGTCAATTGTTATGCAAATGGACGGGGGGGGGGGAGGAAATGCCATCACCTTCCCCCCAAGGAAAAGGGTAGTCTGTTAGAGGACTCCGGGGGTGTTGTCTTGTCCGAGACCTAGTAAGGTAAGGGCCTCCGGCACGCCCACGAGCGGTGACACCCGTGGGATCCTAGTTGGCGTACTTCAACAGGACCCCCACAGTTAGTGTTCAACCCTTCCCGGTCACCATGCCGGGTAGTTGATAGGAGCCAATGCCTAAGGCCAATACCTTCAATTCTGTAATCAATAAAGTTGTGGCCATTTACGCCCATTAACCTTAAATAATGTGTCCTGTGTCTTTATTTCCTATGGGGGAGGGAACTTGCCACGCAAACACCAGCTCCCTCAGCCTGAAAACAAGATGAGCAGCACAACACCCTAGTCGCCTTTGACTGGACTTAACCGTCCAGGGGTCCTTTACCTCTTACCAGTTGCACCATCCAGTGGTTACATCTACATGCACGGTGCTAGCCTAGTAAAGTGATCTAGATGCCTTTTAAAAAAGATTAGGCTGTGGCAACTAGCCACAGTGGCTATATTCAGAGGTATGGGCAGTACGTTTCTGGAAACCAGTAACTGGAAAACACAGAAGGGGAGAGTGCTGTTGCATTTGGGGGTCCTGCTTCCCTTACAGTTCTGGTCTCCTTGACAACAAGAAGCTGAATTAGATGGGCAATTGGCCTATTCCAGCAGACTCTATTTAAGTTCTTATGTCACTGGAAGTAAGCCAAAGTGAGTCTCTACCCTGCCTTTCCAAGCAGTGGCTGAAGTTTTATCTTGGGATGCAGTTGGGACACAGGTGGTGCTGTCGGTTAAACCACAGAGCCTAGGACTTGCCGATCAGAAGGGCGGCGTTTCGAATCCCCACGATGGGGTGAGCTCCCATTGCTCGGTCCCAGCTCCTGCCAACCTAGCAGTTCGCAAGCACACCAAAGTGCAAGTAGATAAATAGGTACCATTCTGGCGGGAAGGTAAACGGCGTTTCCGTGCGCTGCTCTGGTTTGCCAGAAGTGGCTTGGTCATGCTGGCCACATGATCCGGAAGCTGTACCCCAGCTCCCTCGGCCAATAAAGCGAGATGAGCACAGCAACCCCAGAGTCGGCCACGACTGGACCTAATGGTCAGGGGTCCCTTTACCCAAAGACAACATTATGCCAGCGAGCAATCTGCATTTTACTTACACAATCCTCTGTTCAGTATTTGGGTATCCTCTTGTATACAGAATTGGCAGTGGCATATGCTAACTCATAGTGTTGGGTTCAGATTTGCACTGATTGGTTCTACACAGTTTGCTTTTTTCTTCTTTTCATCAGGACAGGGATAATAACACAAGAGCAGTTGGCCTTGTATCATGGTGGCCTGCAGGTTTTGGCAAACAGACTCACCTTGGTTTCTTTGACACAGCATGGTCTAATCGGGAGAACCAAATCAATTTTGTCTTTCAGCAAAAATCAAAGCACAGCCAAGGCCAGGGAGCAATCTGGAACATCTTGATCACATAATATCAAAGAAGACACAGATGACAAGGAAACAAATATGTAATGCTTCTAATAGATGACTATCTCCTGCTGAAACAGGGCAAGGGATTTTTTCTTTGTGCTGGAAAAGATAAGATGTAGAATGTTGCAAGTTTCAAGGAGCTTGAAATTGAAGATTTGTTTCTGACTTGGAAGTGCTTTTCAAGCTTTTGACATTCAGCCTCATTCCGGTACCTCAGATCGGTTCCAATACTCCAGAAGATATCAGCAATCACACATACAGTTCAGAGTTGCATAGCTTTCAACATTCCTCCGATGAAAATATGGACTTTTTCATCTGAGAAATGTTGGAGAGCATGTCTGCCCTCTGTGCATTTAAGCTGTTCTTACATTTATCTGTAAGCTGCCTTGAATCCCTGTTGGGGGGGAAAGGCAGGGCACAAATAAATGCATAGCAATAATAACAGTAATGAATAAAATGAAACACGGGCCCTGTGCATGCAGGACATGTGCATTAGATAAACTGTACCAAGACAACAGTGGCTGAAGCTCCTACACTTCGTGAGCAAGTGTTTTCAGGCCTCTCTTCCAGGGACTGATGGGAGTTGTAGTCAAAAAGGTCCTGGAAGGGCACCATGGTGGGGGGAGGGAAGGAACCCACATGCCTCCTTCCCAATGTCTCTGCCACCCCATGGCCCCCTTATACTGGCTAGGAGAAATTGGGGCACCTTGGGATCAAAGCAGAAGCTATGATGGCTTTGACATTCCAGGGCTGTATCAGAAAAATCAGGACACTTGAGGGGTATGGAGGTGTTTGATTGTATGGACAGACTCACAAGAAGACTGGACACTGGGGTCCAGCGCCGAGGGCCTTCTGGCGGTTCCCTCACTGCAAAAAGTGAAGTTATAGAGCACCAGGCAGAGGGCCTTCTCGGTAGTGGTGCCCGCCCTGTGGAACGCCCTCCCATCAGATGTCAAGGAAATAAACAACTACCTGACATTTAGAAGACATCTGAAGGCAGTCCTGTTTAGGGAAGCTTTTAATGACTGATGTTTTAATGTATTTTTTAAAAAATCATTTTCCACTTTAACAATCCAATCAAATCACATTAAATATTCCAAATTATACATATACATATCAAATAATCCAAATATTCTGCCAAATTACAATTTTTTTTAATAGGACTTCCCATGCTTCACGTTCGGAGGGTTCTGATCATTTTAATGTATTTTTAACCTTCTGTTGGAGGCCGCCCAGAATGGCTGAGGAAACCCAGCCAGATGGGCGGGGTACAAAGAAGGAGGAGGAGGAGGAGGAGGAGGAGACTGTTAGCCACAAGGTAGATAGAGAGGCCTGGAGGGCTGCATAAGTCCCCTGGGCCTAAGGCATTTCACATACAACCACTCCTTTATAAGAAGTCTCCACAACCAGAGAGACGAGAATGTTTGGTTTATACTGCTGCAATTTGAGGTACTTCACATGTGTTTGATTGCAGCAGTGCTCTTCTTTGCACATAAACCGCAAGCAAGTTTCCAGGTGAAATAATTGGATTTAAACTGATCTTGTTGTCTTGCGGTTAATTAGAGCAAAGTAGTTAATCCAAGTAGATCAGTTTAACTGAATCATGGATTTGCATGCTAACTCACAGAAGACTGTTCTGGTGAGATCGACAGCATCCTGAATGCATAATTTTGAGGGGCTGTTTGATTGGCACAAGGCTGCAACTTGGAAGTCTCACTGAACTCTGTTCTGAGTAAAGCATAACACAGAGAGATCAAAAGTGGGGTTCACAACTGTAAACAAACAAGCACACTTGGTTTGTGGAACCCACCCCCTCTGCGGTTTTTCAATCTTTTTTTTAAAAAAAATTAAGTACTAAGTAGTTTAAACACTTCTTCACACAGTTCACTCCCACAAGAGGCAGTGATGGTTATCCACTTGGATGGCTTTAAAAGAGGATTAGACATGGAAGATAAAATGATGTTCTACGCCCACTGTCAGAGGGAGGAGGTTTCTCCATAGTTGCTGGAGGCCACAAGAGAAGAGAGTCCTGTTGTGCTCAAGTCCTATTTGCAGGCGTCCCATAGAAATCTGGTGGTCACTGGAAGAACAGGATGCTGGATCAGGTGGTCCAGGGGCCTGATCCACCAGGCTGTTGCTATATTTCTACCTTGTGCTGCTTTTGCTTGCCATTGTTTTACTAACGGTATATAAACTGTTACACTTATTTTACTTGTTTGTAATTCTGTCATTATATTGCTGCAATCCGCCCTGAGACCTTACAATAAAAGATGGATAAGAAACCTTAGAAATAAATATATAAGCAAATAAGTATCATTTGATATTTTAATTCTTCATTAAAAAATGTTCGTACTCTTTAAAGACAAAATTGGAAATGATTACTACAGTTTCTGGATATTGCACCATTATTGATAAGGACTGAAGAGGAAAGTTAAGCAATAAGTCCCTGTGATAGTCTCTAACAGTGATTTTATACAGTTTTAAAATTATTTTATCATCGCTTCTGAATTACATTTCAGAATGAAAAAGCTTATATATATTTATTTATGGATTTATCTTTTTTTTTTGTTGGCAACAAAAACGCAGCATGAATCTGCTGTCAAGAAATGAAAAGTTCCACATGAAAGTTACAGTTGCTGCTATTTATGGTATAGAAAAGGACAGCAATATAAGATGGCAGGATTGATGTAATTACTACCATATTCTGCTCTCCCATCTTAAATCCACAGATATGTAATAACCCTAGGCAGTCTCGGGGAGAACTGTATGTAGTCAAAAGGGTTGTTCCACTTATCTGTCTGTTCATTTAAGCTTAACTTGTTTCACATGGAGGAAATGTGTTCAGCCCTTGCCTGCATATGTACCATCAACTGACATGTAGTCAAAAATCTCCAAGTGAGACAGATGCTACAAGACAGAGACTGCGTTGTATCAAACTTCTGTGTAGATGTTTTAAGTATCTGGAACTGTAAGAAAAACAGCGGTAATTTTTTTAAAGGGCTAAGATCTGGAGTGGGGAGGAGCAACAGCCACACAAAACCTATGCAAGAAACTATTTGGACTAATTATTTCTTTTGAGAAGATACTCGGAAATACAATAAGCTTGTTCCAGGTGTTGACTCTGACATTTGGAAACTATGAAGGCCTTGAGTGCACAGCTGTATACACAAAGGTTTCCATGTGATCAGAACCCCAGTCACAGAAGGGTTCTGATCACACGGAGGCATTTGCATGAATAGCTTTTCCTTTGCAGATGCCTGAATCAAAGAATGGATACTTAAGGGGCAGTAGTAGCTGGTGGAGAGCTGGTGGAGGCACTTTTGCCTCTTGTCTCCAACATTGCTGGTGTTTAGCAGGATGGAGAGGGGCAAGGCGGTGGAGAAATCTGCGCTGTGTGGGTGCACCTGTGGACCCAATCCTGCGTTCATGCCAGTGTGCCCACATAGTGCTTAGCTCCCTGCTGCCTTGCTCTTCCACCTCTCCCACCCACCTAGTATGGACCAGTGACTCCACGTATAGGAGCCCAGGTGTGTGGCACCTCTCCAGTGGCCTCTACTGCTAGGCGGTGGAGCGCATGGTCAGATGAGATGGTCTCCCTCCAGCCCTCATTTGGCTCTGCTTGTGGATGGCAACATTTGAAAGCAGTTAATAACGGTTTCTATAAGAGCAAGAGGTAAACCATTAAAATAAATATTCAGAATGTTCCCCCCTCCCCAGCCAAGCTAGGTTCTGGATATTTGGTCTCCAAAATGTTGACCGTGAATGCTCAAACTCTCATTTTATATTCTCAGTCAAAATGTAAAGAATCTCCGAGGGAATGCTGCTTAACTTGGAATGTTTCCAAGTATTGCAAGTCAGATATATCCATATTCTGATCATGTTCTGAGCTAACAATGATTTTTTTTTCCAGATGCTATTCACTGTTATTATTATTATTTATTAAATTTGCAACCCGCTGTTTATCCCTAGATCTCAGGCTGGTTCACAGCATAAAAACACAATATAAAACACACAAAAAGCACTAGTACTCACTCTGATAGTCGTAGGGGCATACCGATTTAAAATTCAATGGTGGTTGAACAAGGCTAATTTAATATATCTGTACATTATTGCACACGTATCTCATTCAAACCCAAGACAGACCCCAAGGAGGGTAACAGAGAATGAATTCCACATTAGTCCTGTTTTGCGTTCTAGAAGGGGATGGCAGTGCAGTGATGATATGGTTATGGTGGCTGGGGCCCCCCTATTCACATAGTAACTGGAAAGTGAGAGAAGGGAACTGTTGTCCCTAGACTCCAGAAACAAGAGGCATTGCAGCAGCTATGATCAGTGCCGGATTTACATATAAGCTAAACAAGCTATAGCTTAGGGCCCCACTCTCTAGCCCCCCCATATACTTCTTCTTAATTGTGTTTCAGTTCAACAATTACTTTGATAAAATACATATTTTGTTATGTGCAAATGGCTTCAGATACCTATTAGGTCCATAAATTACCATATAGCATATATTGAACACAAAAAACAGTGACAATTTGTTGTTGACAAAGGACAGCTGGACATATAAAGGGCCCCATTACTTTCAGTAGCTTAGGGTCTCATCAAACCTAAATCTGGCTCTGGCTATAATGACTTCAAATGAGCGTTCCACAGAATGCAAACATGCCCCATAAACTTGGGGGTCATATATGAGGCGAATTTAGTTTTCTAGCTCCAGGTTTCCAGTTCTTCTAGTGGTTGTTTTTTTTAAAAAAAAGCACTGACAGTGATGATAGTAAAGAAGCATATAGAAGCGTCTCAGCAAAACCAATAGTCGTCAGGATTAGCTGATGTCAAATAAATGAGAGAGTCTAGCAATTATCCTTGGTGGTCTATTAAATTAATTTACTATGCAGCAATCTAAAATCTCCTAATAAAATGACACGCTGCGATCCCAGATGTTAACATTTGGATTGATGGGAGATGATAGCCTGCTTAATCCCCCTCTATTGTAGTCCTCCTGGCAGTTTTGAAATCACATCAAGGAGGCTTAATGCGGATGGAAGCCAGCATCTGATTTATGTAGTAACCAAACCTCTTCAAAAAGATGAGATTTTTGTGCCAGTGGCTTTGCTGTCTTTTTAAAAAATGTATCCATGGCAATTGACAGGTTGACCATACATGAGAGCAGTATCCACTCATTATCCACTTAACATGCTACAGCACTCGCAAGGGCAACGCACACAGCCCTGTGCCTTGATATTGACACTGGATGATCCCCTAGAGACAGGGAAATGACCCTCATTTTAATTTAGCCCCACCAGTGCATACAAATGAGCTCCAAATTAAACTGAGTACCAAATAACTAAAATCCATTTTACAATAATTTGAACATGAATTGTGGCAAGAGTTTTCATTCAGCACCAATTTCATATAGATTAGCAATGTGTAGCTGTCCCGGTGTCTGGGAAACTCAGACTGCATTGCACTTCTGTTCCTGGCAGCATTTTTCTTCTTCTTGTATGGAAGAGGAAATCTGTAGGAAATGCACATGGAACCTTTTGAAGACACAGGCAGTGATCTTAGATGCGCAAATTATTTGCAAGCAGTCGATCGTGATTTTTTCAGGATTGCCTTCAGTGTGTCAAACCAGTGTTTAGTAACTTAAACTGCAATCCTGCACAACCATATCTCCAGGTAAGTCCCATTGAACTAAGTGCAGTTTACTTTAGAGTAGGCATGTACAGAATTGCACTGCACATTCAGACTGTGTTAAAAAAAGAAAGCAGTCATTCTAAAGCATGGGTAGGCAAACTAAGGCCCGGGGGGGGGGGGCGAATCCAGCCCAATCACCTTCTAAATCAAGCCTGTGGACGGTCCAGGAATCAGTGTGTTTTTACATGAATAGAATGTGTATTTTTATTTAAAATGCATCTGTGGGTTATTTGTGGGGCCTGTGCAATGTTTTTACATGAGTAGAATGTGTGCTTTTATTTAAAATGCATCTCTGGGTTATTTGCGGGGCATAGGAATTCATTCATTCCCCCCCCAAAAAAAATAGTCCCCCCCAAGGTCTGAGGGACAGTGGACCACCTCCCTGCTGAAAAAGTTTGCTGACCCCTGTTCTAAAAATACCAGAAATAAAGGTGATGGTGGGGATTGAAACGTAGAGAGGTGGGAACCTTTCACATCACACATTTAAAGCACTACGATACCCCTTTGAATAGTTGTGACTTCCCCCAAAGGATTCTGGGAGTTGCAGCTTTTTAAGAGTGCTGAAAGTTGTTAGGAGACTCCCCATTCCCTTTGCAGAATTACGATTTCCAGAATGGTTTATCAATCCCTCTTCCCAAGGAACTCTGCAAATTATAGCTCTGTGAGGGGAATGGGGGGGGGGTCTTCTAACAACTCTCATTGCCTATAATGACTAGCTTCAAAGATTCTTTTGGCAAAACCACGACTGCTTAAATTGATACCATAGTCTTTAAATGTATTGTGTAAAAGTGGCCATAGTTTAACCCTGAGAACCAGTGCATGCTTTATCTTTCTGCAAGACACATAAAGCCAATTTACACAAGAGAGTTATATCAAGAGTTAAAGATGTCATTCTTGCTTACACGTTAAATGTGTTCATCCCTCTACATATGCTGGAGCCCAAGCAAAGACTTGTAATCTACTATCTTTGCTGGATCAAGCTTTTGAGTGGGGTAAGCAGGTATGCATGCAAAAAGACAGGAGCATTCGAGTGATTTTCACACATATGCCCACATTCCATTTTTCGGAACTTGTGCAGGAAAACTGCCATGTGTAGATATAGTTTTTTTTTTGTCAAGTGTCTTTTCCAAGCATGTTTGTCATTGCCAGATACCCCTGATTTGATTTCTCTGCATATGGCACTACACCCAAGGGGTGGAATTGCATTACCCTTTCCTATAGCTAAAATTATATTCCCAAAATAAGTTAGAGTGATGGTTTATTAGACAAACAGAAACTGAAGGCAAAAAATTAAGGAAATGCTCGTCCCCCACCCCTCAGTTCTGTGCCCTGACAAGACACTAAACAGGCACCTATAAGTTTGGTAACATGAGGAAAATATATCTGCAGGCTTCTGAGTATAAAATATGCAATACCCAAGCATATGGCTTTATTATGCTGCCCCGCTACTGTCAAACTCAGCAGATACCAACTGAGATGCGTCAAAGACATCACTCAATTGATTAACAGGGAATCAACACTATTTCATTGTGTTGCATTATTCTTTAGAACAGGAGGTCATTTATCCACTGCATTCAGCTGTATAGAATAAAATACTAAAATATAGCATAGGGAGATTATTAATATATAGTTGCTTGAAGCTCTGGGGATGACACTTGTGAAGCACGGGCAGCCATGTAAATTGTAAATCGAAACCATCAATTTTGTTTGGTAGAACACTACAGTCAGCAAGTTTCTGATCAGACGGGAGCAGCTTTCTGAATCTTATAGGAGCAATTGTCACTTTGCAATACTACCTCATTCATAGGTTTCACTTAGTGCAGTGGTTCTTTATCATCCATGGTTCTTTTCTCAAACCCCTCACCTATTTTCCTGTTAACTGCCACTGGTGGATAGGGAAAACCCCAAGTCTTGTTCCACAAACTCTGTTCTCTGAAATACAACAATGAAGCCCATTCAATATACTGTGGTATTTGTACTGGTGGAGGCAGGAGCGGAGGAAGAGGGGTGTGGTGGGTGTGGTTCACCCCGGGTGTCACCACTGAGGGGTGTGTGTGCGACAAAATGCCAGGCAGCACTCACCCGACTTGCAGCATGCCCGAGCCATGTGTCTCTCTTGGGAGAGACGCGGTGGCTTGAGCACACAGGCTCTGCGCTGCCCAAATGGTCTGCCCATTGCCTTCCCCCCTCCAGGCTGTAGGGTGGCTGAGTGGGAGGAGGCAGGCAGACTCCGGAGGCCCCATGGTGCGCCCCACCCCTGTGGGATGGACGCACCACCCCAGGCACCCAAGTGGCTTCCTCTGCCACTAGGTGGAGGTTGATAAGAGAAAGGAACACCAGATGAGCACAGCTAATCTTTTATTTGCCATCTTGAAAGACCTACATTGGCTCCCAGTATGTTTCTGAACACAATTCAAAGTGTTGGTGCTGACTTTAAAGCCCTAAACGGCCTTGGTCCAGTATACCTGAAGGAGCGTCTCCACCTCCATCGTTTTGCCCGTATACTGAGGTCCAGTGCTGAGGGCCTTCTGGCGGTTCCCTCACTGCGAGAAGTGAAGTTACAGGGGACCAGGCAGAAGGCCTTCTCAGTAGTGGCACCTGCCCTGTGGAACGCTCTCCCACCAGATGTCCAAGAGAAAAACAACTACCAGACTTTTAGAAGACATCTGAAGGCTGCCTTGTTTAGGGAAGCTTTTAATGTTTAATAGGTTATTGTATTTTAATATTCTGTTAGATTGGCTGAATAGAAAGTGGGGGACACAACTGCTCCTGTTGGAATCAGTGGGACTTGCTTCAGGGAGATGGCTGTTTCATGCTTTGTTATGTGAGCCACCATGTGCTCCAGTTTAGAGGAAGGGTGGGCTATATACAATATCAAATTAATAAAAAACAAAATTACCATGTTAGTTGGACCATGTAGACCCCACAGAACAAAGCCATTCCTCTTCCCGCCCTTTCAGTGCCTGATATCAGCCCCTCTTTCAGTCTCACTTAATTTTCCTTACTGTAAGCCTTTGACTCCACAGTGAATAAATAGAGTCTGGCAGGATTAATGTTTGCAAATTTTCTTTTAAACTATTCATTTAGCCATAAACCCAAGATGTGTCTCTGAAGATGTACATGTCTAATCTCCTTAGTCACCTTTCATCAGGACTTGTCTGTAAAATCTTGCGTGATGGGCCTGGGAGACTCCTACAAGTGACTGTGAAATGGAACAGCTACCTCAAGTAGCATCTGCTGAAATCCCCAAAGTCATCAAGGCAGCTCCTGATGGGAAGGATAATATCCTTCACTATGTTGCTGATGTACCAGTGCAAAAAGGAGTCACCTATTTTTCATGAATTATTGGGTAAGAATGTGCAGACCCATCACAGTAAACGATGAATAGTTAATTCAAAAATAGAGGAGCTTCATCTTTGCAGCTAAAGAAATAGATGCCATCTTAATCCAGGAGGAGGAGGAGGAGGAGGAGGAGGAGGAGGAGGAGAATTTATTATTTTTACCCCACCCATCTGGCTGGGTTTCCCCAGCCACTCTGGGCGGTTTCCAACAAAATATTAAAAATACAATAAAACATCAGACATTAAAAACTTCCCTAAACAGGGCTGCCTTCAGATGTCTTCTAAAAGTCAGGTAGTTGTTTATGTCCTTGACATCTGATGGGAGGGCGTTCCACAGGGCAGGTGCCACTACTGAGAAGGCCCTCTGCCTGGTCTCCTGAAACTTTACTTCTCGCAGTGAGGGGACTGCCAGAAGGCCCTCAGAGCTGGACCTCAGTGTCTGGGCTGAACGATGGGGATGTAGATGCTCCTTCAGGTATACTGGGCCAAAGAGAAATTAAAGCATTTTCTTACTGCCCCAGGCTGCTCTGGGTCTTGGACTTCAGCCTTGATGAAGGCTCCTCTGAACAGAAGGAAGAGCAAAGTTCCTGTGGCAGTCCCTATAACCAATGGGGAATCAATAGTCCTTGATGTAGAGGCCAAGACTGCTTACACAGAAAACACGCGATCCTGAGCTAGATCTAATGTTAGCAACCCCTTTGTCAGGAACCCCTCCCAGATCTAATCTCCAGAGCTGTTATTATAAGAAGGTAATAAATGCTCTTCTAAATTTCATGCTATCCAAACAGCAGACAAGTTAAGTTATGGGTAGGCTAAAGTTTGGAGAAGAAATGAAGCAGTGCTGGTAATAAGGGGGATATTAACCACAAAACAAATGTATGAGTTTTATACTAATTTAGCTGTCATAACTGCCCCCCAAAGAATTGTGGGGATAAATAATAGCTTCATATAATGGTAGTTTACAAACATGCTCAAATCCTTTAGTTTAATAGGTTGCTAGAACCAACATCTGGGATGCACATTATCAAAAGAAAAACACTAATAAAATATTAAAACTAAAGGGCTCATTTTAGCTGTGACAAACATTTTACATAATATTCTCTTCTTTTGTGTGATTAATCCATATTTTAATATATGAGCTAGTGTGGTGTAGTGGTTAAGAGCAGTGGACTCGTAATCTGGTGAACCGGGTTCGACTCCCCGCTCCTCCACATGCAGCTGCTGGGTGACCTTGGGCTAGTCACACTTCTTTGAAGTCTCTCAGCCCCACTCACCTCACAGAGTGTTTGTTGTGGGGGAGGAAGGGAAAGGAGAATGTTAGCTGCTTTGAGACTCCTTAGGGTAGTGATAAAGCGGGATATCAAATCCAAACTCCTCCTCTTCTTCTTCTTCTTCTTCATAAATACTTAGGGTATAATCAGCTGTAAAATTAGGATCATTGTGGTTAACATTCCTGGTGCAAACTAGAAGTCTTCCTTGTAATATGGAACAGGTGTAGGGAAAAGGTTCCTTTTTTTTATGTCCTTCGTTGAATTTATCTTTAAAGCACTTTAATAGAAAACTGCTGACCGAAGGTGTAACAAACTGCTTTAGAAAGCACAAGTAAATGAAATATAATGCTAGAGCAAACAATAAAATTGATAAATCAACTTAACCAATGAGAATCTGTGGAAGATGTAACCTTGCAACTATGAACTGTGATGTACAATGTAGTCTTGCTCTTCAAACTATAAAGAACATTGCTGGGATTATCAATGGAGGAGCAACAAGCAATTGCTCAAGTCTTTTCATTGATTCCAATGTCCAGAATGTACCTGCCTTTTCAGGAGAGGCCGATATAATTTCTTTTGCATCATACATTTCTTTTCTTTTGCACGTAGCTGCATTACAAACAGTTTTATGGCAGTTCTTCTACTAGCTCCCAACGATTCTGGTAAAATGGATTCTAGAAAAAGATAGCATAGGTATACCACTTAGAAATTCATATAACAGGAGACAGATTTATCTTATTTTTATTGAAGTTGAAGTTCCAATGGAAAAGACTCACAAATATTTATGTTTTCCTACTTGGAACGTTTTGAGAGAGTGAAATAAATTCATTTTCAGGCTTTCATTTTTCATGTTCAGGGCAGGATTCCCATCAACAGCAGACCTGCACAAGGACCTCCATTTGCACAACTGGGTTTGACTCCCCCTGCACACCCACCATGCCCCCTAAATTGGCTCTGGTGTACAGAATATTTGTGCAGATGGAATGATTTGAGGAGCACAATATTGACTTCTACCCAAAGTGTGATAGGGTTTGCCAGGTTGGACCTGGGAGAATGTACATTTACTTTTAAATGCATCAATAAAGGAAAGGCAATAAAAGGAGCCATGGCTGTTGCTATCTGTCCTTCTTCCCTTCTTGTAGTAGTTAGCACTACTATATGTTTGCAGTAATTCAAACAACAGAAAGACAGTAGACCAAAGGGTCATGGGGAGGGATGGGGATTTTTTAAACTGAGTGCACATTTAAATGTGAATTTTCCCAATTTCTAAAACAATAAGCAAACAAATGATAGCCAGCCTTCAAATACTGCAATCCTCCAATTTTTGCAATGTGGTTCTCCATCCAAATAATGTGCCCTGCCACCACATCTTCCTTCACTGAAAGATAAATGCATGTTCTCCAAGTTGCAATCTGACAATGCTAATCACAGCAAATAAAAGCAGTACTTATTGTGTCTCTCAGTGAACAGTCATAGAATTTAAGTTTGCATAATCACACCACAGAAGAAAAACACTGTCACTTACCGCAAACATGACTGAAGACATTTATGCATGCATGAATTCATGTGACATTCAGTCTTTTGTCATTAGTCTTCAAAGCAGTTTTCTCAGGCAGCTGAAGCCTGGATACTGACCCCAGAGTCCTCATGGGAGTCAGGTGACATCAGGGAGGCAGACTCAGGCCAGTCTCTGGAAATGTGCTCCTTCTCAGTCTGGGCTCCTCGTGTGGTGAGACAGGTGGCTACGTATAAAATTATCACTTTGTACTGCTACATTATCTGACCACCTGCTGCCTCAAGTATTTGCCAGCCCTTGGATGGGAATGCCTGATATTTACATAGTATAACTACATCTTAAAATTAGTAACAAATGGGAAAAATAGAAAGATAATATCTGTTTTCTTAAATAGTTTAAACATGATTTAAACAAACCTAAGTATCTAAGGCAGAGTGAGGTGGCCGCCTCAGACAACCTGCACTGTATCCCTTAAGTGAACCTTCTGTCCTCCGTTGCATTGTCTCATTGTGATTCTATAGTATTGATTCAACAACCAATCAAGTTGGCTTCTGTTTATGGAAAGAGTGGTGGTGGGACAATCTTGCATTTCACCTTGGGCAGCAAGATGTCTTGAGACAGACCTGAGTGCCTCATCACTTGACAGTCATCACGATTAAAAATTGGTATCCAGTGGGACTTCCTCTTGCTCTCCTTTTCCCATGAACCCCAAAAATCTGCTCTGGATGGTCCTCCAGCCCCCTAGAGCAGATTTTGAGGATGCACACAGGGGAGAGGAAAGATAGAGGGAGTTCTATTGTGCAAGTCAACTGTGTGAGTGGAACAGCAGTGCTGGATACAACCCAGTGGTGTCAGATGATAGAACACTTCAGTGTTCAGTCTGTTTCACAAATGCAACCTATCACTTGATGATGCACAGTGATAAACATGCATGTGTGAACTCACTCTGTGAAGTGCCATCACTTCATTGAGCATATAGCAGCTTTCTCTTACTCGAGTAACTGGGTCCCAATGTACTCTAAACTTTATACTAGGAGTGGGGAACTTGTGGGCCTCCAGATGGTCAATGATCAGAGATGATGGGAGCTGAAGTCTAAAAACCTCTGGAGGGCTATGGGTTCTCCACTTCACATACTAACACACTGATCCTTGATCTAAAATCAGTAAGTACCATGCAGCTAGGTCAGCCCATGGTAAACCAGGATAACTGCTTGGAAGCCTATCTAGCATTAAGCAGCATATTAATTAATTAATTAATTAATTAATTAATTAATTGTCACAGGAGGAAACATTGCATAGCAAATGAACCATTGTGTTCCAAAATACCTGCTGCTACTAAAATTCAATATTCTGCAGTTCATCTTCAATAAGGAATAACTGGAAGCTAGAGGCAGACAGGCTAGAGGACTGAAAAACCCCACCACCCAAAATTACAGGTAACTGATTTCCTGTAAAGATGATGATATTATTGATGAGCCATTGGTGATGATTTTCAGATGGTGAGCTTGTAGCTGATTATTCAACAGGAAAATTTATTCCAGTCATTCCTAAGGACTGTAGTCATCTGCAAAAGAAGCCTACAAAGTATCCTCAGATGCCACCTCCAAGTACTGGCTGTGAAGTACAGAAGGGCTCTTTCTGTAGTGGATTCTACCAAATGCCAGAGAAGCCAGTCCACTTGCATGACTTTATGATTAGAGTGTCATGCACTGGCATATCTGACACAGGTGTACCTCAACACTCTCCAGCATAAAATAATTTCATTGTGATGTGATGACTTTAACTTTAAGTCTCAGGATCGGGCTACAAGTTAGCAAGCATCTATGCTCAATGGGCATATTCACCTTATACCTTCCTGTAGTTGTTGAGGCATAGACCTGCACCACAACAACTACCTTTCCAAAACAACAACAACACCCAAACATGGCAGAGGTGAAGATCTTTGCCACGAGATCCCTTGCTAAAGTTCCTTTCTGGCAAAAGTTTCCTGAATCGCATGGGATTGGACTAGATGATCCTTGGAATCTGTTCCAACCCTTCTATTATTCTGATAGCAATGGTCTCCCTTAGAAGAATCATCCTGCTTCAAGCATGGAAGATGCAAGACTTCCATTTTGCTGTTGATTCAGCAGTGGGGAAAGCAAGGAAACATAGTTATAAGGATTGTTCCCCCTCAACAGGGATAATAGAGGAGCCGTGCTTATGGAAGGGAGGCAAGTCTCACTTATATTAAACGTAAAGGTAAAGGTACCCCTGCCCGTACGGGCCAGTCTTGACAGACTCTGGGGTTGTGCGCCCATCTCACTTAAGAGGCCAGGGGCCAGCGCTGTCCGAAGACACTTCCGGGTCACGTGGCCAGCGTGACATCGCTGCTCTGGCGAGCCAGAGCTGCACACGGAAATGCCGTTTACCTTCCCGCCAGTAAGCGGTCCCTATTTATCTACTTGCACCCGGGGGTGCTTTTGAACTGCTAGGTTGGCAGGCACTGGGACCGAGCAACGGGAGCGCACCCCGCCACGGGGATTCGAACCATCGACCTTTCGATCGGCAAGCCCTAGGCGCTGAGGCTTTTACCCACAGTGCCACCCGCGTCTCCTAACTCACTTATATTATCGCTACCCTAAAAATAAAGTTCTTGTACAAAGCTTCTTTGCTGTTTAATACCTTCCCCCTCTGTGACTCAGTTGCTCCAGGGACTGCTGCTTATTTCATGCAGATGAAGGGAACCATTTTGTCCCAGAGGAGCCAAGGGATAGTGCTTTTCCAGGGCCCAAAGTGGAAAATGGGAGCCGAGTCTGAGGCTTTGCCCAGTGTATGCTGACTCATCCTCCAATTGGTAGATGCCAATTACAGCAAGAGACAGTTTTCGTAAGTCAAGCATAAATGTTACACATATGAATCGATACTCACAAACACATACAGTCCAATCTGGGTAAATTAACTTATATAAAATTTCATTAGTTTGAGCTGCCAAGCCTTTTAACTACATCATATCGTCAGAGCTGATTAATGAGGCCAGCCCATGTGATGAAAGCCAAGGCTGCATGTTGTCTTTCATAAATAATATAGAAATTATTGCTGTCTGCAATGAAGAAACATGCTGTCAGTGAAGAATTAGGAAAGTTCCTAACAGATGAGGAGCTAATTGATCCCTAAATTATTCATACCATTTCTCTGGGCGCTCATACACCACTGGTGGCTTTTTTTCACCCTCTGAGCATAATGCTATTATCCCGAAAATAATTTCTTAAGATGTAGCTGGCTTTTTTTGCCATGCATTTTGAGTTAAGGGGAGGGAGGGAGAAACTGTGCCCATTAACATATAGATTTCATTTTATATGGAATATAAGAGACAGTTTGCATGCGACTAATGAAGACAACGAAATCAGCAAGTGTTTCTCTGTTGGTGTAGTTTTGCAGTAGTAACTCCATTTTCATGAAAGGAAGGGTAAACATTATTGCCATTAATTATCTCCATCACTCAGCTTGTATTTCCACTTACCTATTCTTGTGGAAAGTCCAGTTATCAAGCACTAAAATAAACTTAACTCATCACCACAGTTCGCTTCAGTGTGCCTGGAATTGTGCATTACTTCCTCCAACTTGAAAATGTCTTATTGTCACACTTTCAGGGGCCCAACCACATCAGAGCAAGGTTCTTGTCTCTCAAAAGATACTCCCCACTTTGAATCATTGCCATATTACAGCTAGAAGTGGCTGGACTCATCAGGGGAGGGAGAAGGAACAGATGATAGACCTTGCTGCCAGTTCCTACATGTTGATTCGTCCAATAAAGATATTGCTGAACTGTGAATTTTGGAGTTTTTCTCTGCATGTATCTTGCACATCTCATCGTACGGAAACATTAATGTTAACTGATCTTGCATCTGCACTCCAATTGACAGCTGCAATAAATTGGTCTGAGAGTGGTTGAATTGACTATGGTCACTTGGGGAGATTGAAGGCTAATCAGGTTTTGAACCTGATATGCCCATATTTATCAAACTCTAGAAAAGCTTCCATTATCCTGGTGTTCTCTACTTGTATGGGCTACAATTCCTATCAGAGCCAGCCACCACGGCTAATAATCAAGGATGATGAAAGTTGTATCCAACAGCATCTCGGGGGCAAAACAGTGGGGAAGGTTCCTCTAGACATTATGGATGGTCTTCAAGTAAGGATGAGCACTGGTGTAATGGGATTTTCCTGCTTTCCTCCTCTATCCCCAAATCTGATCTGGAGGAGGAAAACCCAGAACAGATTTATGAGGCATGTAGGGGGAAGAGAGGGGGGAATTGTTCCATTGTACTAGGAGAAATTCTTGCACTGATGGAATATTCACTTTAGCACTATGTTGAATAAAACCCCAGGTTTTGTTTAAAAAACACACACCACACCACTGAATCTTAAAGGTGGTCATGACAATATGAAACAGTCACAACTGCTACTTTTCTGAGCCAAACCGTGTTGCAAAAACAAAATTAAAGCAACCAACACATCGGTCCTGTTTGTTTTTATTGTAGCTAACAGCAGCTCGCCATTTTAAAAGCATCAGCCATATTTCATGCAAAACATTTTGTGACCAAGCTAACAGCTTGTGTTTCAAATTCCAAGCAATAAAACTACCCAAAATTAAATTATGGGAGAATTTCTGCCAGTCTGCTCTGTCACACTTCCCCTTTTCTGACCCATCACATCCAACCCTCACAGCTGCCTCTGTTCTCCTGGTTCTTTGGGGACTTTTACTTGGGCGTTCATTAGGTCAACCCCAACAGTCCAGTGTCTCCTGAAGATGATCTGTCAACTCTGCTACTCACTTTGCACTGATATTTATTGGCAAGTCTCACTGAAAAGAATGGGAGTTTGCAGCCAATGAGTCTTGATGGGTCAGGCCAATACAATTCTAAACTAACTCTCTTAAACTTGATGCCAAATCCTTTGATCAGGTGAATTGTTTTTCACTGAAATGGACTGGCTGTGTTGCGCTCACAACAGTTGTATTATTTTCCAGCAAAAGTGGTAACAGCAGATGTCACTTGAGTTAACTGAGAAGTTAGCAATTGTCAAATAATAAGGAATAAAAAAAGGAACTAACAACATAATCCATGCTATAATGATGAATGCCAAACATCTGCTTCTGAGAATCATAATTAAAAAAACAAACAGGAATGACAAATTATTTTTGAAACCAACATTTAACATTCGGGGAGCATGTCATATCTAAATAATACTTTGAATCTCCATGGAACTCTGCTTTGACCTTTCCTGTGGACTCAAGGTACTCATTTGATATAGATCGCGTTTGCTTCTCTCTATAAGCTCTAGCACTTGTTATTGTTTCTTCTTCATATTTGTCACCTGTACATTGAAATATGGAAAGTGTTGGTGATTTTAAGGCAGGAAGAAACAGTTGCTTTTTCCCTCTAGATCTATAACTTTGGGGCCAAGCAATTTTCCATTAACAAATCAATGAGAATGGAGAGCTCAATGGCCGCACATAGAGTTACCCATCATTAAAATGTCACTTTTGATTGGATTTTGTCATCACGTTCTTGGGGTGAAAATAGACATCCATTCTATGAAGTTGAAGTAAGTTGTTTGAAAATGGCCACTTGAACTGATGCAGTGACTCCCCCGTCCTCCCGGAGTCGCACCATTTTGTTTGTGCCCATTGGCCCCTCCCCGTGGCTGCTGCAGAGCATCCTGGGTTCTTGCCAGACCCAGTTTTGAATTCTGGCCAATCCATGGTGGCCTGGGGTGGGGCAGGGCCTGGGAGCAGACCGTGCACCAGCAGTCTTCACTTTGGTCTGTTCCCCGGCCATTTAAGCAGGCCAGCGTTGCCCTCTGCAGAAGTAAGTTGTTTGAAAACACATTATGTACTCTAAAATCAAAGCTTTCAGAATGCTGCAGATGGATATTCAACCCACTTCCACCAAACTTTAGAATGCCTAGCTGTCTGTCTTCACCCTTATATGTCATTCCTTTTTCTGGGATTCATGCCATGACTTTCCACCCATCAAAACATCTTGTCATTGGTAAGTCACTCAACATTACAGTCACCATAGAGACTAACAGTCAAGTACCACATCGTCTCATACTTGTGCCCAAAACATTGCATTCATGCCCATAATTAGGGTAAACACTCCAAGCCAGCTAAATTAATTATTTTCCTTTTCAAATTAGGTTGAAATCCAGAGGCAGATGCCAAACCCCTGTCTAAAACCTTAGAGAGCCACTGCCAACCAGTGTAGACAACAGTGAATTCCATGAACCAGTAGTCAGACTCAGCATAATGTAGTTTCCTATGTCCCTGGGCACGGCCAGAATCTCAGACTGACACTTTCCAGGCGTTACAGATCCAATAGACACCTCAGCCTTTGAGCTTAGACTACTTTACAAGTCACCTTGATGTTTTTCCATACAACAGGACACTTAGACTCAGGCTTCGTCAACCCTCCATATCCTCCATTGTTGCCTTTTTTGGGCAACTGTTGCTTCTCTGGATGGTTGAAAATATAGGTAAACCTATGTCCCTTCATGCTCTTCTAAACCCCTAGTATCACTTGCCTCCCTCAAATAAAGTGGTATATTCCCCCCTTCCCCTATAAAGCATTAGCATGTAGTAGTTTGAGTTTAAATTGACAAAGACCCAAGCTTCTAATTTTGTGCTTGCACTTTCCCTCTTCCATATTCTATTCCCATTTCTCTGGCTCATCTTTCTTTAACCTTCATTTTAGCTCTGCGTTTTATTTTTTTTGCCAAGTTGTTAATTATTTATTCAGAACAGTGGTTGACTGTCCAATCAACAACATCCTTTGGGAGGTTCACGCTAAGTTTGAACAGTGTACACTTAAAATCTTAAAACATTCATTAAAACATTGAAAACATTTGGAAAGAAAACCAATCACTTTCCTGCCTAAAAACCGGCACAAGTGGTATAACAGCATTTTAAACCCAGTAGAAATAAGGACAAGAACATAATGCTTGGAGAATAAAAGCTCATCAGCTGGTATGAAAAGGGGTAGGCATTTTCTAACTGAGACACCATCACTAAAAAGGGCCATTTTCTTAGCAACCACTCACTTTATTTCCTTAAGTGGGAGAACCTGGTTAATGATCTCTGGTGAAGATTTCAAGCCCCAGAGGAGGCAATATTTCAGGTAACGAGGCCACATCATTTAGAACTATACACCTGATGCCACATTACACCCTTGCTTGTTATTCAACTTCCATAGGTTCTGAATCAAATCTATTCAGCAATTCTTCCCAGTCCACCACTTGATTATGATTGCTGGATTAGCTCTTAAACTGATGGACCTATCCCCACTGAAAATATTTCAGCCACTTTCTTCCTTGATATGTCCATAGTGTGGGATGTAACATAAGCAGTCAAGTACAACATTTCCTGTTTGCCCAGAGTAGACACTCAGAGGATTGTTACTCCAGCCAGGAGGACTTCCTGTCACACCTGGTCTGGAGCACCCTCCCCCTGCGTGTGACCAAGTAGGTGGGAGTGACCCTGGCACGCTGCCCTCTTCCTCTCACTCCTTCTTTGCTTTATTCCATTTTGATGTTCTTTTGCTGTCTGCTGGCTCTCAGCCAGCAGCACATGGGCTCAGTCCCCATATGGGATGAATCCACCCTCTCTTCTGTAACTACAAGCTAAAGCCTGCCTTCAGGATCATACTGTGGACTGAATGTAAGTAAACATCTTATTACTTTTAAAAGAAGACAGTTGTGTCTTTGTTTTTTTTAAGAAGGAACAAAGGGGATTTACCAGGAACAAATCCAATCTGGACAAGCCAGACTGGATTGCTTAATTTAGGAGATTCTAACAAATCTACCAACTAATTTCCTGCAATATACAGGGGAATGTACTCTGTTACCAGCTCACTAGCATGAGTGAAGAAAGATAATATTAAATCAATATATCCTCTCCTATCCTCAACATTCCCACACATAGCAACTACAGGCCTCTTCAAGCACTTCCTAAAACATACTGCAACACAGTTTACACCTAAGATTCTTTGGGAGAAGTTATGTGTTTTCAATGTGCTTTAAATTTGTGGTGGAGCTCAGCCCCAGATGGTCAACCTAAAATTCAATCATTTATGACCCACTGTCCTACTCATGGTATCATTGTTGCACTCCAGGTTTAGATTAAAAATGAGACTGAGGTCAGTTGGTCTCTCTCTGGTTACCAGAACTCCAGCTTTCATTCTTGCTGATTCTACGGCATTCAAAACATCTGTAACCACTTGTCAGTGAATCAAATGGTCATAGCATCTGCTGGATGGCTGAGCTTACGCTTCAGATCTTAGCAGGCAGGTTTTGTGTAACAAAACGTATTATTCTAATTAGCACTCTTTTGGGCAAGGAGATCAATATTTCAATTGTCAGGGAGATTACATTACGTTTTCACCTTTTGAGATTGTTGTCTATATCAGAGGCTGGGGTCTGCAGAAAAGGAGAACCTGCAGTTAGGTACTTTATACAGGTTTTTCAAACAGACGTAAATCAGGTTCTGATACAACTGCACATCCATGCCCACTTACTAATTCCAGTGCATAATGTGCCTTTTCATGACATCTCAAATAGAATTGCCCATAGTGCTCACCCTCCTGCTCTACTCCAGACAGAACCAGAGAAGAATAGGAAGATCTGTGATGGCTTTTAAGGGAGCCGAGAGCAGAAACTGAATGAACCAGGGACCCAGAGTCCCTGGATGGTTCAGGAATACAGAGTCAAGGCAGAACCTGGCAAATATGGTTTGGTGCCAAGAAAAAATGTCAGGAGTTATGGGAAAACCTAGTATGTGCCTCACAGGGTTGTGGTGGGGATGAAATTGGGAGAGGAGCCATGCACACCACCTTGAGGTCCTTAGAAGATAAGGTGGTATAAAATGGTAATAAAAAAAATCAAAAATCAAACTGTAGTTACCTAACAGTCTATGGTTTTACTACACAGACCAGTAGTGTACTTTCTAAAAACCACACTTTCAGACTGGGAAGTAGTGTCCCCTCCCCCCAGCAAGTTATTTGTGGATTGCTCCATATGGTCACTTTGAAAATAAGACAAGCTGTTCATTTTTATCAAAAAAAAAAGGAGTTTTATCTAAGAGTTTTATCCTACTGTATTTGAGCTTTGAGGCCTCTGGATTAGTCGAGGATAAATTGCTTGGATACCTTTGGAAAGGTTGATGAGGGGCACTGCTCCAGGCTTGTGAGATAAGATGGCTTCTTAGATACCTGCCAAACAGATTTTAACTTAAATGTGGCACTATGGCTGTCAAAGGATGCTGTGTCCTCCTTGTCATACTGTTCCAGATACAGAGTTGTATTCAACACTATTGTTCCACTTGCACAACAAGGAAATGTTGAAGAATATGGTAGGATGTCCTTAGTTTCATTGGAGAAAAGTTGGACGGTATGGTGGAACATTCCTATTTTTATTGGAGAAATGTTGGAGGGTATGGAGTTATGCGACCCCAAGCCAAGGAGATAAGTCACTATACAACTTTTATTTTTATTTTTTATAACAATTTTTATTAAGATTTTTTACAGATACATATTTAACAAACAGAATAGGTTTCATAACATCCTTTCATTCTATTGTGGACTCCCTCACGTCTCCCGCTTCCACTTCATCATTAAAAACGAATTTTTCCAAGCAAATTATCATCTTGTTTATGATCTTAAGTGCAGTATTTAGATTAAACTCAAATAAAAATTATAATTTAATGGTAGACAGTTATTTCTGCTCTGGCTTCCTTGTTAGGATTCAACCAAATTACAGTACTTTTGTAAATAAATCTTAAATTTCTTCCAGTCTTCTTCAACCCTCTCCTCTCCCAGGTCGCGGATTCTGCCAGTCATCTCAGCTAGTTGCATATAGTCCATCAGCTGCATCTGCCATTCTTCCAGTGTGGGTAGATCTTGAGTTTTCCAGCTCTTAGCAATAAGTATCCTTGCCGCCGTTGTAGCATACATAAAAAATGTTCTGTCCTTCTTTAACACGTTCTGGCCGACCATGCCCAGAAGGAAGGCCTCTGGTTTCTTGGTGAAGGTATACTTAAATACCTTTTTTAACTCATTATATATCATTTCCCAGAAGGCCTTCACTTTAGGGCAGGTCCACCAGAGGTGAAAGAATGTTCCTTCATTTTCCTTACATTTCCAACATTTGTTATCAGACGAATGGTGTATTTTAGCCAATTTCACTGGGGTCATGTACCATCTTTATATCATTTTCATTACATTTTCCTTCAGAGCATTACATGCTGTGAAGTTCAGCCCGGTGGTCCATAACCTTTCCCAGTCCTCAAACATAATGTTGTGCCCAATATCCTGGGCCCACTTTATCATAGCCGATTTAACCAATTCGTCTTGTGTGTTCCATTTCAGCAGCAAGTTATACATTTTTGAAAGTACCTTGGTCTTAGGTTCTAACAGTTCTGTTTCCAGTTTCGATTTCTCCACCTGGAATCCTAACTTTTTATCAATCTTAAACACTTCTTTAATCTGAGCATAGTGTAACCAGTCTCGCACTTTATCTTTCATTTTCTCTAAACTCTGCAGTTTCCAATTGTCTCCATCCCTTTCTAGTATTTCCCAATATTTTGGCCAATTGGCCTCCATATTGGGTCCTTTTCGGGCCTTAGCCTCCAAAGGTGACAGCCACCTCGGTGTTTTGTTCTCTAATAAGTCTTTGTATCTTGTCCAGACATTAAATATTGCTTTTCTGACAATATGGTTCTTAAAGACCTTGTTAATCTTAACCTTATCGTACCATAAATATGCATGCCATCCAAATGCATTGTTAAAACCTTCCAAATCCAGCACGTCCGTGTCTTCCAGAAGTAGCCAGTCTTTTAGCCAGCAGAAAGCTGCGGCTTCATAGTACAACTTTAAGTCTGGCAGGGCAAAGCCCCCTCTTTCTTTTGCGTCCGTTAATATCTTAAACTTAACTCTGGGCTTTTTGCCCTGCCAGACAAATTTGGAGATATCTTTCTGCCACTTCCGGAAGCACTCCGTTTTATCTACAATCTGCAATGTCTGAAACAAAAACAACATTTTTGGCAATACATTCATCTTAATAGCAGCTATTCGACCTAACAATGAGAGTTTCAATTTTGACCAGCTATCCAAGTCTCTCTTAATTTCAGACCAACATTTTTCATAATTATCTTTGAACAGACTCAGATTCTTTGCTGTTATGTTTACCCCTAGGTATTTAACTTTCTTAACCACAGTTAACTCTGTCTCTCTCTGAAACCGTTCCGACTCAATATCTGTCAAGTTTTTTCCCAACACCTTAGTTTTTTGCTTATTTAGTTTAAATCCCGCCACCCGACCAAAATCTTGGATTAGTTGTAGTACTCTTTTCGTACTAGATTCTGGCTCCTGTAATGTCAGAACTAAGTCATCTGCAAACGCTTTAAGTTTATATTGTTTCGCTCCGACCTGTATCCCTTCCACCAACCTGTCCCCTCTAATCGTGTTCAAGAGCACCTCCAGGACCGAAATAAATAATAACGGGGAAATCGGACAGCCTTGTCGTGTTCCTTTTTCAATTTTAAACTCTTCTGTAACCACATTGTTAACTATCAGTTTAGCCTTTTGTTCTGAATATATTGCATCAATCCCATTCTCAAACCCCCGGCCCACTCCCATTTCTTTTAAATTCCCTTTCATAAACTTCCAGGATATGTTGTCAAAGGCCTTCTCCGCATCTATAAAAATTAAAACAGCTTTAGTATTTATGTCTGTTTGTAAAAGCTCCAATATATCTATAATGTTCCTTGTATTAGCAGACATATGTCTACCTGGGAGAAAGCCTGCCTGGTCTTTATGAATTACTTTGTTTAAAACCCTCTTGAATCTACTTGCCAAAACGTCTGCAAATATTTTGTAATCCACATTTAAAAGGGAGATGGGACGGTAGTTCTTAAGCTGTGTCTTTTCAGTTTCCGATTTTGGTATCAATGTGATGAAAGCTTCTTTCCACGATTCTGGCGCCTTCTTCCCCTCTAAAATTTCATTGCTGACCTCCATCAGTGGTTGTATCAAATAGTCTTTCAATGTCTTATAGTACTTGGAGGTCAGCCCGTCTGGTCCTGGTGATTTGCCCTGTTTCATGTTTTGGATGGCCTGCTCAATCTCTTGTCGTGTTATTTTGCCATTCAGAATTGATCTATTTTCTTCTGACAACTTTGCCAGTCCATTTGTCTTTAAAAATTGTTTAATCGCTGCTTCATCTTGTGGCCCTTGAGTGTATAATTTTTTAAAATATCTCTGGAAACACTTTCTAATCTCTCCGGGGTTCTGGATACATCTTCCTTCAATCTCTAAATTTGTCACTGTATTTAACTTTTGTCTCCTCTTCAACTGCCAAGCTAGCAGTTTTCCACATTTATTAGCCGACTCAAAAGTTTTTTGTTTCATTAGTTTGATTTTCCATTCTATTTCCTGATTTGTCAGTTTGGAGTATTGTGCTTGGTAAAGTTTGATTTCTCTCAGAATCGGCTGAGACTTCGGATTAAGTCTTAACTTCTTCTCCAACTCCTTAATTTTTTCCAAAATTTTATCTTTCCTTTCGTTTTGTTTCCTTTTCTTTACCGTGTTCTGTTGTATCAGGAACCCCCTCATCACGGCCTTACTTGCGTCCCAGATAGTTCTTTTTTCCACTGTGGTGTTCATATTGATCTCAAAATAATCCTTTAGAGCTTTTTGGGCCTTCTTGGTAATCTCCTGATCTCTAAACAGGCCATCATTCATCTTCCATCTGAAGGAACCGGTTGGAATCAATGTCATGTCCATTCTCAGTGCGTTATGGTCGGAGCATGTCTTTAAGTCACTATACAACTTTTAGAAGACACCTGAAGGCTGCCCTGTAAAGGGAAGTTTTAAAATGCTTATTGTATAAATCGTAAAATAACTATTATGAAATAGGACATCCCTATTTTAATTGGAGAAATGTTGGAGGGTGTGAACTCGATCTGAATTTATGGTGGAGGTGAACAATGAACAATCAGCATTATAGTGGGGAGGGGTGCGTATGTGTGTAACCCATCCCCTTGTTAAAGGTCTCACTCTGTGCTGGAAGATGAGCCTTGTGTGTGGGATTCACAGTCACCCTCTTCATACAAACAAGTTTGTTCCTTTATGTAGAATGGTCTCATTGAAAAGCTTTGAAAAAATATGCGCCCCAGGAATCCTGGGTTTAAATTTGTGTATTTTCTTAAGAATATACAATAGCACAGAGAGCTTAATGTAATACCATCTCTCTCTCTCTCTCTCTCTCTCTCTCTCTCTCTCTCTCTCTCTCTCTCTCTGAATGATTGGAATTCAGTTTGTTTTCATTAATTTGTACAGGAGCAGGCACTATCTGGCAAGGCAAAGGGCACCTCTGGTTTGTTCTGAAACACAGAAGAAATGCACTCTCCCTTTTTATTGCTACAGTTGTTTTACATTAAACCTGGAAGAAGCACAATGTTGTGTAACACAAAGCATCTTTTCTTCTACTGATGTATTCTGTAAACCTCATAAATTTTCTCTAAGGAATTAGCAGGAGATAAAGTGCCAGAGGCCTGAGTGCTCGGCTGTCTTTCTCAAATGATATTAGCAAATCCAAAATAAAACTAAACTGAAAATATGGGAAGCCTTTTACAGGTTATATCTAAAACTGTTTTATTACTAATGGACTTCTGTTTAACACAGACTTTAAAACAATTTGTGTAAAAGCTTGCAGAGAAAAAACATTTTTAAAAGTGTGCAGAGGCCACTCTTAGCACATAAATGTACAAATTCAAGTCACATTGATTTCAATTAATTATATCAGGGATAAACAATGTGGTGCTTGTCAGTTGTTGTTGGACTACAACATCCATCAGCCCCAAGTGGCATGCCCAACAGTTAGGGTGATGGGAGTTACAGTCCAGCAACATATGGAGGGGGGCAGGTTGGCAGCCCCTGAACTATATCCTGGATTTCTGGGAAATGAAATGAATAGAAATTGAAAAATATGTCTGCCTATTGGTGGAGACTAATAAGATTGCAACAGCTGTCCTAGTAAAATAGGCATCATATGGAAAATGCTAAGCTGGGAGGATTTTCATTCTCTTTAGTGCCACTCCAGCTCTATCTAAAGTAAGATGCGGCAGCTAGACTGGTGACTGGGAGCGGCCGCCGAGACCATATAACACCGGTCTTGAAAGACCTACATTGGCTCCCAGTATGTTTCCGAGCACAATTCAAAGTGTTGGTGCTGACCTTTAAAGCCCTAAACGGCCTCGGTCCAGTATACCTGAAGGAGCGTCTCCACCCCCATCATTCCTTGGACGCTGAGGTCCAGCGCCGAGGGCCTTCTGGCGGTTCCCTCATTGCGAGAAGCAAAGCTACAGGGAACCAGGCAGAGGGCCTTCTCGGTAGTGGCGCCCACCCTGTGGAACGCCCTTCCAGCAGATGTCAAAGCAATAAACAACTACCTGACATTCAGAAGACATCTTAAGGCAGCCCTGTTCAGGGAAGTTTTTAACGTGTGATTTTACTGTATTTTTGGTTTTTATGGAAGCCGCCCAGAGTGGCTGGGGAGGCCCAGCCAGATGGGCGGGGTATAAATAATAAATTATTATTATTATTATTATTATTATTATTATTATTATTATTATTATTATTATAAGATGTGTGTTGTCAATTAGTCCACAGGTGTGTGTTGTCAATTAGTCCACAGAACAGGTGTGACCCTCCAGGTGTTGCTGAACTATGAGTCATCTCATAAGTTGGAAGCATCCAGAATCAGTCCGTGCAACAAAGTAGGCTTGCCCTTCAAACAGATCCTTTGTGTAGCCAAGATGGTGCCTTCCTCATGATGTTGGACTACAATTCCCATCTTCCCTGACCTGTTGTTATCTCGCTGCTGAGCAACAACATGCAGAGCACAGTGGAGTAGGAGACCAGTTAACCAGAATAGTCTCTGAGCTGCACTTGCCCGTAGAGCAAAGTCAGCATCCAAAGTCAGGTCCAGCCCTAGGGTCAGGTGAACAGCAATCCATGTGGTGGGATGGTCCAGGGGTCAGGGAATCAAATGATCAAGGGTCAAGATGAGCAGGAAGCAGCAAGGTAGGGCCAGGAACTACAAGTGTTGTTTCCAACATCTGACTGCTGCTGAAAGCTCTGCTTAGGAAGGCTGAAGCCAGCTGGTTCCCATCAGAGCCTTCTCCTTCATGTCCCTGAAAGCTGATCACCTGCCGGTGGGGTCACTTCCCTTTCAGGCTGCTGTTCAGCGGGTGAAGATAACTCCTGGCCCAGGTTTGTAATGGACTGCCGTGTGACAAGCCAGTGTGGTGTGGTGGTTAAGAGCGGTAGACGTGTAATCTGGTGAACCGGGTTCACATCCCTGCTTCTCCACATGCAGCTGCTGGGTGACCTTGGGCTAGTCACACTTCTCTGAAGTCTCTCAGCCTCACTCACCTCACAGAGTGTTTGTTGTGGGGGAGGAAGTGAAAGGAGAATGTAGCCGCTTTGAGACTCCTTCAGGTAGTGATAAAGCAGGATATCAAACCCAAACTCTTCTTCTTCTCCTTCTTCTCTCTGCAGTAGATCACCACACAGAGAGGATATATTCATGGTGTTGTTACAAATATTTTTCATTTCATTTTATTTTATTGAACAACAGAAACCAGACAATACACATGAAGAAGAAAACAAACATCAAAACAAAGAATTGTAAAGTTCAACACAATAAGCTTTTGATAATAAAGTCAAAAGGAAAATAAAGAGTCAAGCATGAATGAGATGCAGACCCTCCAAGTGTCCCTGTTCCCCAGGGACAGACACAGATTTTTTGATCCTGGAATCCCCTGCTTTTCTTTAAGATGTTCCTATTTTCATCAGATAAATGTTGGAGGATATGGTGTTATGTGATAAGTAATTATACAACCTTTAAAAGACATCTGAAGGCAGCCCTGTATAGGGAAGATTTTTTAAATGTTTAATGTTTTATTAAAACATTTTATAAAAGTTGGAAGCTGCTCAGTGGCTGAGGGACAACCCAGACAAATGGGTGGGGTATACATAATAAAATTGTTGTTGTTGTGAAATAGGACATCCTTATTTTCATCAGAAAAATGTTAGAGATGGACACAATTTTAATATTCTAAATGAGGTATAAAACCACAATTTACATGGTATGATGAAGGTAATCAGGGGAAAGGTCTTGCTTGCTTATAGATGCCACTAAATAAAATCATATTTTGAAGTGATTCACTACCTATATGACCGCAATGTCATATAACCTAATTTTCAATGAGTTTGCAAAATGGTAGCAGATCCCTACATATATTTTTTTTAGGATGTTCACAGGATCTTTAATTTTGGCCAGAATATCTGGGATGGAAACAAGGAGTAGAACGGTATGTAAAAGAAAAATATATAGGGCTTATAAAACAGCCCTTGTGAAGCATTTATAAGTCCTGGTGATTTCAGCAGGAGGGTATTAAGTCTTTGCTTAAGTACTGAAGTCAGTGCTATATAAATATGTCTGGCTTTGAGTGAATCATGCCCACCACATGCATTTTGTATTCAGAAAAAGGTTCCTGGTTACAAGAAGCAACATAAGAAGCCATCTTTTCATACAGATTTAAAGAACATGCTGCAAGAAATATAGAGAGTGCTGACTAAAGAGCAGAGTCCAGTGGATATCATGTCTGTACCTCTTAAAGCTCCTCATATCTAATTCATAGCGCAGCCATTTACTCTGTCAAGACTTATGACCTGGGATTTTTAAGAATGAAATGTGGCGCGCTGAGTCTTGTCACTGCTCATTATTTTCCTAGTTAATCAAGACACATAGACTGATGACTAAGGGAAGCTTTTTCATGTGTGAGGTAAGGGGAAATCAATTTGTCACCGTTTCCCTGAATAACATAGATCATAAAATGGAACCATTTACACCTAAAATGATAGTTGCAAATTAATAACTGAAATGTTTTTGAGATTCATAAATGAGAGAATAGAAAAAGTATAAAATAAGAATTGTAAGATGTTATCTAGGAGCTCTTGCTTTTATCAAAACAGATAGCCATTAATCTAGTAAAACAGTGGTTCCATTTATCTGGAGGATACAAAGGTGTTTTTCTTTTAAAATAAATTATGTCATGCTCAAGAAATGTGTTACTAAACTGAGTAAATCTTGGTCTCTCTCCAAACTGATTCTGCATTTGCTACAATTAGAAACTGTATAATACAGGGTAGGCAGGTTTTGCTCTGGTAAAACAGCACATTTCTTTACAGGAAAATGACAAGTTTATAGTCCTCTTGACTAATTCTTGCATTCTAAAAATTCAGAGCCTTATGGGTTTGGAAGGGGACCCATTGTATAAGGAAACCTTGCATGAGCTCTGTCCTGATACCAGGAAGCACCCTCCAGAAAAACTATAATAGCTGTATTCATTTTCCAGTGCCTATCCTATTATTCACAAAATTCTGGAGCAATCCCCCCTTAATATGGTAATCACAGCACAGTAGACAGATCAAATTATTCTGCATTAGATGTAGTTCTTGCAAAGTGTTACTGCAGTATGTGGGTTTTAACAAAGCAAAACAGCATTATTCTAAAATATTAGAATATTCCTGGGGGGCAGATGGAAACAAAACCACAAATCTTCTGCGGTTACATTTTCATCTGATTATGATCTAATTAATGAATCCCCAAGGAAGTATTTTCTTTTTTAGAATTAAAAAGAATACTGTTATAGAAGTATATTGTTATTCAGAACATATCTACACAATAGCCTAACTTATTTGCTTAGGCAGTGTAAATAAGAAAAGGGTTTTTAACCATCCAGTTGGAGACTTCAGCACTTACTGTGACCTGGGCTTCCTTCACTTTCACTTTCATACTTTAGGTGGGAAAGACCCATGCAGTTGATCTACCCATAGAGACCTGTACTTCAGATATGCACCCATGCTGCATGGGGTGTTATGCAATTCTACTCAATATTGATCCCAAGTAGTTTCCAATGTATAGTTAGCAGAGTAACAACTTCAACACGTTGCACAATTCCCTCCAAAATAGACCAAAGGCAATTATATTTCATGCAGCAGAGCTTTACTGCTACTGAAGGCAAATGAGTATAATGGTTACAAATCCAATACATTCAGGTTTGGCACTGTCCATAAGAAATCCAGTTGCAGCAGATTTAACTTAAATTTACAATAACTTATAATAAGACTAAACCTTAACACTATACAGTATACAGAACACCACACCAGAAGGAAAAAGAGACAGAAAAAGAGAGACACAGGATTCTTCTGGCCTATTATAGTCAGCATAACCTTGAAGAGATAACAGAACCAGTTTAAACCAGCTGTACTCGGCTTCTCTAAAGGTATAACCCAAACATCACAAACCTTCTGCTTGTTTCTTTCACACAGAGAAGCTTCCAGAACCCTCTTGAATTAATTAGAATAGGAAAGATTCCCACACATCAGAACAATACTTTCTGCACTAAGAAATGCAAACTGACACATACCTCGTGGAAGTGATGGACACATTGCTGGAAGCAGGGATGAAGGGAGCCTTCATTGTTATCTCAAAAATATTTAAGGGCATTAAACCAACAATTAACAATGCATTTTTGCTTTGTTTAGATGGCAAGTCAGTGCAGCCTCAGAGACAATACAAATTTCCCCTTGCAGCTCAGGGAAGAACTTAACCATGAAATTTAGAAAATGAGACCCCCAAATTGCATTGGTCGAAATGAAAAATGCTTCTCCAAAGTCACACATGGGCAGAGATAATCATGTCTGTAGGAGTGAATATTAATGCCTGAGTCATATGGAAGCACACTTATCTTTTGTCAAGCTTCTTAAGCCATAAGAAATTGAATGAAACAAGGCAAGAGAAGAATGTGGCAGAATTATTTTCAAGTTGCTAGGTTAAGAGCAGCCTCCTGAACAGCAGTCAGGTAGTCAATAAAGAGATTAACAGTATAGTGGTGAAGTTGAGAGGGTATTTATTTTTTGCAGAAAGAATGGGTAGCATCCCATGGTTTCATGAGCAGAAGGCAGGCCATACAACTCATCTTCCTCTTCGTCTCCCTGCCCAGGCCCCCAAAAATATTGGGCTGTGTTGCACAATGATGTGATGGGAGCAGAGAACTGACCGAAATCAGGTTGAGGAAGCTTACGCAAGCAAGGCTAGAGGAGGAGGAAGATTGGTTTTACAAGCTTTCCAAATGCTTGCATAAGCACTGGATACATCAAAAGGCAGGGGAGAAATTATGTTTGGCTCACCCTAACAAATGCACACTTCACAAACCAATTTGTTGTTGTTTAGTCATTTAGTCATGTCCAACTCTTCGTGACCCCATGGACCAGAGCATGCCAGGCACTCCTGTCTTCCACCGCCTCCCACAGTTTGGTCAAACTCATGCTGGTAGCTTCTAGAACACTGTCCAGCCAACTTGTCCTCTGTCGTCCCCTTCTCCTTGTGCCCTCCATCTTTCCCAACATCAGGGTCTTTTCCAGGGAGTCTTCTCTTCTCATGAGGTGGCCAAACCAATACGGGAACCAAAACATGGCAATCCTTTAGGATGCATGCTTCTTTGAATTTTGTGGCATTCTTCTCCAACCAGATTATACATTGCGCGGCTCTGTGGCACAATGGATAGCACACTGGATTTCTAGCATAGTGAAGTAATTCAAAGGTTGTGAGTTCGAGTCCTACCAGAGTCACATGGTTCTTTTGAGGATGGGAGTGCCAGGGAGTGTCAGTCATGTTGCCTTAGCAACAGAGAACATGCTACCTCTTCTTATTCACTTTCTACCCTTGCAATGGGGTATAGAAAATACCAAAAAGGAGGAAAGTGATTAATGGGTTGGTGAGAGATGATAATGGAATCCATTTCCCCTTCCCATTTTTTCAGAACTTCTTGCTATTCCTTAGTCACATTTTATTGCATAATAGCCTTACAATGTGGGCGGGATGTTAGCAAAACAAGGCAGCTGTATATTCCATCTGCATTAATGAGTAGTTATTATTATTTCAGATGTAGGAAGTGAGTGGCCTGACATTGTCTCTGTTTAAAAAGATACCAACTGCAATTCCCTATAATTTTTTTAAAAGTTGATTAAAAGCATGTAGAAATAATCACATTTTTAATGTTCAGAGCTGTGTTCCAAAACGGGAACATCATGGGAGCTGCATACCAGGGTGAACAGGACCAATATCATGTATACATGGGCCAAAGCCACAGGTGCCCCATAATACTCATCCCACATTTGTTAGAAAGTGACCAGGCAGGCACTGTCAGTGGACTCTTTTCAGTGCCTGCTAAAAGCATTTTTGGTTCACTCAAGGCTATTCAGACATGCAGAGTGCTGGCATGTTTTTTGATCTGGAGTTGTTGTTGTTGGTTAGCTAATTGTTGATTTTAATTATTTTGAATTATTTCTGATAATTTCATTGTTGCATTATTTTCTTTAATCACTTTGACTTTCTTTGTATATATATATTATATGCAATCAAGCAGTATATAAATCTTGTGAAATAAATAAATAATTAGCATTGGGACAACCAATTCTGTTCTGCCTCTTCCTTTCTCTGCCTCCTTCCCTGTCCCTTCCCTGCTTTCTTCCTGTATCTCTATGATGCCTTCTTTTCTCACTCTCTTCCTCCCTGTTTTTCCCATCCCTCTCTTCATTCCCTTCCTTTCCTCCCCCCCCCAAAAAACCCTTCCCTTCCTCTTCCCTCCTATGGCAATTAGGCAGGAAAAAAAGAGAGGTTGCAAAGGAATGAAATGTATCTTCCCCACCCTACCCCAAACTTAAATGCCATGGTGGGGAGGTGGGGTTTTTGAGCAGTGTATAGGGAGCAAAGGCTCCACCCTTTGCCAGCTACCACTCCCTGAAAGGCATCACTCCAAAGGGTGTGGTCCACCCTTCGTCCACACAGCAGGGATTGGTGGATTGCCTTTGGCCTGTAAAGTTATATGAGCACCGCAACCCCAGAGTCGACTGCGACTGGACTTACTGGTAACTGTCAGGGGTCCTTTACCTTTACCTGTTTTAAGGGCTTTCTACAAGGCATCTAACCTCAATCCAAATGCAGACCTAAGCTTCACCTGACCACTTCACTGGGGACACAACGAAGACAAAATGGAAGGCAAGATATATGAGAGCCCAGCATAAGTAATCAATATCCATGCATAAAAGGGAACACCAGAATCTGCCCCTATAATTTATCAGCATAGGGTACATTTCTTTTCCTAAAAGTGCTTTCCTTTCCTTTCAGTCCCCTGAACACTCAAGCAAGACACATGCCTTCCATCTCAACATTCCTGTGGAGACTTCTTTATTTCTAACATTATATTTATTACTCCTTTTTGCAGATGCATGAATCAATCGGGCATATCCTAACTACAGATGGTACAAAGCTCACTTCAATCAATCTCACGCTGTGTTCCTGGAACTACTGCTGGTCTGGCTCTTGCTTCCTAAGCCTATTATGTTGATGTCCAGCCTACAAACAACATCACATGCACATAGTTCTAATCTATTTATTGCTGTACAATGGAATATAGACTGGGATTTTTGTTTTGCGATGTGGCTTTTGAAAGGGAGAAAGGGTTTGTTTGATCAAGCATTAACTCTTTGGTATTTCAGGGGCTGCTCCTTTGCCTTGTTGAGGATTCTGGCATGTTTCAATTCTTTTGCATTATCTAACAAGTGGGAGATTGCTAAGGAACACTTTGGGGATTATTCTAAAGTTTCTAGCAGTGCAGATTCCTAAACTATGTATGTACGCAGGGCAGGGATGGGATGATTCCTATGTCTACCTATGTTGTGCTATGCTTGAAAATGCACGGATGTACTGTATCTATACCAGCACAGATGCAACTTTGAACCAGTGGAAGCTACCACTGGTGGACCCTGACAAGGGCAGGGCCTTGGGGCAGCAAAGTCTAAGGCCCCACTCAGCAGAATAAAACTGAGTTGGCATCCCAGTTTGAATGATACACATTTAATGCACACTGTTGTCTATTAAAGGGAAATACCGTATTTTTTGCTCTATGACTCACTCCCCCCCCCCAAAAAAAAGTAAGGGAAAATGTGTGTGCGTCTTATGGAGTGAATGCAGGCTGCGCAGCTATCCCAGAAGCCAGAACAGCAAGAGGGATTGCTGCTTTCACTGCGCAGTGATCCCTCTTGCTGTTCTGGCTTCTGAGATTCAGAATATTTTTTTTCTTGTTTTCCTCCCCAAAAAACTAGGTGCATCTTGTGGTCTGGTACGTCTTATAGAGCGAAAAATACAGTGCTGCAAGACCATTAAATCCAGAAGTAATACAAATTACCATCTAAAGAGGGAACCTCCATATGACCACTAAGTCTAGAGTCTAGAAAAATACCTGGGCAGAGCAGAAATGTGGCTGAGAAATTGCTAGGCTTGGGAATAACTATATGCTCCATCAGAGCTCATTCCTACCGCAGTGGCATAACATTACAGTGGTACCTCAGGTTAGGAATTTTATTCGTTCTGGAGGTACATTCTTAACCTGAAACTGTTCTTAACCTAAAGCACCACTTTAGCTAATGGGGCCTCCCCCTGCTGTCCAATTTCTGTTCTCATCCCGAAGCAAAGTTCTTAACCCGAGGTACTATTTCTGGGTTAGAGGAGTCTGTAACCTGAAGCGTCTGTAACCTGAAGCATCTGTAACCCGAGGTACCACTCATATAAAAATGTGGCATAAGTTAAAATATGTTCTGCCTCCAATTGAGGCAGCATGCCTCTGAATGCCGGTTACTGGGAATCACAGGGGGGCAGAGTGTTGTGCTCAGGTCCTTTCCACAGATGTCCCACAGGATTTGGTTGGTCACTGTGAGATGCTGAACTAGATGGGCCACTGGCTAATCCAGCAGGCTCTTCTTGTGTTCTTATTCCCACTGAAGTCAATGGTTCTTACCTTGACCCTATACCATGCCAAATAAGGACAAAGGAGAAGATTCTAACTGCAGCCAATTACAGAGGCCCCCATATAAATATGAAGAAAGGGTTTGGCACATTCTTTCTGCTGTCTTCAAATGCTCGATCTTTGTCCAATCAATTTCAGCAGTTTATCCGACTGTGCTGCAAACATCCTGTGACTTTCACCGTGACTTGCAATAAGTCAACTGAGTCGCAGAAACTCAGCGTTAAGTTCATGTTCAATTCCGTTGCTCACTAGGTCTCAAAGTAGATCTGGGATGAATTCAGTCTCGCCATGTGTTTGCCTCGTGGCAATAAATGTCTGCATTTCATTCTCTTCCTTTATTCTTCGGTTGCAGATGCAGAGGCTGAATTGGGTCAACGGCAGCACGAAGCAACCAAGATCAAATCAAGATCTTTAGGACGGGCATATTTTGGGCAGAGATTAAATGTACTGCAGCAGGGGTGGGGAACCTTTTTCAGTCTGGGGGCCACGCTCCCTTCGAGGCAATAGTCTGGGGGCCACATGTCATTGGTGGGTGGGGTCAGAGGAACAAATGTACAGAGCAAATAGCATGACTCTTACTTTTGTACGGTAGGCTGGTTTCCACACCCCTCTAAGTATGGCTGACAGAAAGGAGAGGAGGAAGTGTTTGGATACTGCCAGGGAGACAGAGGCCTCAGACAGGCCCCCAGTTGTCTCCGGATGATCACTGGTCTCCCATGGAACAGCATCAGTCAATTAGCAACACGAGCCTGAGAGACATTCCTAGACCCGTGCACACCCTTTCAGCAGAGAGAGAGCCAGTGTGGTGTAGTGGTAAAGAGCGGTAGTCTCGTAATCTGGGGAACCGGGTTCGTGTCTCCGCTCCTCCACATGCAGCTGCTGGGTGACCTTGGGCCAGTCATACTTCTTTGAAGTCTCTCAGCCTCACTCACCCCACAGAGTGTTTGTTGTGGGGGTGGAAGGGAAAGGAGAATGTTAGCCGCTTTGAGACTCCTTGAAGGGAGTGAAAGGCGGGATATCAAATCCAAACTCTTCTTCAGAGTCTCCACAACGAAAGATGCTGACAGGAGAGCAAATTTACAGTTTTATTCAACGTAGTTCAGAACAAAGGAAAAACATGACTGCTTGCCTCCGTGTCCAGGAAAACAGCCAGAAAACAAAAGCTATATACAAACGGAAGTTCCCAGTGGGAACTGGAAGTAACTAACAGGAAGATGGAGACATGTGCCCTTTCCACTCTTCTCCTTGGTGCCAACCACATATTTAAGTCAGGTTTCAAACCCGGATTAAACATGTAGCTGAGCAGGGGACAGAAGGAAATGCAGGCATTTCTCAGTCTACATCCCTTCTCCTCCTCCCAATTCTCTTCCCCAGTGAGTCCCATGTTTAATTAGGTTTTACAATCCTTAGTGAGCCTAGGGCTGCACAAGGAACCTGACTTGGTTCAGAGTCTGAATCTAGTGTGGGTCATCCCAGGTTAGATTTGGGCACCGAATTGGAGTGTGGGGCACATGCACAACACTCCTGTTTATCACTGCTTCATTATCACTTGGCTAATAAATGAGCTAGATCTAATCTGGCCACAGACTTCATTCACATCTGCAGAGTTCTCTCCCGGTCTTATGTACAGTATACACCACTAAGCAAACTGTTGAAATATTATTTTTTCCCCTGGATTTTCTATTATAAAAAATAACCTCACAGCCCAAAGCATCCGCAGCCATTTTTCCAAGTGTGCAGACCATTGGATGTCTGGTAAATATCCAGTGGACTGTTAAAAAATGGGTGCATATGCTTTGAACAGCATGTTTATTATTGCAAACTATCAGGAACACCCACATAAGGTTGAGTGAAATACATTACTGGTGCTGCAATATTAAAATGTCCTTCCCTATACATTCCTTTGGTATCCTTTATGGTGCCTTTTTACTGCAGGAGGCACAGCTCATGCCATTTTGAGTAAAAGATTCCTGAAAATACTGATAAATGATGAAATATGCACGGCCACAGCCACCCTTTGCTGTAACCTCTTTGAGAGAGTCAAGAAGGTTAAGGATGATATTGCCCTTCTAAATCCATGCTGTCTATTTCCCATTAAGTTTCTGCCTCTCTGTTTATCCTATTGAAGTTCTTCCTTGGGAGCCAGGAGGTGGAGATAAGAGTAAAAGCCAGCTTAAATCCTCACCATATAAATTAAATTTAAAGTGAAACCTCCTAGCGTTGCTGCTGAGTGTGTTTTTCAGCTGCAAGGGGAAAGTCAGAAATAGTACAAAACTGTATCCTGGCTGAACTCCAGAGTCAGCAAGCCAAGGATATTAGGGGCTTGATAGCCAAATGATTGTTCATGAAAGCCAGCTCTGCAGGTCTATGTGCAATCTGCTTTGACGATGCTGATCGGTTGCTTGGAGGAAGGAGGAAAGGGATCTGAGGTTGCAAACCAATCCACATTTGCTTGGAAATAAGCCTCATCGAATGCTGTGGGAATTACTTCTAGGTAAACCTGCATAGGATAGCACTGCACAATTAAAAAAAATTGTCCTGCAATGCACATATACACATACATGCACATACCACCACCCCTTGGGACAGCTTATGACAATTTAAAGTCACAATACAATAAGAAATGTATTAAAATACAAGGAATGAAACACAAATATATGGGTAGCCAATATGGTCCTTCCAGGTGTTGCTGAACTGCAACTCCTATCATCTCTAACCATTGGTCCATGCTACATGGAGTTGATAGAAGTTGGAGTCCAAAATATCTGGGGGACACCAGGTTGGCTAGCTCTGAAATTTTTAAAAAATCAACATATGCCATATGCCCAACAATAAAAAATATGTTTGAATTAAATGCCTTCTTTTGGGAGCATAGGAGGGCAAAACACCAGATTCTGTCCTGGGAATGTTCAGTTCCTTCTAGTGACAACTATTTCAGAAAAGGATACCCAGAGATGTTTTAAGTGTACACCAAGAAATATAAAGTGTAAATGGGACAATTATTCTTCCGCATGTGTAATACAGGAATGCTAATCTGGGAGCTGTGATTGGCTGCAGGCACATGTACAGTGACTGTCCAATCAGCGGAAAGCTTGATTTGAGTCTCTGTTATGTGTGAGATGTCCCTGAACCTGTTTAGCCATTCCATTATACAACCTTTTGCATTAGTTGAGTGCTCTTGTCTTTTCGATCCAAGGTTGCTCATAACCCTAACTGTTTTATATGCTTCCAGATACTCTTGTTACACCCAACTAAACAGATACTGTAGGGAAATGTGTGTTTCGTCTGCCTAAGGACAGCTCCAGCTAGCCTATGTCATTTCTCTGCTTTCCCCCATATAAATAATTGCCACCTTTAGATACTCCCTGACTACTCTGGGATATCATGAATATGGAAGACATGGCTGGAAATCAAATACACTTGTACTTCAGCCTTTGAACAAGGAATCGTACAAAGAGGTAGACTCCTTGAAGCCAGGAGCGGAACTAAAGTCAGCAAGCCAGAACAATATACAGAGATATTCTAGACTTCACTTCACTGCCATCCATTTGTTAACTTCACTGGGCCAATTTCAGTCTCTGGAGAACTAAACAAATCGAGTTAAAAGGCAAATTTAGAGACAGATCATCATATGATATATAACCTAAATGCAAAGCCGAGACACCTTTTCTCTCCAGTCTTTCATTCAAAATGCTATGTTTAATAACTACAGCTTAGTGCTACTAATATGAAATAATTTTTGGAATAATATCATTATATATATTCTCTCCAGGCATATTGAACCAATTTAACTCACAATTCCCTCATTGTAGGCATAGGTAGTTGGGATTGGGTAAAGTTGAACATATAGGGGGTTGTAGGTTAGTGGTGGCAACACACTACAGAACCTTTGGTGTCCCATTGTCCTCTGTTGCTATTTCAAGAGCATCACCTTTTCAAATACAGTGGTACCTCGGGTTACATACGCTTCAGGTTACAGACTCTTCTAACCCAGAAATATTGCCTCGGGTTAAGAACTTTGCTTCAGGATGAGAACAGAAATCGTGCAGCGGCGGCGCAGCGGCAGCAGGAGGCCCCATTAGCTAAAGTGGTGCTTCAGGTTAAGAACAGTTTCAGGTTAAGAATCGACCTCTGGAATGAATTAAGTACTTAACCCAAGGTACCACTGTAACACTGCACAGGAATGCAAGAAAAGTGCCACATACGAAATGGCCATGAAAGGCTTTCACGAGAACTCAAATCACTCGAATGGGCAGTTCGGCCATCTCAATGGGGATTAAGGAGAAGGTTCTTCATGAATCATTTCCTTACTTACCAACAGTAAGCCTGAGAAATAAATGTATTTAGGCCTGGGCTGTCAGTTTTTAAGAAGAAATGCCTGAATGCCAGTCTTATGCATCACTGTTATTTATCCATAGGGCAGAATCCAAAACAATGCTGATGAATTTGCACTCTCGCCATGAGCATTTATGACTGCTTTTATAAGTGAGGTATTGAAAACCTGAAAACACAATTACTGAAACATTTAAGGCAGGCATCCCCAAACTTGGCCCGCCAGATGTTTTGGGACTACAACTCCCATCATCCCTAGCTAATAGGACCAGTGGTCAGGGATGATGGGAATTGTAGTCCCAAAACATATGGAGGGCCAAATTTGGGGATGCCAGATTTAAGGGGTCTCTTCTTTTCATTTTAACTGCACTCTAATTGAAAGCACAACACTTCACTATACATTACGTATTTGGCACCCTGAGTAAAATTGCACCTAAAGGATAGTAACAGGATGCAAAACCTTTTGGCCTAAGGTCACCACTCTCATGCGTCTCAAGTTCTAATTGGCTGGAAATGTGACTGTTATCTGCAGTTGCTGGGTCAGTGTGCAATGAATCAGTGAGAGCTGGGTGCATGCTTGACTTGACAAGCTTCAATTGCAAGGGAAGAGTTGAACCAGCATGAAGAGCGTATTATTACAGCATGGATTTTATTACTACTTTAAAAGCAAACACTGTGAATCACGGTTCAATTACATCAGTTAAAGATGGAGCTAGACATGGCAACTCTGGCTTCTCTCAGTTTACCTTTTCCTAATCTTAAATTCAGTTCTGCATCAGTTTGTGAATCTTTTAGAAACATTTTTACAAAATGTCAGCATTGTGTGTAGGATTTCTCCTAATATTCACCATTTTGTCTGCAAATGTACTCATTTTTGGAAGCACTTCAGCTTAATAAGATTCAATAAGATGTTATTTTCACCAGTCTATGGATTTTTATGCACACCTTCCCCTAATGTGTAAATATGTAAATTTTGTACACTTTTGGGGGGCGTGGGAGGAAATGAAGAACTGTGATTTCCCTTTGAAATAGCTCAACAACTTTTCCCAAAAAAGCTCCACAACTTTTATGTCCAGATTTTATGTGTTTGAAATATGGTAACCCTACACTGAGATGACAACTGAAGTGAATTTCTCTTCCATCCCTAATATCAGAGTATATTTTTTGATGTCTTGACAACATCCTTCCCAACTGAGGTCTAGCTGTTCTAGGTTGGGGGAGCAAGTGGGTTGCAAGGCTTCATTGTATGAATGAACTTTGCACTTGCAAAGACATTTCTTCTGGACATCGCTTCTGATATGTGACTGTGTGGAGGTGCCACAGCTGGTGAGACCACACACGAATATGCTTTATGTAGCTGTTGTTTGTTTTCTTACAGCAGAAAAAATATTCCTAAAGTTCAGAGTTTGGAATTTAGAATAGCAGAGAGAATTCAGTTAGAAGCAACTCTAAAAGCACATTTTGTCATAGGGAAAATGAATCCATAAATGGTAAGATTCCAAAGAGCCTTTCAAGTTATCTTTTCCAAAATTTACATTTCATGTCTGGATTCCAGTCACCTCACTTCAGGCAATGGCGGATCTTTCATATTCTGGATTTCATATTCTGATGTTTAGTGCTGCTGATCAGTCTTTTTAAAAATAAGGAGCAACAACCCTAAAGAACTCCAGGGCCCTAGAAGTTTGAACACAACAGCCGATCCCTTTTATTTGGAGATCTTACAAGTAGCATCTCCTACCATCTCGTACCGAGCTGGTCAGGGCAGAGTTCATGTACCAAAGGTCTGAACTGAGTTTCTTTTCCCTTTCAGCTGAGTGTGCTGAGTGCTTAGAAACCTTCCCACAATCTGGACCCCTGTGAAATTGGGGAAGTGGGGAAGATTTTAAGTGTGTTCAGCTCAACAGCCAAACATACCAAGAATCTTCCTTCAGAGTGGCCCACTGAATATGGTCAGTTGTGGAGTCAGAAGAGACAGGAAATTAGGATTATTGGTGCATGTTCACCACCCCCAAGAAAAAAATACCCTTTATTCTCCCATGTGTCCTTTTAATGTCTGACTAGGACTTTTGTCTGTCTAAATACATTTTCCTTTGTTCTGAATACTGGGTACAGAGCCTATCATAACCTGCCTGGTATGTTTCCTGTACAAGTAATCCTGAAATGAACAACCCTTGTATGTTATAAATGATTTCAGATGGTAAGATGGTGTGCATTTACCTAGGAGTAAGTAAACACCACAAACTACTAGTGCTTGTAGTTCTGACATATTATTTACTACAAAATATGAGGCTTAACACCCAGGACAAATTATGCCTTAATTCGTCAGAATTGTGATGCTTCCTTGACTGCAATGAGCTTTTGAACAAACCCATTTATACGAGATTCTTCATTCCTAAACGAATTGCTCCCCCCGCCCCGCCTGGTCTCACAAACAATGAATTACATATTCTTTCAGATATTTATTTCAACTGTCTTTTTTCCCTAATACACTGGCAACATATAGTGTTACAAATGCAGCCTCTTCCTGTCCAGCTGTTCTGTTTGTTATGATATGCTGTTCAGGATAGAATTTGGGCACCATCCAAATTAGGACATCATTTAACTTCTCATCTTTCCAGCTCCTGAAGCAAATCGTCAGATTCACTGATAAGTGACACATCACCATAATGCTCCACACTCTATTCCTTTAAATAATCGGAGCGCAAGAATATAGTCCCAACACAATTTTGTGTTGCGGTTAAATTAAGCCCTGATTACATGATCTCTCAAAAATCTGTAAAGATTTATTACAAGGGAGGGCCAATGTAAAGATTTTGTAAATATTTATTGTAAAGGAAGGCCTTCCATCCACCCATCCTGAAAGATACTGATGGGATCACAAAAGGGAAATGTGTTTGGACATCAGCTTCTTGTAGTTTACATCCTGGATACATTTCGACTCAGAAGCCTGAGACCCTCTCATGAGCTCCTCCTTTTCCAAACTTGGTGGCACTGACAGAAACATCCAAAAGATGCTGGAAACCATTAGGTCCATGTGGCAACATCCAGTACTAGATGCCTGGGGCCCAGCATCATTTCCCAGAAGCTTACCCTTTTGTCCCCACCTCAGTAAATTAAGCAAGTGACCAGCGGGAGACTTCTCAACAGGCTGCACCTACTGAAACTCCCTCTTCTACACAACTATTAAAAGTGTGGGTACTCCATTAGAGCCATAAGACTGAAGGATCTGAAAACCCACTCAGAGCTTTCTTTCCCCCAAATTTACTGATACTTGCTGCTTACCAGCATCAACTGCAGGGGTTCACAGAATAGTGGCAGAAAAATATATTCAAGTGCACATCAAAATAGAATTCCCACTGGAAGCAACAGTGCCAAATTAAACCTTGTGGGTGCCCCTAGGCGACTGCCTAGGGGGGCCCTTGCAAATTATCCCCTAATATGTTTTTTATTTTACCAAATCAATATTATTTTGATCTGTTGTCATGGGGTCCCTAAAAGGTGTGGGGCCCATAGGACGGTGCCTACTCTTATTTGGTAATCTGGCACTAGGGAATAATGACATGTGGATGGAGAATAGTCACAATTACATGTACAATTGGATGTCAACACCATTCATTCATTTTTCAGTTTCTTGCTTCCCGCAGCATATACCTCCAGCTATCCATCCCCATTCACATTCTTCCCCAGCTACACAACTTCAGCCAACTGGACTGGAGAACAAGAGCACCAGCTTAGTTCCCAATGTAACAGAGAGATGTTCCTTCTTTGCCTCTACTTGGCCACTGTGACACCAGGATTCTAGACTGGATACCCATCCAACAGGGTTCTGCTAATGTTCTTAGTTTCATTTTTTTGAGTTTTCAACTTTCTTAGCAATTGTCCACTTACATATCTGTTGAGTTTGATAGAGCTGTAGTCCAGGCATAGGCAAACTCGGCCCTCCAGATGTTTTGAGACTACAACTCCCATCATCCCTGACTACTGGTCCTGTTAGCTAGGGATGATGGGAGTTGTGGTCCCAAAACATCTAGAGGGCCGAGTTTGCCTATGCCTGATGTAGTCATTGTTTCTGATCAGTTCAACAACACATCACACCAGATTCTGGGCACCACCACATAATCTGCTCTTTTTAATTGATGGTGAGCATTTCTTTCTTTCTTTCTTTTTGCTTGTTTCTAAACTCATTCTGGTTTCAAATTTCTAGGGGAAAAGTGACTAATAAATCATCAACATCATCCCATAGCACTAGGACCAGAGGTAAGCTTTTGCTTTCAGGAATGGTGCTTGTGTTGCTTGGCACTAAGATCAGAAATACATTATCTCTGATCTTAGTACTTAGTGCTTATATCAGAGATAAAAGATCTCTTTGTCATATTATGCCCAGTGACTGGCAGGTGGGTGTGCTTTGCCCAGCATAGTCTGATGGGCCAGAGGTTCTTCACCTTGTAAACACACACACACACACACACACACTGTCCTACTACTTACCATCCCCCATACACACAACCCTTTTGTGTGTAGGATCCCCTTTGTTGTCTGCTATTATGTGACCCAGCCTAGTATTGTGCGATGGACATTCTAGAAATCCAATCAATCAGTTTCTGTGCTGTACTGAGCTGAAATGTAGGTGGTTCCCAAGCCTTGCTGTCCATAGGTTGCTTGTTTCAGCTGTGTTCGTTTCAGCTGTGTACTGTAGAGCCAAAAATACTGGAAGACTTGGCATTATGTCAGGTGCAGTTCTTGAGCTCCTTGTGAGATTTTTATATCCATTTTAATTTTACTGTATTCTAAAGCTAATATTAATCTCTTTCGCTTTAATGACGTTAAGTTGCCTTGGGTGCTTCCAGGTGCTGGATTCATAAAATCTTGAAAATCAAACAAACGCCCAACTAGGAAAAGAGCTGGCTTTGTTTGTGTTACTTTCACAGTAAAAGAGTGAGGCAGAAACATCAATGAGATTAGCAGTGTTATTGCCCTCTAGTGGGTTCATTTATATGCAGTTGCACTGTTATCCTGAAATAAAGAATAATATGGTTCTTCGAAACACACACTGCACTATATTCACTTGAAAACATCATTCCTTTTGACATTTCATGGGGCTTTCTTCTTAATGGATTGTATCTGTGATCATAATATAGCACAACTTGAAGGTATAAATACCTTTTCTACAGGATCAGAATGAATGAGGCCTACTGTGTACTGGAGTTCGGAATCAACCCTGTAGTGACACAGCAGCTGAGCAAACCTAATGAGATTTTATAAGTTTCAAACCATGCAATTAAACCAAGTGTGTGATTGTCACTTGAATGCTGCTGTGCGTGTATTAATCAAACTCAATCATCCCCAGCCATTATTCAAGTTCTACCGAGTCTCAAATGCTTGGTTAAGTTTTCCAAATTAGTTGGCATGTCAAAGTTGCCAGGACTGTTTTGGGGATAGGGAACAAATCTTGCATATGAGGCACAGTCGTTCAGAAGTAAAAAAATATTAAATGAATTACAGAGGGAAGCCAGAAATATGTGCCCCAATCTAGAGATGTTTTTACATGCATGGGATGCACATCTGCAAGAGCAGCTGTTTTACTTACAAAATTACTACAAGATCACAAAATGCATTAAAGCAAGAGAAGATCCATGCCTTGTTTGTTACAGTTGGTTTTATAATCAAACAAATTATTAGGGAACCATATAGGCAGGATACTTAACAAAAGCTTCCCAAGTCTTTATGCTCTGGGAATGATCATTCAATTCGGGAGGCAGGGGGAAATGAAAATCCCATGCTCCCAAACAGGAAATGGGCACATAGGAAATGACAAATGGTGTTCCTGGGGAAGTAATTTGCAGTAAATATGTGGCTGGCAAGGGCTTTTCTGTGTTTTGTGAGCTATCTTTGCTACCAGTTATGCCTTGCCCCTTCTCAAAGTTAAGGGGGCTGAGAAGGTAGGAGAGACTTCACCCACTTTCTGCGAAACTGCACACCAGTGTTTGCGTATCATTGTATAAGCTACTTACACTTTATAACCTAGACTGCAATCGTATGTCATTTTTGAAGGCAATTAGCCCCATTAACCACAGTGGAATTTACCTATCAGTAAGCATCCAGAGGCATGTTCTGTACTGTTTGAAACCTGCATATTGCCATATTTTGTTCAGCCATAATGCTGCTGCTGCTGCTGCTGCTGCTGCTTCTTCTTCTTCTTCTTCTTCTTCTTCTTCTTCTTCTTCTTCTTCTTCTTCTTCTTCTTCTTCTTTTCATACCCTGTCCACTCTGGGCAGCTTGCAACATTTCTAAAAACATCAAACATTAAAAACTTCCCCAAACAGAATTGCATTCAGATGTCTTCTAAAAGTCAGATAGTTATTTTCTTGACATCTGAAGGGAGGGCATTTCACAAGAAGTGGGCCACTACTGAGAAGCCTCTCTGCCTGGTTCCTTGTACTTCCCTTTCACAGTGAGGGAACCAGCAGAAGACTCTCAGAGAAGGACCTCAGTGTCTGGGCTGTGTGATGGGTGTGGAGACGCTCCTTCAGGTACACCGGGCCAAGGCCATTTAGGGCTTTAAAGGTCAGCACCAACACTGTGAATTGTGCTTGGAAACGTACTGGGAGCCAGTGAAGAACCTTAAGGACTGGTGTTATATGGCCCTGGTGGCCACTCCCAGTCACCAGTCTAGCTGCCACATTCTGGATTAGTTGTAGTTTCCGCGTCATCTTCAAAGGTAGCCCCACACAGAGCGCATTGCTCCCAGCTCCTCTAGACCAGGCAGAGGCAAACTTGGCCCACCAGATGTTTTGGGACTACAACTCCCATCATCCCTGACCACTGGTCCTGTTAGCTAGGGATGATGGGAGTTGTAGTCCCAAAACACCTGGCGGGCCGAGTTTGCCTATGCCTGCTCTAGACGGTCCAGAAGGATGTCATGGTTGGTGGTATAAAAGGCTGCTGACTGGTCCAATAGAACTAGGAAACAGCAGGTTACTTGCTGCAGCACCATGGAGAGTTCCTACTGAGCAACTTGCTCCAAAAAGGACTGGAAGTGAACTGAGGCCTTTTGGAGTCTCTAGTCCAAATCCACCTCTCCTAGCCTCTGTCCCCTCTGGAGGCGTAGAGTCTCTGTAAGTGGCAACACCCAAGCCTAAATATGGGCACTTCTCATCCCATAGCCTTCTGGGCTCCCAATGACAATGGACTAGAAAAATACCGTGGGTGGCACTGTTCTTCAGGCTCAGGGGACGGTGACTGAGAGGATCCTGGCAGTTCCACAGACTCTGGTGCTGTGGCATCTGGTTCACTGGCCTCCTGCCTGCCAGCTTCAGATTCAGTGGTTCCCTCATCAACAGCACCAGGCTTAGAGCCAGGAAGTCAGTTTGATTCCTTATTTGGTAACACTATAGCCTCTGACTCAGTGTCTTTCCCAATCCTGGACTCTCAGGTCATGACAGATATATGTCTCAATAAACAGAATGATGAAATCTACAGAATTAGTGGCATAATTTTGTATTTGGACATGACAGCCCTATAATGAATTTTTGCTATACATCTTATTTGCCAACTTCAGGAAAGGCTCTCACATTAGATTTGTAGTCCGACATTTTAGCAATGACCATGGTTTGTCTTTTATTTATTTGTACATCAGGCAATTTGCCAATCTTGACATCATTGTGCCCAATATGTTGCCTGTCAGTTTTGACATGGCCATATTTTTAAAGCCAGGAATAGGGAACTTGTGGCTCTCCAGATGTTGATAGACTGCAGTCCCCATCATGCCTGGCCACTGACCATGATGGATGCAGCTGAAGGGAGCTGGAGTCTAAGAACATCTGGAGGGAAACAGATTCACCATCCCTTTCTTTAGTCAAGAGGATTGGGAAAGCAAGAATTAATATCTGCAGCCAGCTCAGTCATGAAATTTGTTCTCTAAGCTCCCTGACCATGTTGTTGAATGTAACCTACCTCACAGGGTAAAATAGAATAATATTGCAGTGACTTCCTTAGACAAAAGCTGATAAAGGAATAAATGAAAATGGTGAAGTGTGATGTAGTGGTTAGAGTATTGGATAGAACTAAGCAGGTCCAGATTCAAATCTCCAGTTGGCCATGGAGCTCACTGGATGACTTTGGGCTGGTCACAAACTCTCTGCCTAACCTATCCCACAGGGTTGTTATGGTAAAATGGGGAGGGAAGTAGACTTCCTTGAGCTCCTTGAAGGAAAGCTGGAGTGCAATGCGCTCCCTAGCCTTGGCCATTCATTGGAAGACAAAACACAACTCACTAGGGTTTTTTTCTCCCCTCTGTTGATTTAAAATGTCCATAAGTTGTTTATATCCTTTAGAAGGGCAATAATCCATTGGTGATCCATTTCTGCAAAGAATTTAGATACTCATATTCCAGCTAAGTAGATGAGGCAAAATAAGACACCACACTTTGCTAACCAGGGACATAGAGAACACAACAAATGGCAGAATTCCTGTCATTAATCTTCTTTCCACCTGCCCAACAAATGCATCATTTCAAATATGCATCAACAAAATATCCTTTTGAATAACATAGTTCTCAAAAGCCTTTCTCATAAGTGATCTCATGACCTGTTCCATCCTGGAATCACATCATGCTGATTTTTAAACTTCCGGCTTCTTTCTTGGTTCTGTTACCTCATCCTATTTTTCTCAGAATAGCATCACCTTTCTTCTGTCCTCACTGAGCTGCTATACAGTCACTTGACGTATGCAATCAGTATTGCTGTTTCCATATCGACAAGGCTACATGACCTTGCCTCTCCCATCTGACTCACCATTACATTAGCACCTATTCCCTGCATTTTGCATTGTAAATCCCACCTCTGTTCCCTGGTAGCAACTTTGAACAGACCAGTATTGGACTGTTCAGAGGGCTCACAATTACAGCTCCTGTGCAATTATGCAGAAAGTCTAGTGTGCAGCTAGGGCAGAAAAGTCTTTAATATACTTCCCATAGCATTTATTTATTTCCTTTCAAAACTGGATTGCTTGCCAAATAGTTCAGATAACTTCTTCCAAGAATGGCTATCTGATCTGCTTGAAGGAATAAAAATGTCAGTGCCAAAAGGGTAAGAAAAAGCTGACTCAGAAACTGCTTACTACTGCGTCTGATGGCATACACCAGGGAAAGGGAACCTGTGGCCCTCCAATTGTTGCAAGACTCCAACTCCCATCAGCCCCAGCTAGTACAGTATGATCAATGGCCAGGAATGATGGGAGTTGGAGTCCAACAAGATTTCAAGGGAGCAGATTCCTTATCCCTGGTCTTTATTTGGAAACTGATCCAGCAGCCTGGAAAGCATGTTGCCTTTTTGTGACCTAAATATTACGGTAAGGTTGCAAAAGCTACTATGTGTACACCATACCAGGCCTTGTTTTTTTTATCTCCTAGGAATGCAAGTGACTCCCTGGGTTGCATTGTACTGGACACACCCAGTGAACATGAGTATCACTATGTTTCACTCTTCCATCATGACTTCCCCTCTCCCTGCTGCTAATGTCCGACCTTCTCTTTGTGGACTTAAAATACTAGACATGAGCAGTACAGAAGAGTTGTTTTTCTAGATCCAGCTTTGATCACGAGAGCAATAGCTAGGACCTATCTTGGTCACTCCCCTCATTCCATGTTGCATGATTTTGATGAATGATCCCAAACATTGCTTCCTTTCACCTTCTGGTCATGTATCCTGACTGGGCCATCCCACTTTTCCATTTGACTTCCTGGAATAATTATATCAATTTTGTTGCACACACCCCAATCTCTGAGTGGTGAGAAGCTTTGGGGGTTCCTGCAGCTATGCAAGGCCTGATTTCCTTGGCATGAAGGTCAATGGAGATTGTGGTGCCTTTAGGATATATGTTTTATTTATACATATATGCAAACTGAACAGAGCATGGAAGGGCTCACAACATTAACATCCCAACAGATCTTGCCTCCCCCATTAGGTTATAGGGAGATCTCCAAGTGATAGTTTTGGTTCCAGCACAGAGCAAAACAAGCCTCTGTGTCTTCAGTTTCTAGAATCAGCAAAAATTCACTCCCATAGGCCTCCTTGGCCTAATGTTCTCCATCCTAGGATGAAGTGGCATTCACCCAGGTGAGCTGTTGAAAGACCCACCTATTTGTCTATATAGCAAGAAGGCAACCTTTTTGGACATGTAAATGGCAGTACTTAATGGGCCAACTAAGGTCATTATAAAGAGACTGATCTGACTGGTTCCACAGTTTCTTTTACTAGATTCTAAGCATCACTGGATACAGAATTACGGGGCTGGAAGGACCACACCAATATCATCCATCCCAAACCTATAACAATATTATCATAAACTACAGATGATATGCTTTTTGACATTGTCTTATCATTGATTCTGAATTGGACCTGACTACACAAGTTTCTTCTCCAAGGGATCCTGCCAAAGAAAGCAGCATTCTCAGTCATGACATCCCTACAAACTTCAATCTGGTGCATTTTGGATCATTTCATGGAACGGAACATTTCATTTCCATAGTGGACATTTAGTGTATTCTCTAGATATAACCAAATGAAGGAGGATAAGTCTGCTTCAAGTTGTGATTATTTTCACTGAAAATATTTGTAACGTTATCTTTTCATGCAAAATGAAAAAAACAAAATCACTCAGCAAACGTTGTAGTAGATATAACTTCAGTTTAAATATCAAATATGAAAGACATGCATATCTCCCTCTAGTGTGGAAGAAGCTAACAATTCTATAACTTTATATAGGCCAGACATATCTATTTAAGATAATGATGTCATTAAAGGCTTCATTTTTTAAAAAAATGAGTCGCAGGAAATGCACAATTGTGTTTTAAAAAATGAGATATTTTTTTTGTAAAATGCGAATATATTTTTTTAACCCCCCCCCCCAAACCTTTTTGTATGGTGTCCCCAGATCGCCAACCTCCATTTTATCACCTTTGAAATAATATGTGGGACTGACTTAGTGTGTGAACTGAGCGTAACGGAAATATTTTTGATTGCCATAGCAACAAAATATCTTGGTGGGGAAGAGAGCACTCGGCTGAACACATGTAAAGCAACAATGTTACACAGACTTTAGGCCTCCAGCATCCGATCCTAGCGATACAAAATATGAAGAACTGATTGTTTTCTACAGATGGGTCAATAAAGCTGAAACACTTGTGCTGCTGACATATTACTTTGTTGCTCTTTGCCATGGGCACAGGTACTATCAAGTAAAGTGAATGACTCACTACCAGGAAAAGGGTTTGTTAAAAATTTAGAACTTCTGGGTCAAAAACACTCCATGTGCATGTTCTCAAGTTATATCACCTGTGCCATTTCCCCTTAAAAAATGGAAAAAGAGATGAATGAGGCCAGGGGGCCTCTAATAATTTGTATAGGGAAAAGGTTCCAATTCTATAAAGTGCCCTTAAAATGGCTTGTAAAATGTCCCTTAAAGTGTATAACAGATATGGACACGTACCCTGGGATACGTATACTAGATCCCAGGGACATATTCTGCAAGAGGGGCCATTGTTCTGTGGTACACAGATGCAAGCAGGTTTTTTTATTGCTACTTTGTTCGCAGTTTTATTTCACCCAGTCGCGTATGAGACACTTGATGTCAGACTGGATCTGGAATCTTCATTGCCTTATTTCAGTAAATTTTGATACACAGGACTGGCTGAGGATTTGACTGCCAATCATTTTACGACAAGCACTTGTGCATCTGTTAAATGCTATATTCTAGAATTCACCATTAATTAATATTAGAGATAATAAAAGATTGACAATTGTACTGTACTGGCAAACAGAAATTGACCTCTATGGATGATATACTAGAAACTAAGGATAACAACCCAAGGTTTTGGTATGTCTGACAAATCAATAGGTTAAATTCATTCATCGTTTTACCAGTTCGTATCACTGCTAAGTTCATATCATCATCCAAGACCTAGTCTCTTTCAAAATATTTCAAAATATTAAGCATATATCCTCTCTGTGAGGCTGAGCTCTCATAGGACCATCCCACATCATGGACCAGATTCTTAGTCCACTAAGAGGATGTGAGAATTGCATGTTTTATGGCAGCTCCAAAGCCCACAGCTCAATGTCCTCAGTATCCATGAAAATGAAGCCTATGCGCATTCAGTGGAATTTGCAAGGAACTAGGGAACAGGTAAGGGACGCGGATGGCGCTGTGGGTTAAACCACAGAGCCTAGGACTTGCCGATCAGAAGGTCAGCGGTTTGAATCCCCGCAACGGGCTGAGCTCCCGTTGATCGGTCCTTGCTCCTGCCAACCTAGCAGTTCGAAAGCACATCAAAGTGCAAGTAGATAAATAGGTACCGCTCCGGCGGGAAGGTAAACGTTGTTTCTGTGCGCTGCTCTGGTTCGCCAGAAGCGGCTTAGTCATGCTGGCCACATGACCTGGAAGCTGTACGCCGGCTCCCTTGGCCAGTAAAAGCGAGATGAGCGCCGCAACCCCAGAGTCGGTCATGGCTGGATCTAATGGTCAGGGGTCCCTTTACCTTTACTAGGGAAGAGGGTGGCCAGGGGAAGTCAGCAGATATAAGAAGAATTCGTAAACAGTGTGGAGAAGTGTGCCTGTTCCTTGTATCATCACATTCCAATGAAACAAATGGAACAGCCTCACTTTACAATATGCCCCTTCTCAAGACACTCCTTCTTCCATCCAGGTGAACCAATGAATCATCCCAGTCCAACCCTCATATGCAAAGTAGGATATCATGTATTCAAAGCATCTGCCCAGCCTTCCCTTGCAAACTTCCAAGAAAGGCAGTTCTACAACCTTAAGGCAGTCGTCCCCCCCCCCCATTGCTACACAGTGAAAGATTTAACCCTTTGCTTCTTCTCCAAAGCTGTGTGAATCATTGTTTTCTTTACAACGGTCACCGTTGTTTCCTACCTAAAACCTTGTTAACACGTCCCCATTCCCTGCCTGCAGCAACCTGAGCGTTTACTGAGAAATAAAGTCAAGGGGAGTTTAACGCCGTTGAGCGCAACCCCCGCCTTTTGTCTCTGCTAAGATCAAGACAACTCACGCCCTTTCATCTTCCCCTCTTTGCTTCTTTAAGAGATGATTTCACCACCTTCCAAACTCCCTCGTCCCTTAGTCCTGACAACGTTGTCGTCCTCAAACTCTGCTTCCCGAAATCCAAAACAGGGATGTTGTTGGAATATTTTTATATATTATTGGGGGGCGGAGTGTTAAGAGACCTTACCTGCCGTGCTTGTGTGACAAAAAGAGAAGAGCCTAAACAAAGGTGTGACTTTGCGACTCAATCAGAGGAAGATTCCATTTTTTTTACACGCAAAAAAAAAAAGGAAAAGGAAAAAAGCGGACATCTCTTAACTCCCATTGTGTGGACAGAAGCACAAAGGCGTCTCACTCTGGGGAGTGGGTGTTTCTTCCAAACCCCCTCCCCCCTTCAGCGGCCCATTTCCTTTGCGATCCCATTCATTCCTCCACCCAGCCCTACAAGGAACCTCCTCCCTGCCTCTCCCCACCAAACCCCGTCCAGGGCTGGCCTTGGCCGGAGCCGAGGCGGCAGATATCCACGCAGGCGCCGGCGGACCCCTCCTCCCCTCCTTCCCCCCCCCCGGAGGAGCCTGGGGAGGGCGGTCCCCTCTCAGGTCCGCGCGAGGAAGAAGAGGAGGAGGAGTTATGTAGATGACGGATGAACGTTTCTGGAGTGGCGGGGCGAGCCGAGAGGCATAAGCGCAGCCGGGGAAGCGGAGCACGGGCGGCCAGGCAGCCGAGGAGGCCTTGGCGAGCCGGAGGAGGGGCTGCAGCCCGAGGAGGCGGAGGCGGAGGCGGAGGCAGGCGGTTGCTGTGCAAACGAGGCGCCTCGCCGGAGCCGCAGCTGCACTTGGACGCCGCGTTCCCTCCCGGACGGGACGAGCGAGGAGGAGGAGGATGTGGAAGAGCTGACCGAGCTCGATGCCGCCGCGCCGCGTCCTGGACTGAAGGGTCTCCTCTCCCCTCCTCCTCCTCCTCCTCCTCCTCCTCTTGCTGCCTCTGGAGGTGAACCTGCGTCGAGCTGTTCCTCCTCGACAGCGCGGGGGGAATCTCTCCCCCTCCCCTCTTCTCCCATTTGAGAGAGAGAGAGAGAGAGAAACCCACCCGAGTGTGCGTGTTGTGTTTTTGTTTTGGCTGTTCGGAAGGGGAGAGAGAGAGAAGAGGGAGAAGGAGGTGGAGAAGGAGAAGGAGGAGGAAGGCAGCGAAGGCAAGGAGCGCGCGCGCTCTCTCTCTCTCTCCCGCTCGCCCGCCGTCTCTGCCTTCTCCATTGAAGCACAGTTCACTATGATCTTACTCGCCTTCAGCACTGCAAGCCGGGGGGATTTCGTGCATCATTCCAGGGTGTTTTTCTTGCAAGCCTTGCTTTGGATTTTATGGGCTACTGGGTGCAGAGCGGAGCAGTATTTCAATGTAGAGGTAAGATCTATGCACATCTATGTCTGTCTCTCTGTGTGTTTCCTCTCTTGTCTGGGTTGCTTCTTGCATTGATTCAACGTGCAGAAATAAATAAATAAAATAAAAAAATAACAGGGTGTAGGAGAAATCCCAAACCTCCCCAGCAGTCGCTTCTGCGAGCGCAGCCAGTCGCTTCTGCGAGCGCAGCCAGGACGCTTTTCCTTCCTGCAGCCAACAGAGTTTCCCGTTTCTGGTGAGCCGCCTCTTGGTCTCAGGATCCCTTGATGCCCAGGACGGCGAAAAGCCACGGTGCTGGGCTCCGGGGGATTCACCATTGCGCCCTGGCAGTACTGTCCCTCCCCTACTTTAAAAAGAGATGGGGTGGTGGTGAAGTGGTCCTCTCCAAAACGCGCATGCATCCGTACGTGACGGGTGGTAGGTTAAAAGTAGCCACGGGACATTAAGACGCAAGAACAGTCTGAATGGGAGTTTAAGTTGGGGAGGGGGCAGGAATTTATATTACTAAGATCAGGGCGTTGTTGTTTAAATGAAAGTGGAGAGGGAAAAGGCATTCATTGAACAGGACAAGGTTTCTTTTGTCACTTTGAAACATTCCTGTGGACTTTTGCTCCAGGGGCTGCTGTAATGGCTAAACGGATGTCCCCTCAGGCAGCTGCAAACGGGGCGGTGAAGGGAGGCGGGCGTTGTTAAGAGGTGGAGAGGAACTTTGTGAAGTTAGTTAAAATGTGAGAAGGTGAACAGCATCTGGATAGGATCTGCTCTGGGTTAACGGCTAGACTTCAGCTGGGATCCACACCCTACTACTCCCCCAGTTTTTAGCCTCAGCCCAATGTATAAACACTGGATCTGGCTTTTGCAGCACAAACCCTGTACATGTCTACTCAGCAGTAATGCCTATTGAGTTCGGTGGGGCTTGCCTGCACTTTGTGTGTGTATAGAGTCGCAGCCTAAGTGTGGTTGATTATTGAGTGTCCTGCATTTTCTCAGCTTTTGTCCTTTTCTCATATGCTTTGCACCATAATGTCTGTCCATCTGTCTGCCAAATCAGTCCCAGTTTGTCCCTTATGTTATCATCCTTATGCATGGCCTCCTTTCATCTTGCTCACCCACTGCTGCTGGTTCAGGAGTTGAAAGAGACCACACAAACCATAACAACTCCCATTCCTGTATCAGACTTGATCCGTCTTACTGATTACACACCTGCAGCTCAATCCTTTGCTGACCCCAGTGCTTCTTCAGACCCAAAGTGTCTCTTAGTCGTGCACATTTGAAATTTTCTTCCTCGTAAACTCCTGTTCTTCTGGCTCTCAGGATCTCAAGCTTTCTCTGGATGTGCCCCCCCTTTTTTTAGCCATAAGAGGAGACTCTCTTTAGTCTGACCATATAAGACTCAAATTTTCTGTGTATGTCAATAATATAATTTGTCTTTCTCTTCTAAGGATACTTGTCTATGACTGAATTTCCCAAACCTGGTCACATTCATCTATTGTTTCAGGGCTATCCTGGCTATTCCGTCTTGGCTATATTTCATTTTGGCTTCCTCCCACAACCCTGTATTGCCAACTCTTTCCCCCGATGTCTTGTCATAGGGCTAGGCTGAAAGGTGTGAGCAATACCTGACACCCTTTGGCCTAATTCTGGTTATGGCTGTTGGAGCTGACTGTGGCAGGAATGCCACTTAGCCAAACTCATTCTGCTCTCGAGAACATCCTTTATTCCCCTCTTTACGCTCATTCTTCCAATGAGAAGTGGAGGAGACTGCCAAGGGGAAGGGGGGAAAGCCACCCAATAGCATCACGCCTAGATAGTGCCACATGCAGGGAGTCAGGTAGGCTTTCCAGCTCCAGAAGCATTTCCTCCTGCCACAGCTAGTTGCTTTGCCAGCTGTCTACTCTGCAGGACGCAGGCCAGCAGCAGATGGTGCTAGGACATGAGGAGTGAAAGGATAGTTTAGGGAATCTAGGAAGACACCAGTAAGTAGCAAGGGGGAGAAACTAGACTTACATGGAACAGTGAAGTACGGAGGGAAAACTATGAATGAAGAAAAGTTGGAGAAGTGGGTTTAGTGTTTTCCCGCTTCCTGATACAATGTTTCAGGTGTAGTGGTTAAGTGTGGTGTAGTGGTTAAGAGCGGTAGTCTTGTAATCTGGGGAACTGGGTTTGAGTCTCCGCTCCTCCACATGCAGCTGCTGGGTGACCTTGGGCCAGTCACACTTCTGTGAAGTCTCTCAGCCCCACTCACCTCACAGAGTGTTTGTTGTGGGGGAGGAAGGGAAAGGAGAATGTGAGCCGCTTTGAGACTCCTTAAAGGGAGTGAAAGGCTGGATATCAAATCCAAACTCTTCTTCTTCTTCTTCTTCTTCTTCTTCTTCTTCTTCTTCTTCTTCTTCTTCTTCATAGTTGTGCTTCAGAGCCAGTGTATAACTGGAAGGTCATGTGTGAAAGTGTGAAATTCAATATCTATATTGAAATACTTTATTGTCACTTGTACAACTTGTATACAGTGAGATTACACGAGCACCCCCCATTCATCTACTATATCTCTATAGCCACTATATCTATCTATATCTATATCTATATCTATATCTATATCTATATCTATATCTATATCTATATCTATCTATCTATCATCTATCTATATCTATATCTATACATACTGTATATAAAATTGTCCAGTAGCACCTTAGAGACCAACTAATAAGCTTTTGTGTGCATGCACGCTTTTTCAGATACACACGAAAGCTTATACCTAGAACAAAGATAGTTGGTCTCTAATGTGCTACTGGACAATATATATATATACGAAAGCAAATATATATATATATATATATATATATATATGACTGTGTCACACCAACACAGCTACCTACCTGAATCTGTGAAATTCAAGCGTTTGATTTTGTTCAACAAAGGACCCTCTCCTTTTTTCTTTTTCTTTTTTTGCCTCTGGCCACCTGAAAAAGAGAGGTGTGGAGAGGGTGTGTATTCTGTTCTTACTTCTGGCTCTGCCTACAGTTAGCAGCCATGCCCTCAAGTAGTCCTAGTAGGCATTAGTCACCACTGCTCTGTTCTGTAGGCCATTTCGAAAGCTAAAGTGGAATAATCCAGGCATAGAAGGATCTTTGCCATTCCTGGAGGCTAGCACACTTGATTTGTCTAGGGAGCAGGTGGCTGGGATTTCTCTGGTCCTGGAATAAATCTCTTGAGAGCAAAGCGCGGTGTCCTGCCTTATCGTCTTCTGCCTCCTTGAGATCAGCATGGTCTCTGCTACCAGGCTGAAGGGAAATTAATTTACATTTATCTCTGAGTAAGGCTGAGAGCTTTTCAAGTGCCATTTGTTGTTGTAAAAAAAACCAAACCCGGAGTAGCCGGAGCCACAATGCAGAGGGAACGTGAGGCTAAGGAAGGACTTGGCAGCGATTTGGTGACTCTGTGCCATGGATTTCTCTGTGTCAGCACCAGACCCATAAAACACTTGCACAGGACAATAAATCACGGAGAACCCATCCCTACTTGAGCACAGCAAATTCTGTTCCAGGAGCAATTTAAACAAACATAGAAGTGAGGGGGCTGCTGTAGACCAGAGTCCATTGTAATGGATTTATGGAGGCTAAGCTCACATGGTTGGTAGCATAGGAAATGGAATTTAATTTCACTAGGGCCACTTCAACATGGATCTGTGTTATTTATATTGTTGTTTGGTCATTCTTGTAGCATTAAAACAAATACTGAAAGGAGGGCGCGTATACACACACTCACCACCTGTTGCACATACAGACATGGTTTATGGTGAATATCTGTTTTTGTAAACACTGGGTTCTACCCAGCTAGGTTTTAACCAGAGTAGACCGACTGAAGGTAGTTTCTGCACGTGCTGTAGTGGGAAGCGAGGGGCAGATGGGGCTCTTCAACCTGGGAAGGTAGCCCATCTAGGAGAAGGAAAACATTGCTCCCAAACCTCCATTGCCTTGCGGGGTATCTTCGGGAGATGAAAATGCTAAGAGAGTAAACCCTACAGACTGGAGTCCCTCAGACAGTCGTGCTCCTCCTTCATGCAACTCCCACAGCCATCTGGTGCCAAACATATGGCTATGCTTCCCTTTGGACCACATCAGTGAAGCTGAGAGGGCTGTCTTGTCATCTGTACAGCCCAGGACCTCCATACACACTGCCCAGGTTTATGCCCCAGGGAGGTCATTTAGGTGTTGTTAACACAGCAATTTGACTTCACCCCTGGAGGCGCACCCCATTGTCTCTTGAGGCAGATGAATGCCAACAAGACTGATTGAAGTTAGTGATTGAAGTCATGGTGATTATTTTCAATGGGTCTACTCTGAGTAGAACTAACATTGGCTATAACCCTTAGGCTGCAGTTCTATACTTACTTTGGTTTAAGCACAATTGAACTCAGTGTGCCTTACCTTTGAGTAGATGAGTATAACATGACACAATTACTTGGTTTTAGCAGGAGGCTTCCAAACATGTACTCTCCATACCTGATCTGGAAATGGCTGATTCTTCTGGTTTCCATCCTGTATATTAGTGATTTTTTCTAGAATTACTGGAGCTCAGATTACTATGTGTATGTATATATGCTTTTCTTTGTATGTCTTGGAGTTGCAGACTCAAATTCTGCTAGGTGAGAGCTGTAAAAATGTCAGTCATCAGTAGCATCAAATAATTGTTGACACTGTTAATGGGATAGTCCTCAGTGATGTGGTTATGACCAGGGGCATAGGAAGGGGGGTGCGGGGTGTGTGGCCCACCTTGGGTGTCACTCCTGAGGGGGTGACAAAATGGCACACCGTGGGGGGCAGCACTTACCACGGGGTCTGGCCGGTAGTGTGCCTGAGCCACGCATCTCTCCTGGGAGTGACACGGTGGCTCAGGGCTCTACGATGCCCAAAATGGGCAGCATGGGGCTTGTGTCTGCCAGGCGGACTCCATGGGCAGCTCACCGCGGCACCTTCATGGGCGGATCACCCCGGCGCCCCTGTGGGCAGTTCGTCCCACCCCTGCCGCTTTGGGTGCCGGAACAGCTAGGTACGCCCCTGGTTGACACATACTTCTGTATTGGTAGTCACATAAAAAGGCTATGCAATAGACAATGTGAAATCCTGTTCAGTAAAGCGATAAACACTGGCAGTTCAGAACTTGGTATACAGAATTGGAAGTCTTGGCCTTGACCGCAAATTATCATTTTAGATGATAAACTAATTAATCTGCATGTTATGTAGGGCTGTGCCATTGATTTAAGAGCATTAGATTCATCTGTTCATTTGATTGTGTGCAGAAATCTGCTGTCTCTGAAATGAATGAGGATTTGGTTTGGGTGCACCCAACAATATGTGTGAAAGCAGGCTCTTGAACTGGGGGCACCATGCTTAATTGTTACTCTTGAATACTCTGTGTCCTGATTTGGTTGGTTGAATGGATGGTTAACGCCATCGCAAAGAGTCAAGTCATCCTTGAATGTTTGTTACACTCGAGTATGTTCAACGATTGGGCTTAAGAGTCAATTTTACAGGGTAGATTGTGTTAGTCTGCTGCCGCAGAGCAAATCTAGAGTACTATGGCAACATAAAAAGTAATTCATAGTAGCATGAAATCGGCAAGGAAGGAGTAGCAACCAGTGTGGCAGTGTGGGTGGCTTCCCAGTGCTGAGGTTGCTGCCAGTAGACTGAGAGGGGAAAGTTGGCATGGCACACTAGCATTGGATTGGCTCTGCTGCTGAGCCTGTGCTATTCCAACCTCCCTGCTGCCTCACTCCTCTCCTGCTTAGTTACGGGCAGCAACTTCCATGTTGGGAAGCCAGATAAGCAATCCCACTCCACTGACTGCTGCAAGGAAGAACTTGCCGCATCAGGGAGGATATAGGTCAAAGTCAACTACCTGACTGATGCCAGCCAGAGCATTGGGAGGCAGACCACTCTCTAACAGTGGCATAATAGCCAGGTTGAGGAAGGGAGATTATTAAATGAGAAGAAGACTCTCGTGTTCTTCTAGCCAGCTTTAGTAAGGGTGGAAATACCACATTATTCTACTTATTTGATGATACCTAGTTATTTATTTACTAAATCTCTTCCTTGACGGAAACCTTGAACTGGTTCGCATAAAATAGAATAAAAACCTCTTGAGGATTTGTTGTTACACATTTTTAGAATAGGAGATAATGCAAGGACATAAGAGGAAGAAGAAGAAGCCTAGTCATGGTGCTCCCAGCATGGTTCCCCTGTGTGCTCTGAGGCTGGTGGGTTGTGTGGCAAAATCATGTTTGCTCTTTTTTTGCTACTGAAAGGAGTTGTGGGTCCACTAGAAAATGCAGATGCTGCTGTTAACATGCATGATATATGGTGCAATAACAAATTGCAGTGCCGTGAAACATGAGGGCAGGCAATGACTTAGACTGCAGTGTCCATAGATCAGTATTTCATGTTCTTCTGTAGATTTGGCAACCTGAACTTGCTTGTAATCCCTAATAATAAATAAGAGACCTTAGGAGCATGGGCAGGGTTTGGCTACTGCACATTTCCAGCAGTGGGAGAAGAGAACTACTGGCAGAGAAACTGCCATGTCAAGTTACTGCCATTTTGCTTTTCTTACAACCTGTTGGCTACAGTGAGAGGCGTGCCATTTTTGTGGGAATGCCAAGGAAGTGAAAGGACTTTGGATGTAATGTGTCAACACCCACCTCTCCTATTCCCTTCCATATCTTATTATTCCGCTACTCATCCAGAGGAACATCTGTGCTGGTGGAGTTTTTTTTACTGACATGTGGGCTTGCAGTGATATAAGTGTCATTCCACCACCATCCTGCCTTCTCTGCCAAAAGAGAAGCACATAAACTCTCAGCCAACTTCTTGGTGAGGCTTGGATCACACATTTATCAAGTTAAAAATACATGATGGGAAGTTTAATTCCAGAGCCTTGCAAATCTACAAAAGTTATTAGCCCATCTGTCACCTTGACTTATCATTTTTGAAATTAAGAAATAGCCCCCGTCCCCCAAATTTCATAAAATTTCAAAGCCTAGTTTTCTGGAGGTAATTTTTATCACAGTTGATCAGATGAGTTGCTATTTTCTAGCCCAGTGTTTGCTCCCCGGTTTATCACAGTTGCATGAAAGTCAAAATTCCATAGAATCCTCATAAATCTATATCATTATAATTAGATGTGCTGGTGTCAACCCCTATAGGAGTCAATATTAACTGAAAATCCGGTAGTTGCTGAGAGGTCACATCCTTAACTTTCTGTGTATGCAGGGACACCTACTTTTAATTAAACATGGTTAGGATTGAGAGCTTTGCTTCCATTTCCCACCACAATGTTATTTCTGTTGTTCCGCCTCGCATATATATCATTGGTAAATACTTAGGAGCAATCCAGTGAGATTTTCAAAGCAAGCCTTGCTCTTCTACAAGCTGTTCCTTAAGTGACTTTAAACTTCCCCTTTTAATAATCGTGGCAGTTTAATTGCTTATTATGGAACATAACACAGTGGAATCAAAACCTCTGAGAAATGCTGTCAAAAATGTAGAATTTTCTTCCCCGTGGCAAACAGTGGCTGCAAACTTGTTTTTCACTGCTAACAGACTTCACAATTAATGGCCTGTGGTTGCTGAATTGCTGCACATGACCTTTTTAGGTTTCTGCATTTATCTAACACCCTGATCCCTATGCATATTTACCAAGAAATTATCTGTGTCAATTTTAAAATTGAAGTTTTTTCCCCCAAGTAAAGTATGTTAAAGCACATTTAGCTGGAAGTAAGTCTCACTGAACTAAATGGGACTTAATTCCAAGTAAAAGTCTGAAAGCTATGTGTGCGCTTTTGAGCCACTATTTCTGTTAGGAATAAGTATGGAGAAATTGGGTTAGCAACACCCCTCTTCCCTTTTTGGTGTGTTATTATTAGGACGTTGGGATGCTGAAGTATTCTAATGAGAGCTTATTAAAAACCATCCCAGGAAACTCAAAAGAAGAAGTGAAGACTATCCTGTTTCTTATGAATTTTGGAGCACATTAACTGTCTTCATATTGCTCTTCTTCATGCATCCCACCCTGAGATGGTAGTAATGCCTGTTAGAAGGAACTGTGCTCATTATTGGACCTATTCTCAAATTGTGAAATTGAAGCTGGTTTCCAAAATGATTGGAAATGGTTTCTTGATTCTGGTCCTGCAACATTGTTCTTCTTGACCAGGGGCTCAACTCTCGCTATCCATGATCTAGTCAAGTTTGCACAGTGTAGTTGCACAGTGTAAAGAAGTACTTTCTTTTCTCTGTCCCGAACTGTCCAGCATTTAGCTTTCTTTGTTGGCTGTCCATGAATTGTACTGGTATAAAAGAAGGAAGGAGCTTTTCTCTGACCACTTTTCCACACCATACAAAATTTTATGTGTCTATCGTGTCTCCTCTTATTTGCTTTTCTCTAAAGTAAAAAGCCCCAAACTTTTCTCCTAAGGGACTTGTGCTATCTCATTGATCATTTTGGTTGCCCTTTTTTTGAACATTTTCCATCTCTACAATAGTCTTTTTGAGGGGAGATGGCCGGAACTGAACACAGTATTCCAAGTCTAGTCTCAACATTCTTTGTATAATAGTGTTATGTTATTGGCAATTTTATTTTCACGTCCTTTCCTAATGATCCCTAGCATGGAATTTGCCTTTTTCACAACTGCCTCACTTTGGGTTGAAACACTCATTATGCTATCCACTAGGACCCCAAGGTCTTATTCCTGGTCAGACTCTTCTCTGTTCAGACCCCATAAGCATGTATGTGAAACAATTTTTGGCTGCAATGTGGATCCTTTTTCACTTGCCTGCATTGAATTGCACTTGCCATTTTACTGCCCATTCACTTGATTTGAGAGATCCTTTTGGAGTTCTTCACAGTCTCATTGTTTAAGGACTCTGAGCAATCTAGCACCACCAGCAAACTTGGCCACATCACTGCTCACCCCTAACTGTAACTCATTTCTGAACAAGTTAAAAAGTATAGGTCCCTATACAGATCATTGGGGAACTCCCCTTCCTCACAGCTCTCCATTTGGAGAACTGTTCACCTATTCCTACTCTGTGTTTCCTTTTGCAATGTCTCTTATTCCATGACTGCTCAGACTACTCAGACTTTGGTGAGATAATTTGTTGAAAGCTTTTTGAAATTCCAAGTATGCTATGTCAACCGAATCACTTATGTTGATATGCTTGTTGACACCCTTAAAGAACCCTAATAGGTATCTTGCCAAAAGTGTTTTGAAAGCCTAAGTATATGATGTCAACTGGATCAACCTTATCTATATACTTGTTGTCACTGCTGAGTGAGATGAAGGAACCGACCTGGACCCTGTGATCATCATCATATTTGGGACCAGGAGGTAGGTTGTTCTTCAGGTCTGTTGGCTGTCCTGGGGGTTTGGCCTTCCTCATAACAACTTTGGCATATAAGTCCAAATAAGTCACAGTTGGAGGGGAGGTTGTAAGCCTCTGGCTGCCCCTTGAAGAGAATGGGGTATCCCATTAAAGGGATCCTGGAGGGGGCACTCCTATCTGGATGCCCAGTTGGGGCTAGGGCCATAGCACTCCTCCAAAGGCAAGTTTGGGGTGTCTTACCAATTTGATGTATGTCATAGTATTTCCTTGCCATTGACTCAGACTCATGGAAATCTTCCAGCAGGCAGACTTCCTCATGGAAATCCTCATGGAAATCTTCCAGCAGGCAGGCTGGATGAACCAGGTTCAGGGCTGTCTCAAGCATATGTGGTGCCAGGATGCAAAGATCTGCCCGGCATCCCCCCCCCCAGGTTGCCCAGTCCCAGGTACGCAGGAGGGCAGAGCTGGCCTCAGCATCTTGCTGGCTCAGTTGCCCCTGAACTCGTGGTGCAGAGCCACCCGCAGCAGAAGAGCCCACTGCGACACTCCAACCGATGGGCGGCCTCTTCTCTAGACTCAACTCTTGGGCCCTGGACTCTCGGCCTGGCGCCCCTGAGAGCCCAGCACCTGGGTGCCCTGCACCTCTAGCGCCTATGGGTAAGATGGCCCTGACCAGGGTACGCCCAGTGCCTAAGCCTAAGCCATCTGTAATCAGTATAGTTGTGGCCTAATTTGAAACAAAGATCATTGTCACAAGAGGCTATTCAGATACATGCATGGTCTGGGGTTGGGGGCTCACAGCACGTGGGTCTGCAACTATCGTTTTGCAAAAATGTAGACCTTTGATAACATCTCCAGACAACATTACTTTAGGAAAATTTACATTAAAAAATACTGTACAGCCCCCACCCCCAATAACATATGTTCACTGGGTGGCTCATAAGAAATAATTGTGCCAAGAGCTTTATCTTTTGAACGGAGGTTGTATGCTATTTTGATGGTGTTTATTTCACTTATGTGGTTGCTTGGCAACCATTCACACCACACTGCTGCTTATTGTCATTCGTTGTAAGCATATTTTAACATACTGGTGATGTTATTTAAGGATTCCCATCTTCAAAGAATTCACATTTAGCATTAATGCTAGTAGTAACATTTAGAACTGCTACTTCACTAATTATGTAGTAATGATTTCTGTGTTTACACCAAATCATTTCTTTGTTTGTTTCCAGACCTTGGCTGAGTTTTTGTGATGGATAATATGACAGGTGTATGTATACCTTAAGACTTAATTTCTTCATCCATATAGTCAAGTATTCCTCCAAGCATTGGGGAAGAGCTTTGGCTCAGAGTTGAAGCTCAGTCTTTATGTACAGAAAGTCCCAAGTTAAATCCCTAGCAACTCTATGTAGGGCTGGGATTGGCAAACAAACAAACAAACAAACAAAAAACACCATTTGTGAAGGGTCACTATCTGTCAGTATAGACAGTGCTGACCTAGACTGAACCCCAACAGTCTGACACAGCATAAGAGAGCTTCCTATGCAATCCAAAAACAGATGGGCCCTTCAAAGATTTGAAATCTTTTTTTCACTCTCAAGGTTTCTGAGGGTTGCAGTGCAGAAGAGGCATTTGGCAAAATCTGCTTGCTGCCACTGCAAGTGAGAGGAGTTTGGAACTGATTTTGACACGAGAATTACTGTTAAAGTACAAAATTGTTTCTTTCTTCTTAACTGCTACAGTAGTTGTGCCGCTAAACCACATGTTACCATTTGATTCCCACGAGAAGTCTGAACCATTGTGCTCTTGCTCAGGGGAAACGGCAATGCTGTTTTTTCTAAAGGACTTGCTTGTGAGCTGTTTTCTAGCACGGATTTCATATATCTATCTGTATATAAATCTGTCCCGATTTAGACCGGTATGGGTAGGTTTCTTTTGGTTTCTGGTCCGAAGCCATGTAGAAGGAGGAGGAAAGGGGGCATTCGTGAAGCGCCTGCAGTTCTACTATTGGTCTTGAAAGGAAATAAAGGTAAAAAAGCAAATAGAAAACTTTGGTCACTGCTGTTTCACACACAGCAAAAACCAAAAGCCCTTCTGTAATTATTCATAACTTCAGTGCACCCATTTCATGCTACATCAAATGGGAAGGTTCTCAGTAGGAATGGAACATCTGTCAATTTTGGTTTCTCATTTTCCTTCAGTTCACATTTCTGGATTTGCTTTTTTAAAAAGTCGCCATGACAATTCACCAGCATTTTTGTGTGAATTTGTCCTAATATACACATTTTGTATGCAATTTTGCCCAATGTCTGCATTTTTGTAAGGCAATCATCTATAATATTATCCACTTTGCCCTAGTATATGCATTTTGTACACATTACTTAGTAGGAGAACAGTATTGCAATATTCAGAGAAAAGTGAATTCCAAAAGATAGCCGTGTTTGGATTTGTGCATTGCTTTAGATTAGAATGTTTGCCTTTAAAACTGAAGTGACTTTCTCATCCATCCCTAGCTCACAACACAATGCTATGAATATTTACTGAGAAGTGCTCAGTAGGTCTTACTCCCAGGAAAGTCTGCATAGGATTGCCGCTTCAGTTGTTTGAGCAAGATCTTTTCAATTGTACAGTTTTTGTCAGATCTAATTTTTAGGTATAAAATGAAAAAACTGTTTGGTGTTCTTCATAGTTGAGAACCCCTCATTGGTTACTAGGTTCCGAAAAGAGCAGATGAGAGGGTAATACAGTAAGAATACAGTAAGTAAGTAAGTAAGTAAGTAAGTAAGTATGGAGAATACAGTAAGTCCACAACTTATGCACATTTTAACTTGCACACATTGGGTTTTACACACTTGGCAAGGAGAAAAGAGAAAAATAAAAAGGGGGATGGAAAGGGAGCAGGTGTCCCAGAAAAAAAGACTGTCACAACCCTACCCACCATAGCACCCAATGTTTGTTTTGTTTGTTTATTGTTAATACGGCCAACAGCCAGCATACTATTGCGGCCAATATGTTTTGACTATAGGTAACTTTTGCTTTAGGTGCTATTCCTGGAACATAACCCTCACGTAAGTTGCAGGCTTGCTGCATATCAAAAAGATTGTGGAATAGTTGAGTGGTGCATCAGATGATGGGTTGGTCAGGTCAGTCCTGAGTAAAACCAAATCCATAGATCTATACTGAATTTGGCGGGCACAGTATTTTTGTGCTGTCTCAGCAGAGCCTAACTCTGAGTTCTTGAAGATGGGACTTTTGTTCTGCATGTTTCTAACTCATTCTTTGATTCTTTCCCATCTTCTTTCCACACCATTTTGAAGGATGCTAAACCACTGATTCTAGATGAATTCCAGGGAAATCCAGCTTCTTTGGATTAAGTCTTCAGTATTTTTATACCAGTCTTCTCCCTTCATGCAGAAGCAACTTCTAATAATTTTTGGTAAAGGGGAGGGGAGATTCTGCAGCAGAAAGCACTTTCTATATTTCCTTTGATCTTCCTTTGAGTCCTCCATCAGTACAAGGAAGGTACTCGCTGGAGATTTGGGCTATTACAATGAAGCTTATAAGGGGGACAATTGTAAGGTCTTAATTGTTTTGAGCTTCATTAGCAAAGTAGCAGCACCCACAATAAAACCAAGTAGATCTGTTTTCTGAATATTTTGACAAATGTTTCTCTACTGACTAATTAATAATTTTTTCAGTTGTAATAAGAACTAATAACTTTTTAGCTTGGGGACTATTTGATGGTGTTTCCTGCTTGGCAGGGGGTTGGACTCGATGGCCCTTGTGGTCTCTTCCAACTCTATGATTCTATAATTCTATTTGAGACTCTTTTTAGAAGAGCAGAGGAACTGTCAGAGCAGCCAAGGTCTATTATACTTTAATACATAAAGATTCAGTTTAGTAGATTCCTGTCTCTTATATCCAGATTTTTCAGTCCCTGAAAACATGAAGTAACAGGTCATAGGCATCACTGTAATAAGCAATGTGTTCTAGAAGCAGTGCAGGAAATGCTGAAAGATGGAGAAGGCAGCGTCGAAAAGCAGTGCTGATCTAACTGGGGGAAATTCTTCTTGTCCTCACAGGTCATTAGTAGAGAGGCTATTCACAGAGAGGTCATCCAGCACAAACCTTCATGGAATAAAAGGCCATTCGTGTCAGCGGAGGTTGTGCAGGAGAATTTCTCACTGGATTGCACCACTGACCTTTAAACGTAGAACTGAAGGCTCCCATTTAGCATGAGATTCTTTCTGACCATCTCATTAGAACACAGTCATTCCTTGGTGTATCTCAACATGGATTGTGGTAATTGGGACCATAGCTGATGGTCATCAGGTTTCTCAATTCTTCAGTGGGTCCATAGTGAGTTACTCACCTTGTTTAGGTTGTTCCAGGAATAGGATGTGGACTGTGGCAAGCAGAAACTGAACATCCTTCCCTCATTCACATTCTGTTCCATTCTTCAGTCCCTACCATTTCCCTCAGGCGCCCAATCTCCAGTTGACCTTTATAATGTATTCCCAACTTTTATTTTGGTGGGAGAGGGAGAGATGGCATGGAAGACAGAGACTTCATGCATTTGCTGTGTTTCTAATATTAGCTACCTGTATCCAAAGCAGCTAATGTTTTTTTTTTGCTTAAAAACTGTGGTTGCAATGCTACATCCAGTTACACATTTATACAACTATTGTTTTCCCCAAGTGTGGTTATGTTTGGTGAGCTGGATTTCTGCTATATATTAGGAATAGTTTGGTATCCCATGTGAGTGTTTGGTTTCTAATAAATTGTCAGCATATTTGCCAGGATTATTTAGGATCAGTGTCAAGAAGGAGGCCCATTTATTTTATCTATTTCATTTATTAAAATATTTCTAAACTGTCCACTCGTAAAATATCACGGTGATGTACGGCAATGAACGCAGATATAACTGAACATAAAACACCATAACATCAATACAAAATAATTGTAAAAATGTCAGGCTCATCTTCGGGAAATTAGGCCTGTTGGCATGGAAAGGTCTTCAAGACAAATCTGAAAGTTAGTAATGAGGATGCCTGTCAAATCTCTGCTAGAAGAGTATTCCATGGTATAGGACTGGTGACAGTGATGGCTGGTGTCCATTGGGACTGGTGGGGCAAAAGGCATGGAACCCAACAGCAGATGGAGCCAGAGACAAAGACAGATGGAGTCATCACATTATACTTCTGCCCCCATCCTCCTCCCTGCTGAGTTCTGCAAGGGCAAAACTGAGACTAAGGAGGAGGAAGATGGCAGCCAGGGCCACTCCCTGGACTGGATGTAAGTAAGAAGGTAGGCAGATGGGAACTGGCTGAGGTCAGACTGAAGTTGGTGGGCAGTTCCCCATTTGCCCTGTTGGACCAACTTCCACTGACCAAGAACATCAAAGGCCTAGCTTCTAATTGAGGTGCGTTGTGCATTTGTAATGCAGGGGACGACTAATAGCACTCTAAAGGGTGTAAGGGCTCAGTCATTATTTTTATTTTTTTCTTTCAACTGAAACAAGATGCCCTATGTACTTAAAGCCATTCAAGTTGCTAACAAACCATGGAATGAATCCCAGGGTATTAGAACCCTGATTGTGAAGAACAACTCTGGTTGAGGCAGCTGTATATAATTTTTGTTATTAGCCTGAAAAACAAATGCTGATTCTCTCTGCAATACTCATCACAGTTATCTGGAATTCTTCTTTGGCAACCATTCGTAGCCAAGTAAGATTGTCTTCCATAAACACGGTTTTAACAATAAGTCCATTAGTGACTGTGGAGGCCAATTCTGGACCCACACGTCCTTCCACAGTGGGGACATGGGTTTCTGGGTGAGAGTTGATCATGGTGTGGATTTGCCAAGTGTGCCTTCCTCCTAGCATGTTTCTCTCTTGCATCCTGAATTCAAGTGTCTTCAAAGTCCATGACACCTTTGGTAAATGCTGTTCTCCAACTGGAGCGCTCGCAGGCCAGTGTTTCCCAGTTGTCGGTGTTTATACTACATTTTTTAAAGATTTGCCTTGAGAGAGTCTTTAAACCTCTTTTTTTTTTGACCACCAGCAGCATGTTTTCCATTTTTAATTTTGGAATAGAGTAGTTGCTTTGGAAGACAATCATCAGGCATCCGCACAACATGACCAGTCCAACAAAGTTGATGTTGAAGAATCATTGCTTCAACACTGGTGACCTTTGCTTTTTCCAGTGCTCTGATATTAGTTCACCTGTCTTCCCAAGTGATGTGTAAATTTTTTTGGAGGCACCGTTGATGGAATCTTTTGAAGAGCTGGAGATGGCGTTTATAAGTGGTCCATGTTTCACAAGCATATAGTAAGGTTGGTAGTACAATAGCTTTGTAAACAAGCATTTTGGTTTCCCTGCGAATGTCCCAGTCCTCAAACACTCTGCACTTCAGTCGGGAGAAAGCTGCACTCGCAGAGAAAAAGAAGAAGAAGAGTTTGGATTTGATATCCTGCTTTATCACTACCCGAAGGAGTCTCAAAGCGGCTAACATTCTCCTTTCCCTTCCTCCCCCACAACAAATACTCTGTGAGCTGAGTGGGCTTAAGAGACTTCAAAGAAGTGTGACTAGCCCAAGGTCACCCAGCAGCTGCAAGTGGAGGAGCGGAGATGCGAACCCGGTTCCCCAGATTACAAGTCTACCGCTCTTAACCACTACACCATACTGGCTCTCAGGCAATGCTAGATTTTGGCATCAATGTTGGCCCTTGTAGAAAGATAACTGCCTAGGTAGGAGAAGTGATCGGCATTTTCCAACGATACACCATTGAGTTGGATTTGTGGTGCTGCAGAGGGGTCATTTTGTACTTGTTGGTGCAGCACTTTGGTGTTTTGGATGTTGAGTGATAGTCATCACAGTTATCTGGAATTATGTCCCACTGAAGGCAGAAGGACTTATTTCTGAGGAAACATGCTGAGGGTTGCACTGTATGGCAGTTTTTCCAGCTCTCTGATTGCAAAGTGACAAGCAGATTTCACTGGTGTGTCTACAGAAGCGGTGTACTTGATATACTTAGCATAACACACTTAACCCTGATTTGGAGGTACACTTGGGATCTTAACCAGGGTAGAGGCAATAAGCCATGGTTAGCATTAAAACATTCAAAAAGGTTCTTTACTAAAGCTAATATAAATACTTAAATGAAGGGCTCCTTTTAGGCACAGTTATTAATTCCTGGCCACTCAATGACAGCCTCATCTCTGCTCCAGTCTGTTGTCTGCATCAAAATATTTTGCTTTGTTCTCCTTGTGCATTATTCCTGCTGCTATTAAAAGTTGCTGCTTTGAAAGGCCAAAGGGCTTCCTTTGAGTGCTGTTGCATGCTGTTTTTCAGAGGGCTGACTTTTAAAGACTACAATGGTATAATTTGCAAGACTTCTGGGGGTGGGGGGAAATTCAAAAGCTAAGCATCAACAAACTCAAAGCTTACCATCCTGTGGTGCATGCTAGTATTTGACACCACCATGTGAGGAGTAGAGGTTTGAGTCTGAAGAGCACTCTTTTCAACAGCCAGTAGGAACAAGAATAGGTGTATGCTGCAGAGATGATGTACTTTATTCTCTCACTGAGCACGCCAACAACTCCTTTGATTTCTATATATTTGCCCATAATTTAGGTCATCCATCTAAGTACCTGGGGCATATTCAACCCTTAACATCTCAGTGTGGGGAATTGCCACATTATCCTTATGGGTAGGAACGATTGCAGCTGAGCTCTGGCTGACTTCCTTTGCATGTCATAACCTATGGCTTACCACACGTGATTGAATTACTCCTGTTTTGCTCTATTCCACTCTTCCCAGCTCATGCTTGTGGAAAACAAACTCTGATCCCTGGATTAATATTACATCTGAACCAGGATCATGGCTTGTTTTACTCCTGAATAGCTATGATCTGTAGTCACAGTTTGTTCTTGGCTTACTGATCTTGCTTGATTGGAGCAAAATAAATCATGACCTCTGGTTTGGGCATAATACTAAGGCAGAGATTGTGGTTTATTTCCACCCCCAGCAGGAACTGGGAGGTGCAATAAAATAGCCCAGAAATAAAACCCAGTCAGGCCTGTTACTTGACATTTATTAATGCCTTATTCTATTCTTGCAGGACTGTGTTTCTGTTTTGGTCACCCTTTTTCCTCCCGTAAACTTCATTCTAACCTTGTGCGAACAATTTTTGTCAGTCTCACACATCCTGTCTGACCTTGTAAAGGGAAATACGTTGTGTGGAAAAATATTCAACAGTCTTTTTGAAATTGAGATGAATGTTCAGTTTCTTTCTTGTTCATTAGATCAGTAATGTGCAAGAAATGTAAATATGCCTCTGAAGTCTGAATCTCTTCATGAACTTGCTTGGTCTTTTCTGCACTTGATAAGTGCTTTGCAATCAAGGGCATTTAAAAGTGTTTCTGATTTTCTTTTGTTATACTGAGGACAGAAGGGTTGGGGCTAAAATTTTATGCACCATCCTTTGTTCCCATTTGTAATTACATTCATTGCCTTTTTATTCCTAATGCTTCACTATACATCCTTATTTTCCTACTTCATTATTAAAAATCCTGAAGGATATGTGTAATGTGTCAGTGCTAATAACCAGCAAATAAAAACTCTTGTCTGAATTTTCAAGGCATACACAGCTGGGTATAAGCATATCTCTCTATTTCGGTTTCTCATTCTATCATTCTTAAATTCAGTTCTCCTCATTTCCACACCAATTTACCATGAAAATTCATCTGCATTTTGATCCAGATTTCTCCTAATAGACATATTTGTGTACAATTTTGCCTAATAACACATTTTTGCAAAACTGTTTCTTCTCAAAATAATGCAATTTTTAAATGTTGTCATAGCATGTTTATGAACCCTTTACTCCAGTATATGTCTGTATATATCTGGCTGGAAAAATGCAGTATATATCTGGCTGGAAAAATGCATTGCAAAATTTGGAGAAATGTGAATTTCTAAGGATGGCTGTGTTTCAGTTCTTGCACTGTTTTAGAAAGTGACAATTAGGTGGGTTCATCTTGACATCCAAACTGAATAAAATTCCTCTCCTATCCCAATGCTCATACTTCTGCCCACTCAAAGAGGCAATGTCCTGGTTCCCTTTTGCTGATACTATAGTGGTTTTCTATTTAACCTTTGCTTTCTTGGCCCTGTTCCAACTGCCCCAAATGTTTGCTCCTGGAAAGGAAAAGTAGAGGGAGAATTTTGAGTATGCAGACTTAAGGGGTCAGTAATGCCCCTTCGGAGTCTAGGTTTGGCCTACAGGTGACCAGGTAGTGCTCTTTGTTCCTGCACTATCATTGACTACAACTCGCGAGGATGGTTTAATGAAAACTCATGCTGCTGAAATAATGGTGTTTTAAGTGAGGTTGTCTTTCCCCATTTCGAGAAATAAGGGTCTGACATGATTTTGCTTGAGAGAAAAATGGTTTGAACACAACCATCTTCTGCCAGTAATAACCGTGTAGTGCCTTATATTTTATTTATGCTTACTTACATTTCTATCTTGCTTTCAGACTGAAAGTCTTAATAGGGCCATTGGAACACCCTCCATTGAGGGCCAAGCTTGAAGTGATGCTGGAGATCAGTGAGCACTATCATAGTGGGCTTTTAAAAAAAGAGTTAATAATCTATTCCACCCCTCCCCAAGATGAGATCAGGATCTTTGTGCTGGGGGAATGATCATTTCCTGCAAAACCTTCTGCATATCTACCCAGTGCAACTCTATGCATATCTACCCACTGCATTTATTGCTGCTTACTCCTAGGTAAGTTCATATAGCACAGTAGCCTTACTCTCTTACTCCAGCTACTTAACATTTTCAAATCTACCCTCAAAAGCTGCAAACAGCAGCTTTGGAGGAATTTTTTAAGACAGATTTTGTATCAGTTGAGTTTGTTGATGCTTCCATTTGTTTTGGCAAATTGTAGTGCTGGAGGTATAACGTTCAGTGTCAATGACACTAAAACAATAAAGAGAAAAACTTCAGTTGGCTGCCCTGTTTCAAGATTCTCCTGAACGCTGCTTCCCAAGAATAAATATTATATGTGAGAATGCCTTTTTCATAGGAGTTGTGTGACTTTGATCCTGTAGGCTCTTATTATCAAACACACATATATGTTTTGCCACAGACATTGAGGGTTCCCCATTGGATATACCCTTTTTTAACACCTGCTAAAAACTCTTAGGGTTAGACAAGCCAAACAGACGTAAATATTAATACTGCTGGTTTTTTTACACTGAATTTTTCAAAACTTATTTTAAACTTTGGTAATTTTGAAGAGCTTAGGAATTTGGAGAAAGCTTCTGATTAGAAGGTGTTACAGTGATGATTATGACAACACTTAGCATTTATAGAGACCTTGCTGATTTGTTTATTTTCACAGTGTTTTGTAAAACGCTGTAAATCTTACCATGAGGTAATTCAGTGTATTATCTCTATTATTGATCATGGGGAGGGATGTGAGGCTAAATGCCTTACCTAAAGACTTTTTTGGGAATGCCAGCAATTGATTTATTAGAAGCGGCAATGGGATAAGGACAAATGGACGATCTTAGACAAAAGAGCTTTCCAGCCCAGGAGTCCAAATCTGGGGACGGATGGACCCTTTCTTATACCATGGCTAAAGGAGAAGTTTGCGTATCATGCAAAGCTAGAAGGGTTTTGTCAATGCCACTCGCCAGCATTGACTGTTGGCATCAGATGTCATTATGTATGTACCATAGATACAGTAGGTAAAATGTAATAGTAGAGTGTAGAGAGCCAATTCTAATTTTCAGTGACTGAAAATAATTAAGAACTTATGCTTAATAATAAGGCTGCAGGGAGATCCCATCTCTGTGCAGCGGTCAGTGCATTTGTACCAAAGGTCCCAGCTTCTGTCATCTGCTTACTAGTGCTATAGGGTAGTGTGATTGAAACTACTTATTAGCATCTCGAAAAAAAGTGCAGAAATATTGGCTTAATTTCTTAAAGACAGCCGCTGCCTATGTACTTGAGTTTTTCTTTATAAGGGCGGTAGAGGTTGTCAAGAGATGCCTGGAAAGCAAGTTCATGTAAAGAAATGATATCTCGCTTGAGGGGAAGAAAGACTGTAGGGTAAAAAGTTAAGTTGTAGTTTAATCAACCATGACTACTTCAGAAGAGGCATTTATAGCAGTGCTTAAAAAGATATGAAGGGGAGGGGAACCCATTCTTCTATATGCTATCCATTCTTAACCTCTGGGGGAATAAAGTGAAGGGCGAATGTACAAATTTCAGAAGATTTGCCGGTGCAATTTCCATTTTCAGTGGTGTAAATAATTTCTCCTCCTGGAAGGTAAAGCCCAAGTTTTAAATACCTGCAATAATATTAGTCTTATTAAAGTCACTTGGATGCATAGTATTGAAGATCTGATGGAGAGAAGTTTATCCATGGTTACTTGCTTGCATGAAACAAAAAATTCATGTGCAGCTCAGTGTACTGTATTTACTGGGATGCAAGTCTGCTGTGTCTAGTGAGGTGCAATCTTATAAGCTTCCCAGAGTCCCAGTAAGGAGAAAAGGCAAGATAGAAATAAATACAAAAAGTAGTGCAAATAAGCTGCAATCCTGTTATATATATGCTTGGTTGTAAGGTAATCCACTGGGCTGTTAACAGTGTGTAAATTTATCTCTTATGACCCAGATTATAATTAATACTAAAGCAGGAATAAGGTTGTAGAGTAATGCAGCCACTTTTCAGTCTTGGGTTTAATCAGGATTCTTCATTGAGTTTAGTAACATATCCAGCTTCATTGTAATGCATGTAGGTGACATTCACCTGGAATACTGAAAACAGTTGTCATTGGCATCCGTCTGTCTGTCTAGGGAGACAATGGAGGAGTGCACTTTTGGGAGTGAAGTCAAATTGTTGGAAATTGCAGCGTCTGCTGTGGCTGTAGAGACCAATACGAGAGTGACATGTTTTGTTGCAGCTGGGGCAGATGAAAGTGTCCAGTTGTGCTGCTACAAACGCACCATGGCGTTTCTTTTAGTAACCTTACAGGAAGCTGCCTTATACTGAGTCCGTCTATTGGTCCATCTAGCTCAATATTGGTAGTGGCTGTCCAGGATTTCAGGCAAGAATCTTTCTGAGCCTTGTTAGGAATTGAATCTGAGGTCTTTTGGCATGGAAAGCATGTATTCCACCATTGATCTTCCCCATTGGTTTTGTGCTTTTTGTTTATTTACAGCTACATAGGTTGTGTTGCAGCCCAGTTGACTTCCCATTTTCTTCTCTGTCCCCTGCACGCACTCAACTCATCAAGTTTTTAAAAAATGAAAAGAAGAAGCCACCAGGCTAGGCAATTGATGATTAAAACACGCAGCTATTTCCCTCAGGAAAGCTGAAAATCTATATGAAAGTTCCTGTAACATTTTCTTCCCTTTTGTTGTTCTTATTAGTGAAACTTGTGCCTAGTATTTAATCAGTACTAGGTATATTTATTTAGCTTAGGGATTTTAAATGCTTTCCCTGTTTTGCTGTCCTTTATGATGGTTTCACCCATTTTGTTCTGGAGGTCCCTGCGCCAAAAGGCCTTTCCCAAAGAGCCGTTAACAGTACAGTCCTATACATGTCTAGTCAGAAATGAGCCCTGCTGAATTCAATGAAGTTTGCTCCCAAGTACAGTGGTACCTCAGGTTACATACGCTTCAGGTTACAGATGCTTCAGGTTACAGACTCCGCTAACCCAGAAATAGTACCTCGTATTAAGAACGTTTCCACAATTCAAAGTGTTGGTGCTGACCTTTAAAGCCCTAAACGGCCTTGGTCCAGTATATCTGAAGGAGCGTCTCCACCCCCATCATTCTACCCGGACACTGAGGTCCAGCACCGAGGGCCTTCTGGCGGTTCCCTCACTGCGAGAAGCCAAGTTACAGGGAACCAGGCAGAGGGCCTTCTTGGTAGTGGTGCCCTCCCTGTGGAACGCCCTCCCCTCAGATGTCAAAGAGAACAACAACTACCAGACTTTTAGAAGACATCTGAAGGCAGCCCTGTTTAGGGAAGCTTTTAATGTTTAATGTATTACAGTTTTTATTTATTTTTTGGAAGCTGCCCAGAGTGGCTGGGGAAGCCCAGCCAGATGGGCGGGGTATAAATAATAAATTCTTTTTATTATTATAACTTTGCTTCAGGATGAGAACAGAAATTGTGCTCCGGCGGTGCGGCGGCAGCGGGAGGCCCCATTAGCTAAAGTGGTGCTTCAGGTTAAGAACAGTTTCAGGTTAAGAACACACCTCCGGAACAAATTAAGCTCTTCACCCGAGGTACCACTGTAAGTCAGGATGGCTGCCTAAGTCTTCCACAAAACAGTTCCAGTGTGGATACAAAGAGTGCTTCACAAATTGTTTGGACTGGGTGCAAAGTCCTTGGAAAGGAAGCAGTGGAGACCCTGTTGCATATTGCACATCTCATTTAGATTAAAAGAAGAAGATTCATTCATCTTGGTAACCTGTATGGCTGTGCTATTATAGTCTGCGTGCCTCACGTTGTCAGGTCAGGATAGGAGGAGGCTGGTGCTTGCATGTCTCCATGGCGACCTTGGCGTTGGCCTGCTGCCTGCAATCTGGCCTGTTCACAAAGCACCGTGCCCTGATGAATTATTTAGCTGCGCTGGAGAAAAATATAGCAACAGGCTCCCGCTGAGTGGCTGAGGAGAGCGGTAAGGTGACATCAGTAGCTTAGGCTGATGAGCCCAGGGGTTCGCAACAGCTAGCCAGCAGGATCAGTTTGCTTTTATGAAGGCTTTGCGTTTTTTTTTTCTTTTTCACTTTGGCCTAGGATCTTCTTATTTTGCCCGTGAGGAGAGGCAGAAGGAAACATTTTGTTCATTCAATGACTTGCCGGTCGGTCACTTTGGAGCCCGACAATTACCCTGCAACAATTTCAGTGTTTTTGCTTTGTTCTCTTTTGTGGTTTGAGGACCCGACCCCCGCAATGTGAAATGAATGCACAAGGACACGAAATATAAGGTTAATGGGCAAGAAAAGGCCACAACTTTATTGACTACAGCAGTGAAAAGGTATTGGCTTAGGCATTGGATGTCTAAAACAAGGGGGGTTTATTCACCAGTAGGTGGAGCCTGTTGATGCTCATCCAACTATAGGCTCTCCCCTGATGTCACCGAGGGTCGTGCCATGGCCTCCTGCCAAGCAGGCATCGGACAGAATACACGACCGCCAGATTCCTTTAACGGAATACCCAAACTATTGAAGGCATAGGCGATGGCCACACCTAGCTCTTCGACACCACAACACATTTTTTCCAATGCCTAACCGCCACCCGAGCCCAAGAGGCTCGCCGCCAATACCCTCACAGCTGTAACCAATCCCTAATGCTGATGATGACACTATCAAGCCAAAAGTCGTTCCCCGGGTCTGAGAGATGCACTCCGTCATTCCGGTACAAGGCCTGGTCGCCAATCCGGATACGGTCATGATAAATCACTTGGCTATTCATAAAGCGCACCCAACGGGCCACTGCCCGATTCATGAGTTTCCTGGTTTTTTCAATGGCCATACAGTTCTGCGCACCGCGCCAAACAATTCTCTTCAAAAAGGAGGACCAGAACACCGTTGTTCCGGGGCACAAGGCAGCAATCGCATCCAAGTCTCTTTTTATGTTCCAAGACTAGCCCACCACTGACATAACATACAACTCAGCCTTCATCACCCAACAATCTCTCTAGCAAAATCCCCAGTTGCTTCATAACAATAAAGTATCCAATGCACACAGAAAAGAGTGAGGACAGTCTACCACCCGTCCAGCCTCCATTTCTACAATGCACAGAATTCTTCCCATCTTCAATTAGTATAATTGCTGGGTATAATTGTACTTAGTATAATTGTTGGATGATGAAGGCTGAGTTGTATGTTATGTCAGTGGTGGGCTAGCTGCTCGCGGGGAGAGCACGCAAACAAAGCAGTTTGTCATTCCATGTTACAAACTGTAGTTACTGCGGGAGTAGAAATACCTAGAATCATAAAAATGTAGGGTTGGGAGGGACCACGAGGGCCATCTAGTCCAACCCCCTGCAATGCAGGAATCTTAATAGAATCATGGAGTTGGAAGGGGCCATGAGAGTCATCAAGTCCAATCCCTTGCAGCATTGCAGGAATCTTTTGCCCAACATGGAGCTCAAACCCATGATTCTCATGCTCTACCAACTGAGCTATCCCAGATAATTCCTGACAGATGGCCACCAAAGCTCTGTTTACAAAACCTTCAATGAAGGAGAGCCCACCACTTTATGAGGTATAGTGGTACCTCGGGTTAAGTACTTAATTCATTCCGGAGGTCCGTACTTAACCTGAAACTGTTCTTAACCTGAAGCACCACTTTAGCTAATGGGGCCCCCTGCTGCTGCTGCGCCGCCGGAGCCCAATTTCTGTTCTCATCCTGAAGCAAAGTTCTTAACCTGAAGCACTATTTCTGGGTTAGTGGAGTCTGTAACCTGAAGCGTATGTAACCAGAGGTACCACTGTAGTCCATTTTATTGTTGAACAGCTCTTGCCACAACTCGTAAGGTCAGGATGCAATTTCTGTAAATGTACAAATAAATAAATGGTTTGGTCTGAATGAACTGCACCAGCATAAGACTCCCATGTTCCAGAAAAATAAGGTGTGTGGACGGGGGCTGTGTTTGCATGTGAGATGAGTTGGAGACCGTCTCACAGAAACAGCCTCCCATGTGGAATGACACCCAGATGTTTCTGCTTTAAGCAGCTGCCATCCTTGCGTCTGGCTTGAGTCCACAAAAGCTTGAACCTGGGGAAGACAGAGGCACTGTGGATTGGTGATTCCCACGTCTAGGAACACACATGGTACTGATTGAATGCCCCCATGATGGTGCCAAGATGCCTGCCCTCAATTACCAGAGCAGTTTTGCATTTTTGGTAGGTTTTGCTTTGTGAATAAATACACAAATGTTTGCAGAGCATTTTTTGGGGGTAAAAGATGGACAACTCCCCTGAAGCATGGGGGAGGGCAAGACCGAACTGTTGTTCAGTTTTCAGCTGCAGAGTCAGGCTTGCACAGCAGCTGAAAAATTCGCCGTGAAATCTACACTTGCGTTTTGTGTGGCTTTGTGCCTGAGTTTTCATTGCGGAATTAATAATAATTTCAATACTTTTGCTTGAAAACCCACCAAAATATTAATAAACCTTTCCTTATACTGTATATGTTGCAATAATGGCAGCATTCCAAATATATCAGGTTGTCTCCCAGTTGAGCTCCGTTGGCCTTCCTCCAGGCGGACTACTCCAGATCCCAAATGATGCACAGGTCGCTGCCTGCAGCAAGAGTGGGCTGAGCTGGAATATATTTCACATTTGTGTTTTATTTATTATATCCTTCCCTTCCTCTTAAAGGAGCCCAACATGCTTATTCCATTTTTTGAGGGGGTAGGAGACAAATATGCAATATTTAGCTGCCAGCCCTGCCACAATGCTACTTACTGTGATACTACTAACCAGTGCTACTTGCCTGTTTTAAAGGAGCTGTCATATTTTTAGAACCTCAGTTGACCATCTTCTGGGAATTTTGACTTCTTTCCATTTCAAAGTCTGGAAAAACGGTGTCTATCTGTTTTTGGGAGACATCCCACTTGAAGCTAGTAGAACTACTTAATGTAGTGAGCACTCTAAATTTTAAAGTCTAAAAGATGGATAATAATAAGATACAGGACACTTACCTTGCTGGAGTGGAAATGAGTACTCAGGACTAAATGTGCAGAAAATAAGATGAGTGACTTTAAAACGCCCATTGGACACCTTTAAAATACAAATACTCTAGTAAGGAAGGCTGATACCACCAAGTTGCCGCATTTTCTCTGCCCACCCCCCTTTGTTCGGCTGATGTTCATAACCCAAATGGTTTGGACCAGGAACAGAAAGAAGTAATGAAATAGAATTTGTAAGGTTTATATATCTTTAGTTTTCAATTAAAGTTGAATGAGCTGTTTCTGTTAAGGCGCACAACACTCTTTTCTTTTACCACAGCAGACATATTTTGTGTTAGCTGTAGATTAAGTAAACACTTTTCAGCTTCAAAAATACTGATTATATTTCCTGTATAAAGGAAAGGAATAAACAATCCTACTCGGTGCACAAAAGCCTTTTGAGTGTGCTTTTGGCAGGAAGTTTTTGATTAGAGCCGTAGAGTCAGAGAGTTGTAGAACTGAAATGGACTCCGAGGGTGACCTAGTCCAAACCCTTGCAATGCAGGAATCTCAACTAAAGCATTCATGGCAGTCTCTGCTTATCAACCAATGAAGGAGAGTCCACAACTTGCTGAGGGACTGTTCCACTCTTACAGTCAAAAAGTTTTGAATATTGTAACTTGAAGCCATTGATTCGAGTGCTACCCTCCAGAGTAGGAGAAAACCAGCTTTCTCCATCTTTCATGTGACAGCCCTTTAGATATTTGAACCCCAATAACTCATGTGTCTATTTCAAACCAAGTTTTTCATTCTCAAAAACATTTTGTTGCTTGTGCTATAGTACACAATGTATCTCCTTGCTATGAGTAGTGATTGCACAATTTGAGATACCCCTTTAAATGTAACTACTGTATTCAAAGGCAAATATAATGGTGGGTTCTCATCACTCAGTTGATTGCTGTATATGAAGGAGGTTCTGAACAGAAGCTTTTTGAAGCTTGGGAAGTTGTGGGCTGGCCTAGCAAACCAGTAAATTATTCTGCCAGTTCCACATCATCATGGCCCCTGTTAAAACAATGATCCCATAGCATCTTTGATATCTGTGTGAAAGGAGAGACAAAAGTCTCAAGGGTACAGAAGAAGATTCAGTGGCCCACCACATTTTGAAAATGTCTTCAGCATTGGTTCTCTCCTTTTCAACACCATGGTATCATGCAATGGAGGTCACTGCCCAAATTTATGCTTGTCTCAGAGATGGACCAATTTTCACTCTTCCAGAACCTTCCATTTCCCCCCTCACTTACTAGCAGAATGGTTTGCTTCTAAAAAGGGGCTTCAGTTGTATGAAATGCTCCTTGATGAGTGGTAAGTGGACTTTGAAAGTCATCCCACTGTCATTTATATTAACTAGGGAAGAAATTTAATCTGAATTTGACTCAGCAGGTAGCTTGCTAGTTAAAATAATTCACACCTCTGTGTAAGTGCCTGACTTCATACTAGAGATATCAGAGAATTCCAATGGGAATTGCCAATTTTTGCTTATTCATTAAGGTCCAGAATGGAAATAAATACAGTGAATATAATTGGTATTCACTGTTGTTGTTGCTTTCAGTTTGCAAATGATACATAATTGATTATTTTCTTCCATTTGCATTGTGTTTGTTTTGCATTCAAATGATTGGGCTGGAAAAATGAAATTTACATAAGGGACACTTGACTTGGAAAAGACTTTTGGACAAGTAACTTTCCCCATCCCAATAGCTGAGATAGTACAGAAAGCCACGAAAAGCCTGTGCTCAGTGTTTGCATCTGTTCTCATGCACTAAATGTGTGTCTCTTGCATTCTGTGTGTCCTTCTCAGACCTCTGATCACACAAAATCTTGCAGGCTGTAAATTGCCAATCCTTGCAAGCTGAGAGTTATTATACAGTCATGAAATTGGAAGAGATCCAGTGTGGGATATCTAGTCCCTGCTCCACCCTAAAGAGGATATCCTCTTTGAAAATCTTCAAGCGTATTCTGTAAACTCTCTAGGTGGTTTGGCCTAATGGCCTATTATCCTACTGCACTTCTGTTAAAAAAGGGGGAAAAGGAGAGGGGGGAGAAATTGTATTTATTGTAAAAATGTGGTTTCAGTTCATTGATTTCTTCTAGCATGTTTTACATACAGTGAGTGTATATATTGTCCCTGTTCAGAAGAACCAGAATAAAATATTTTATGGTATGTTTATAATTTGCTTTGCTTACTCTATAACGGCTGGATTTCTGCTGTAGCTAATGAGGACAGAGCCTTGAATATTGTGGCAATGTTGTATCTGGAGCAAAATGATGGTTTAGCTGACAATTCACAATGTGATAGCACGAGGAAGCTGAGTTGCTTCTTTAAAAAAAATTCTTTTTAATTGACTTTCTTTTCTATAATTACAAACATGTCATATCAATAACATACATATTACACATCATCACCTCCTCCCTCCTGGACTTCCCTCAACTTCCATTTCTGATTTGTTGCCTCCTTATTATATACTGCTATTTTATACAATCCACTATATCATTCCTTCATCACATTAATTGTTCTTTATCAATAAAGATGTTAATGTTTATTTAAATGAAGCTGAGCTGCTTCTGAAGATTGTGGCCAGTCTAGACTAATAGGATTTCCCACTCCCTCCAAGCCCTTTGAGGGTAGATGTGTTTTAGTTTGTTTTTAGAATAATTAAACATGGAACTTTGTTTGAGTGTTTGAAAAGCTTTATAGTCATTCTTTCAGCAACTCTTACCATAACCCTGTAAGGTAGGCCAGCCCTATTATTTGAACATGACAGTTGAGTGGACTGCAGTAAGTTGTATGGCTGAAGTAAGGTATTTAGTACTCCACACCTCTTTAAAACGATATTTACTTCTGTAATTCCAGTAGTGAATGTGGTCTTTTCTTTTTGTCTGGTAAGTGACCAGGCATTCTGGTAACTGCGAGTACTGTCTAATATATATTTTTCTGCAGGAATTATTTTTTCCTGTAAATTAGACTACATGGTCCACAGCTAAGCATGCAAGGTCAGGCTTGACTTCAATTAATATCAACCTCTTTCACATATTCACTTTGTCTTTAATTATGTGACCACATACTGTTTCTCATATACAATACATTATATATCCCCCTTGAAACTTTATCCCTATGTTTTTAAAGCTTCCTTTTGCACTGTAATTCCTAAACTCATTTCTACAAATGTTAGGCAGGCAACCTATGAGGTGCACCTCTTGGCTGACATGCTAGCATTAGGACAGCTCAGTTGGTAGAGCATTAGACTCTCAGCCTCTGGGTTGTGGGTTCAAGACCCACATTGGGTAAAATATTCTTGCATTGCAGGGGGTTGGAATAGATTATCTTTGTGGTCCCTTCCAACTCTACAGTTCTATGATTCTAGGCAAGGCAAGGGAAGCAGGTCTCTGAGATTTGCAAAGTAGTAGAATTGGAGGGTTTGGAATACAGTAGTACCTCTAGTTACGAACTTAATTCGTTCCGGAGGTCCGTTCTTAACCTGAAACTGTTCTTAACTAGAGGCGTGCTTCCGCTAATGGGGCCTCTTGCTGCCGCTGCGCTGCCAGCACATGATTTCCGTTCTCATCCTGGGGCAAAGTTCTCAACTCAAGGTAACTCTTCCAGGTTAGCGGAGTTTGTAACCTGAAGCATTTGTAACCTGAGGCATTTGTAACTCAAGGTACCACTGTATAATTACAAGTGACATTCAAACTCAGATCATAACTAGTTTGGCACGGTTCCTACACTAGTTCTCCCAGCCACCATACCTGCCCTCTTCTCTTTCCTGGTGAAAAAATACCTAGTGGCAATGAAAATGGCTATTGCTATGGTTTCATTAGGCCTTGCAGTATCCTTGGGAAAAACACTGAAAATTTCTGGAATAAGTTCCATAGCTTTCAAGGAAATGGGTGAATGCCAATAGTCCAAAGTCAGAGAGTTGAGTACAGTGGTGCCCCGCAAGACGAATGCCTCGCAAGACAGAAAACTCGCTAGACGAAAGGGTTTTCCGTTTTTTTAGCTGCTTCGCAAGACGAATTTCCCTATGGGCTTGCTTCGCAAGACGAAAACGTCTTGCAAATTTGTTTCCTTTTTCTTAACACCATTAATACAGTTGCGACTTGACTTTGAGGAGCAACTCATAGAACGCAGTGTACATAGTAGCCTTTTTTGAGGTTTTTAAAGACTTTGGTGATTTTTGAAGCTTTTCCAAAACTTCTTTTGCAGCCATTTGGTAAGTTAAGCTTTTAAAACTTTTTTGTGGGGGGTTTGGATTTTGGGTTGGGGTGTTTAGAATTCAAGGACTTGGTGTTGGGAAAGGGTTTGCAAGAATCTGGAAACTTGTGTTTTTTCCCCTGCATTTTTATGATTTTCTGTGACAATTGGGCCACTCTGCTGTTTTTTTAAAAAAAATCTAGATTTGAATTTCTGTGTGCTGGGTGGCTGGGGGAACAGTTGGGGAGGGGTTTGCAAGAATCTGGAAGCTTGTGTTTTTTTTCCTGCATTTTTATGATTTTCTGTGACCATTGGGCCACTCTGCTGTTTTTTAAAAAAATTTATGGGTTTGAATTTTGAAATGCTCTTTACAGTATGTGTGACTTTAAAGAGCACTTAATAAACTCTTGTTGTACCAAATTTGGCTTTGTTTGGATTTTTTTTGACCATAGGAACGCATTAATTGATTTTCAATGCATTCCTATGGGATTTCGTGCTTCGCAAGACGAAAAATTCGCTAGACGAAAAAATTCGTGGAACGAATTAATTTCGTCTTGCGAGGCACCACTGTATATGCCTCTTTTCCTGAATAAACTTGCCTTTCTTACCCCTGTGTTTGCCTGTCTTTGACTATACAGCTGTAGGTTCCTATGGCCTACTAGTTCTCCCAGCAGAGTGCCCCAGTCTCTTAACTGATCTGTTGATTATCTTCAGAAAAAGTGTATGAATGTGAAAATAAGGGCCATGTGCTCTCTCCTCACACATCCTCCCCTATGATTATCGGTGGACCCATCCAATATTTTAAAATAATGGTCAAGTATTTAAAGCACCAATTTAGAACAATGGAAATGAAGATAAAGACTTGGGCTAATTTACAATGAAATCGCCACCACTAAGTTAGTTCATCACTATTTCACAACAGCGGCATCAAATTCTAAACTGTTGTAATCCTTTATTTCTGGCTCACCATGCAATGTTAATATGAGTATGTGTGAATACTTTTCACCAGACTGAACAGTTCTCCTTGGCATTTATCCTGAAACTGGGGCCAGCGCTGGAATTTTACAATTTTTCTTTAAAACAAAATCTAACCAAACAGACGAAGGAAATATAAAATACCATATATATATATATATATACATATGCAGGTTTTGGTGTCCTCGGGTGTCTTCCCGTGTAAAAGTTGGGGTGTCTAGGCGACGTTTCGACGAGGTCTCACTCGTCATCTTCAGGCTGGTGCTTTCGGCTTCTTGTTACTGGAACAGAGCAGGATCTCAGTGTTTGAGTTCCTATAAATACTGTTGAGGGGGTGTGGTGTATAGCCTCCCATGTTCTGGGCAGAGAGGAAGTTCCCAGGCTAGTGTGCCTTTTCTTCTTTTGTTCCTTAATTACTTGAGGGATATCTTGAGTGATATTGAGGACACGAAATTAATTTTGCAGATTCCAAATTGCTCTTTAACATGGAACATCACCACAAGAGAATAATCATGGAAGCCATCGAGATAGAGAAACACCCTCACAACATGAACAAGCGTGACGACACATCCCGCTTGCCAGACATCTGGAAATTAGCCCTCCCCACAAAAACTGACACCAGATCCAGAGGCACACAGAACGCCATCACCAATCAACCACACCAGACCCAAACCCAGACCCTCTCCACAGATAAATTACAGACACCATCCAGTAGCCAAACCATGGTGGCACCTCCGGATGCTGCACCCCCCTGCAATCCCTACACAGATCTGGCTGACACAGGCCACAAAACCACAGCTCGCCCCTATACACGAAGCCAAGCCAGAGCACAACTAAGTGCAGTACAGCCATCTTCTCAGAAAAACTCTTCACAAAGTTCAAGAGGTCAAGACACAAAGACTTTAGCAACTAATCCACACCTAATGACCCACCTAAGTGGTACTCAGGATATCACTCAAGAAATCACTCAAGATATCCCTCAAGTAATTAAGGAACAAAAGAAGAAAAGGCACACTAGCCTGGGAACTTCCTCTCTGCCCAGAACATTGGAGGCTATACACCACACCCCCTCAACAGTATTTATAGGAACTCAAACACTGAGATCCTGCTCTGTTCCAGTAACAAGAAGCCGAAAGCACCAGCCTGAAGATGACGAGTGAGACCTCGTCGAAACGTCGCCTAGACACCCCAACTTTTACACGGGAAGACACCCGAGGACACCAAAACCTGCATTCCTGTACCCGTGAAAATCTACGAAAGCATATATATATATATATATGGCAGTACATGACTTTCTGAAATGAACTCTCCATCTCTCTCGGTAACTAAATGTCCTCCTGCTACCTTCAAAAGGGCTTTTTTGGTTGTTTCATAGAAAATTAAATAGCAGACAAGTCATAGACAGTCAATTGACCTGATTCTAACCTTAGAAATACTCCAGTGCAGACATTGGAGTCTGTGCACAGCTTGTCATTTCACTTCTACTTTTGTAGAAATTCCAACTCCCAAACTCTTTACAACTTGGGTCCAAACACCTTTGGAGTCCTGATCCCAATTTTCAATGACTCATAGTGTCATACTGCTCCAATTAATGATTTCCATCACCACCTGGTTCACCTGTCCTTGCATCCAAATGTACTTTGGGGCACTACGTTTGGGGAAGGCTCCTGGTGATGTATCCATTAGGCCCCAGAGCAAGCATATGTGGGATAGCTCAGTTGGTAGAACTTGAGACTCTTAATCTCAGGGTTGTGGGTTTGAGCCCCATGCTGGGCAAAAAGATTCCTGCATTGCAGGAGGTTGGACCAGAAGACCCTTGAGATTCCGTCCAACTCTACAATTCAATAATTATATAATGAATATTTTGGCAAGCTTGCCTTACAAACATGGCCAAAAGTTTTGTAATAGTGTGAAGCTCTTGAGACACGACATCCCTCAAGTTGAACCGAACACTTCTTGCAAATATGTGTCACAAAATTCTGACAGCCAATTTTGTTAGAAAAAAAGGTTCTTTGGAGCTAAGCAGCCACGGGGGCGCTGGACCTCTGTTTTTCTGCAGCTATTCTCCCTCCTCTCCAAACACCTTGGAGTTCAAAGGCCACCCTGAAATCATAAATCTGCCAAACGTGTGTTCATTATGATTATATATGCTGAAGCTCTAATTGTGTTCAACCCACCTTGAATGGACTGTGTGATGAACCTATGGCTGGTGAAAAATGAATGTTTTATGACTCAGAATGCCAGAGAACAGAAGGCCTTATTACATCAGATAAGTGTTGCTATGCACAGCAGATGTTATGCCACTACAGGATACAGAATCTATGGGGACAGTCTTCCATATGGTCTTGCGGCAAGATAAACCCTTGGTGGATGCTGCTTATGTGCAATATATTTTCCATTTTCCCAAACTGGGAATGCAGCTGTGGGATAGTAAGGCCTAATTAATCATTTATTGCAGATTTACAATTTATTGCCCAGAGATGCCTATCTCACTTATTGATTTTGGTGATTCCACCCCCCACTCCATGTAGCTGTTCTATAATTGCATTTTTATGCAGCAATAAAAAACTAAAGCATATGTATTAGTGATAGGAAAGACCATTGTCTGTGGCTAAATGGTATCTGCTCATTAAAATGCAAGTGTCAACTGCATATGTTCAGAGTGTCACAGTACATTTTGTTTTCTGTATCTGGGTTCTCAAAAATACTGTGATAATAAAGGGCTGGAGAGTCTCATTATGCCTTCCTTGTTCACACACACACAGCTCCAGGAATTAACATTTCATGTTTATTCCTAAGAATGGAGTGCTATTCAGGGCTTTCCCCGCTTCCTTGCAGGTAGGAATAGACTACCTGATTCTCATTCTAGCTGTTTGTTCAGATCCCACCCTCTTAGGACATTAGTTAATGTGAAAATGGGATGGAATGGATTTGTGGATGGAAATGTGTAAAACTGGCATGGACCAGAAGTACAAGTTCCTCCCTAGCGCAAGATAGAATGAAGGATGATCTCTTCCTGAAATTAGCAGGTTGAGTTGAAACAGCGGGAGACTGAAACAGCTGATGAACAAAACAAACAAACAAAAAATTCTTCCAGTAGCACCTTAAAGACCAACTAAGTTAGTTCTTGGTATGAGCTTTCGTGTGCATGCACACTTCTTCAGGTACACTGAAACAGAAGTTTCCAGACCCTTCTATATAGTGAGAAGGTGGGGAGGGGTATTACTCAGAAGGGTGGTGGGAATGGGTGATTGGCAGATAGCTGTGATGAGCCTGTTGACGACTCTTAACGACTGCAATAGGTCTTACAGGAAAAAGCAAGGGGTGAGAAGGTGAAAAATGGCTTTGTCATGTATAATAAGATAAGAATCCAAGGTCTTTGTTCAGACCAGGTGTCTCCATGGTTTTAAGTTTGGGGATAAGTTGCAATTCAGCAGCTTCTCTTTCCAGTCTATTTCTGAAATTCCTTTGTAGTAAAACAGCTACTTTGAGATCTTGTATAGAATGTCCTGGGAGATTGAAGTGTTCTCCTACTGGTTTCTCTGTCTTGTGATTCCTGATGTCCGATTTATGTCCGTTTATTATACCAAGAACCAAGAGCTCATACCAAGAACTAACTTAGTTGGTCTTTAAGGTGCTACTGGAAGAAATTTTTGTTTTGTTTTGACTATGGCAGACCAACACGGCTACCTATCTGTAGCTGATGAACAGTTGGTTAAGGATAATTGACCTGGCCAACCAAAGTTATGATCCAATTTAGATTTGGATTCACCTTGTCTGTTTTTTGTTGTTCTGTGTTCTGGTAGTGCTATAGATCATTATACTGTTTTAAATGAGGAACAGGGTCTTGTCTGCAGTGGCTTCTAAGCTGGGCAGTTCTTTCCCCCTTGAGGTCAGGTTGGCATAGTTCTTCCCATTTGGAGGAGAGTAAATGCACCCTTATTTTGTTACGCCTTTTTTACCTGGCAATTTTGAAAATCTAATGGTATGCCCTTGTTTAACCTGCTGGGTTTTGTTTTTGTTTAAATTGTTGATTTGTGGTTTAAATTGTTGTTTTGACTGATATTATTTTGAGTTTCTTTTTGGTTAGGAATGTTATGACGGAAGATTACTATACAGATATTGCAAATAGTGGAGGAAGTGGCTCAAACACAAGAAAATAGAGAGATATAATTTTCTACAAGAGGAAAACCAAAAGTTTTATGGTGTGGTTATAGTAAGAAAATAATCATCCCCTTCTCTCTTTTCTTATGTGGTAGGGCGAAAGCCATGGCTCACATTTTCAGACTGAGAAAGTTTTCGCTAAATAAATAAATAAATGATTATGTGAATCTCATTATTGTTTACAACCGTCTGCTTATGCAGCTACAGTGTATTGTTTTCGTGTGGTATGGCTGTGATCCAAAGTCAAATAGGGCTCTAGTGCAGCTGTGTGAGTACTGCTCTTCAGTGTCAGAAAATGCTTCATGGGCAAAATGTCTGGATCGTTCCCCAATACTGGAAAAAATGGGAAAGTGCTTGCACAGAACTTAGAGCAGGGGTCAGCAAACTTTTTCAGCAGGGAGCCAGTCCACTGTCCCTCAGACCTTGGGGGGGGCGGACTATATTTTGAAATAAAAAATAAAAATGAACGAATTCCTATGCCCCACAAATAACCCAGAGATGCATTTTAAATAAAAGGACACATTCTACTCATGTAAAAACACGCTGATTCCTGGACCATCCGTGGGCCGGATTTAGAAGGCAATTGGGCTGGATCCGGCCCCTGGGCCTTAGTTTGCCTACCCATGGCTTAGAGCCTCAGCATGCTCACTCAAGCTGCTGGATGGGCAGATGGGTATATGCAGTTTATTACTCAATGCGGCTGAACTAATAACCATTTGCTATAAATGACAGCGATTAATGCCACTGTTTATACTGATCTCACATGAGGCAAAACAAAGTTATAGTACGTTGTGTGTGCGTGCACACACACAGTTATTTTCTAATCATGTTTTACCTTGCAAGTCTTTTCAGAAGGTGCAAACATTACTTGCGGGTGGAATTTTGTAATGTGGGCTATTTTTCACATAGCAGGTCGATATGATTCTGCTCGTCCATCATCTCTGTGAGTTCTGCTCTGCTCTTATTTTAGAAGCATTCACTAGTAAGATGGGTTGCTCTCTATACTTTCTGTGCTTGCCAGCGAGATGATAAGGCATCTATACCTTATATTTATAGTACACAAGTATTAGAAGGAGATCTTATCCTCTTCTATGCAAAAGAATATAAATAGTATATTTAATGGGCAGGGAGAAGCTGCAGCAAAAGATTTCAAGATGCAGCTTAATGTACCTCATTGGCTTTTGATGGCATCTGATGAAATAGGCTGTTTGAAAACCTCAAATCACAGCAAACCTATCTTCATTTCTTGCCTACCCCAACTTAAGTTACATTATAATCTGTAGTAAACATCTGTACCCTTCTGCTCTTTCCTCCACACTAATATTCGCTCCTTGAAAATAATATTTAGTATTGCATTTTTAAGTGCTCCAAGTCCTTCAGAGTAGCAGCTGACTAAGTTTTACCCAGCATAGACCAATGGAAATGAATGAACATTGCTAAGTTGGGTCCCATAATTTCAGTAGTTCTATTCTGAGTAAATCTTAGTTGCTTGGGTGGTATTCAAACTCTAGAAAACCACTACAACAGTCTGGCAAGGTAAGCCAGTTTTTACTGAGCCCACAAATTATAAGGACAGAGGTTGTGCAATGTTATTAGACAAAGAGATGAAAGTCAAACCATGGACAGCTCTCATTCTGAGTCAGCATGCTTTGAAATGTTTCTTCTTGACACTGTAAAAATGAAACTTTTGCATGCTGAATAGAGAGATCCATCTGAAACCATGCTTAAGTGATTTACAGAGGAATACCCCCCCTCCCAAAAAACCCCTTTAAGCTTACTGCTGTAGGTGTAGGACAGTCTGTGAGACAGGTAGATTAGAACTCAATTAAAACTGCATTGAGGCAAACTTCCAGTAAATGAAAGCTATTGTGATAAGCCTTGCTGTATATAGAAATAAGCTGAAATGGAAACAAGCTTTCTCACACATTTTTCAGACCTACTGTAGCAATATAGAGCCAGCCATGCTTATCCCAGAATTTGTTGGCTGAAGGGAGCTGTACTTGAACCTGTGACCTTAATTTAACTCGACTGAGCTAAACTGCATCTGATGAGCTACTGAAGGAGCTTCATCCTGCTGCACTTGGTTGCTAAAGCTATTATTGTAATATTTACCATTTGAGGGGAAATGTATTCCTGTCTGTAACTGGCAGCTGAGCGGAATCCAGCCAGTTTAGAGGAGTCTGGGATTTTGTAAACTACTTTGCGGAGAGGAATGAAATAGTCTTCTTGGGTCTTCTTTGAAGCATGGCAAAGCCCTATGGTGCAATGTCTGAAGATACTTCTTATCTGGTGTTCATTGCTTGATAGAGTTTGAGTAGGCAAGTACAGGACAAAGAAACAGCCATTCATTTGAACCACAGGTTCTCCATATCAAATCAGCGCCATCCTTTGCCCTTTTTCTTACCCAATCCTGCAGGTTTCTGTTAGTGGTTCTTCCAGGTTCCATTGAATGCCGCATATCAGGAAATAAGTTACCCATCCACCGATGTCTCACAGTATCTGTTATTGCAAGAGAAATTCTTAAATTTATGAATTGCAAGGTGGGCGTTTAGTTCCCTTCTTACCTGTTGAGGAATGCTTGCAAAGCACTTGATAGTCCCCAAACCTGTCTTGATGTCAGGAAGCAAACGCTCAACTTGGATAAGCTGCTGCTTTGAGCAGTGATTTAAGCTGAAGTTGTTTGTGTTTGAACAAATGGGGGGATGTAAAGTTTCTGCTCTGTTCCAGGCACAGGAAGAAAAATCAATGTGTGAAAGGAAGCTGAATATGAAAAGAAAATGTTCCGTTTTCTAACACTGTAGAGCTGACAGTTCCGTGGGAAGGATAAAAATGTATTGATTATATCCTTAGCCATCAGGAGGAAACAAAGCAAAAGAAATACGGCTTGGAAGCAAGCATTCGCTGTAGCAGCCACACAGAATTTGGCAGCCTCCTATTACGTGGCTGAAGGTATTTTCTTTTCTTTGAAAACTCAGAACTGCTCCCCCCCCATCGGGTTAGTGATATTACTGCAACCTGGGGTGGAATTTGACATGCTCTTAGTAAATGCATGGTCAAAACCTTTAATTAAATAAATAATAATAATAATAATAATAATAATAAAAATTTATTTATACCCTGCCCTCCCCAGCCAAGGCCGGGCTCAGGGCAGCTAACAAGCAATAATAAAAACAAGTTGAATGAATACAACTTAAAAACAAGATTAAAATACAACATTGAAACATTAAAATGCAGCCTCATCACAGGAGAAAGGAAAAAAGAAAGGGGGGGGGAATCAAATTGACTCCAAGCCAAAGGCCAGGTGGAAGAACTCTGTCTTACAGGCCCTGCGGAAAGAAATCAGATCCTGCAGGGCCCTGGTCTCATGAGCTAGAGCATTCCACCAGGCCAGAGCCAGTGTTGAAAAAGCCCTGGCTCTGGTTGAGGCTAATCTCACTTCCTCGGGGCCCGGGACCTCTAAGGTGTTGCTATTTATGGACCTTAAGGTACTCCGTAGGGCATACCTCGTTCCCTCATTCCCTGTGTGCAGTATCTTATGCAATTGCTGGCTTTGCTATATCAGGGGGTATATGGGAGTCATACAATTGACCATGCAGTGCCACAAAGCTTGTCTCTACCCACACTCTTGTTTACACATATATGTTTGTTTACACCAGGGTTTCCCAAACTCAGATCTCCAGCTGTTTAATAATAATAATAATAATAATAATAATAATAATAATAATAATAATAATAATAATATTTTATTTATACCCTGCCCTCCCCAACCAAGATCAGGCTCAGGGTGGCTAACACCAAATATATAAAATACATTAGAAACACAAAATCAAACAATTAGTTTAAAATACAATTCGAATCACATTTAAAATCAAAATAAAATCAAGTGGGAACCCACGAATCATAACCGTAGGGGTAAGGAATTAAAATTTCACCAGGCCCAGCCACTCCCATCTTTTGAACTACAACTCCCATCATGCCTGGCTAGCAGGACCAGTGGTGAGGGATGATGGGAACTGCAGTCCAAAACAGCTGGAGAACCAAGTTTGGGAAACCCTGGTTTGCACTGTCACCTTCTACATTCTTTTCTATTGCAGTCATTTTGGCTCTCATCCTTTACTACACGCTAAACCAGGGTGAGAAACCCGTGACCTACCATATGTGGCTGGACTTCCATTTGCCAGTTAGCTGCAGCCAGCATGATCCATATTCTGGTTTATCTATTTCAAAACAAACTACAAATAAATTTAAAGCACTTTCAGGACAGACAAGTATTAAGGGGCCGTACATGCAAGGAGCACATCTGTCTCTTATTTAGTCTAGATTCTGAGATGGGAGCAGGTTTCTGTAATCAAAACAGTGGAAAAAATGTTTGCCTTTGTGAAATGTTTAAGGTAGGAATTTATCCCATGGCTGCATTTCTTTAAATAATGATACTTCATATAAAAGACTGCTGAGCCTGCTCAATGTATGTAGTTAACAATGGAATATGTTTCATGGGGTTTCAGTGCAGGTATTGACCAGTATGCAAAGTTAAAGGATCTGAAGGATCCTGAAGGTCGTCTAGCCTGTACTCAGTGTGATCCTTTAGACATAAACAGATTTATGTGTATAATCCAGATTATAGAGTGCCAGAGAGCGAGAGAGCCTGAGCCTTCTGGATCAAATTGTGTTGTGCCAGGTCCTGTTTGCCATATGTGCCACAAATGCCACTGTGTGTATTCTCCATCTGGAAAACTGTTGGTGTAGTAGATAGTATGAGCATATATAGCTTTAGCCAAGTATGTTCCCCATAAGCATGCAAAGCTTTAGCTAACTATTATGACATTAACATTCAGAAACAGTGTTTTCCATCACTGAACTTCTCAATGAGAATCACATGATAAGCTTTTGAGAAATCCCAGAATTGTCCATAACAGAGTTTGAAAATAAAGTGTCAAGATCAAGGGAAATAATAGTAACCACTCTATTCTGTCTTGTGTCCAGTTCTGGAGGCTACAGTTTGAGAAATGACATTGGCAAGCTGGAATGCGTGCAGAGGAAGGCAACCAAGATGATCAAGGGTCTGGAAACCAAGCCTTGTGAGGAACGGTTAGGGGAGTTGTGTATGTTTAGCCTGGAAAAGAGGAGAATGAGAGGAGATATGATAGGCATCTTCAAGTATGGAAAAGGCTGTCACGTGGAAGATGACGCAAGCTTGTTTTCTCCTGATATGGAGCCTAGGACTCGAAGCAATAGATTCAAATGATTGCAAAATGAGATTCCAACTAAATATCAGGAATAACTTTCTGATAGTAAGAGTTGTTTGACAGTGGAATGGACTCCCTTGGGAGGTTGTGGACTCTCCTTCATTGAAAGTTTTAAAGCAGAGGTTGGATGGCCATCTGCCATAGTTGCTTTAGTTGAGATTCTTGCTCTGCAAGGGGTTGGAATAGCTGACCCTTGGGGTCCCTTACAATTCTATGATTCTGTGAAAAGTATGGAAGCATTATATTGTTGCACGCCACCCCAGTCTCCAAGTGGTGCAGAATTCCAGGTGTTCCAGGCACATAATCAGGGTTCTTTTGGAAATGAGCACAGTGTAGACTGCTGTGTCTTTATGATATATGGTTTATTTAAACATATATACAACCTAAGCCTACCATGGAGGGGTTCACAGCATTAGCAACCCAAAAGGGTCTTGTTTCTTCCATAGTCACAGCCAACAGAAATAATACATTGGTCTCAAAATTGCTCTGCCAGTGTAGTGTAGTTGTTAATAGTGGTAGACTCGTAATCTGGGGAACCAGGTTTGCTTCCCTGCTCCTCCATATGCAGCTGCTGGGTGACTTTGGGTTAGTCACACTTCTCTGAATCTCTCAGCCCCACTCACCTCACAGAGTGTTTGTTGTGGGGGAAGAAGGGAAAGGAGAATGTTAGCCGCTTTGAGACTCCTTTGGGTAGTGATAAAGCGGGATATCAAATCTAAACCCTTCTTCTTCTTTCTTTGCAGCTTGCTGTTTTACTTCTTGGTCATATCACTGCCCCAAAACATTTTATCCTAAACTCTGGCTTTATGTGTTAAGGGAGGGCTCCCAACCCACTTGACATCTTGCACTGAGCCCCTTAATCCCCCTTAATGGCTCATCTCCCAGGCTATCATCTCACCAGGAGGCTAGCCTGGCTATTCCAAGAATTCGAAGCACTGATTAAATTCTAATACTTGCTGGATTCAGAGATTAGAGGGGTCTGGCATCCACCTTAACACCCCAAACTCATAACAATATTTAACAGGTTAAGGAGAAATGTTAGCTTCCAGTATGTGTAGTAGAAATGGAAAGGCAAGACAGTTTTAAATACAGCACTTAACTGAACAGTTATCATGCAATCACACTTATACAGATACTTTAATAATCACATTTTCCTGGGATGTCTTAGCCTGCTTATCAAATAAAATTTCAGAAAAGCTTTGACAGAGCAGTCCAACTTCCTTTTTAACCTTGTCACCCTCATGCTTTGCTTAAAAACTGAGCAAATAGCAGGTTTTTAGGACTGCTAGATGGGCTGCTTATGTAAATGATTGATTTCTCTTTCCCCCTCTGTATTTGACCCTGAACATAGTAGCCTAGAGATATACTTTCATTACACACAGCCAGAGACTTCAAAACATGGTTGTTTCATTAGGTAATCTAAAGTTTAACCACTGCTGGCATGAAATATCATGAAATATGAAGGCACTTCTGTACCTAGACCTTGTTCTCTGTTAGTTGACCTCATGGTATCATCTATGCTTAGCAGAGTGGTAACCTTGTGGTATTCTAAATGGATGACAAATGTTGTGGGCATTTTATTTTAAAATAAACCACAACATTGCATCAAATGATAGTTAAAATTATGAACGGAAATTCCATTAAAAATATTTTTATGAAAACAGCAGATGTCTGGAAATTCAGTGAATGCTGGTGCCTCTTAAGATACTGATTGTGAAACAATTATGTCACAAGGTTTTCCTTTTCGGGACATTAACTGTGAACTCATATTACCTGTAAATGATGGAGGGCAAGGATAAAATTTGAGCATTTAAGAATTAATGGTAAATGCCATTTTATGGTGAATTTATCATTTATCATAAAATGCACATATTCATTAGATCCTCTTCAGTTTCAAGCGCTAAGTCAAGAAAACAGTTCGCCTTGAGAAGGAGCTGCAGCCCATGCAGAGTAGACAGTGCCAGAGAAGATGCCAAGCAGAATCGATGGATGTGTACTTAGCCCAGCTGTGACACTGCTGCCACCACAAGTAAAATGTCGTCATGGTAGTGGCATGATAAAGGACTTTCCCTCCCCTTGGACTTCCTGCCTCTCAGACTGGCAGACATTTATCTGGTCCCTACAGAACTCTGTAAAGTCTTTTTGCCTCATAGATAGGCAATCTTGACATATTTAATTTTTTATTGGATATGTGTGTTTTCTTAAAAGATTCTTTTCTGGACGACAGATTTCCCACCATTCTGCCTGTAAGATCTAAGTGTGCACTATCACTGAACGGAGTACCGTATTTTTCGCCTCATAGGACGCACCAGCTCATAGGATGCACCTAGTTTTTTTGGGGGGGGGGAAATAAAGAAAAAAAAATATTCCCCCCCAGGTGCGGGGCTGGGGCGGGGGAAGCGCCCCACAGCTAGCGGAGCGCTGCGCAAAGCCCGAAACTTGGGGTGTGCTGAGCTCAGCACGCCCCAAGCTTCTGGGTGCCAGCAAGCTCTCCGCTAGCCATGTGATTTTGCGTGGCTCTCCCACAGCTAGCGGAGCGCTGCGCAAAGCCCGAAGCTTGGGGCGTGCTGAGCTCAGCGCACCCCAAGCTTCTGGGTGTCGGCAAGCTCTCCGCTAGTCGTGGGAGAGCTGTGTCTCCCATGGCTAGCGGATAGCTTCCTGAAGCCTGGAGAGCGAGAGGGGTCGGTGCGCACTGACCCCCCTTGCTCTCCAGGCTTCAGCGAAAGCCTGCATTCTCCCCATAGGACGCACACACATTTCCCCTTCATTTTTGGAGGGGAAAAAGTGTGTCCTATAGGGCGAAAAATACGGTAAGTTACATTAGTTCAATACATTATAAACAGTTCTTTCCCAGTTGTTGTCGGCTCACATATTTAGAAAATGAAAAAGTTCTTGTTATTCTCAACCTGGGCAATGTATGTCATCCTCTGAAAAGCTATTTCCATATTATATGACTCCAGAGGGAAAGAATCATATCATCTAGCCAGTTTACCTGAAAGCATGTAGAATACTCCCCAACCAAGGAAACAAAGCTGTCTCAGATGTTTCATGAGTACCTTACAGGCAATGTTTTGGTAATTTTAGCTAAAGCTTTCATTTGTAACCAGTAGCGCATTTCCCTTATTTCATTGGGTGGTGGGGGGAGATGATATGTTAATACTTCCAGTATTATTAGTTTTTATAACTATGAATCTGAAATAGTTTCTTAAATTATTATCAGTGATAGCCCTTTCTTACAAAGCAACACATATAGCAGGGATATGAAACCTCTCACCTTCCAGATGTTGTTTGATTGCAGTCATCCCTGACCATTGACCACACTATCTGAAACTGATGGGAGTTGAAGCCCAATAAAATCTGCAGTGCCATGGATTCCTCATCTCTGACATACATAAACCACTGCTTCCACTGATACTTGGATTGCTAGCACTGATGGTTTTGCTCCACTTCGTCCAGAAACAGGCAAAAACCCCTCCCTTGTATTTTTGTACTTGTACATTGTCTCTGCACCTTCTTGTTAAAAAAATTCTGCATCAAAATATGCACACCCCAAGTTTGGTCACCCCTGGCAACTATTCAATGGATTATTCAACACCTCACTGCTTTCAGCTTCAGGATGTGAGGTACCTTTGTTGTGTGAGGAGGAGGAGGAGGATGTACACAAACTGTTGATGGAGCCTGGGAGCCACAGTTTCCTTCTTACAGATAATTCCCAGAGAGGGGACACCCAAATGCAGGGATGGAAATGCTGGAAGGCGAATGCTTTGCCAATTATTATTATTAGGACTGCAAGAAATCAAACCTCTCCATTCTTAAGATCGTGAAGCTGAGGCTCCAATACTTTGGCCACCTCATGAGAAGAGAAGACTCCTTGGAAGAGACCCTGATGTTGGGAAAGATGGAGGGCACAAGGAGAAGGGGACGACAGAGGACGAGATGGTTGGACAGTGTTCTTGAAGCTACCAGCATGAGTTTGACCAAACTGCGGGAGGCAGTGGAAGACAGAAGTGCCTGGCATGCTCTGGTCCATGGGGTCACGAAGAGTCGGACACGACTAAACAACAACAAATTTTTAGGACGTGTGTGCACCGCACCAGCAGAATGTGTACGTGACAGGAGGCATAGGGTTGACTTGGCTCAGAGCAATACATTCTGTTGCTGTTAAGGGGGATAGGGAGAAAGGAAGAGAGAGAGATGGAACTTGGTGTGAAGAGGATATACTATGGTAGGGCAAGGAGTCATCTTGGGAGAGGAGCTGAGAAGGCTTTGATAGTCTTTGGCCGCAGCCTGCGACAGTAAACATTAGGAGGGGAAAGGAGGAAATATAATTGGGACTGTAAGAGAGGAGTTTGAGCAGGAAGCTCAGTGGCAAGCACCAAAGAGTAGACTTAAGAAATAATAACTTCATGTAAATATGTTGACCTCTCATTTTTCTGGTGATGGTTACTTTTTTTAAAAAAAATAATCTTTCTTTTTTAATTGGAAAAGAAGTTCCCCTACATATTGCTGTGTAGGTTTTCAGAAATTGCAATGAGATGTAATTAAGAAAAGCAGGTGTACACGGATTAGGTACCTTAACATTTTTTGCTTTTAATGTTTCTATTAAACACACACATCATCACTGATTCTAACATGAAATGTGATACTGGCTAGTGTCGCCATGGTGTCCGAACTGTTTCCATGAACCCTATCCCCCCCCCCAAGTTTTGTGAAGCGATTTTGTACCACTACCAGATTTCAAATCTGCAACTTGAGAATTTACTGGAATTTGCATCGCTTGATTTCATGCTGTTCGAATTACTGTAATTTAACACTATTACTACTTAACCAGATTCCAGTACTTTCCAGAGGGAAAAGTATTGAGTTTCTCTGGCAAATCATGATTGAATTAACAATTAGCACTCTGCTTGCTTGCTTTAATGAAAGATGACCTAAATTACATAATGAAATATGTAATAATATTTTAGAAGTTTTATGCATAAAAGAGTTGCTCTGCATATGTGTGTGCGTATGTGTGTGTGTGTGTGTATGTATGTGTTATATGAGATTTCTCAGCAAAGACGCTTAAGTCAGCAAAACAAAGGCTACCATGATGCTTCATCATATATGAGAAACTTCAAAACAGTAAATGATACAGTTAGCTAATTCTGTGGAATAGCCAAGTCTAGTTTCCTGTCCTCCTGGCTTACCTTGCCACTTGAGTGGTACTGAGAAGCAATTTCAATTTCATGGACAAGGAAGAAGGCTAAAGCAGGGATAGAGAACCTGTTGTTCTCCAAATGCTTTTGGAGCATAACTCCCACTTTCCCTCACCATTGTCCATGCTGTCTACAGCCTAGGGGAACTGAAGTCCAAAAATTTAAATTTGGAGGTTCAAGTACATTATGGTGGTATGGGAAACTGTCGTGTGATGGGCCAATGGCCGTAATAAAGATCAATCCAATCCAATCTAATCCAAAGTCCAAAAACATCTGCAGAGCTTCATCCCTTTCCCTTTTCAGAGCTGAGTAATAGCTGAATCTCCTCTCCTGCATTCTGAGATTCCAGTTTCAGTATTCACTGTGGACCAGTATTCACTGTGGACCTAGGTCTTGCCTGATTTAGCTATTTGCTCAGTTGTGTTCAGGAGACAGAGAACATAGAACCAGGTAGCAAGTAACTCCAGAGCTATTAAGCATGCTTTCTCCCAGGGGATTACCATCATGTCAGGGCGAACATGAGGGAATGCTCCCTGTCCCCACTGCCTCCATTGTGTCACTGTCGCATATCTCACAGCCCTTCACACGCTGCAGGCTAAATTTCTGTAATAGGGAAGATCAGGGTTCTAAATTGCGTGATGAGCCTGAGTATATAGCAGTTCAGCCTCCAACGTGTGAAGCACTATGGGGGCAAGGATAGCAATGTGATGTGACAGAGGGAACACTCTTCCCTCCTCACACAATGGTAATTACATGAGGAGGGTGTGATTTGCATAGTAAAACTTCATTATCAGTGCCTGCACTAATAAGATCAAGTCGAAGTAGTAACCTATGGTGGGCGGGTGGGCGGAAATGGATGCAGCCACTGGTTTGATTAATTAAGGCCTGTCCATCTTGGTAAAAATTGAATACAGTGGTACCTCTGGTTACGTACTTAATTTGTTCTGGAGGTCCGTTTTTAACCTGAAACTGTTCTTAACCTGAAACACCACTTTAGCTAATGGGACCTCCCGCCCCCGCCGCCGCGCGATTTCTGTTCTCATCCTGAGGCAAAGTTCTTAACCCAAGGTACTATTTCTGGGTTAGCGGAGTCTGTAACCTGAAGCGTCTGTAACCTGAGGGGTATGTAACCCAAGGTACCACTGTATTAAACTGGGGTTACATGGTCTTCTAGCCAAAAGCATGGTAAGAGAGTCACTAGTTTTCTTGTCTACCATTTAAGCTCCTGTACTTTGGGGATTCTAGAATTAGCCTGTTAAAATTTATGGCATTTGACTTCACAGTCTGGTCCTAAAACTTTTTAATTCAGGAGAAATTCCTAACAAAGAGCATACCCACTGCTGTGCTAACTCAGCACCTGAAAGCAGGATGTTATATTAGTGCTGCAAGCAGATATGCCAATATAAATGTTTAGGATTAGGGTGTAAGTATTTTAATATATTTGTATAAGCTTAAATAATCATGTTAAGAAGATTACCATTGACCTTCTGTTATGTTTAATATAGCTTTAATCTGCTTTTATTTTAGACAGATGGACTCAGTGGCTACATTGAGTTTAATAAAATAAGAATTTACAAGAGTGCCTTGTATAATGCCGTCTTCTAAAACTGTTTCCTAACCTCACCTGTGTCCTCTAAATGTTCAGACTCTGCAATTTATATATGCTATTCTCTAGGTAGAAATTTTAACAACCTATCTGGAGCATTAGATAAAAATGAAAAACAAAGCATATTGTGGCAAAAACTTTCTAGTGGAATAGAGTCCACTATCAGATTCAGGGCCGTCTTAAGCATATGCGCCACTGGGGTACAAAGATCTGCCCAGTGCCCTCCAAATTTAGCCCCCAAATTAACTTTTATTATGCTTATGTCACTGTTATCATTTGATAAATATTGCTCATGCCTGCACGGCTCCAAAAGGAAGGGGTTTTTGTGTGTGTGTTTTTTGTTTTAAACCAGCTATTCTAAAGAAGACAAAGAACACATTGGTAGTTGGTGTAAAGACTTACGCATGCACTTATGGTCATAGGGAGGTGTCTGAAGATGAGACGAGCGGGCACTGTGCGCATGCGTGGGAGAGCCTTTCATTGTGGGAGCAACCTTATTTCTAGAGGAGCTGGGAGGGCCCTTGCAAGCACGCATATATGAGTTCTTCTTGGGAAGAGTTTGCAATGTTTCACTCGGGGTCAGCGGCACCTTTGACACGACTGAGCTTGCGCTGCCTGCCTGTCGCCACTGTCAAAGGTGCTGCTCACCCCGCTGCCACATAGCAGCTCAATACAATACGCTTAGGCGGCTTAAGCGGCAGGCACCTGGCGCCCCCCAGAATTTGGTCCCTGGGTGCCCTGCACCCCTGGGTAAAGATGGCCCTGATTAAAGAATGAAGAATGTTCTAATTTTGGCTCAAATAATCTCTAACCTACTACAAAACTGAATTTCACTGGGGAGATATATATATATATATATATATATATATATATATATATATATATATGGGAGAGTGTGAAATTTTATGATTGCAGTCTCATGGGAGTTGGAATTTGGGGGACCACGTGTTTCCTCTACCTACTTGCTTTTGGCTGCACATCTAATCCTTATTATGGCTCATAAAGGTGAGCCTGGATGGTGTATAAACATATTTCCTTCCATCCCTTATGTTTACCATATTTAGATGGGTCACAAAACCATTGGTGCTCTATGAATCAGAATAAAGGAGAACTGTATGGAATTAGTTACCAAAAGCAGAGTTCCCATAATTTAAATTAGGAGCAAAGAAAAAGATTTTGTAACTTAAGGATATCTTTTTTCAAGGGAAACAGAAGAGCCATTTTTTGAATGCACTTTTCCCTCCCTGCCTCCCCCTTGTTATAAAGCTCCATGAGGCAGCCTGTTGGTAAAGAAATCCTTGTTCTGCTGGGCAAGTCATATAAGAGATGAAAGTAAATGGAACAATAATTGTACTTCACATGCTGAAAAGTGCTGTAGGCATAATAATACCGAATATAAGAGGTTTTGTTGTCACAGCGGACCCTTTTCTCTTCAAATAGGATCATCAAAGTCCCATTTGCTCAATGGAACTTGACCCAATATGACACATGTAAAAATACCATGTAGCAACTCTCAACCTTATCGAAAGACAATTTTACCAAGTGTCATGCTAAATGAAAATTTAAATGAAATATAGCAATAGCACCAGGTTACAAAACATGGCTTGTGAAGCAATTTTCAAGTTTGTTTTGGAATGGTTAATACGAATAAAAGAAAAAGAGGGCCCCAGAGGTTTATAAGCTGATGGCAAAATCGTTAGTGTGTGAAATTAGTATAATTAACTTTCTGGTGTTTGCTAGGAAATATTGATATATTGGCTGGTGGTGATTCTTGTTTGTGAGGATTTAATAATATAGATTCACTCATGATTGATAAAAGCAATAACTGTTGCAAATGTTCATATCAAAGGGAATACTTAAAAACAAATAATCACTATATAAGGTTCTTATATGATAGGGAATACGAGGCAGATGTTTCATCTTTAGCCTTCTGAAGGCCTCCTGCTCTGACAACTTGAGAGAGAGAGAGGCCAAATTAAATTGCTAAAAATAACTTTTCGGTCCTGACAGAAATACAAAGGTGCAAACTAGTTGGAGAATTAATTCAATATGAACCTTAGGGACCTGAGGCGAGCAAAGAAATAATTGAAGTTTGGGAGTGATGGGCATGCATATCCCCTTCATTAAATCAGAGCCCCAAACCTTCTTAATTTTAAAGAAGATAACGAGCTAAATTCAGCTATTAATAGGGTGAGGGGAAAGAGATGATCTTGTATCCTAGAAGTTCCCCTGGTGATATGGAGATCCTAGCTGCTTGCCATGTCACCCCTTCTCTTTATCAAAGCGCTGCTACTTAATGCATGTGCTTGATGTAAACTACACTTGCACACCACCTCGATCTCTGCATGGTGCGAGATTCCAGGAGTTCTAGGCACTTACTCAGGGTTTGGTTTCTTCGGAAGGAGGCACAGCAGAGACTTTGGTGTCTTTAAGATACAGTCATACCTCGGGTTACAGACGTTTCAGGTTGCGTGATTTCGGTTGTGCAACCCACCAAACCTGGAAGTACCGGAACGGTTACTTCTGGGTTCTGGCGCTTGCGCATGTGCAGAAGCACCGAATCGAAACCCATGTATGTGCAGACACACGGGTTGCGAATACTGCATGCTGTGAACGTGCCTCCCACACAAATCACGTTAGCAACCCGAGCGTCCACTGTATATGGTCCATTCAAACACACACACACACACACACACACAGTGATACCTCAGGTTAAGTACTTAATTTGTTCCGGAAGTCCGTACTTAACCTGAAACTGTTCTTTCTTAACCTGAAGCACCACTTTAGCTAATGGGGCCTCCTGCTGCCGCTGCGCCTCTGGAGCACGATTTCTGTTCTCATCCTGAAGCAAAGTTCTTAACCTGAAGCACTATTTCTAGGTTAGCGGAGTTTGTAACCTGAAGCGTATGTAACCTGAGGTACCACTGTATACAGCCTGAGTCTATGTTGGAGGGGCTCACAGCATTTACCCCTCATGAGGGACTTGCTTCCCGTAGCCATAGCCTTGGATTCAAGCAGAAATCAAGCATTGCCTTCCCAGCCTGTTGCTTCCAGCTTCTAACTCATATCGCTCCACTCTCAACTCTGGGTGGAATGGATGCAGTGTTAACTGGATTGTCAATTTGAGATCACCATACTAGAACCTTACTGGGTGGGAACTCCAAGCAAAATAAATGAAAGATGGAAGAAAGCCTGCTTACCCCAGCTTCCGCATTTGTTGGCACTGTCAGTGGTGCCTGGTGCTCATTGGTACTGGTTGGGTGGAAGGCAAGTAGGTGGAGCCACAGCCAATGAGAGGCAAAGCCACCTCTTGATACAGCTGTAAGAAAGAAGGCAGGCAAATGGAGGCTGGCTGAGGGCAGACTGAGGTTGGTGGGGCAGTGCCCCATTTGCTCACCATCAGCTCACATTGAGGATACAGTAACTATTAGTTTCTCTATCTTGGGTTAAACATATACAGTGGTACCTCGGGTTACAGACGCTTCAGGTTACATACGCTTCAGGTTACAGATTCTGCTAACCCAGAAATAGTACCTTGGGTTAAGAACTTTGCTTCAGGATGAGAACAGAAATCACGCAGTGGCGGCGCGGCGGCAGTGGGAGGCCCCCATTAGCTAAAGTGGTGCTTCAGATTAAGAACAGTTTCAGGTTAAGAATGGACCTCCTGAACGAATTAAGTTCTTAACCCGAGGTACCACTGTAACTTAATGTAAGCTGTATATCCAAATAGGGATCCCCACAAAATTCTAAATAGAAGGAGAAATTTCTCCAACAGTTGTATGTGCTAAAGGATATGCTTTATGGTATAAAATAATGTCTGGAAACTGGCAGCTGCATTCTCTTAAGTGAGAAATGTGGTGGAGAATTATCCCAAATAAATTTCCTAAATATCCCATTAACCTTTTGAAAATACACTTGGGGAATATATAGAGAAATATCATATTACCATATTGTCGGCGGCAGAATATTCATCTTAAGTGTGTTAATCTTCCCCTCAGATACTAAATTTAAGTAATGCCCTTCCTTTCAAATCACTGGAAAGATTATTTGTCAACCTATTCAAGTTAATTTTAATCATTTGAGAAAGATCTCTTGGAATCAAAATGCCTAGATATGCTATGTCCCTGGGGCACCAGCAAAATCGCCAATTATTATACAATGTGGGTGATCTATAGTTAATCATGCACCCTGAAATTATTTTTATTAATCATGACATAAATGTTCGAGGTCTACTGATAAATAGCAATAAATCATCTGGGAAGCAAAGTTACTTCTAGATGAAATTAAGGTGTGAGATGGGTATTAGAAAAAAATCTGCAAGCTTGACATTGAGATTTTCTTTCTTTACACTCTCCTATAATCTCTTCTGGCGGGTCACAGGTGGCGCTGTGGGTAAAACCTCAGTGCCTAGGACTTGCTGATCGTATGGTTGGCGGTTCGAATCCCCATGGCGGGGTGAGCTCCCGTCTTTCGGTCCCAGCTCCTGCCCACCTAGCAGTTCGAAAGCACCCCTAAGTGCAAGTAGATAAATAGGTACCGCTTTATAGCGGGAAGGTAAACGGCGTTTCTGTGTGCTGCGCTGGTGCTGGCTCGCCAGAGCAGCTTCATCACGCTGGCCACGTGACCCGGAAGTGTCTGCGGACAGCGCTGGCTCCCGGCCTCTTAAGTGAGATGAGCGCACAACGACTGGCCCGTACGGGCAAGGGTACCTTTACCTTTTTATAATCTCTTTTGCTTGTTGCTGTGCTTGGAACTTCTGTTCAAAAAGACTTTGGCACCCAAATTACTGCTGCATTGGGCAACCTCTGAATTCTTAGACTTCATACAGAAGGTCTTGTAGTTATTAGGCCTTTAATGCTTATATTTTTATATATTAAAATTTTTGTTTCTCCCGCAGTCATGAGAAGTTGCATCATGTAGTGACAGTGGCTATGTGAGACATCCCACCAAAAAGCCCTGAGGCCCAGCCAAATACACTTTGCTGCTTGAGAAAAAATGGCACCCCTTCCATTTCATGAACCAAGGTTGACTGGATTGTCTTCTAAATCTTCCTTTAACACTGAGGGTAGCAACCTATATTAGGTGGTGCAGGTGAGGCCCTATGGCACACATACCCCTGTCTGCCAATATCTGGCCTTCTGGCGGTTCCCTCACTGCGAGAAGTGAAGCTACAATGAACTATGCAGAGGCCCTTCTCAGTAGTAGCGCCCGCCCTGTGGAATGCCCTCCCATCAAATGTCAAGGAAATAAACAACTGCGGGACCTTTAGAAGACATCTGAAGGCAGCCCTGTTTAGGGAAGTTTTTAATGTTTGATGTTTTACCACATTTTTATTATTATTATTATTATTATTATTATTATTATTATTATTATTATTATGTTTGGAGCTGCCCAGAGTAGCTGGGGAAACCCAGCCAGATAGGCGGGGTATAAATTATTATTATTATTATTATTATTATTATTATTATTATTATTATTATTTCACCTCTGCTCTTTGCAAGGTATTCCACTTGCACAGTAGGGTTTCCCCACCTCCTCTCCCAATGTGCCCTTACATCCCACAAATTGGCTTGGGGTGGGGAAGGTTGGGAGAGCACCCCAGAACAGCATGTGGGGATGGAGAGGGGGTTCAAGCAAGCTGGAATACTTATGTTGATGGAACATTAGTCATAGCAGGGAGTTGAATTCCACCCTAAATATCTGGTGTGGATGTGGCCTGCATTTTAAATAATTTTATGGCACACAAAGGGGTGCACTAAAGGGAAAAAAGCTCTATGTCTTGTTCTCTCCTCCCCTGTTGCCCTGTTGACATCTAATGATAAAAATGCACGATGTGGTATTGTTGCCCAGTAAGATTTATTTCTAGTGGCAGCTAACCAAATGGGGTAGGGGAAAGCGAAATACTCCAGAATGTCACAACAGTGTGTTTAGCAGCCGCTAAACAGGACAGAATAAGCGAACATAGGAAACTGCTTTATACCAAGTGAAACTCTTGGTCTATCTAGCCCAGTATTCGCTGCCCAGGCTGGTTGCAGATAGGAATGTTTCCTAGTAAGAATATGCGCAGGCCACAATACTTGGTTCAGACCCTGATTTGGTGATTCAGAAAGCAAGCTGATTTGGTTCACACTGATTTATAGGCTGCCTGATTTGGCTTGTATCCAAATTCCAATTTTGAAAATCTTGTGCCTCATCATGGCCCCTCATTCACTATTATGGGGAAGATAAATAATTATGAGAAGGCTGCAACATCTCCCTTCTGTTTTGGGGGCAGAATTGGATTAAAGCTGCAGACATGTTAGCCCTTTCTGAGGGAATGACTACTGCTAGGGAGTTATGAGAAAGGTTTTCATTTCCTCCCCAGAGCTTTATAAAATGGAATCTCCACAAAATATCCCAAATTGTTTGAATGATCCCTGGTATAGTTTGAAGAGATCCCTCTTTCGCTTGGGCAAGCTCCAAGTCTTTCTGAATTGGCCTAATTTAGCATATGATTTGGGATTCATCCAAATTCAGTGGATACTCTGATTTCCCAGCCCAACCTGGAATTGGGGATTGAACCCGTGCTCTATCATCGAACCTTTGAACCTTCCCTAAAAGAGGGAATAGTAGAAGAAGAGAAGAAGAAGAGTTTGGATTTGATATCCCGCTTTATCACTACCCTAAGGAGTCTCAAAGCGGCTGACAATCTCCTTTTCCCTTGCTCCCCCACAACAAACACTCTGTGAGGTGAGTGGGGCTGAGAGATTTCAGAGAAGTGTGACTAGCCCAAGGTCACCCAGCAGCTGCATGTGGAGGAGAGGGGAATCGAACTCAGTTCACTGGATTACAAGTCTATCGCTCTTAACCACTGGCTCTCCTAGTAGCCATGTGTCTATCCTAATAACATGATCAGGCGATAGCATAATGTTCTTTTTCTGTTATTGTTACAATGTGATCACAAAAGGAAAAGGAAATTCTAATAGGAATAATGGAAAACATCTCATGACTAAGCAAGGGAATTGAATAACCTTCAGGGACATTTTTAACACCTTTTCAACATCAAGGTATCATAGCGACGGACACTTTAAGTATTTACACTTAAATTGCTAAACTGCACTACCTTTTATTCAGTAACAGCATAAAAAGCCGCCCCTGAAAAAATTCTACCCATTTTATTAACTTACCTCATTGAAGGATGTTTATTAAGATTACTTTTTACGACACTTAAGGATGGAATGGTTGGCATAATGGAATGTTCAGACTCTTTCGCATAAATCCATCTCGTATAATCATTATAGGTAAGTCAGAGATTTAATATAAAGGAAATACTGTCATTGGATAAATGGATAGCTCCAGTATCTGTATTGACAACAAGTGTCCCCAAATTGCTTCAGCACTTTACAAAGCAGCAAGAAACTTGTTATTCTGTGAATTGTCTTACACTATTGGAATGGCTCCTTTTTATATCATATATTTTAAAAGGAGACGCCTTCAGCGGTGGAGTGATTTAAGTTCTCCACCTCCTGAAATAATAAAAATGCTTATGTTCACTGTGTGTGGTTTATAGATCCAGAAGTACTGTCCAGTCAGGACTGCTTTGAATCCAAAGAATGAAAGAAAAAAATAGCCACTTGCTAACACCATTCTGCTAATGCTTACTCAACGTTTTGTAGAGCAGGGTTCATTTAGTGCAACACAATGGGTTCTCTCTAGCAATTCTCCTCCAAGAGGTTGCGCAATCAGAAGAGCATTTCTGAATTTATTTTTTACTTTTCTCATGCAGCATAGATGTATAGAACTGCGTCTTCCTGAGTGAAATATGTGTTCTTCACAGACACTTCTTTGAAACTAACCTATGAGTGCGTAGCAATTTATTATTATTGTATCCAGCCTTCTTCCAGCGAGCTTAGAGCAGTAAATATGGCTGACCACCCCATTTCCCCACCCCCACAACAATCTTGTGAGGTAGGTTAGGCTGAAAGATAGCAAGTGGTCCAAGGTTATACCAGTAAATCTAGTAGTTGGACAGGTATCTGGACTTAGGTTTCCCTGGTCTTCATAACCCTATGCAAAGAAAGTAGCAAAGTAGTCAGCAAGGTAAGCCTAAATTAGATAATTGTAGCAGCTGGAAGAAATGGCAGAAGAGTTGCTTTGGAAGGAGTGGGGATAGGATTGCCCTTGTTCAAAAAAACAAACATGAAGGTTATTTCATAAGGTGAAGGCTTCTGTGATTGAGCACCAGTATTCTCAGCTTTCAAAGCAGTAAATACAGTATTAAAAGTCATCACAAATCATTGTAGGCAGGGGAGTAGTGTAGCTCCTGACCATTTATATATCTCACAGGTAATAATATCCAGTACTTGCCCATAATGCTTTTGCAATCACACTGCACACACAGCCGTTAAAAACAGCAATGGATCAGAAAGAAAGAATAACTTTTTCCAAGAGACTGTATGTTCCATTACATTTGTATCCCACATATTCTCCAAGGTTTTCAAGGTGCTCTTATGGTTCTCTCCCCCTCATTTAATCCCTCACAATAACCCTGTGAGGAAGGCTAGGCTGAAATATAATGATTTGGCCCAAGGTCACCTGGAGACTCAGTATCAGTTTGAACACTGAGCTTCTCAGTCATAGTGAGACGCTGTCTTTCCTCACGATGCTGACTCTCCAGTGCTGTTAAACTGTAGCCATTTCATAACAGGAGGGGAAACATCTGTATTGTGTACGACAAATGAGTAGTACACATGTATTGCATGAAAACCTCATTGTCTCAGAAAGGCCACCAATGACTTTTTGTCTGTCTTTTGATTTGTGCCCCGTTGACAATGTGTTAAATCTGCACTCCAGAAGTTCTCTTGTAATGAATCATTATGTGTTGCTGTGTATTATTTTAAGCTTTTGAAATCTGAGGCTTTTTTTTTTTTAGAAAAGAACCTCACACAGACTTAGTCAAAGTCTGTCTGCTCCACAGTAAAGAATAATGATAATGCACACACACATGCATTATGTGCGAGAGAGTGCAAGTTGAAGATCAGTACATCTTAAGTTAAAGAATCATTCAGTTGTGATCATTTATTCCTTTGCTGCTGCTATATCTTTAATTGAATCTAGCCTATCTTGATAGAACAGAGGAGACTCATTTTAGAGTTGTTCTTCTTGTCAGCATGCATATTTGGCTGTAAACTAAAAATGCTGTTAATACATAATAAGATTTGACACTCTTGCTGGAAACATTCCTAAAATGGGAATTGGCTACAATAGTTCTTTTATTGTTATGTCTCTTTTTAAGAAATGAAAATCTCACTGTTCCTTTTATTCCATCCTCAAATGTTAATCTTTGCATTGTGCAGTAATAGTCAACTGGATTCTCCTTTCCAGTGCCTGCTCTAGGTTTTGGAGAGCCTTTAAGCAAGATGTTCTCCACTGGGTCCTCTTTACTCCCTCTGTGATTCTAAATCCTCACTATTATTATTATTATTGGCAGTGGCAGCTGTTCATCTTTCTCATCAGTGCCACTGCCTGCACACTTGCTGGGCGGAGAGCCAATGAGTAAGCAGGCAGTGGCATCTTCCGTTCCTCCTCTTCACCACCACTGTCGTCAAGAGGTGGGTGAGCAAGAAAACTGGGTGCAGTGGCAAGGAGGAGGAGGAGGAGGAGGAACGGTTCAAGCTGAGCTCGTGTTGGTGGCCAACCTGCTCAAGTTTGACATAAACATCATGTAAAAGGCAAAACGTCTATTTATTTGTTTTCTTCTTACAAACCCGCTTTGGTTTGTCCTGAGATCATTCTGAGGGAGCATACAAAGTACTTGAGAGAAAATGATTCTTGCTTCATGTCCTCTTGACCACCAAGCCAAGAAAACCCATGTGTGAGTTGAGGAAATGTGTCTTGTTCTTAACGGCTATAAGTGAGCACCACCTTGAGCTATATGCTGCAAATTTGCTGACAAATACACTAAAGAGGACATTACTAGCAAGGATTGCCATGTTACAAATCCATGTTGGCTAAAGATATATTCCAGTTAGTGTCCCCACCCCCTTCAAAGCGAAGGAACTGTCATGTTTTGATCAAAACAAAAAGGGAAATAATTGTCCTTTGTTTACTGTCACTTCATTTAACTGGGTATCATGAAAAATAAAACATCTGTAAGCTTTAATGCTAATTTTAATAATATCCCATTTAGATAATAAACTTCTGACTTTCCATGAGCATTAGGCCTAAACCTTTCCTCATGTGGGAGTCGGCACGAATTTGTTACACATATGGGAGGACATCTGGATCTGGATTTAATTCCAAGAGCATTGATGGGGGTTGAGGTGGGGCGGAGAAGCAGCAGCCAGCATTACTTTAAGACTTTGTAAAACCCAAAGTGTGGGCAATTCATTTTGCTAATTGAAGCAGTTATCCAGTGGAGCATAGGTCCTCCTAGTAATATTAATATCACTGCTTTGATATTCAGCTGTGCAAAGCATAAAATCTTTAAGTGTTTGCAGACACGGCAAAGGAATAAAATAAGAACATGGTGAAATAAAAACCAAAGGCATTGTTCCTGAGATCAGTTACAGTAAAATGATAATGTTTACAGTGTTAAGTGAATCTGTGGGGCTTAGCACCAATGTCTGTTGAGCGCTGTGCTTCTGGGATAGCGATTGAGTCTTCCCACATTTTGGAGGTTAACGTATTTGTGGTGACATGGGCTTCATCAGTTGTATGAAGCTGCCTGTGAACATAGGAAGGCTTTGTCTATCTATTTTTTTACAGAAGGGATGGGAAACCTTTGAAGGTGACTCGTAAACTGCATTTAATCCAGAATGCAGCAGCTAGACTGGTGACTGGGAGTGGTCGCCGAGACCATATAACACCGGTCCTGAAAGATCTTTATTGGCTCCCAGTATGTTTCCGAGCACAATTCAAAGTATTGGTGTTGACCTTTAAATCCCTAAACAGCCTCGGTCCTGTATACCTGAAGGAGTATCTCCACCCCCATCATTCTACCCAGACACTGAGGTCCAGCACCAATGGCATTCTGGCGGTTCCCTGCTGCAAAAGTGAGGTTTCAGGGAACCAGGCAGAGGGCCTTCTCGGTAGTGGTGCCCGCCCTGTGGAACAGCCTCCCAGCAGATGTCAAGGCAATAAACAACTATTTTACTTTTAAAAGACAACTGAAGATGGCCCTGTTTATGGAAGTTTTTAATGTCTGATGCTGTATTGTTTTTAATATCCAGTTGGAAGCCGCCCAAAGTGGCTGGGGAAACCCAGCCAGATGGACGGGATATAAATAATAAATTATTATTATTATTATTATTATTATTATTATTAGGCAGTCCAAATATTGTTGGACTTCACCTTCCATCATCCCTGACCATTGGTCATGTTGACTGGTGCTAATGGGAGCTGGAGTTCAACAAGATCTGGAGACCCATTCCTGATATACACAATAGCAAGAGCTCTCCAAAGTTACCTGGTATTGCCAGGGATTGAACTTGAGACCATTTGCATGAAAAGCATGTTCTCTACCAGAAAACTACAACTCTGTGTCTCTTCCTGTGAAATGCCCAAATGCACACACTTATGACAGTAAATAGTAGCTTGCTTGTGGTGATTTTTATTTAGTTGGAAAAATTTGTACTTTTCCCCCCTTCTTTTTTTTTTTAGGCTGCCGATGTGCCAAAAATGACTCGACTTAATGATGTGTGTGTTGTTGGGAAAGCCAAGTTTTATTTAGGGGACTCTATTTATTTATTTAAACATAATTTCATCCAGCTTTTCCTCAAGAGTTCAAAATCAATAAAAAAAGCATCACCAGTAAAAATTTCAAAATAAAAAATACAAGCACAGCAGAATAGAGCATCTACCAGGTTGTCAGGGGCACCGTAAAACAGAAGCAGTGCCAGTCTGTTTAAAATTCTAGCATCATAAGTCCAGTGGGACTGGAGGGACAACGACACTGTTTTCTGAGATTAAAAAATGAGTGAACACATCATATGCAAGTCAATTAATTTAAATAATCAAGATTTAATCACAAGACGTCGTAAGGCCGATAAATGTGGCTAGGCAGATCCAACCATTGTTAGTGGGGTATCAATTTGCTGATGCCATATGTGGGATGTCCATGGAGTTTTCTTGGCAGGGATATTGGAGTGGCTTGCCGGTTCCTGCTCCAATACTTTGGCCACGTCATGAGAGAGAAGACTCCCTGGAAAAGACCCTGATGTTGGGAAAGATGGAGGGCACAAGGAGAAGGGGATGACAGAGGACGAGATGGTTGGACAGTGTTCTCGAAGCTACAAACATGAGCCTGACAAAACTGTGGGAGGCAGTGGAAGATAGGAGTGCCTGGCGTGCTCAGGTCCATGGGGTCACGAAGAGTCGGACACGACTAAACGACTAAACAACAACAAATATGTGGGATGAATATTGTTGGAGATGTCTAATCAAAACCTGATGAAATTGTTGCAAATGTGCAAAGGAACACCTAGTTCAGAAGTCCTATGGTCTGACTGCTCCTTCAGGGTGAACCTCAACCTTGCTGTCTATTCATTTCTTTTTTGTTTAGCAATCCCATCCTTCCAGTTACATTGCTTAAAAGTTCTTGTCATGGGAAAAAGGAATTAAATACACTTTATTAAACAGGAAATATAAGCAATTTGTGAAAATTATACCTGTGAAGGACACATAGCCGATGAGGTCAGTGTATTAAGAAAGAATAATTAAGCATTTTTATGCCAAAAGAGTCAACTATGGCTTCTAATTGAACCCCATTGTACCCTACTTTGGAATTAGGGATGCAAAACTTTGTTTTGATGCTTTTGCTGGGAAAACCAACAGCCCTCTCTATATGGTGATGTTTTTAGCACTGCCAATTTTTTCATGTAAATATTGCTTTTATTTTGAGCAAATGCTTCACCTGTTAGTTTGGAGATCCCTACGTTTCTCTTAATTTTGCTATTTTTAAGGATTTGAAGAAGAAGAAAGGCATAGAATTCAGTTAACAGCAGTTTTATTATAAAGAATATGCTTTTATTTCCGGGGGGGGGGGGGTAATATTGAAATGATGTATGTGCTAGGCACCATTTTTCTTGACATTATCCGGCTGCACAAGAAAGCCAGGCAGACTGAATGGTGACAGGAGTGTGATTCATAATGGCATCGCAATCGCAGCTATAAGTAACTAGCACCCTCCTTCACATCTCAATTAACCCAAAGTAATTGGATTTTATCTGTTGTGTCTCAATGGGAGTAAATTGGTTTAAAACTAAGTAGTTGAGTTTAAGTGGGTTGTTGATCAGACTATAAATTATTTAACTGCTTCAGAGGTTAGATAACAATTGCCATCTTAAACTATTTGGTATAAGGGCCAAACATTATTTGGTGATTTCCTCTTCTTGTTCTTGGTAATCTCTCAGGCCAGCTACCACTGAGGGTGGCTGGTGCAGATGTAACGTTTGTCCTATATAAGACCTGATTTGCAAATATAGATTACACTGAACACTGGGAACATAGGAAGCTGCCATACATTAATCAAACCTTTGGTCCATTTAGTTCTACACCTGGCATGGCTGACCTGCAGACCTCTAGATGTTGTTGGGTTGCAAGTCTCATTATCCCCAACCACTGGCCATGCCAATGGGAGCTGCAGTCCAGCATCTGGTGGAGGGTACCAGGCTAGCTACTATTGGTGTTCAAGACTAGCAGTGTCTCTCCAGAGCTTCAGACGGTGGTGTTTCCTAGCTCTACCTGGACATTGATCCTGGGACCTTTTGCATGCAAAGCATATGTCTCGCCAGTAAACTACAGCTCTTTCCCAGTTTCAGTACATTCCAATAACAGTTCCTAAACAGGGAAATATTGGTCCATATGCTATGTAATTCTGGAGTCATAAAAATTGTACTGATTTCCCTATAAAATTTCATTTTGAGTGAATAGCAAGAGAACCAATTTTGTGTAGCTGTGCAGTTCTTTTAAGATGTCATCGCAGATGTACTGTGTGTAGTTATTTTGACAAATGTACTTTGCTTTTAATTATTTAGAGCAACATGTGATGTTGTGCTGTGAAATGCAATATATTTTGTAGTGATAAATATTCAGCGTGTTGCCTTTGCAAAAGCTCTGTGGTTCCTTTCCATAATATATTGCGCTGATAATTCTGACACAAGACTTTGGCTTTGTAAACTTGATTTGTTGCTTAGGAGATACCCTGGCAGCGTCTGTGACTAGGATTACAGCACAATGTTTGGTGGGAGCTGATTTGCCACGTTCGTACAATGATGGCAATAGAAATGTTCCGTTTCATAATTACTGTTGAAAGTGGATACTTTCAAAGTTCCTCTTAGAAGGAAACGTGCACAGATGCTAACACACGCCAGAAAAAACACACACCCTGTGTTACAACAATCAGAAAGTGTACAGAATTTCCAGTTCAAGGATAAAAGAAGGTGACTGCTGGCTCATCTGTTAGACAAATGGCTCACAGAGGAACAGAGGCTGACAGGCACTGCCTGTTCTACCAGCCCAAGCATGCAGTCATCTGCCACCTGAACCCAGAAGTTTGGAGATTTTATTTTGATTACTTGGGAGGGGACTGAGGTGGTTCTGAGAGGAGTGGAAAGCTAGTTCCAGTGATGGACTCTGGAGCACGCGTCCAGATATCAGCAGTGGAGGAAGGCACAGCGAGAATACAGGAGCCAGTGTGGTGTAGTGGTTAAGAGCGATAGACTCGTAATCTGGTGAACCAGGTTCGATTCCCTGTTCCTCCACATGCAGCTGCTGGGTGACCTTGGGCCAGTCACACTTCTTTGAAGTCTCTCAGCCCCACTCACCTCACAGAGTGTTTGTTGTGGGGGAGGAAGGAAAAGGAAAATGTTAGCTGCTTTGAGATTTCTTTGGGTAGTGATAAAGCGGGATATCAAATCCAAACTACTACTACTACTACTACTACTACTACTCCTCCTCCTCCTCCTCCTCCTCCTCCTCTTCTTCTTGTTCTTCTTCTTCTTCTTCTTCTTCTTCTTCTTCTTCTTCTTCTTCTTCTTCTTCTTCTTCTTCTTCTATTGCTTAGGGCTACTTGCCACTGGCACTGATGCCCTTACCCTGGGCGGCCATTTAAATTTCCCACAGTGCCCCAAACATAGTGGAACTTCAGGGCATTGTGGAAAAGCAAACCCCTCTGATGACCACCATTTCAATTTCCCACTATTTCCCGGAGAGTTGTGTGGTAGATAAAAAATGAATGGCTGCTGTTCAGTAGAGGCTGGTCCCTTTGGGAAAATAGGGCACTGCCCCCAACTCCTACCCCCTCTAGTCCAGCCCTCATCTGCTCTTCTTCTTACTTGCAACCTGTCCAGGGGATCTATCTGGTGCTGTAATATCAGAAGTGGTCCTGGGATACAAGTGGTAATATTATCAGGATCACATTTATGTTTAGTGATCAGGTCAGTTATTTAAATGATACTGGAAATTATTAGCATTAATGATGAGAGAGACAGAAAAAAAAGCCTATACATTTAGAGCAAGAATAGCAATCCCTTTCAAATATAGCACAAACACTTATATTTCCTTTGACCTTCATATGAACTGCTTAAAAAATGAGATTGAGTTAGATATTTGGAGCACACTAATTAAATAGGTAGCATTGACATTTTAGTCATTTCTAGATATCCTACAGGGGAAAACGAAAGTATAACAGGCATTCTGAGCCCGCATGTTCTGTGTGTGTTTGTGTGTGTGTGTGTATTACATTGGCTCCCAGTATATTTCTAAGCACAATTCAAAGTGCTGACCTTTAAATCCCTAAATAGCTTTGACCCAGTGTCTCCACTCCCATCATTCAGCCTGGACACTGAGGTCCAGCTCCAAGGGCCTTCTGGTGGATTATTATTACAGTATTTTATTAGTGTGTGTGTGTGTGTGTGTGTGTGTGTTGTAGTTTATTTCAAGTCAATTTGCTGGTATGCCTTATTGTACTTAATTTGGTTTTTGCATGAGTCTAGCAATATGTTTTTAAGCATAAATGTATTTGGTTCGGTCGGAATAGTGCCCTATTAGTAAGGTTTACTTGCAATTGCAAACTTAGGCTGAAGTGCTGAGCACTCCTGCTAAGGATTAAACTCACTGGTGCTTGCTGTGGACTAAACATGGTTTGGGCTATCAGATATTGATGCCACCCCTGTCCTCTGGGCTTCAGTCCAGTCAAAACTAAGCAATGAACCCAACAAATTCATACACATAATTTGTAAAATATACCTATTTAGACACAAAGCCATATAATAACAAAATAAGGAAAGAAGAATCCTGCCTAAAACCTGTTTGACACACACAGCCCTCTCTAAGTCCATTCCTTGTCATGTTGCTTTTTCACTAAGGCTAGAGCAGTCTTCCCCAACCCTGGCTCTGTCCAGATAAATTGGACTACAACTTCCATCAGCCCCAGGAAGCATAGCCAATGGTTATAGAAATTGTAGTCCAAGACAGCCAAAAGGCATTGCACATGCTACCTCTGATGCAGGGAATCCAATTTTTGCTTGCAGTGTATTACAGAAGGGTTATTCTCTCATCGACTCCATGATGTGTGCCCCTCTCTCTTCCTTTTGCCATGTTAATTCTAAGAGCCTCCAGTGGATATTTCACTAGACGCAAATTTGATTGTAAAACTTCCACTTAGATCACCGGGTCCCTTGTGACATTAAGGACCATGAGGACGGCTGGAATTGAAGCATAACATCCCTTCCCAGGCACATACATCACCAAATGAAAATGAGTAGGAATATCTTTTATATTCCCCCAAGGTCCAGTGCCCTTAGATGCTGCTCTTTTGGCAGTTGCCTGCAGGGCAGATAAGACTTTGGGAGCCCTCACTGCTGGCAGGGATTAGCTGTCGGTGTGGTTCCAACTGAAAGGCTGGATGCGCCCAGTAAAAAGATGGGCTCCATGTGCAGCCAATCCCATCTATTCGGTTAGCTCTCATATTGCTAGAAACAATGCAAAGTCTACCTGTCACCTTAGATTTAGAGGCTTGCCATAACATAAGGATTTTTGTTTGTCTGTGAGGTATATTCACTCATCATGATCATGAAGTATCAACAGAGCTTTGGAGGAAGCGGATGGGTAGCGCTTGATTATTAGTGGCAGGCCGAATTTAATGTTGACAAGGTAATGCACGCCAGAGGGAATAATTTCAACTTGTCCATCATAGTTGGCTTCTGAATTAACTGTAATCACTCAGGGAAGCAGCTTGGACATCATTTTGGACAGCTCAGTGCAAACACCTATTGGAAGTTCAGCTATAGGGGTGTGTGTCTTTGTTTTTAAGGATGGAAATGTTAAGAACTAAAAGGAACTTGTTGGCATCCGTCTGTCTCGAGGATGAAGTCAAACGGCTGCGTTATCAGCACTGAAGTGCTGGGGCAGAAGCCTGGACACTGTGTATGGAAGTCCTGGGCTGCCCAGATGACAACCCTTGCCTGCAGAGCTGGTAGACTCTCACCCTTTTTCGAACCTCCCTCCCTTGTGGAGTGTTCCCTCAGCCTCCTCTCCTCACCCCTCTCCTTGGGAGCCCTCTGGGCAGCTGCTGTTGCCACCCATGGTCTTTGTCATTGCTGCTTGCTTGTTTACTCCAAGGCCTCCTCAGCTCCTGGTAACCAGAACCCGCTGACCAGCCCCAGAGGTACCATTCACTTGTGAAGGTCTGTAATATGAATCTTGCATGTAGGCTTCTTTGGAGCTTAACTTGTCAAGTCTAACTTTTCCAGGGATCAGATTGGAAGGTAGTAGAATTCATTGAAGATGGAGAGGATGGCACATAGGTTCTTTCTGTACAAGGGAATTAAGACCCTCTAATATCCTTGAACTTGAGCATTAGGAGTCATGTAGGCCCAGGCTATATCTGCCCAGTGATTTGCTTTGGTAGGCAGATCAAGGCATGCTCTCTGGGGACAAAGGGATGAATGCCATTCTGAAGGGCATCAAGAGTGCCATTCTAACATCAGAATTGTTAGTGACTCCTAAATTGATAGGGACTGTTTAGCTGGAGGGAAAGTGGGTGGGGTTTAACTCTTAACTTATCCTTGTGTTTAAACTTATTTCCGAAGAAGTACTTTTTAATCTTCATGGCAAACCTTTGTGGTTTCTGTTATTATCTATCTATCTATCATCTATCTATCTATCTATCTATCTATCTATCTATCTATCTATCTATCTATCTATGTAGTTCCCATCAACTTTTGACAACTATCAGTTTGCATACAGGGCAAATAGATCCACAGAAGACGCTATCACCACCACTCTCCATGCTGCTCTGTCCCATCTGGAGCAGCCGGGGAGTTATGTGAGGCTGCTGTTTGTGGATTTTAGCTCTGCTTTTAACACTATCCTCCCCCATAGACTGGTGTCCAAGCTAGAGGCGATTGGACTCTCCAACTCCACCTGTCTCTGGGTTTTGGATTTTTTGTCAGAACGTTCTCAGAGGGTTAGAGTAGGGTCACATATGTCCACAGCCCTTAGCCTTAACACCGGCTCACCACAGGGTTGTGTGTTGAGTCCCCTGCTCTATACTCTCTATACGTATGACTGTACAGCCATCTATTCCAGCAACAAAATCATCAAGTTTGCTGATGACACTACGGTGGTGGGGCTCATTTCAGGAGGGGATGAGTCCGCCTATCGGGACGAGGTGGAGCGGCTCTGTGTTTGGTGTGGAGAGAACAATCTGGCTCTTAATACGGCTAAGACCAAGGAATTGGTGGTGGATTACAGGGGAAAAAAAGGCGGACATTCAGCCCTTGTATATCAACGGGGAACGGGTGGAGAGGGTGGCGGAATTCAGGTTTTTGGGAGTGACTATCGATCAGGGCATGACTTGGAGCGCAAATACCACTGCTCTGGTGAAGAAGGCCCAGCAGAGAATTTATTTCCTCAGACTTTTAAAGAAGAACAATATGAGTGAGAGACTGCTGGTGTCCTTCTATCGAGGCTCCATAGAGAGCATTCTCACATACTGTATTTGTGCTTGGTTCTCCAGTTGTACAGCTAGGGAGAGGAAGGTGCTCCAGAAGGTCATAACCACAGCCCAAAGGATTATTGGTCATCCTCTCCCATCTTTGGAAGAACTGTACGGTTCCCGTTGTCTTAGGAAAGCAAACAACATCCTGCAGGATTCATCTCACCCGGGATACAGTCTGTTTGCACTACTGCCTTCTGGCAGGAGATATAGAAACATCAAGTCAAGGACAAATAGACTGAAAAATAGTTTCTATCCAAGAGCTGTGGCCTTTTTGAATGCTGTAACTCGATAGTGTGACCTGGGAGTTTGATGGGTGTGGGTGTGGGTGTGGCTGGAATGTGGTTTGTTTGGTTGTTGTTGTTGTTTTGCTTTTGTTGTTTTTTAAGGGATGGCATCCAATTTCGTTGCACTTGTGCAATGTTGCACTTGTGTAATGACAATAAAGAATCTATCTATCTATCTATCTATCTATCTATCTATCTATCTATCTATTATACCACCACATGTCTAAAGTGTGAAGTTCTATGCTACCCTGAGATGTTCTTGAGAAGATGCAATGGGAATTTTAGGCAGAAAGATGAAAGGCAGCCTTGTAGAAAAACACTTTCACCCAGTGTCAGCAATAGTTTAAGAAGAAGGGTGAACAAGCAGAGAAATACATTGACTTGGCTGGAATCTCTCTCCCACCCCACCCCCGCCCATGGTACAAGACCCAGGGAAATTGTGGTGCTTAACTTAAGGAGGTTCACAGAACAATTTCCCCTCCCCTCCCTGCCCCCTGTGGCCCATCTCACATTTTTCAGGAGGTTCCACTCCAAAGGGTCAGAGAAAGGGGTGGAAAACTTTCCATTCATGAACTACCCCAAATTAACTCATCTTTGAATCCAAGTCATTGTTTTTAATCTTGATGTGCATTTCTGACTTTTTGGGGGGAGTGGGTGATGGACATTATTGAAACTTTGCCATTTGAGCTTAATTTGTGGTGTTGTTCAAATTTTCTATTTGCATTTTAAACTTTTATGAACCACCCTGGGAGGTCTTTTGGGCAGAAAGGTGGCATATAAACAAAACTAAGAAAGATTACCTGAGATTGGTGATCACATAGCAATGCATCACAAGTGAGCTTTCAGGTTGATACAAGAGGTGTTCAGTCATCCATCCTACTGGGTTTGTATGCAAAGAGGTATTTTCTTGATACCAATCTGGCCCTGTCAATCTGCATTTTCATCTCATTGGGTCAATATAGCTGGATGCTGGCAGTAAACCCTTCAGGTGCGGTTCCCTGCCAAATATGTTAAAGCAGAATAAACCTGTTCAACTACAAAAGGTAATACTAGTTTCCTATGATTCAGGATTACATGGGGTTGTATCCCTTCACCACCTCCCACACTGTTCTGAAGGGTGCCCCCAACCTCTGGAGTACATCAGGGAGTTGCAGAGGAATGAGGAATCAGCAAAAGTCATTTGCTTGATAAGAATATAAGAGCAGAGATCTATCCAGTACAGCATCCTGTCTCCCACAGCGGCCAACCAGATGCCTATGGAAACCCACAAACAGGACATGAGCACAAAAGTCCTCTCCCACTGTTGTTCCCTAGCTGAGGCCAATGCTACCTTCTGGAAACTCTGCTAGAAGTGGAGCCAAATCACCATAATATGGAGCCTCCCACTTCCAACTCACAGAGTTGATCAACCATGGTTGTTGGTATAGAAATCCACAGAGATATCAAGGGGAATCAACAGGGTTCCAGTCTCCCTGTCCTTCTCCCTTTCCTGATGAAGATCATCTGTCAGAGCAACCAAGGCGGATTCGGTCACAAAACCAGGCCTGAACCCAGACTGGAATTGGTCCAGATAATCAATTTCTTCCCAGGCAATGGGGAGCTAGACTGTCATTAGCCTCTCAAACATTTTTCTTAAAATGTGGGTAGTAGCAGTCACATATTCTGAACCCAGGATGGGCTCCATAAGAAGTGGTCTCAGCATCATCTTGTACGGGTGGGAGGTATCACCCCTTTCACACAAAGATGTTTTTACCACAACCTGGACCTACCCCCAGTTATGGGTCTGTGCATTGTGTGAAGAAGTAAATATAGTGAAATATATTTTTAGCCCACCCTTCATCACAGAAGTAGTTCCAGAGCAGGGTACTATGAACTATAAACACAAACAACAGTGTACTAAAACTAAAAAGGCAAGAGAAAATAAAACATTAAGTAATAACTAAGAGAAATATAGCAGCAACAAAAGTCAGACACTAATAACCAGCAAAAGCCTCCATCTCAGAGGAGACAGCGTTCCATAGATGAAGTGCATTGACTAAGAGGCCATTTTGGAATATTTAAAAATGACTTTCATATAGATAGTATGCTAATAGCATTGCTCCAAGAATACAAGGACTATTATATTTAATCACCAACCCTATTTTGAACATGGGTTTATTAGATTACATATTTTATTAGATGTACTTAAGGAGCAATATCTCAGGATTACAAGAGCAGACATCAGAGTCAGGTCCCTCGTAGTTCTCAGCCATTGCACCATTCCAGCTCATCAAAACTGATATAACTGAAAGATGCAGTATAATGCACTGGACTTAGGTTGGGCTCATCATTGTAAAAGCTGAGTTCAGATCTTGGCTTTGCTGTACAGTCTTGCCTCATTAGTATGTGTGACATGTGAGAGAAAAGCATAAGCACTCTTGGATCTTTTGTAATTATTAATGAGATAAAACAACGAAAAGCTATTTTATTTCATTATTAAATGTATATTTGCATTCTAGCTTCCTACATTAAATTGTACTCTAGCGTAATTACAGGTTTTGTTTAAGAAGAAAACAAAAGCTAGCTATGAAAGACTCTGAGTAGGTCTTCGGTCTCGTGCACATATTTGGATATAATTTCACAATGCATTCCTATGCATGTCTTTTCATATGTAAGTTCTGTTGAGTCCAATGGGACTCACTCCCAGTTTATAGCAATCTTTCCCAAGATAGTGCTTTAGAATGGACTTCCACCAATCCCTGGCCATGGTGGCTTATCCTGATAGGAGTTGTAGACCAAAACATCTGGAGAGAACACAAGGTTGTGGGTGTATAGAATTGCAGCTATAAAGGAGCTGACTGTTTTCTGCTAGACTCTCAGCCAAGTCCTGACCACAGCAGTCATGCAGGAAGGTAGCAGAGGTGGTCTCTAATTCATGTTGGATTCAAGCAAGTAGGTTTATAAGTCAAAACTAGAAGAATGCTAAATTGTGTATATCAATGAACTGAGAAGGGAGGAACAGAACATAGGACTCTCATGTAATAATCATGTGGTCTGACCTGTTCATAAAGCAGGGTACCAAATTAAAAATGGCTATGTAAAGACATGAGAACAGATTGCTGAAAAGCATCTAAGTCTAACAACCTGAGCGTTATATTCCCACTGTGGCATGACTGCAGCAGCACTCTCTTGCTGTTGTTCTCCAGCAACTGGTATTCAGAGTCATGCTACCTCTCATCCTGGAGATAATAAATAGCCATCAAGACTAGTAGTCATTGATAACTTTTACCTGCATGGAAGTATTTAATACCCCTTCAAAGTGGCTGAAGTTGATGGCTTTCATTATATTTTTCATTATCAAATTCCACAGTTTTAAGTACTGTGTGAAGCCTTGGGTGTGTGAAGAAGTACTTCTTTTCCTGAATCTTCTGACATTCAACTTCTTTTGATGGTTCTGAGTTGGGAGATGAGTTAGGGATGCAGGTGGCGCTGTGGTCTAAACCACTGAGCCTCTTGGGCTTGTCGATCGGAAGGTCGGCGGTTCGAATCCCCGCGACGGGGTGAGCTCCTGTTGCTCTGTCCCAGCTCCTGCCAACCTAGCAGTTCAAAAGCACGCCAGTGCAAGAAGACAAATAGGTACCGCTGCGGCGGGAAGGTAAATGGTGTTTCCGTGCGCTCTGGTTTCCATCACAGTGTTCCATTATGCCAGAAGCACGTGCTGGCCACATGACCCAGAAAGCTGTCTGTAGACAAATGCCGGCTCCCTCGGCCTGAAAGCAAAATGAGTGCTGCACCCCATAGTCACCTTTGACTGGACTTAATCATCCAGGGGTCCTTTACCTTTTTTATATAGGAGAAAAACTCTTTCCTGTCTACTTTAGCTACACCTTGCATAATATTGTAAGCCTCTATCATGCCCCCACCTCACTCCCAATGCAATTCTGGGCTGCATCAATAGGAGTATAGCATCTAGATCAAGGGAAGTCATAATGCCACTGTATTCTGCTCTGGTCAGACCTCACCTGGAGTACTGTGTCCAGTTCTGGGCACCACAGTTCAAGAAGGACACTGACAAACTGGAACGTGTCCAGAGGAGGGCAACCAAAATGGTCAAAGGCCTGGAAACGATGCCTTATGAGGAACGGCTAAGGGAGCTGGGCATGTTTAGCCTGGAGAAGAGGAGGTTAAGGGGTGATATGATAGCCATGTTCAAATATATAAAAGGATGTCACATAGAGGAGGGAGAAATGTTGTTTTCTGCTGCTCCAGAGAAGCGGACACGGAGCAATGGATCCAAACTACAAGAAAGAAGATTCCACCTAAACATTAGGAAGAACTTCCTGACAGTAAGAGCTGTTCAACAGTGGAATTTGCTGCCAAGGAGTGTGGTGGAGTCTCCTTCTTTGGAGGTCTTTAAGCAGAGGCTTGACAACCATATGTCAGGAGTGCTCTGATGGTGTTTCCTGCTTGGCAGGGGTTTGGACTCGATGGCCCTTGTGGTCTCTTCCAACTCTATGATTCTATGATTCCCCATTTTGTTTGAAGCTAAGAAGCCTCAAATTTTGTGAACCTTCCTCATAGGAGAGTTGCACCATCTCCTTAATTCTTTCTGCACAAATGCGATCTCTATAATCTCCTGCTCTGCATACAGCAAGATGTAGATTGAGCGTCCCTTGCTTTTGATAAAAATGAGTGGATCTTGTTGCTTCATACAGCAAGTTGGGCATAACTACATATTCTGGACTGCTAATGTTTCTGCAAATCTTTGAAAAGAGTTTGCCTTTAAAAAAATAATAAAGCCAAATGAATGAATAAAACCTTTCATTGGCTCTGTTTACCAAAATGGATGGATCAGGATTTAGCTTTAACATAGTGGGCCTATGTGTTAGTGGGAGTGGTGATATGATTAGTTTTTGAAAAGGTGTGAAAGGGAAGGGAGAGGCAATAATCTTCCATTGCATAAAGGCTACCTCTGTTTCATTCATTTACTTTGGTACTCATTTCTCTTTCCGTTGAAGCTGGTGGGCACTGGGCCATTGGCACCAGCGAAAGCAACGTGCACGACTTTTTCTCTTCACACTGCAAAATTCCCAAAATTGTTTCTGTGCATATGGTTATATAACATGCTATTTTTGTTTTCAAATTAGTTCTTGACATTTCTGAAATGATTTTTTTCGAGTGGAACCTCGGGCTTTTTTGGCTCATCTGAGCCTCTCAAAGAATATTCACTTGTGATTCCAAAGGTATCCTTTCCGAGGCTCCAGCGCTGCACACACTTATTGGGGAGGGCTAAAAGCAGCACTGGACTCTGTGGAGCTAAATCCCAAGCCAAGATGCATAGAATCACATTGTTAGAGTCACCTCTAAGAAAGCAAACTGAATAGACTAAAAGGTAACTTATATAGAGTGCTGCTTTTGCAGGCAGTGGAGCGCAATTTTTCTTCTTCTGTTTTGTAGATGTTTGATGGGCAGCACCTCAAATCTGCTGATGCAGGCTTGAAGCACTGGAAACTGTAAACTTATTTTATGAAAACCGAACTGGAAAACCAAATGTCAGATTCAGTTTAAATAATCATTTCCCCAAAAGGAACTTTGCAGCTCAACCTTTCGACCCCCTGATTTGATTTCAGTAGACTATCCCTCTATGGGCCTTGCCAAATTAACCCACCACCATCTGTTAGTGCATTTTGTATTATGCAGATGTGTTGAGACCCTTCTAATAACAAAGCTGTTTGGACTGATGTGTACTTAATATGTGCATGTTTCCTAAATTGCTCAATATGATTTAATAGGCTCACTGAAGAGCCAAGCAATTCAACTTAATTTTGTACCAGCGTTTATGGAAGCAATTTGCTGAAATTAATTCCTGTGTTTCTTCTCCATCTGCAAATAATGGAGAGACCTGTAGGAAAATTACACAGATAATTCCATACTGTTGGATGTTAACTATTCCAATTTTTCACCCTCGTCTCAAATATATTTCAGAAGAAAATTCAAATAGAGTCTTGTGCCTATTCTATATAGTGGCCTACCACCATACTCAGAAACCCCAGGTTTTCTGTTCAACAGAATGTTATTGGTTATGTGTGTGTGTGTGTGTGTGTGTGTGTGTGTGTACATACATATATATATGTGTGTGTATATATATGTATATATGCTTTCGTAGATTTTCACGGGTACAGGAATGCAGGTTTTGGTGTCCTCGGGTGTCTTCCCGTGTAAAAGTTGGGGTGTCTAGGCGACGTTTCGACGAGGTCTCACTCGTCATCTTCAGGCTGGTGCTTTCGGCTTCTTGTTACTGGAACAGAGCAGGATCTCAGTGTTTGAGTTCCTATAAATACTGTTGAGGGGGTGTGGTGTATAGCCTCCAATGTTCTGGGCAGAGAGGAAGTTCCCAGGCTAGTGTGCCTTTTCTTCTTTTGTTCCTTAATTACTTGAGGGATATCTTGAGTGATTTCTTGAGTGATATCCTGAGTACCACTTAGGTGGGTCATTAGGTGTGGATTAGTTGCTAAAGTCTTTGTGTCTTAGTTTAGCAACTAATCCACACCTAATGACCCACCTAAGTGGTACTCAGGATATCACTCAAGAAATCACTCAAGATATCCCTCAAGTAATTAAGGAACAAAAGAAGAAAAGGCACACTAGCCTGGGAACTTCCTCTCTGCCCAGAACATTGGAGGCTATACACCACACCCCCTCAACAGTATTTATAGGAACTCAAACACTAAGATCCTGCTCTGTTCCAGTAACAAGAAGCCGAAAGCACCAGCCTGAAGATGACGAGTGAGACCTCGTCGAAACGTCGCCTAGACACCCCAACTTTTACACGGGAAGATACCCGAGGACACCAAAACCTGCATTCCTGTACCCGTGAAAATCTACGAAAGCAAATATATATATATATATATATCCCAGAGTATTTTTGCTGTCAGGAGGCATATAAGTCCTGTTCATTAATAATACTGCCTTAACAAAGGTTCCGTCAACATGTCTATGTAGGGTGTAAAACAGATTGGGCAAAAAACTTGTCTCTTGAATGACTGCATTAGTAATTTCATGTTCAGGCTATTGTTCCTTGTTAAAGCTGCAGCCTAAGAACTTACAGCTGCAGCAGTCTTAGGAAAGGGCTTTTAAAGTCAATCTAGTCCAGCATCCTGGTCTCACAGTGACAAACCCACAAGCAGGACCCAAGCACAAGATCACTCTCCACTCTTGTGGTTTCTAGCAACTGGTGTTCGGAATAAATTTTTTATGTTATTTATTTATTTAAAAAATTAACTTGAGATCCAGGATAGAAGAGCAGAGATTTATAAGGATATACCAAAACAACTACTGGATCTCAGGGTCATCTATACTGACCTAGCTAGACTTTTGAGGGGCAACGGAATACCTTATAGGTGGGAGTTCCCACAAGGCCTATCTTTTAAATACAAAGGAAAGAAGGTTAGAATCAAGACAAAAGAGGACAACCAGAAGTTCCTGCACGATCACGGAGAGGATCTTCAGAAGGGAATAGCAGCTCCTTGGCCTCCTCCACAGCCTGGATTGGAACCAATACCATCTCCCTCGGACCCGGATAAAAAGGAGGACACCCCATAGAGAGCAACAACAGATTGATACAGGATGTCTCTGCAGCTGTACAGTTGGAATATTAACGGCGCAAATTCCCCGGAAAAACGAAAAAAGATTTTTCATATTTTGAAAAAGGAAAATTTGGATGTAATTTGCTTGCAAGAAACGCATGTGACTAGGCTCCACAGGAAAGTACTAATTAACAAAAGACTAGGCCAAGAATTTGTTTCCTCAGACAAAGTAAAAAAGAGAGGCCTGGTGATCTACGTAAAGGAGAACCTAGCACCGAAATTTTTGTTCAAAGATGAGCAAGGGAGAATCTTGGCAATTGAAATACAATCCCAAGGAGAAAAAGTTTTGATATTAGGAATTTATGCACCAAATGAGGGGAAAGCAGAATTTTATAAGAAGCTGCACGAGACATTACTGGACTATCTGGAATATTCGAACATCATTATGATGGGAGATATGAATGGGGTAGTCTCCACTTTGATGGATAAGTCACAGAGCCAAAATTTAACTAAGGATGGCAGACTACCGAAAACTTTTTTTGAACTGACAGACAATATGGATTTGATCGACATTTGGCGGACAAGGAATCCCCTAGGTAGAGAGGGAACTTTCTTTTCTGAGGCCCACTTGTCATGGACGAGAATCGACCAAATTTGGACAACTAGAGGGCTGGCACCGAAGACTATAAGAGTGGAAATCTGCCCAAAGACTTGCTCCGACCATAACGCCCTGAAAATGGAATTGAGACTTACTCCAGCCGGATCCTTCAGATGGAAAATGAATGACACCCTCTTTAGAGATCAAGAGTTTGTAAAGAAGGCCCAAAAAACATTAAGGGATTATTTTGAAATCAACTTGAACACTCCAGTGGAAAAAAGAACAGTCTGGGACGCTAGCAAAGCTGTAATGAGGGGGCTCCTGATACAACAAAACACAATTAAGAAAAAACTCTGGAATGGGAAAAAGGATAAAATATTAGAGAAGATAAGAGATGGAGAGAAAAGATTGAGATCCAAACCAAAATCCAAAGAGATCTTGCGAGAAATTAAATTCTATCAGGCACAATATTTGAAATTGATAAACCAAGAAGTGGAATGGAAAATTAAACAAATGAGACAAAGATCCTTTGAGTCAGCAAACAAATGTGGAAAACTGCTGGCATGGCAGTTGAAAAAAAGACAGAAACTTAATTACGTTACCAATCTAGAGGTGGAAGGGAAAAATATCCAGAAACCAGGTGAAATTAGAAAGTGTTTCCAGAAATACTTCAAAAAGTTGTATACACAAGGGCCTGAGGAAGTGTCTGAGATGGAACGATTTCTGAAACTCAATGGTCTACCAGAACTATCCCAGGAGAAGAGATCAATCTTGAACTGTAAAATAACACAACAGGAAATTGAGGGTGCCATTCAGAATATGCAGTTGGGCAAATCTCCAGGCCCAGATGGGCTCACCTCCAAGTATTACAAGATATTAAAAGACTACTTGACTCTTCCATTAATGGAGGTTTGCAATCAGATTATGGGAGGAGGAAGGGCACCGGAAACGTGGAAAGAAGCTTTCATCACATTGATACCCAAAGTGGAAACTGAAAAGAATCAACTTAGAAACTACCGTCCCATCTCACTCCTAAATGTGGATTACAAAATATTTGCAGACATTTTGGCAAGTAGATTGAAAAAGGTTTTAAATGAAGTGATTCATAAGGACCAAGCAGGCTTTCTTCCTGGTAGGCATTTGTCTGACAATACTAGGAACATTATTGATATCCTGGAACTTTTACAAACAAATATTAACACTAAAGCAGTGTTAATTTTTATTGATGCTGAGAAGGCCTTCGATAATATTTCTTGGAAATTTATGAAGAAGAACTTGGAAGGGATGGGAGTGGGACGGGGGTTTGAAAATGGCTTAGAAGCAATTTATTCAGAACAAAAAGCTAAGTTGATAGTGAACAACGTGGTGACAGAGGAGTTCCATATTGAAAAAGGAACACGCCAGGGGTGCCCTCTATCCCCATTATTATTTATATCAGTCCTGGAGGTTTTGCTGAACATGATTAGGAGGGACCGGCAAATACGGGGGATTACGGTCGGAGTGAAACAATACAAATTGAAAGCATTTGCAGATGACTTAGTAATAACATTACAGGAGCCAGAATCTAGTACAAAAAGAGTTCTGGAATTGATACAAGAATTTGGTCGGGTGGCAGGATTTAAGTTGAACAAACAGAAAACTAAAGTTTTGGGGAAAAACTTGACGCCTTTAGAAATAGAGGGGTTTCAGAAGGAAACAGAGTTAACTGTGGTCAAGAAAGTGAAATACCTGGGGGTAAACTTGACGCCTAAAAACTTGAACCTGTTTAAGGACAATTATGAGAAATGCTGGTCAGAGGTTAAAAAGGATTTGGAAATTTGGTCGAGACTGAAGCTTTCCTTGCTGGGCCGAATTGCTGCTGTTAAGATGAATGTTCTGCCAAAAATGTTGTTTTTATTTCAAACCTTGCAGATTGTGGACAGAGTGGAATGCTTTGGAAAGTGGCAGAGGGATATATCAAAGTTTGTCTGGCAGGGCAAAAAGCCCCGAATTAAGTTTAAAATACTAACTGATGCAAAAGAAAGAGGGGGGTTTGCCCTGCCGGACTTAAGGTTATATTATGAGGCAGCAGCCCTCTGCTGGTTGAAAGATTGGATTTTATTAGAGAATACAGATGTCCTAGATCTGGAAGGCTTTAACAATTCGTTAGGATGGCATGCGTATTTGTGGTACGGCAAGGCAAAAACACATGGAATGTTCAAAAACCATATTGTCAGGAAAGCAATCTTTATGGTCTGGATGAAATATAAAGACTTATTGGAAAGTAAAACTCCGAGGTGGTTATCACCAGTGGAGGCCAAGGCGCGGAAAAAACCCAATATGGAGGTCGGCTGGCCGAAATATTGGGAACTAATAGAAAAAATTGATGATAATTGGAGGTTGCGGAGCTTTGAAAATTTAAAAGACAAGGTGCAAGATTGGTTTCATTATGCCCAAATTAACGAGGTTGTTAAGTTAGATAAAAAAACAGGATTCCAGGTGGAAAAATCGAAACTTGAGACAGAGCTGTTAGAATCAAAGACCAAGGTATTATCGAGAATGTATAACTTGCTGCTTAAATGGAACACACAGGATGAGACAGTTAAATCAGCTATGATAAAGTGGGCTCAAGACATTGGTTATAATATCATGTTTGAAGATTGGGAAAGGTTATGGACCACCGGTATGAAATTTACGGCATGTAATGCCTTGAAAGAAAACATCATGAAAATGATATACAGGTGGTACATGACCCCAGTTAAACTTGCTAAGATATACCATTTGTCTGATAACAAGTGTTGGAAGTGTAAGGAAGCTGAAGGAACATTCTTCCACCTTTGGTGGACCTGCCCAAGAGTGAAGGCCTTCTGGGAAATGATCTATAACGAGTTAAAAAAGGTGTTTAAGTACACCTTCTCTAAAAAACCGGAGGCCTTCCTCTTGGGTATTGTGGGCCAAGGGGTGTTAAAGAAGGATAGAACGTTTTTTATGTATGCCACCACGGCAGCAAGAATTTTGATCGCCAAACATTGGAAGACTCAAGATTTGCCCACACTGGAAGAGTGGCAAACGCAACTGATTGACTATATGGAGTTGGCCGAAATGACTGCCAGAATCCGAGATCTGGGAGAAGAAGCAATGGAGGAGGACTGGAAAAAATTTAAGAATTATCTGCAAAAATTTTATAAGCTATATGAACTATAAAATGACACATAATTTGAAATGCTAGCCCCAGCAATGAGTGTGTAACATCTATGAAATTGGATAACATTATTGAAAGAACCCAAGTTTAAATGTTAAAAATGATAATATGTTCTGTTTTTAGAGTAAACGAGCAATAAGGGATTTAAACTTAAACTGCAATTGAAAGTACAAAAGAAATATATGAAACAAGGTTATAATTTGCTGATAAATTTATTGTTAAGAATGCATTGTGCGGGAGATGTGGGGAAGTTCGATAGAAAGTTGAAATAAGTTGTTGAAGGGTTATGAATTTTTTATTTTCTTTTTGTCTATTGCTTGCTTTTTCTTTGCTTCTCTTTTTCTTCTTTTTTCTGTATACGTCTGAAAAAACATAATAAAAATTATTAAAAAAAAATAAAAATAAAAAATTAGACACTGCTTGATCGTAAAATAAACACCTGAAAGCTGAAATACTAAAACAGATGATTGCCTCCAGCTGTGGAGCCATAGCCATCATAGCCAGTAGCCACAGGTAGCCATATCTGCCATGAACCTGTGTCCCAGATCTGGACTGACAAGCCATGGGAAATGTCTCACCAGCTTTATTTCCCAGTGCTGTGCATGTGCTCTGTACTTGCATTTGTCATGTGTGGATTTGTGTGTGGTTGCTTGTGTAGTCTGTATTTGTGGTGAGTGTATGCATGCAGTACGTCGGCCATGTCCACCACTGACATGTGTCCCTCTGAGGGGTGGCTGACTATTAATGTGGTCAGTGGCTGGAGAAGTCTTAAATCTTCCCTGTGGCAGCATATCAGGCTTAAGATCAGGAGCACCCATAGATATGCCAAAACACCATTCATGACATTACACTAGCATTAGAAGGGTGCTTTGCTGGTAATGTTCTTCTAGACTTGGGAATAGAGACCTCAAGAACTGATAGGTTATTTCAAAATAAATGGTTAGTATGAACAGTGGATATTTAAGGATTGCCTTTCTACAGCTGGTGTACATTTCACTTTTATGTGAAGCTTACAGTCCTTTATTCCATCTAGTGATTGTGTGTAAGTTGACATTGCAAGTGAAGTATGAGGGGGATTTGTCACTCTAATTGTGAAAGTTACACTGATTAGCCCAGTATCAGCACCCTGTGATTTGACAACTTCCTCACAAGGTACAAGATAGGAAGCTGCAAAGCTTTAAATATGTAAGTTAAAAGGTAAAGGTAAAGGTACCCCTGCCCGTACGGGCCAGTCTTGCCAGACTCTGGGGTTGTGCGCCCATCTCACTTAAGAGGCCAGGGGCCAGCGCTGTCCGGAGACACTTCCGGGTCACGTGGCCAGCGTGACATCGCTGCTCTGGCGAGCCAGAGCCGCACACGGAAACGCCGTTTACCTTCCCGCTGGTAAGCGGTCCCTATTTATCTACTTGCACCCGGGGGTGCTTTCGAACTGCTAGGTTGGCAGGCGCTGGGACCGAGCAGCGGGAGCGCACCCCGCCGCAGGGATTCGAACCACCGACCTTTCGATCGGCAAGTCCTAGGCGCTGAGGCTTTAACCCACAGCGCCACCTGCGTCCCTAGACACAGTCTTTTATTTATTTATAAGATCATTCTGCCTTTGCTACAACATGCTAGGGCAGGCTACGACAATAAAATACAGTTATAAAAACAGGTAAAATCATTACAAACACATGAAACAGTTCCAAATGGAACAGAACCACATTAGAGGAGGGCCTTCATCCAAGAAGGATGTGGCCTGAAGGTGAGAGTTTCTTCTTAAAAGGAAATTAAAGCAGGATGTGTAAGAGATAAACGTGGCTTAGCTGAATGTGGAAAATCAGACCACATCACTGCTAATTAGGTCAGATGCTTATCAACTCTTTGTTGGTTCAGCACATGGAAGAGAGAGAGAGAGAGAGAGAGAGTATTGCTTAAAAGATCTCTGTAAAGTCTTGAATGAAATACAAAATAAAACTGTGAATCTGTGAGCGCTTCATTTAACAGTGAAGGATGAATTCTAGGACTCTGTTTACAGGGTCAGGATGGAGGGGCTACTGTTGCCCCTCCCCCAACTGCATTCTCAGGCTACATCCACACCATGCGTTTAAAGCAGTATGGTTGTGGTTTCCTCCAAAAAGAATTATGGGAGTTGTAGTTTGCTAAGTGTTCCAATAATTGCTAGGTGATTCCTGTTCATCTCACAGAGCTTCCCTTGATTGATTGTTGACGACTCTGAGAAGTATAGTAATGTACGGATGTGGCCTTAGATTTCCTGTGCTTTTAACATTGTGGCTAAAAGAAGCAAGCGTAGCCCCCATGTTTTTGTGTGTGTCAGCAGCATCCACATTGTTTCAGAACAATGCTCTCCCCATGCAGGCCTGCCTGGTACCTTTGTTACATAGGCACCAAGCAAAAACATTATTCTTCCCCCTGATCTTTGGCTAATTAAACAATCTATGGACTTTTAAACTGTGTATTGGGGGTATTGTTTTTGTTTGTTACTATGGTATGTATTTTTGTGTTTTTATATTGTAAACAGCACTGTGATCCTCGGATGAAGGACGGAATAGAAATAATGATGATGATAATAATAATAAGGAAAAAATGGGACTGCTGTTATCCTTGGCCTGAGACCTCAGCAGACATAATTGACAGTGGACTTGAGGGTGCTGATTGCCGGAAGATGCTGGGTAGTAATGTGAGGACTGTCTGCTTGGGTTGTAAAACAACATTTAAAACAACAATAACAACCCGGTTCTATAAAAATAGGTCATCCTGTCTACCAAATGGTCCTTCCATGCTGCCCCTTATTCTGATCCATAAGATATATATAATAATTATTCTTACAACCTTTCTTGCCTAGGGATACAGTCTGGAGATATCAGAGCGTGCACATTCCACTGCAATAATTGGATCATAAACACTTTATTTCATTCTTAGTGAATATTAAGAAAATGCATTGTGGATTGTTTTTCCTATGTTTGAATTGCTTCTTTTATGTTTGAAAGAAAAGCTTAACTAGATGGCACCTAGGGTAGATTGCAAATCGTCCCTAATACAAACTATGCTTGTCATTATAGGTGTGGCTACAAAAGTACGGCTATCTTCCACCAACTGACCCCAGAATGTCAGTGTTGCGCACTGCAGAGACAATGAAATCTGCTATAGCTGCTATGCAGCAGTTCTATGGCATTAACATGACAGGAAAAGTGGACAGGAACACAATCGAGTAAGTAATTGTTACTGGACTGCTCTTGCTTCTTTAAACTTGAAGTGCAATAAATTTTTGTTTTTGACCAGCTAAGATATCTCTGCAAATCCAAATGATCACTCTGAATATAAGGTGTCCCCCCCCCCTTATAACATACGTTTGGTGAAAAAATGTAGGAACGCTATAGGATATAATTGAAGTTTCAGTAAGAGTCAATTTCACAAAAGAGAGAAAAGGAAGATGAAAAACAGACATGGGAAATCAATATTTATATAAACATTCAACAGAAATACTTCACAATTTTTATGGTGGTGACAAAGCATTTGATAGGTTAGTGTGGGAAACATAAGGAGGAAGAAATTGGCTTTCATATGTGGCATAACTTTCAAAAGTAGATAGAAAATAGGCTTCTCTGTCACACATGCTGTCACCCCATGCTTTGACACTGGAAAGTTTCTTAGAACCATTGTTTGGGAAAAAGCCATCACTGAAAGCATATTTACAGTATAGGAGTGAAGCAAAAAAGCATATGTTTAGAGAAACATTGTGAGGAAATGTATGTGGTCATGTGTCATCATTTATCTGGTAGTTATGTAAACTGGAAACCTTGCACAGGCCAAAATGTCATAGGAAGGACAAAGTGAATGAATACCATTTGCTGGGAATCACAAGTGAAGAGAGTGCTACTGAACTTCCCAAATGCATGTAGTTCACCACTGTGAAAACAGGATGTAAGACTATAAGGGCCTTTGCCCGTATCTAGCAAGGTTCTTTTTTATGTTATATTCTTAAATGAAAGGCAAGCTGCTACAATTGTCTCTCCCATTCTGTCCTCCATCTCTGTCCCCCCAGATTACTTATTTTCACTTGTTTCTTCCCCAGTCGTTTGTTGCCTTCTAGATTTTCAGGATTTAGTTTATATGTTCTTTGCACAGACCTCTGTACATCAATGGCACTATTTTAAAAATGCTAATAATTGGGTAGATTTTTCATTTGCTATTGCAGTGGAGTTATTGCAAGACATAGGATTTTAGACTAAGACTGCAGTCCTGTATACCCAAAAGCAATTTTGTTTGAGTCCAGTGGGACTTTCCCAAAAATATGTAAGGTTAGAGTCTGCAGCCAATTGGTGTCAATGGCAAAACTCACTTTGTTTTTTGTGTGCAGCATCTTTATTTTTATTTATTACACATCACCTTGTTTCTACTGACATCAGATTAAGAGTTGAATCTGATCAAGCCATGATGTGAGGGGAACAACTTCTGCCTACATAATGGATCTTCCCTTCTCTCTCCTCCCCCCTAAACACTGCCAGACATCCCCAAAACTGCTCCAGAGAGTTGGTGGAACCCCAGATGTGAGGGCTGCAAAGGGGGATATGAGGGAGCAGAAATCTGTTGAGTGAACAGAAGTCGTTCCACTTGCACAATGACTTTGTTAGCTATAATGCTAAGTACTTTCACCTGGCTATTAAATTGTAAGGAGAACCAATAGATTGTCTAGTTCCTTTTAGCTTTGCATTTTTGTATGCCAACATCCCTGGACATGACCTTCTGCATTAATTTTCAGCCCAGATTTCTAAATGTTTTGAAATAAGGATGCTCAACAATTGAATCCAAGCCAGTATGGTGATTTGTGCATCTGTGTAGGGAATTTTAAGAAATCAACATGGCCATAAGACCACTTAATAGTGTAGCACTGAATTTCTTGTGATCAATCTGTAAACTAGATAGTGATCCTAGTTTCTCAAATCCAGAATGAAGTTTCCATATAAACTGTTTTGCTGCATTCAGTATCCCTGCTTCCAAGAGTTTGGTAGCAGCAACTACCACTGAGAAAACAGACTTCTTTATCTTTTCCTTTTCCATTTATAACTTTCCTTACTGCCAGTTTGCAATAGGTGATTTTCCTTTGGTGAAATGTACAGCTTCCCCCAAACTGCCACTAATGTGGCATTTAAAAGTTTCAAGCAGTTGAAGATTTGTTCTCCTGTCAAAAAGCTCATTCATGTTAGCTTAACAGAGAACCCTGTCTCTAATCTCCCTCCTGTCTATTAAATCTGAAATATGTTACTGAAATCTAGAGCTCTTAGAAGGCATCCTGTAGTTTCTCAGTCTATGGCTAAGATGATGCCTGTTGCTGGATTCTCTAAATTCCTAAAGTTCAAGTATTTCTGACCCATTCACCTTCCCTTAGGGCACCCATAAGGCCTGCTCTTTATTGCTTTTCAGTGCAATAATGCATGAGCGAGTGGAATGGAATGATTTTTCCAATCCGAGATTGGCATCAGCAGTTTCAGTAGTGTGTTTTCTGAACTGCTAAGTGAGTTGGAGGCGGAGAAGAAAATTCCATCAGCTAAAACCACCAAAAAGAATTACAAAGGAGAATTCATCCTGCTAACAGGAAACGGGAGTGAACGTACTTCTCCAGTCCTTTTGCATGGCTATTGGAATAGGACATGGAGCTATTTTAGCTCTGCTTTAGAACCTTTGAAGGCAAGCGAGCTAGGTTATTATCTCCCCCCAAACATAACAAGCCAAGTTTAACTGGTGGGCAAAGCTAGGTGGTAGAGTGGTGCCACACCAACCTCAAGTTTCCCCCTCTACCCCGTAGTAAGCAGCAGCAACAATAGGAGGTCATGCCACCTACTACTGGGACAGCATTTTTTCCAGTAGGTGCATAGAACTTCTGAATGGAGAGGAAGCCTACAGTTCCTTTCATCTCACTTGCCATGATAACCAGGGCAATCAAAACTGTGAATTCCTGCTTACAGCGATATATGTGATATCTATCTCTATCTGATGTTGGGAAAGATTGAGGGCACAAAAAGAAGGGGACGACAGAGGACGAGATGGTTGGACAGTGTTCTCGAAGCTACAAACGCAAGTCTGACCAAACTGCGGGAGGCAGTGGAAGACAGGAATGCCTGGCGTGCTGTGGTCCATGGGGTCACGAAGAGTCGGACATGACTAAACGACTAAACAACAACAATCTCTATATCTATCTATCATCTATCATCTATCATCTATCATCTATCATCTATCATCTATCTATCTATCTATCTATCTATCTATCTATCATCTATCTATCTATCATCTATCTATCTATCATCTATATCTATCTATCTATATCTATCTATCTATCTATCTATCTAATCTATCATCTATCTATCTATCATCTATCATCTATCTATCTATCTATCTATCTATCTATCTATCATCTATCTATCTATCTATCTATCTATCTATCTATCATCTATCATCTATCATCATCCATCTATCTATCATCTATCTATATCTATCTATCTATCTATCTATCTATCTATCTATCTATCTATCTATCTATCTATCATCTATCTATCTATCTATCTATCTATCATCTATCTATCTATCATCTATCTATCATCTATCATTTGGTGATGATAGCATTAGATGACTACAGCAGGTTGACTAATTTTGCTCTACTACCTTTCATCGTATCTTTGAGTATTCAGTAGTTCTCAGATGTTTGCTTTTCCAAGTGCTGATTTTTGCACCTAAAATCCCCTTAAAAAATCAAGTTGTTTTCAATTAGGATAGCCAATATAAGTTTTTTGAGAGGCAATCTTCTAGTTAAAAGCAGAATCTTCTTGATCAGGCTTAGTGCAACTTGCGATGATCATCTTAAATACTTCCTGAGCTGAGCTGCAAGCCAATTAAAAGAGCTTAAAGGAAAACTAAATCTACTAATAAACTCTTGGGAATAGATGTGCATTAGATTTATCCCTTAGTCTTATAGGTTTTAGTTTTATTTGCACCACAATCCAAAAGCTTAGTGATAGAGAGGAGTTTCTTCTGAAACCTTTTAATGGACAGACCCACAACATGTATTATTGGAATTGGTTCAAAGCTACTTTTGTAATATCACTTGCTAGCTTTTAATTTAGACCAGGATAGAAGAAGCAATGGCCCTGGAGAAAGGATGGCAATTAACTAGGGCCATCCAAACTTTTATAAAGTGATATAGGTTGAGATCCTTGGCCCCCACTTATGTAATCATCACATTGTAGAGTTGGGACTCCAACCCGCTGCAATGCAGGAGTCATAGCTAAAGTTCCCTGACATATAGTCATCCAACCTCTGCTTTAAAACCTCCAAAAAAGGAGAGTTCACCACCTTCTGAGGGCCTCCATTCTGCTCTCAAACAATATAATTTCATGCAAATCACATTGTTTGGTCGTCTCCAACTTCTCATATTGTGATGGAACGTATGGAAGCCTAACTTTTCATAGCAAGCTGGAAAAGAGAAGTGATAACATTTTGCAACCATCTGGTATGCATTTTCATCAAGACAATGTTAATTTTAAAAATGTGTGCCTCAATTAGGAACATGCTCATATGAGCAGTGTGCCTTGGCTATAGGGCTGCTGAAGTCTATATTTATCAAGCATCACCTAACTTCTCATGGTATTTTTCTGATGAAATACAATGGGTGATATCCAATTGTGGCAGCCCACATGTAATACTGTACAGCCATTCCACTAGGGTCTATCAGCCGTATTGTAGCACAACAGCCAAATCCAATGTTTGTCTTGCACTTGCAAAAGATACTATGAACCCCCTAGTGCAACTGGCGTTGTTATTGTTATACCTGTGGTGACATTTAAGCTTGAGTGCTACTACTTGTGCAACAATGTCAGCTCTCAAAATACTTGTACAATGTCACCTCTCAGAGTTCTTGTATTAACATCACATCAGATCCAATTTTTCTGCAAAACTATATTTGAGAAAGCCTGCTGGAAGGCATCCATTAGGATTCTTGACAAGCTGGACATGATGTTTCCATGCCCCCTGTAGGAGAGGCAGGTTTAGTGCAGTGAAAGCTTGCTGTAACAAACTGAATTGTTACAGACTTAATTGGACTTTCTGTTTATGGTGCCCTCAGCCTAGGGATGATATTGCTGTCTGAAATCTGCCTGGTATCTGCCTGACTTCATTTAACTAGAAGCCTGTCTCCCTCTTATTCAGAACCAGATTAAAGCATAGTAAAATCAAGGGGAAATTCCAGTCTTACTAAACTGGGAAATGATATAGATTGGATAAGCCAGAGGAACATATGTGAAAGCAAAATATTATTTTAATAAGTTTTATGTTTTGCAAGAAAAATGCCAGGTTATCTCTTTAAATTTTCTTATTTTCTTTATTCCTATTTCTTCAGCCTAATGCTTTTGATTTCCTTCTATAATGGTTTCATAAAGTCTTCCCTTTGAAAGAGGAACATTTGGAAAATCAGAATTAGCTTTGTTTCTTTGGAAGACTGCTTGCTCTATTTCAATATAACACACAAGGAATAATGCTTTGAACTGAAGATTTAGCATGCAGCCTTAAACATCTCTGCTTCTATTTGTGCAAACAGCACATACTAGTTTGTGATATTTGGCTGTTGTAGCATTTGTTATGCTTCAGTTCTCCTAAGCATTTTTCCCCCCTGCTGATGTAGTTTTAGTTTCTGACTGAGTGTGCAGGAGGGAGAAGACTTGCAAAGCACAATGTGTCTTGGATACGCCTGAAAGTATATATTTTAGATGTTTTGCATCTAGATAATCCCAAATAGAATTAAGGATAGTCTAGAATTATTATCTATCTTTGTGATCTTCAAAGTTCACAAGATCAAAAGATCCTAGTTTACCTTTAAAATTGGTAGGGCAGCATAGGAAACTATCAAGGAACAACTGCCAGGTAGGTCAGTATTAATGGGAAAAGTCGCCCAGGGTTTGAACCTGGAACTTCTGCATGCAAAGCAGGTGTTCTACCATAACCATTCCCTTCATGTATTCCTAAATATTTCCTGTGAGTCTATCGCAAACATTAAAAAACTTTTTTATTCTGGAAAGGTTATCACACAATTTAACATGGACCAGAAAACAACTATTTCACAGGCCAACTGGCCATGACTTGTTTCCTTTTTGAAAAGTGATGTTGGAAATCATCTACAATTCTGTTCACTGTGGAGCAGCATTTGATAGAAAATGGAGCAACTCTACATTGGATGTCATGGAAGTTGCTTTTATGTGAGAAACTGAGTAAACCCTGTGTGTAACTTGTCATGTGTGATTATGTGCATTCAGTTGGCAATTATCATCAGTTCCTGATTTCACTTACAAAGTGGAGGAATTGACATGGGATGATGATTATAATAATGATGCTTTAAAAAATGAGAAATACTTCTCAAATTATATGCAAAAAAGAAATCCACAAGTGTAGTAGCAACAAACAGTGGGAAGTATGCAGTTCATTAAAATGTATACGTTACTAACAAATGTAAATGTGTTCTTGGGATAAAGAGAGGGTTTGTGAAAGTCATTTACATTAAATAAGGACAGTCCTAGACAGAATGTGTCTAGGTTACAGAAATCAGCATGCAGTATATTTCTTTGCCATAGCTGTGCTTCGACATACATCATACATTGAGTCATACCTCTTGTTTAAAGCTAATGATAGTGAAGTATTTGTTACAGTGAATTGGACGATTCTTTTGACCACTGCAACAGAAAGCGAAGCAAATGCATACAAAGGCTATAGGACATGATAATTCTTTACTCTGAAGGGTAATTGAATTTGGGTTAAAATGTTCTGTGGATTATAAATAGTTCTAGTGAGATGAAAGGATATGGAATGAAACTTGAATATTGATTGCCTACCTGTGGATTCTGTCTTCTATGCTAAATCCCTCCCTTGAGCACAAAGCCCTTTACGATGGGAAGAATATTCTCTGCAAAAAAATGCCATCAAATGCTTGACAAAGCCTGAGAGCTCTTCTCAGCCATGGCTTTGAAGCTTAGGGTTGAAAATGGGCCATTTGGATTATTTACAGCCCTTGTCTGTCTCTGTAATATCTAAGGTTTTCAACACACATTGCCACTGATTTGGCTCACAGAGGGCTTGTCCAGATAGTAGCTTCCTCCGTCCCCACTCTTGGGCATGGCAACATGGCAACCTAGTTCACAGGAAGTATGCTGGAGAAAAGTAGATTCCCTTTTTATGAATCAACCCTGTAGTGCATATAGGAAGTTAAAGTCACAGATAGAAACATCTTGTGCCTGTCATTTTGGCCATGAAGATGGGAAGAAACAGTGATGGAGAGTGGGTCAGGGGATCATGGCAATTAAGCCCTTTCTTGCCTTTAACGCAGTCAGGAGTTGGTAGGAGATTTAACAGCAGTTAAGTTAAACCCTACGGCTGGCACTGTGGTCTAAACCACAGAGCCTAGGGCTTGCTGATCGGAAGGTCGGCGGTTCGAATCCCCGCAATGTGGTGAGCTCCCATTGTTCAGTCCCAGCTCCTGCCAACCTAGCAGTTCGAAAGCATGTCAGAGTGCAAGTAGATAAATAGGTACTGCTCTGGGGAAAAGGTAAACGGCGTTTCCGTGCACTGTTCTGGTTTTGCTTAGTCTTGCTGACCACATGACCTGGAAAAACTGTCTACGGACAAACGCCGGCTCCCCCAGCTAGTAAAGCGAGATGAGCGCTGTAGCCCCAGAGTCATTTGCGACTGAATTTAACTGTCAGGGGTCCTTTACCTTTATCTTTTAAAGTTAAACCCTAGTTAGTCTTAACCATAGTTTACTGTTATTGGCTGGACTTTAGCACTCGGCCACAGCAAAGATGAGAAGGAGAATAAGTTACAAAATGTTTATCCATCCTGAAATACATTGAAACGCTGAAATACATTGTCCAAGGTCATTTTCACACATGAGGCTTAAATTGGTGCTTGCATATCCTGTATATTTAAATGCAAATGCATTAAACATTTAATTCAACCCAGATTTGGACTTATTTTAATTACCATCTGCCTGTTGATTGGCTTGTTTTAATGCTTTCTGGTTTAAATAATTTAATGAGTTTAATGTAGTAAATTGTATTAGGGCCTAAAGGTGGTGTATAAATGCTTTTTATAAATAAATATACTTTAGAGGGGGGGTGTAGCTACAGTCCTGTGGCCTAATCTCAATCTCCTTAAATCTCCGTAATGGAAAGAGGTATTTCCATTACATCTGCAGTGAGTGTAAACAATGGGTGATCTCTGATTCAGATGACTTCAAAAATAATATTTTTTGAAAACAACAACCTTTTTCTCAAATAATTCTGTACTGTGTTCCAGATTTTATTTCTATGTGTAATAAATGTATGTAGAGTATTTCTAACATAGGATAATAGTTCTTGTTTTTGCTTTATCCCTTGCCTCTTTCGTTTGATGTAGTGATATCACCTTAAGGTGAGACCATCTGTCTTTTGTTATTTGCTTACTGCAATGTGTATGAGTGTGCTGCTTATTGGTGTAATAGCTGTATAGTATCAATGCATGAGAACCGCATGTTGCCCTTACATTTGTTCACGCTAAAACCATCTGAAAGATTATGGATGTCTATGTTTAGTTTTAAAGATAAATCACACCCTTTTATTATTACAAATTATAGTGCATACAATCTATAAAACACACATAATATAGTCTTATTTTAAATACAAATTAGTACATACATGCACTCTTCAGAAGACCCCTTAGTCTATCAGTCACAGCCGCTGATCAAAATAATATATCGTGATGGTCTTTTTTAGCTATCTGAAAAAGAGACCTTTCTATGCAAGTGGAAGGAAATTCCTTAAGATTTTATAGCAGGGGTGGAGAACCTATGGACCTTCTTGTGTTGTTCAACTCTGGGTCCCCTCTGCTCCAGTCAGCATGACCAATGATCAGGGATGATGGGAGTTGGAGTCCAGCAATTCACCAGGAGGGCCACAGGTTCCCCAGCCCTGTTTTATACAGATCCAATGCATCACCTAAGCTGTCTTTTCTTAACAATTGCAATATCCCGGCTGCACTTGATATGACCTGTCATTAACATTTTAAAAGCAAATCCATTTTGTAGTGCTGTGTCCTCCACACATGTTCAGAGTTAACTGTACTTGCCTAGAATTAGGTATCAAAATATATGTGGGAATTTACATTGGTGGACTTAAAAGGTAGGTTCAGTCCAGATGATTTCAGTTCACTACAATTCACTCCCTTTTGAGGCAAAAGGTCTGCAAGGTTCTGGCAGTTGTGCTTGAACAGCATTGTGGAGATAGCTATCAAGCAAGATTTTTCAAATGTCGGGTCTTTGGAGTTAGAAGCAGTTACACAACTGAGTAAGTACCACAAGGCCTACTCTTGCACAACACAAGTATGTGTGTGGCGGGGGATAGCAGAAGCCAATTGCTAAAGTTGTTCCCCTTTTACTTATCCAAGATCTAAGTCCTTGGTTCAGAAGTTGCAGGTCTTGTTCAGATTCAACACGAGTCTCTGTCTTGATAGCTGGTGGTGAGCCTCACCGTATGTCTATGCACTTTACAGGGTCAACTCTGTGATGTCTTTATTCTGAATTTATCAGTGGGGCATTGTTGTTTCTCAGCCCAGCTAGTTCAGCCTATTTGTGGGGTGGAGAAAGGACTTTTGTCTAAAAGGAGTTGGTTTCCCTTCAACCTCACTAGAAGACACCTGCATTTTTATGTTGGTACATTCTTTAAGCATGTAAGATATTAGCCATACAACAAGAGAAAAAAATAAATGTTTGCTGTGTCAGAGAAGCAGCTCCATCCTTCATTTAAATATTTAGTAAATGTTTACTAAACCCACTCCATGAGATTTTCTGTTTGCGGAACTAACAATTAGAATGCACAACTAATAATATTTCCTGAATTTAATTTGACTGAACCCCTACATCGCTGTTACTGTAAATCTGCTAACTATTGTTTGTTAAAGAAAGGATCTGTTTTCTTTAGCCCATGAATGGTTTCTTAGTAGCGTTCATTTTAAATTGGAAGCCTCTTCTTATCAGAGTAAGCATACATGGTTTCCATTGTGAGGACTCCAAAAGACTTTTCTTTATCTCTCTTGCTAGTATTGAGCTCAAAGCGCCTGTTGGACAAGAGAAAAGATAGTTCCCTCTGTATTTTGGATACCTATTCAGACTCAGTGACAGTTTCATGAAATGACAGGCTGCAATCTGACAGGGTTTGTTCACGTATACTGAAGGGCTTGTCCGTACCAAAGAACTTTCATATGCCCGGATGGACTTAGGAGATGCTCTATGTGATAAGCAGTCTCTATTCTGTTTTACCCTTTTTGTGGCTTCCTGTATAGAATGCCAGACTACAGCCTTTTTTTGGGGGGGGGAGGCTACTTGGGGCCGCAAAGCCCATACTGGGTCTAATTGTGTCATTCTTTGTATTGCGGCCATTTTACACAAATTATCAAATGGGGGAATGCATCTCTCCTATTTTCAGAGCATATTTCATTAGAATTAAAGAATTGGCAGGGAGAGTCCAGCAGCAGCACCTAAGAGAGACCATTCCACTGTCAAACATCTCTTACTGTCTGAAAGTTCTTCATGATGTTTAGTCAGAATCTCTTTTCTTGTAACTTGAATCCATTGGATTGGGTCCTAGCCTCCTGAGCAGGAGAAAACAAGCTTTCTCCATTCTCCATATGACAGCCCTTTAGATGGCTATCATATTTAAGTGTAATCATTTGCATGTAAGATTGCCTTGTAAGCTAATAAGACTCCCTCTACCTAGTGTAGGCTCAGTGAATGCTGAGGTAATCCCTCCAACTAGTGGAGGGGTTATATGGGGTATTGATAGTTGCTTGACATTTAAAATAATGGGAAGAACATCCTTTCCACGTGGTTCTCTTTCTTCTGCATTAAAACAGGATCCTTTGTACCTCTACCACCCTTATATGATTACCCCACCTAATCTAAGCCAGGGTTTCCCAAACTTTGGTCTCCAGCTGTTTTTGGACTACAACTCCCATCATCCCTAGCTAGCAAGACCATTGGTCAGGGATGATGGGAATTGCAGTTAACCTCGTTATGTCGTACTACGAAAGGTGGGGGTGGGAAGTGCCTGCCTACAGAGGCTTAACAATATCTTAGTCTTTCCTAGACCAATTTTTGTATATTGGATTGAGCTGAATGCAGGTGGATCAAGAAAGGGAGCCTTTTTGTATGCCAAAAGGGCAACAACAATAAAAACCCTCAGACTGACTTGCTTGGCTGACTTCCAGAGAAAGTCTAATATTTATCTAATATTCATTAGCTTTTTCCTTGGAAGTCAAACACCTATTCTCCCTGCTCACTTTTGATCTATTTCAGTTTTGATCAACCCTGAATTGCTACTGCCATGCGCATTCTGCAGCATGGGAGCTACTTTATCGTTGCCTGATCCTTTGATGCAAGTGAAGGCTGAAGGTGAAGAATGTGGCCATGTGGGTGGAGGTGGTTATCTTTTGGTCTTTCCCACAGAGTTTGCACCCAATTAATGCAGGGGATTTTGCCCAGGAAGTTGTTGTGCCCTTGTTCCACCGAGAAACTGTATTTTGCTAATTAAGGCTGTTTGCTCTTAGTGGAAAGAAACTAATGAGAAGCTCAATTATGTCAGAGCCTGAGACCAAACAATCCCTCTGTGTTTTTGGGCTAGAGACGAAATGAAACGAAGCTTGTTCAGATTTTTAAAAAATGACTTGAAAAAGAGAGAGACATCTAAACACAAAGGCCACAATCCTGCACCAACTTCAGCTAATTTCAGGCAAGGGAAATCAATTCTATGTCCTAATTGGATTGTATCCAAACTGTGAAATTACTTTTTGAATCAATTGCATTTTATTTGCCTGTAAATGCTCCTGTAGTTATTAGTGAACCTTGGAAAGCGAGAGCAGCTTCCTAGTGTTACATGGCTTTTTTGCAGCTCAGCTATTCACTGTTTCAGTGACTCAAAAGGAATGCAACATTAGGGCATTGTCGTTGTGATTAGGTATAATTGTGAGTTTCTAATAATGGTGGTATTCAACCCAGCCTAATGATCGTTATAGACCTTTATTATCTTAAAAGGTAAAGGGACCTCTGACCATTAGGTCCAGTCACAGACCTAATAGTAATAGTAATAGCAATAGTAATGTGTTATTATCTTACACAGCAATTTTAGTTTTCAGAGTAAGGAACACAATATATTAGGAATGCTTACGAAATTCTCCTGTCTGAATCTCTCTCCAGTTATGGGGCTTCCAAATGACTTGATTGTCAAAGTTACCTGTCGTGTGTCCTATCTTTTGATTTTTGTTCATTCCACTGCACACTTACTGTAATTTACATCAACCCCCCCCCCCCTGCATGTTGCCGATGCACATGAGTGCATTGACTCATGAGAACACAATGCAAAAAGGATTGCTTCTACTGTGCACATCATGTGCAGATTCAATCAATGCCCTGATATGCATGGGGTGGGGGGGTGAGGAGAGAGAGATCAGTGTAGCAAAAGGTGCTTTTGCTATTTTAGAAATTCAGCAAGTTAAACCAGAGGGCAGGTAGATTGAAATGTCCAGCAAAGCCATCCTGCGGCACAATAAGCAAATGAGATAGGGGGCATTTACTCATTCCTCCAATGTGCATTATATTTCTATAATATGGGTTAGAGAGAGAGAGAGCTGAAGCTCAGTGGTACAATGCATGCTTTGCATGCTCAATCCCATGTTCAATCCTGGGCATCTTCAGGTAGGGCTGGAAAGGACCTGTCAGAAACCATGAGAGCTCCTGCCAGTCAGATCACACTAAACTAGACTGATTGGGGGTGGAGGGAGCCAGCTTCCATGGTTCTGCAACTTCCATTAATAGCAGGTTTTACATATAAATCATTCTTGCTGTTGCTCTCTGCTCTCTCAAGGAGCTGCCTTCTCCCTCCAGGCACTTTTTTTTGAAATAAAAGAAACCGAAGGTAGCCATAATCAGAGCCCAGTTCACAAAGCACCATCCATTGTTGATTTCCTACTTAATTTGCACAGAGCTCCTGAATACGAAGGATCCATGCAAATCATGAACAGGTAGCAACCCCACCTACCAATCTGCTTGCTTGCCCCTTTCTGTCTCCCTGTATGGGTATTCTAATGGGATGTGCGGTTTAGAAATGCCAGCCAGGAAATAGATGTGGAAGTGTGTGGTGGGTGGGAGTCATATCTTGGAAGGGTGGAGAGAGAGAATAGCTGTTTATTAATGAAATGAGCTAGCGGTTGTCAGCTGCATTAAGAAGTTATTGCCACTGTGTGCCACTGATCTCTTCCTTTGTCTCCTTATTTGTTTAAAGCTGGATGAAGAAGCCTCGTTGCGGTGTGCCTGATCAGACACGAGGCAACTCCAGATTTAATATTCGTCGAAAGCGATACGCATTAACAGGACAGAAGTGGCAACACAAACATATCACTTACAGGTAATGAAAGCAGAGCCGTGACCCTTTCCCTTGTAAGTGCTTTAGCATTGCAAATAAATAAATAAATGCAGCTCTATTACTGAGATATGATTTGTCAAAGACAATGATGTTGGTATGCAGCTTGAAAATATTGATTTGCATGTCTTGGGAGAAAATGCTCATGAGCTGCAGAAGCAATGAATGATTTTCTGGAGTCCAAATGGTCCATGATTATATAAAGTGTTCTTTTGAAGCTCTCACTATCAAATTAACCTCTTGCCTTCCTTTAAACCTCTATGAACATCTTTCAACAGGCTTGGCAACTTTTCTGGGGAAATTGCTCAGGAAGAAGAAAAGTGGGGTCTACTCATCTAAATATGCTCACCAGGTCATGGGGGGGGCAGGGAGTGCTTTCTGGATTTGGGGGCCTTCAGGTCTATGCCAAAATGGAATTAGATTGATTAAAAACTGGCAAGTGGCTGATGAAGCATTTTCATGCCTTTATAGAAGTGTGTGTGTGTGTGTGTGTGTGTGTGTGTGTGTGTAATTCTCTTAACACTTTTAGAACATGCGTCATGGACTGGCTGGATGCAGAAGAATGGTGGGGGACAGCAGCTGGTGGTCCTCTGGGGGTACCCCCAAGGGAAGAAGGCTCAGAGCCAGGGGATTGGTGGTGGGACGCTGGTGAAATGGAAAAGAGGGAGCAGACTGGGAGGAGGACGTGTTGGAAGCTGAAGAAGCAACAGGGTTTAGTGAGCAGGAAGAGGCTGTGGTAGAGAGCAGCCCAGAATCAGAGGCAGAAGCACATTTAAAGATGCAAACAAAGAGCCAGTGTAGCTAGGAGGCCTGTTGGATGCAGTGGCTCAAGGGACTAACTCTGTCTAAGCTTGCAGAATACCCACAGGCTCCACCTTTGTTCTACAGTGGAGGCTGGTCCATTAGAGGAAATATACACTGTGACCTTTATATCTAGCCAGGGTAACTTATTTAAAGTTTGCTACGACCATCCATGTTTAAGGCTGGTGTGACAGAGGTAGATTTCAACCAAAGAATGGGTGAGCGCTGTCACCGTTACAACTTCCAGAAATTTAGGGTACTTAGATCTTTCATCACTACAAGAATGTGAATCCTTTGAACTTCTTTGCTCATCATTATTGATTGATTTTATTGATTTGTCTAGGACTCTTTTGAACTGAGTTATATTATTAGATTTAGTAGCTTCCCAGGAGAGCAGGTTCCATAGAGGAAAGACTATAGCTTAGTGAACAGAGAACATGATTTGCAGGCAAAAGGTCTTGGGTTCAATCCCTGGCGTCTCCAGGTAGGCCTCAAGCCCTGGAGATCTGCAGTATAAACAAAGCCCATCTAGATGGACTGAGGCCCTTACTTTGGTATAAATTCCAATGATTCCAAAGATCAATGAATTTTTAGTGTCAAAAACATTGCTTAATTTCATCCTAACTTCATAGGGCATTTCCTTGTTCTAGTCTGATGAGGAGTATATATAATGGGACCCTATTGCGGGTGTCGTTGTGGGTTAAACCACAGAGCCTAGGACTTGCCGATCAGAAGGTTGGCGGTTTGAATCCCCGTGACGGGGTGAGCTCGGTCCCTGCTCCTGCCAACCTAGCAGTTCGAAAGCACGTCAAAGTGCAAGTAGATAAATTGGATACCACTCTGGTGGGAAGGTAAACGGCATTTCCGTGCGCTGCTCTGGTTCGCCAGAAGCGGCTTAGTCATGCTGGCCACATGATCCAGAAGCTGTACGCCGGCTCCCTCGGCCAATAAAGTGAGATGAGCGCCGCAACCCCAGAGTCTGTCACGACTGGACCTAATGGTCAGGAGTCCCTTTACCTTTACCTATTCATGCTATTGCTCATTTTCTGTATATTTTCATTGGCATATTTTAAAAAAAAACAACCTTACATCTTTAACATGGGATATTATGAAGCTTGCTTGCAGAAGAGATAGTCCTAGAACATCTTTGCCTGAAATGTTTGGATTTTCTTTGAACATGATTAGGAAGTGGTGTTTTTGTTTTTTTTTTTGCTTGAGCAATACTCATTTGTATTTATATATTAAATTTCAAACATGCAAAGTCCTTCTTGTGTATTCTTCTGAGAAATCCTGTACAATCTTGTAACGTAGCTCAGTTAAGAAAAGAAGGGCACTGGAATAATGTTTTATGCTAATATCATAATGTGATGTTACTCATCCTAAGCTTCCAGAATAAATCAGGGTATAATCTTAAATAAGCTGTTTCCTCTCCTCCCTTATTTTAGCAGTCTCTCCCCCTTCCCTTTTAGGGACACTGATTCTGATGATTTATATTCCCTGAGTGATTTACACCCAAGTTAGGATTCTTCCCACTATGCGGTTACCAACATTGGATTTCATTTCCCATTCTATTGCCAGTCACCTTGTTTTGAGACTAAGTGCTACCAAGCTTGCTGTCTGCTTTAGATGTCTGCATCTTGAGCTGTTACGTATAGTCAGAAAAATTGGAAAACTCACTCGCTAGCTATGCCTTTTCTCCCAGATAATGAATGAATGTGATTAACTGCACACACTCTTGGACCATCTTTTGTTTCCACCTCACTCCATTGCCTATATTGTGTTTAGTTGTTTTTTCTCTGTGTCGTGTATTCCAGGCAGCAAGATTTCCCCCTGTATCTTGAGTTTACTTTGTACGAAATTGCTTTCTTAATGGGTGTGATCAATAATTCAAAGAACTATGTTGAGAATTCAGTAGCAGTTTTCAAAGTGTGAAGCAGGCTTCTCCTGTAAGGTGGAGTCTGTTAAGAAGATAAGGACCCTTCTGGGCAATGGCAAGGCTTCATTCAGTCGCAGGTCCTGTTTCCCAGAGTGGCCAGTCAGAGCTTTCCAAGGAACCCATAAACAAGGCATGCAGGTGCCCTATTAACTCTTATTCAGAGGCATACTGTCACTAAATGCGGAGGTTTAATTTAATTAGTTCATAATAAAATAACTATTGGATTGAGCACATGAGACTAATAGTGGGTCCAATGGTCAAGGAGGCAGTTTCTGCTTGTGGTGAAGAGGGAAGAAGGCTGATGGGGCTTGTCAAGTTGAGAAGGAAAACTCTGATCCAAAACCTCCACTGCCTTGCAGGATATCTTAAGGAGAAGAAAAAGCTAAGGAGTAAACCCTACACAAATCCGGAGTGAAGTCCCTAAGATGGTTGGATGGCATCTTGTATGCCTCCTTCTGGCAACTGCTGCAGCCAAGTTGGCGCCCAGCACACTGCTCTGCTTTTCTTTGGACCACATCAGTAAGGCTGAGGGGAGGGGGTGAGGTCCAGCAGCGAGGGCCTTCTGGCGGTTCCCTCACTGCGAGAAGTGAAGTTACAGGGAACCAGGTAGAGGGCCTTCTCAGTAGTGGTGCCCGCCCTGTGGAACGCCCTCCCACCAGATGTCAAAGAGAAAAACAACTACCAGACTTTTAGAAGACATCTGAAGGCAGCCCTGTTGAGGGAAGCTTTTAATATCTGAAGGACCACGGTATTTTAATCTTTTGTTGGAAGCCGCCCAGAGTGGCTGGGGAAACCCAGCCAGATGGGCGGGGTATAAATAATAAGTTGTTGTTGTTGTTGTTATCTGGGTAGCCCAGGACCTCCATGCACATGGCCAAGTCTATTGCCCTAGGAAGGTCATTTGAGTGCTACTAATGCAGCGGTTTGGACGCGGGTGGTGCTGTGGGTAAAAGCCTCAGCACCTAGGGCTTGCTGATCACAAGGTCGGTGGTTCGAATCACCACGGCGGGGTGCGCTCCCATTGTTCGGTCCCAGCGCCTGCCAACCTAGCAGTTCGAAAGCACTCCCGGGTGCAAGTAGATAAATAGGGACTGCTTACTAGCGGGAAGGTAAACGGCGTTTCTGTGTGCAGCTCTGGCTCGCCAGAGCAGCGATGTCACCCTGGCCACGTGACCCGGAAGTGTCTCCGGACAGCGCTGGCCCCCGGCCTCTTGAGTGAGATGGGCGCACAACCCCAGAGTCTGTCAAGACTGGCCCGTACGGGCAGGGGTACCTTTACCTTTACTTTACCTTTAATGCAGCAGTTTGATTTCACCCCTAGAGGTGACTAAGACTTTCAGCAAACAAACATTAGGACCATAGGCATCTGCTGAATCTACCAGAAGGGCATCCTACAGGAGTTTTGTGTTGATATCAAATGAACCTCACTGACTAGGGGGACAACCAGTGGCATCCAGTGACAATCCAACAGATGTAGATATAACTCATTGATTCCTAAGCTAACTTAATTGAAAGAACTTTCCAGAAGGAAAAATTCCCTTCCCTTCAAAACCTCTCCCGGTGGGTTTTTGTGGGTGGGGGATCTCTGCAGTGTGTGGTGGCACATGAGAGACAGCTGGGATGAGCTAATTGCCTCAGAGCAGGTAGAGATCCATTCAGTCCCTCAGCAGCCCTCTGTGCCCTATCCCACATTATTCAGGAGGGCACAAGTGCTGGCTAGGGGAGGTGCAGGCACTGTTGTAGTGAGGCAAGAATGGGAAACTTTTCCTTCTGCGAACTTATTTCAGTTAACTTATCTTTGGATTCAAGGCAAAGATGCTACCTCCTCCTCCTCCTCCTCCTCCTTCTTCAACCCCTTTTCTAATAAGCATTTCCATTTTGGACTGACCACTGCACAGCCACCTGTTGGATCACAACTCCAATCAATCTTTATGGTACAGTCATAACTAGATCATAGTTTCCAGCCAACCTGTTCAAATAGATCTTGTTGGAGCTCTTCACAGTCAATGCCATCCTGAACAATTTGGTGTCAGTCACAAAACACTGTTACAAAACACGTCTTTCTCTTGACGGGGAAGCCAATTGGTCTGAATTGCAGAAAACTGATTTTTCTGTGGGCTTCTTGGAATAGATTGACTCTGTTAGCAGTGGTGGAATTCACCTTGGTAGCTTCTAAAGTTCAACCCAGCTTTCTTCCTTGTCACTAGTATAATAAATAAGATTTTACTGCTTTTAGGAATGTTTTGTTTTGTTGTATTCACTAGTTTATTTTACTGTTTCTTCTCTGTTTTGACCCATAGTTGAAGCAGTAAAGGCTGATACATACATTTATACTTATATAAACATACACACACACACAAAATATGTGTGTGTGTAGTATGTGTGTTTATGTTTATATTTTTATATATATGAGAACAGCCTTCTGGCATCTTATTTGGTGTCTATTCAAATTGTGTAACAGTGAAAGGGATTTGCCATGAAGGAAGTCTTCCCCATACCATTGAAAATACTGTCAAAAGGACCAAAAGCTCAAAGTAGTTACCAAATTGAGAATAGTGCTTGTTGTCACAAGCTGCTGCTTTTTTTTTCTTTTTTGACAGGTTAGATATATGACTGTGGATGTCTGGGAACAACTGCATTTTAGACGGAAAGGCAAAATTGACAGAAAGGGACTACTTAACAATTTACCTGTTTATTGAAAATGGCACAAAACTATGTATTTCTCCAATTCAGCCTTCCCTGCATCTGTCATCAACAAGGCAGGCTCATCTATCACACGGAATTGTGTATATGCTTAAAATTGTGCTCTTGTGTTATTACTATTAGAGTTCATGTATCAAAACGTCACTTTTTTCTGTTTATGGCTGCAAAACGTCCTCTGCTCAAGGACAGAATTTATTTTTTTTTTGCCTTATGGCAAGGAATCTGATTCTAGAAGGGTCACCAAACTCAAAGTCTTCTGGAAATCTTTGCTTTCAGAAGATGGACATTGGTGGTTAACTGCTGTCCCACCATACCGATTATATTTACATACTACAAGTGCTTTCCCCGCTAAGTATTAGGCCCATAATTTACTGTTTGCTCTCAATGCTAAAACAGTACGTGAAATCATGACCTTATTAAAGTCAATTGGGTTTTGCAACAGATCACTTTAGCAGAGTGGAGCTGAGATTGTATTTGTTGTGACTGATTCCAAGCTGTGATTCCGACCCCACTCAGGTGTTCCACTGAAGATTTGAAGGAGGATGTCAGCCCACCCCCACCACCTCCATCCACTATGTATGTGGAAACTCAACTTGATTCTTGCTTCAAACCTCCCATTTCTTCTGGAGACAGATTCTCCTTGCTGCCCTCCTTCAAAATTTTGTAGTGTACGCCAAAAATCCAGAGGCCAGTGCTAGAAGATGGAGATGCCTGTATTCCTTTCTGCAGCAAGATGTTAAAATGAAATGAAAAAAAATCATAAAACAAAACAAAACAAAAATGTTGTGGCCGCATTTGAGCCTCATCTATTTGCTGTAAACCACAATCTCTACCTGCACTTCTTTTGTTCTTAACCAAGTACTCAGGATTAAACTACAATCTTTTGAGTAATATGGCACTCTCTGGAAATGTGTAAAAATTTTAAGAAGAGTCGCATAAAGTTGGCCGTTGCATTTCCACCTGGAGCCTCCACTTCATTGCAAGACATTTCAAGGGCTCAATTTTTGACATTTTGGGGGCTCAAGACTGGACCAGTTATTTCTGAATTCCTGTATTTACCTGTTTCTGCTTTTTTATTATACAGTTTTATTGTTTTTTACATTACTTTTGTATAAAGCTTAGGAGGTTTGTGTGTGTATCAAACAGTCTAGAAATTCTTACAAATAAATAAATTTGGGTCAAAATGCAACTAGAAAGGAATTACAATTATATAAAACAAATAACTTCTGATGGTGGCAATGTAGGACTAAAGTGGCATGGACGCTTTGGCTGCTTGTGACTGGTTGCTTATAACTGAATGGGAGCAGTGAGAAAGGGCCAAATAGCCGGCACTCACTCTCACGCAGCCTGCTTGTAGGCTAGAATACTTAACCCCTTGGCATTGTTGTTCTTAGCTAGGGCCAGCGACAGCCATTCCTCTATCAGCAGCAGCCAGCCTTGGAGGGCATCCAAAGTCTTTGGATAATCCAGACATCTGAATTACTGTTTGTTTGGATTACTGAGGAGGGCTGCGTTACTTCATCACTTGCAGACATACTCAGCTCTCCCAACTTGATTTTGCTTCTGTGCACTGAATTTTATGTGCTTTCAGGGGTATCAACTCCCCACTTGCCATTTTATGTTCTAATAGCCTTAATTAATTCCTGATCTTTCAGTGACTATGAAAGGGCTAGGTAAAACATAACAGGATTATTATTATTTTTTTTTAAATGGAAACATGAGAGCTCTATATGCACTTTTTGGAGATATGCAGTGCCTTATAATCTGGCATGATTTATAATGTTGCATCAATGAATCATCCAAGATTTTATTCATGAAAATTTTCTGCTCTGACAAAGCATCACATTTGGAGGAAATTTATATAACTGTTACATAACATGTTTGCGCTCTGGAATGTTTCCTTTTGAAATATTTTTAGAATATTCATTCTGAAGCCTTTGTCCCATATATAATTTGTTACATACTTTGGGGAAAATGTTATTCTAAAAATATTAATTTGGGGGGGGGGAGAAAAGAAACCAAGGGAGCATGTTAGGGTGAAAGATATAGATGCCTTCTGTGTGACTCTCTGGCTGTGTTTCCATGTTAGCCCAGTGGCATGCAAGTCCCAGGAACATCTCTCCTTCATGTTTGACTGAGTAATTTGAGACTTGTTGTCACACCCACTCACCCACCATGCAACAGGAAATACAATGTGATGTGATAGCTCCTCTCCATGCACGACGCAAGGCCAGATTAAGGTGGTTGGGGCCCCCTTTCTCCCAAAATGAAGCCCATGAAATAAAGGACCACAAAATTAGTTTGACTTGTGGTAACTTGAAGACTAACAACGGCTCCTTCACACCTCAGGCATTCTTATAGCCTGGTGTCCAAAAAACCCACTTGTCAATCACATCTCTGACTTCAGTCTTTGGCTAAAAAGATTGGAAGGCGGGAAAGTAGGCTGGCATATTTCATAGAAATTGCTTAGAAAATTACCTGCTCATTTTGCTTGGAAGCATTCTTTCTGGAAGGGTCTAAAGGTTCCTTCCTTCCTTCCTTCCTTCCTTCCTTCCTTCCTTCCTTCCTTCCTTCCTTCCTTCCTTCCCCTCTCTCTCTCTCTCTCTCTCTCTCTCTCTCTTTCTCTCTTTCTCTCAAAAATCAGACTCTGGCCTCCTTCCAGTCATGGGTCCTGTTGCAGTTTCTCCAGTTGGACTATTATATACCTTTTCCCGAGAGTTAGCATGGGTAGAAACTGCAGCATTGAGTTCTTCCTCTGTTTGGATGTTTCTTTTGCCAGTGGGGCATTGGGAGCAGTTCTACAGTCACAACTGGTGTTGACAGTTGTATTTTATTAGAGGTAGTTGTATACTTAAGTTACCAAGAATTGAGTCAATAGCTTCACTGTCCTTAAAAAGTACCTGTTAATTATCATGCTTTGTGTAGTGCTTCTTGGGTGGGTGCCTAGCCTGTTATCCTGTTATTAATTATAATCAATAATAAGATATAATTTGCATCTGTTTGATCAGAATGAAGTGCCATCATTTGACTAAATAATTGTAATTATTATCTAATATGAAAACAGACAGTTCTTGCCTGTCAAATAAGTTTTTGTGAGAGATGTTTATTTTTAACCAGTCGGGGAAGAGATGTAACAGTCACTTACTAATGATGCTTAAGCACTGTGTAACAGAGTGACTAAGAGACTGAGCATGACTAAGGAGGCCCCTGGTTCAAACTTTTGCCTCTGCCATGAACTCAAAAGATGGCCTTAGGCAAGCCTTATACACCCTCAATCAGCTCATCTGCAATATTGGAGGTAATAATCCTGACTTAACCTTATGTATGGATACAGCTAGGTAATACATGTGAGTATATTTAACTAGGATATGTATGTGTAGTGCTCTGAACTATGCTAATGTTAAGTGTTATTAATGCTGACTATTTCCCCTTAAGACTGATTTCCTTCCCCCAGTACGGACTGTGTCAAAACAATTCATTGCTTTTGAAGCAGAAGTGAGCAGTGTTACTAATAAGGACATTACCTTTGTTTGTTTGCAGCATAAAGAACGTCACTCCGAAAGTAGGAGATGCTGAAACCCGTAAAGCTATTCGCCGTGCCTTTGACGTGTGGCAGAATGTAACCCCTCTGACGTTTGAGGAAGTTCCTTACATTGAACTAGAGAATGGCAAGAGGGACGTGGATATTACAATCATTTTTGCATCAGGTTTTCATGGAGACAGCTCTCCCTTTGATGGGGAGGGAGGATTTTTGGCTCACGCTTACTTTCCCGGGCCAGGAATTGGGGGAGATACTCATTTTGACTCAGATGAGCCATGGACTTTGGGAAACCCTAATCATGATGGTAAGAACCCAGTTATATTTAAACAGCCTCCATTTCTATCTCTAGTACATTATGTACATACAGAACCGAAGGTTGATTGCATACCTAAATGTGGCACCCAGCAGCCACCATGGCTTCATTTCAGTGTCGGTAATGTTGCTGGCAATTGGATTTAACTTTGCAAAAGGAACGCTAGGAATCTCCTGTCGCACAATTTCCTACCTCACAGAGACGATGAGCTTGGCTTTATTTTGAACATACTGTATGCTCTAAAACGATGTAAAGATTTATCTCCTGGTTAATGTTATGTCTGGGAATTATTATTTTTAAAGCTAATAGCATATATTGTAACTTTTGGTGCGTGAACAGATATTAGGGCTGGGGGATATATTGATATAATGTCCAATGCTGATTTGAAGTCCATATCATGATATCGGTTTCATAATTTTTGACCTGGCAATATATTGTGAATCATGGTGTGTGTGTGTGTGTGTGAGAGAGAGAGAGAGAGAGAGAGAGAGAGAGAGAGAGAGAGCGCTGTGCAAAAATCACTGTGGGGAATCGTGAAGCCATCCAGTGCCTCTACATAGCTCCATCCTTATTGCAGACATTGTGATATATCGGTATATCGTGATGTTTAGCTGGTGATATATCACGATGCTGAAAACCAGGTGCAACTTTTTAAAACTTTGTCAAACTTTATTGTCTGGATTTTCACTTTTTGAAAACCCTAGCATTACCATCTGGGACACCCCATTCTACACATGGTAAAGGAATAGCATCTGATTTCATAGCTATCCAAACTCAATTACTCTCTGGCATTAACTGTATTAACTCTTGGTCTGCCAAATGTTTGCACAACCAAGAAGGGACCCCTGCCCATCTTCTTTACTCATTCTTGACATACAATGCTCTTTTATCTCCACCCCCGTGCCCCAGTATTTATAGGGATTTGCAGAGTCCTATATAGGGATTCAGTAGCTGGAATCTTGCCTGCTGCATCTGTATGGACACCAAAAATAAATATCTGATTAGCTGTAGGAAATTGAGAAATACGTCCACTCACTATTTCGCTATGTATAAATTCGGTTGGAGGTTCCAGGTGAGGTGAATCATACTGGTTCATAACACAGAGCAAACACATCTGTGTTTATTTGCTCCTTATTATAAATATATATTTTTTAATCTCCAAGAGTTTTTCAGTACTCTTTTGCTACCATCAAAAGAGATAATCGGAAACTGGAACCACATGATTATATAGGTTTGCACGGAATAACATATGAGGATGGGGCTATTGGAAATTCACACTGCAAGTATTGTTCAAAAAATAAGAATACTTTGATTAAGATAGGTAAGCAAATTAAAGCTGGTGGTTAATTAGATGATTTAGGCTGCAATTCTACAGTCACTTACCTCGGAACAAATCCCATTGAACCCAGTGGCTCTTACTTCTGAGTAGTCTCATTTTAGGATTGCACTGCACATTAAATGGATTTGCTTGCTGCATGATGTCTGGTTCAAACAATATGCTTTTTAAGGCAGAATAGTTATCTGTGATGTCTGTAAAAGGAAGGAACTATATCCTGAACTCAAATTAAAATAAAAAAAAATTCCTTCCAGTAGCACGTTAAAGACCAACTAAGTCTTAGTTGGTCTTTAAGGTGCTACTGGAAGGAATTTTTTTTGTTTTGACTATGGCAGACCAACACAGCTACCTATCTGTAACTCAAATTAAAATGTCCTTCAAGGAGAAAAAGCTAGAATTGGTAATTAAGGCTTTATGAGCACACAAAATGTATATTGAGGTTTATTGATTGGTTTGGGGTAACTGTGGACACTTTTTTTCTTTTCTTTTTCAGGGATCCACCCTCCCCCCCCCCCCCACTCGGGCTTTTATTGAACAATGTTTGCATTTAAATATCCGTAACAAGGATTTAATCTAATACTACCTAGGATGAGCCGAGCATAGTAACACATCTAAATGGTGCAATTTTTTTTCAGCGTGGCAGGCTCAATAAGACAGCAGTTTATTGATCTTAACTATCACAGAAACCTATAGGATTCTCACTTATGTCAGATGAAATCCTATCCCCTTGACAGCAAAATGAACTCTGCCGCTCATGGTTTACTGTGTACTTAGAGCTTTAAATCTCACCTCGGCATCAGATGAAGCATTTGGTAATCCACGAACCTCAATAGCAAAGCAGCAGCAGAAGAAAATGCTATGGGATAGAATGTTAATTAAAGGCCTAACCGGAGAAACACGTCAGATACCCACTGCAATGCATTTCCTTTGATCTGCTCACTCAAGATCAAATTTACAAATGGTTTTGGAATTGACTCTTTTTCGCTTTGTTGTGGGTCTTGCAGTGTAGGAGTTGGTGTTAAAGCCAAAGCATCTTGGATCAAAATTCTGGGTTCTCAAGCTGGTACAAGGGACATGGTTGATTACTGCAGCTGCGCTGAGGGAGGCACTGTTTACTGTATCTCTAGGCTTTTTTAAGAGATACTGATGCAAGGGAAAGTTGCACTTTGAAGGGGGAGATATTAGAGTGGCTGCAGCTGTGCTGCTTCATCTTGCCAAACCACTGTTACCACAGTTTAATAATATTGGGTTGTCTAGCAATAAGTCATGATACTAGGATATGTGAAATGTTTGTAGATGTAAGGCTCTAATTGCCAAATTCTAAACCTTTGTGATTGGTGGGGTATAGTTACAGTGTCTGCACCACTGAGGGTGGCATCGTCGTCGTGCTAGCTCAACATCACAAATTATCAGCACTCTCCTCTTCTGAAGTAGTTATTTCCTGGTGCAGCAGTTCTCAGCATCAGGCATAAATGTCACTTGAGGCATTATTGGGTCAACATCACATCACAGAGTCTTGCCCCAATGTCCCTTTTCTACAACGTGATGCCTGGAAGCATATTCAGAACGTGTTTCTTAGACAAGAGGAAATAATCTACTCTGCAGGTTATCAAACAAGATGATGATGACATATATGTGTGTGTGGCCAATAGTGCAGAACACTATAATAATTCAGTAACAAATTCAGATTGCTGGGTATTAATCAATACAGTATATTATAGTGCTTTTGAATTGCATTCACACCAGCAGGAATTTGTGCAATCTGCTAAAGAAAGTTATATGAAGAGGAAATGTAACCTGGTACAGCACACCTATCAACTATCACTGCTTGTACTCCCCTTCAACAATGTATATATCAACAATTTATATTCCAACTAACTAGATCTGCTAGCAGAAGTCCATGCAAGACTTTTCCAAGTGCAACAGGGTCTCCCCCCCCCCGTTTTTCACTGAAAAATGCTCAGTGAGAGTGTTGAGAGAAACTCCTGAATGAAACACAAAGGAGGGAGGGAAGAGATTGTTCCATCAGGCAAGCAGAAATGCTTATGCCTTATACTAAGGGAGTGATCTCCTTAGTGCTAAATTGAATTGCTCCCTTAGCTGTGTACAGTGAAGTTAAATCTGAAAGGTCACTTAAAATGCCTTCTGGAAAAGGTCTTTACCAAGTACCAAAGGTTCAACAGGTAGGGGTTCCATCTGATCTCAAATGGGAGGGAGTTTCACAGAATTAGGCCCAAACATATGAGCTGTACGCAGAATTCTGTTAGCAAAACAGGGCTTTCCCTTCCTTCTCCTCCTAGCCTCTCCAGTCATACTCCAGTTTACTTCCATCAGGTACTAAATCAGTAATGGCCACAGTAACTTTTTAGTTATTAGTTAAATTTTTCACTAAAGAAATGTCACTGAAACTACATGGGGGTGAGGAATCACAATTCAACAGAATTAAGCTTATACAGATTCTCAAAACAACTAATTTAAATAATTAAATAATTAAAATAATTAAAATTTAAATAATTAAGAATACATTTAACCTTTTGAGTTGAGGTACAAAAATCCCCAAGCAAGGTCCCTTTGGGAAAACACTATCTTAGACATCCAAAAGTCACAGTGGAGCAAAATATATAACTAGATTAAAAGTATATTCTTCAGAGTTAGACGCTTCAGTCCCAGCTCCTGGCATAAATGGTGGTTTCTGTGAGTACAGTCCTTGTATGGTCTGCTGTCATTTAAAATATCTTATAAAACAGCCGAGAACTTCAGTGACAGTTTGTTTAAAAACGAAATTGAACTCCAGAGCGTCAAGAGGATTAGCTGGTTGAGTGATTGTTCTTCGCATGTTCCTCTGTCCTACAAGAGAGTGGGAGAATGCAACAGCTTGATTATTTAGCAAAAATGCAAATTGCCAACCCCCTTGAAAAGTACCAGGCTCATTTTCCACACTATATTGCTCTGCTAATGAAGGCAATTTGAATTTTTTGTTTCTCAAAAGAGATGAACAACTTCTTGGAGTGCTCAGTAAAACCTTAATATATTGTTGCTGCTGCTTTCATAAATCTTGCTGGAGTTACTCCTGATCTGAAAGCATTTGTATTAATTCCCAAACAACAAGGGCGATAAAGTTTTGTGGGGAAAACAAAACACCATCTAAAAGAAACAACTTGAATATTGGATTGAGGTAGCACTTCCTTTTGCTTCTAGGCTACCCGGTCTTTATGTCTTTGGATGATGGGCAGTGTAACAAACGAACCATCCAGCATCATTAAACTATTCAAAGACATTTGCTAAAGTCCAGTTGTGGCTTCCATAAGCTATTACAGAAAATTCTTACAACACTTGCAAAAGAAAATGGAGTGAGCCTAAATCAGGGCTGTAAGCTGTGAAAGTTCTCGGATCAATGGCCTTCTGAGAGTTTAAGAGGATCCTTGTTGGCTGAGCCCTCACTTCTCCTGGGAATTCGGGAGAGGTGGGACTCATCTTCCAAAATACGTACTATGTTACATGCATTCCTTGGCTCGGTGCCTTATGTGTCTCTTTGCAGCTTTACATGGCAACCAACTGTGGTAGAGCGCACATACTTGGGACTGCTGTGTAAGTGATTTTTTAAATTTTTTTTTTTTTTAAAAAAAATAATTTTTTATTCATTTTCCAAACACATAATAAAAAACAAACAAAGCACAAAACAAAGACATACAAACATTTAAACATGTATAATTTCATACTCTTATTTTCATGTACCTTCTTTCCCCTGACTTCCCCATACCTCCCTTTCGCTGCATCCTTGTTTTACATTTCTTTAGCAACTCCTCCAGTCAAAGTGATTTTTTAAATTTAACCCTTTGCCCCCTCCCAGTCTGCAATCCCTCCTGAAGCAGCTACCGTATTTTTTGCTCTATAAGACTCACTTTTTCCCTCCTAAAAAATAAGGGGAAATGTGTGTGCGTCTTATGGAGCGAATGCAGGCTGCACAGCTATCACAGAAGCCAGAACAGCAAGAGGGATTGCTGCTTTCACTGCACAGCGATCCCTCTTGCTGTTCTGGCTTCTGAGATTCAGAATATTTTTTTTTCTTGTTTTCCTCCTCCAAAAACTAGGTGTGTCTTCTGGTCTGGTGCGTCTTATAGAGCGAAAAATACGGTAATTGCATCAGGAGGGACTTGCCAGTAGCAACTTCCCTCTGCTGCAAAGGGCAGCTTTGAAGTTCCCAGTGGGGAATTCTATAGCACAGCTGATCCCTGCAGGTTGGTGGGTGTCAGCATAGACAACAAGGGTCCTGCACCAAGCTCCTCAAGGGTTCTGATCATTTCTTGGTAACTGTGTTTCCACCTGCTTCATCCCTGACATCAAATATTATGTCAGGCATGGGACAGGAGGGTAGGATTTGGGGGAAACAGTCCTGGAGGCTACAGTGGGGTCATGCTGGGTATAATTAAGGCCACAGGATGAAGGTTATCTACTTTTGTCTTATAGGCTTTGAATCGTAGAATTATAGAGTTGGAAGGAAGCGCAAGGGACATCTAGTCCAACCCGCTGCGATTCAGGAATCTTTTGCCCAACACGGGGCTCAAACCCATAACCCTGAGGTTGAGTCTCATGCTTTGCTGGCTGAGCTATTAAGAGATGGTAGCAAGAATAGGCTTCCTTATTTCAAAGTAGCCATGTCCCAGCTGCGTAAATTATTGCATCCTCCAACTTTGATTAAAGGTATCTCTGATATGAAAGCCTGATGGGGGACAGGCATTAGATGGTGAAAAACAACCTTATATCAGGTCTCCTGTACTTCTAAAATTCTTGGGCATTAATATTAGAGGACAAGCTTTTAAATTGCTCAGATGACATATCACCCGTACCCATATGTTATCAAGTAGTGTTAAGATATCTACTAGAAGAAATGTGGATATAAGGAAACTCACCTCCTCCCACCCACCCCACCCTGCCCCACTTATGGTGGTCTTACTTTCAAACATCCCTTTGAAATGAGAAAGAAAAAGTGGTCAGATATTTGCAGATATTTGATTTATGATAGATACACATTGATTTAATTTAATTAGAAATACAGTATCCCTCACCATAGTGGACTGGGCACCTGTTCAGTATGCTGCCCAGCTGATAACAGCTGATGGCCAACTTCAATGTCCCTTATCTTCCTTCTTACGGTTCTTTATCTTTAAACCAGTCTTGGCCCAGACAGCCCTTCAAACAGAGGCTGTCTTGAAATTGCCTTCAAAACCTGTTGTCCTCCTATAGCCTTTGAAATAGAGGACTTGTTCTCTGTAAAGCAAGACACATGGCTACTCTATTTTCATATATTGATTGCCTCGTCATTCTGCTGTGCTTCTGTTCTGTGCTTCTGTTTTCTTTTTAAAAAAATACTTTGCATGTCACAAACTTATTTCTCTTCTCTTTTTTCTCATTCATGTTATTCCTTTTTTGTTTTCTCCCCTTCTTTTCATTCTTTGTGTGTGTACTGGTTAGCTCTAAAAACAAGGGTTGATGATGTGATTCAGTTATACTATAATTTGTTTTCAGATAGCTGTTTTTGCATTAAAATATTTATATAAATAAAGAATATAAACTCGTATGTTGAAAGAATCCCAGCCAAGTATTCCTATCTGTCTTGTGCAAACATGCATACCCATACAGACAGAAATACAGTGGTACCTCGGTTTTCGAATGTTTTGGAAGTCAAACGTTTCAGTTTTTGAACGCCAAAAACCTGGAATGCTTCCATTTTCGAACACGCCTTGGAAGTCGAATGGCTTCCGCTGTGTGTACATGTTATTTTTTTTCATTTTTCTGCAGACCACCTTTGTGCCTTGGTTTTCGAATGTTTCAGAAGTCGAATGGTCTTCCAGAATGAATTACTTCCGAAAACCAAGGTATCACTGTACATAAAAAACTAAATGTGAGTTCAAACCAAAGAAGAGCAGACATTTCCATAATATATCACAATTAAGGATAATTTTCAATCATACTTAAACAACAAATATAGGAATAAGAATATAAAATACATGAGGTAAATGACAGAGCAGAATTTTCTTTTTATGTACAAAATGTCGTGGTTCCTCTGAGCCCTTGGAATATGATCAGGAATGGGAGGTACCTGAAAGCGAGGGACTCAGAAGGAGAAGTTGGGGTAAGAGGCTATGTAGCAGAGCCCACATGAGTAAGTGCCCTCTACCCCCAGGTGAATCCAGACCTGATGAGGTAGTAGACCTGGGGCTGCCCCTTCCCTCAAGGGTGCTCAGGGATGCAGCCTGCTGTGACTGGACAGGAAAGTTTTGAAGATGAGGCACTCCTAGCAACCTCTCCCAAGGAGAGGTGGTGCATAAAGAGAAGGGAGGAGACTCGCTTCCCTCAAAAAAGCACCTTTCTCTGGGTCAAGAATGCTAATAGGGGCAGGGTTTTTCACGAGAGCTGAACTTTCTCCACCTCTGCTTCAAAGCTTGCCAGGTAGGCAGGGAAACTTATTGGATAATAATAATAATAATAATAATAATAATAATAATAATAATAATAATTTATTTATACCCCACCCATCTGGCTGGGCTTCCCCAGCCACTCTGGGCAGCTTCCAAAAAAATATTAAAATACTATAATACATCAAACTTTAAAAGCTTCCTTAAACAGGGCTGCCTTCAGATGTCTTCTAAAAGTCTGGTAGTTGTTCTCTTTGACATCTGGTGGGAGGAAGGCGCCACTACCGAGAAGGCCATCTGCCTGGTTCCCTGCACCTTGGCTTCTCACAGTGAGGGAACTGCTAGAAGGCCCTTGGTGCTGGACCTCAGTGTCCGGGTAGAATGATGGGGGGGGACGCTCCTTCATATATACTGGACCAAAGCCTTTTAGGGCTTTAAAGGTCAGCACCAACTCTTTGAATTGTGCTCGGAAACGTCCTGGGAGCCAATGTAGGTCTTTCAAGACCAGTGTTATGTGGTCTCTGCAGCCGCTCCCATGTAGTCTTGCAACTCCTGCTGCTAATTTGGACTCTCAAATCTCCTTTGTTCTTTGACTGGACGTATTGTTGCTATTCCTCTGTAGTGTAAGAGCACCTGGATTAAATTCGGTTCTTTCTAGCTGCTGAGTTTGTAATGAAATTTTACTTTTTTTACTTAACTACAAAAAATTGACTGGTTTTGGACGGGAGCCAGAACAACACACACACATTATATAAAAATGTAATGGTTATAATAATTCTTATCATGCTGTGCCCCTAGTAAACAGTGTTCCTTAAATCCGGAGGTATGTTCATTTCAGAGTTATTACCTTTCTTTGGCTGTCATTTTATCTCAGTATAGAAAGAGTCCCTCCTAGAGACTTATAGAGATGTACTTCATCTAGTTTAACCCAATTGCTTAGCAAATCACCAAATCTAGCTAATCTGATTTAATCAAGAATTAAATTAGATTGAATGAATCAACATTAGGGATGTGAAGACAGCTAGGAAGGCTACAGTTCAGTACATTTTACTAGAGGCAAGTCCTTGTAAACATCCTGAGGAAGGGCAATTTCTGTGCATTGTCAAAATGGCTTAGAAGATGAGGAGCTTAAAAGCTAATCACCTCTTTCCTCTGGTATTCCCACACATTCTTAGCTGAGGGACAAATGGTTTCTTACAGAGACAACCTCTTTTTATAGATTACCACATATATTCTGTGTTCGAAATGTACATCATTTCATTTTTAACATGCAGTGTGCGTCTCTCTCAGAAGCAGAATAAAATCAGGGTTAATTATCTGAGTTTCAGGAAAGGAGCATGCCTTTTACTTTTTTGCAAGCTTGTGATTTAGGCATTATTTTAAATAATATGGGGAACTTGCAGGTCATCTGCTTTAACTCTTAGAAACTTGAAGAAAACCTTCATGCTTATTAAGCTGCAATACTGGCATTTTGTGCATACATTTTCACATTTGTGTCCACCCATGGCCTCTTTTCATCAGTCTCCCCGATATGAAAAGTGACTTAAATCCCATAGAGTAATATAAATTAATTGTCTTTTAACAGAACTCACCAATTTCTGAGTATTGTAGAAACACAGGGTTCATATTAAACATACTTCAAATCTATACAGGCTGAGCTCAGTCATTTATTTATTTATTTTCATTTTCAATGGTGTGCTAGCAGCCAGGAGAAATTTATGAAAAAAATAAAACCCCAACCTCTGTTGAACTGCAGATAATCAGCTTCTAGTAAATTTCACATTGCTGCCAGCTCAGTTGACACAGTAGACCCAAGCTATGCTGCAGGAACCTGCACCAGCGGAATCTCAAAGATGAATCCCCTGGGGGAGCCAAGTGTCTCAACTGTAGATATATCACATGTGGCATTGAGACACAACAAGAGAGAGGACTTCAGGCAGAGATGCTTGAAAGCGCAACATTCACATTCTTGGTATCTGATACAGCAATGATGCAAGTAAGCTGGTGAGTTAGGGTGGAATTGATCGAGCATTGATCCTGCACAAGTTTTCATTCATCTCAGTAGCAATTGGCCTGCACAGAAACATTGCTTGCCATATACAGTTTGTGTAAACACCCACTTTCAACGTGATAGATTATTAGCTGTGTTTTGAAAAAAGGTATCCTGTTCTCACTATATCAATAACAAATGTGTCTTCTTCATTACATATTTGCCCAATTGTTGCCCTTAATGATAGAGTAACTTCATGTACAAGTAAACCCCATTACCCCCAAACTTATATGCTACATTTATGTTTAATACAGACAGTTCAGAGCATTTCCTCTGAGAAATGAATAGCTCTATGGATTAGCCAAGAGCTCCCTCAGCCTGTCTAGTCATTCCCCATCTTGATTAGAAAACCTTTGTGTAAATTTGTCATAGGCAAACTATTATTTCCACATTGGCTTGAACATGTATACATTTGTTTTTATTCCATGGGATTTGGGGTGGGCAACCCAGGAATTATACTTGGCTGTTCTGTGGAGCACTAAACATCTCACAGAAGGAGGTAACTGGAATGATCAGTGCAACCTAGGCAGTGAGAACACATATAATAGTGCAACTCGATTTCAGGGCAACGGGTGGATTTCAATGCACGGAATGACTGCTTGTTTGAATTAGATCCAAGAATCACAAAGTACACAACTTGAATTGTATCTTCTTCTTCTTTTAATCATTTATAGCATCTGAAAGGGCCTGAACTTTCAGTGGTACAAAATATAATATGACAGAATGCAACAAACAAAAACCACACACACCAAAACCCGAAGTCTTTTAGGTTTTTAAGTTCTGTAGTATTGGGTATGTTGTAATACTATAGTTGGGAGCGAGTGGATCAAAATAGTTCTTTTCCCTCCAGCATGAGATCCAGCTCTGATATAGATTTGGGCCCTTCTCAGGTGAGAGATGGGAGAGGGCTATTAGTTCAGCAGGGGTTGGGCATGTGTATAGTATATAGTGGCATTTGTATAGTGTGTATAGTGTCTCAACTATTAGGCATTCTTTTTATCCAAAGCTTGGCAGTGACCCTTTGTTATGGGGGATGTCATATTGTTGAGTATGAGTGCTTCACGTTTACATGGTTGACATAGGTATTGGTTGAGGTACTGAATGTTTGTAGTGGTAATGTGAACTTGGATGAAAATTGTATCTTTGTTGTGATATTTGAAAATTTATATTATACTGCCTTGTAGTGCTCTGATTATATTTATATTATTCTTATGGACACGAATATTCTTTATGTATTTTGTTACATGTTAGATGGATTTATTTGACATAGCTTTATTATGGGCTGTGTGTGTATGCATATCTTTAAACACACCTATGTATTTAGTTATTGTAAACCGCTTCAAGATGCTTTGGATGGTAAGCGGTATATAAATGAAATGAATTAATGCATGGAATGTAAATTTCGCAGGTTGCCTTACTGCCGATAGAGGAAGTCAGTGGGTTAAAGTAGTTACGGGAGGAATGCTATTTGCTCGTTACTGGAAACTAGGATTTATTTTTGCTGTTTGTTCGTGGTTTATCAGGTTTCCTGAATGTCTTCAAACATCCAGTGTTGTAATAACAGTCAACATAAAGATAGAATAAAATTATGTCTTCTTTAGAATCAAACTCATTCGCACAATGTGGCTGTTTGAGTGCTTGTTGGGGCTAAGAGGTCTGAACACCTTAAATCAATTTTGTGCCCGTTGGCATTATACTAGTGTGTTTCCAGGGCCAGTTGAAAGAACTGCTCTTGACCTTTCTTTCTTTCTTAAATTTATATTTTGCTTTTCTTCTCTCATGGAATCCAAGGTGGTATGTCTATGGTTCCCAGGTTCATAGAATTGTAGAGTTGGAAGGGATTCAAATAGTCATCTAGTCCAATGCACTACAACGCTCTCCAATGTGGACATTATACTTCTGTTGTTGCAGCCTAGAATAGCATTACTCCCCCCCCCCCCGCTACTGCATCACCTTGTTGACTCATATTCAGCTTGTGGCCCACTAAAACCCCTGGATCCTTTTCACATGTACTATTGGCAAGCCAGTAGTTATATTTGTGCAGCTGGTCCTTGCCAGTAGTTCTTCCTGCCTAAGTGCAGAACCTTACATCTGTTGCTGTTGTCACCCATTCAGGCACAAACCAGATCCTGTACTGCTTAGCTTCAGCAAAGTCCTGGCTGTGTGTACCTTAAACTATACCCCTTTGTGTTAATGGTATCATTATTATCACAAAGCTTTGAATGTAATGTAATTTTATATCATCCTTTTCCACCTTGAGGGGATTTCATGCAGAAATTAACACTATATATAAAGGAAATAAAATATCAAGTCATTTAGCTTCACATGGCTTTGCAGGTAGACAGGACAACAGTAAAGTAGAATAAACATGGCTCACATATAAGCCCATTGTGTATATTCATTTAGACAATGAAATAGCTTTGAGACAATGCTCCGGGAGGAAACAAACCAGCTAAATCCAAGCAAGGAAGTGCCAATTCAATTTCTATTGAAATTCCCCTTGATTTTCTCATCATTGTGAACACTTGGTTAATTTAGTTTGTCCCCCTATGCTCTAATTCGGAAGAGCGACCTTGAACTCTGATAAAATGGTGCTTTGAGGGAATGATTCATAAAACAAAACAGACTTAATTTTTTTAAATAACAACAATCATCATCACATACCACTACTTCAGCTGCCCAGGATCTTGAAAGCGTCATTTGAAACATATATTGGTACACTCATTTGTGAAACTTGTGCTTTGAAAATAAGTCCCCCAGTTGTATTGCAGAGTCTAGTTCTGGGGTTGTTGAAACTTAACATGGTAATATGTCACTATTCAGCTTTTGTAAGCACTTCTGCAATTTGGGATATTTGGGGTAAGGCTCACCTGCTGCCTTCATTACTTATCTTTTGGCACCGGCGAAAATGTTTCTCTGTAACCAAGCCTTTTGCTGATTAATATCCTGTCCTTTTAAATGTGTTGTGGGAAGGTGGTTTTGGGTTTGCTTTTGTTCTTGTTTTCATTATGTATTTTGTGTTCTCGTTTTGTATTTTTACAAAATGAGATCCCCTGTGATCTTCGGATGAAGGGCAGTATCCAGATTTAATAAATGATAATAATTGGCAAATAAGCTTGCATTCATATACTTGATGAATTGTTACTACTTACTGTAGCCTTTGTTATGAAATATGCAGCTTCATGAAGGCAAGCAAGTCTATTTTTCACCAAGTGCTTACCATGAAAAGTTTGCTCCCAGATGTTTAAAAAAACTCAAAAATACAGTTGTGGAAATCATTATTATTATTTTTCAGTTTCATTACATTTTTCAGTACAAGTCCCCCCCCCCACTTACATGGGGGTTATGTTCAGGGGCCCAGCACAAATAAGTGAGAATTGCATAGGTGGGGAGCACCCTCTCAACACTCTTTAAGCTCCCTCTCTGCCACACACTCTCCAATCCAGACCCAAAATACTGTATCCATAAATAGCCACAATTAGAATTGTTGCTCTAGGGCTGGCTGGAGGCTGGAGGATGTGCTAGCACATGCATTCACAGCTAGGTGGGGAGACTGGATAGCCAAAACAAAACCCCACTGTGTTTCGTCTCTTTTGGATTTTCTCCTCCCTCACTGCTGTCGTGTTTGGGCTTCAGGGAGGGTCTCCTCATGAACCAAGAGGACTCTCCAGCTCTTTCCCGCTTTTTCCAGGTTTGAATCAAATTATTATTATTTATTTCCCAGCATCACACGTATAGTCAGCCACACATGAGTCAATCACACAGAAGAAGAGCATACTTAAGATTCCTTTGGGAGCTTTTGACTCGTAAAGCAGGGAGCCTGAGGAAGTGTGGGGTGGTCATGTCTAAACTGTAGGCAAAATGATTTGAAGTCATTCAAGAAGTGCTTTGTGTCAAATACAGTGAATGCATTGATAAGGCAGTTTTAAAACTTTCCTCTTTCTTCTTTTCCTCCAGGGAACGATTTGTTTCTAGTTGCAGTTCATGAACTGGGACATGCTTTGGGTCTGGAGCATTCAAATGACCCTACTGCCATCATGGCTCCATTTTACCAGTACATGGAAACCGACAACTTCAAACTACCTAATGATGATTTGCAGGGAATCCAAAAGATATATGGTAAGCTGGTTATTTCTTTAAAATATTAAAAAAATTCTAATGGGGATGGGTCACTTCCAGATATATACACTGCTACAGTGTTGTGCACACTATGCATCCATTGAAGGTTGTATATCTGCTTATGCACTCCTTGTGTGCACACTATCTGTTTCCTTCATTGAAGTGAATGAGGCAACCCACTTGTTTAAAAACTCCATGTATGGGTAGGCAAACTAAGGCCCAGGGGCCGGATTTTGCCCAATCACATTCTAAATCCAGCCTGCAGATGGTCTGGGAATCAGCGTGTTTTTACATGAGTAGAATGTGTCCTTTTATTTAAAATGCATCTCTGGTTTATTTGTGGGCCATAGGAATTCATTCATATATATATTTTTCCAAAATATAGTCTGCCCCCCCCCCCAAGATCTGAGGGACAGTGGACTAGCCCCCTGCTGAAAAAGTTTGCTGATGCCTGCATTAGAGCATGTTTAGAATGTTAAAAGAAGGGGTAGATGTCTCTTAAACATTTCTGGGAATTACCTTACTATTTCAAGTCAGACTTTGTAGCTTGAGGGTTGTGCTTACAACTGAACAAATATGAACATGCAAACTACAATAACTATTTGTTCTTGTTGTTTGTATCCATTTCCTTGAAGGGGTTTTAATTCTGTGTTGAGATAAAGCCAAGGGCTTTTGCCAAACCACCATGTTTCAAATACTGTTCACAAGTTGAACTGAAATCCACACTTAACAGCAACAATGTTCTTCAATATTTAACCAAGTAGTACAAATATTTTTTATTCAAGGAGAACCTAGACTTCTCTTAAAATATTAATATTTCCTCTTTCCTTTGCCCTTCTCTTTCCTCTTTCTTCTATCTTATTGCTTATATCTGCTCTAGTCGTCTTAGAAACATAGTAAGCTGACTTCCTCCAGGACAAACCATTGGCTCAGTCTTCATTTGTTTTCAGCTCCTGGTCCTTCTTCACTCCAGCCATCCTTTCCATTTGATTGCTTCACTGAAGCACTTGCTTGCACTTGACTCACAGAATTGTGGAGTTGGAAGGGACCTTGAGGATTGTCTAGTCCGACCCCCTGCAGTGCAGGAATCTTTCACCCAACATGGGGCTCTAACCCACGACCCCGAGCTTAAGAGAGCCATGCTCTACCAACTGAGCTCCTCTCTTGACTCATTCCAATATATCCTTACAGAAGTTCATCATAATTTTCCTTTTTTTTTCTTTCACACCAGGCAAATTGAGTTCCTCTCTCCATTAAGTACTAGAAATGCCAGATCATCCCCCTAAAGATAAGCAAAACAAGTAGTATTTATTCTGAGCCTATACCACTGCTAAGGTAGTAAATCACCAAAACAACTCTTTTCAGGGTTGAGTTTTGCCCAAAGGTTTTCAAATATTCTGCATGCAATTTAGATCCATGCAGAAATAAATTCAGCAAACACATATCATTAGAGGGGGTGAGGATGGACACATCATTTGGTTTTGCACTCCCCCCGCCAGGTACTCCAGGTACCACCAAAATGGTGTAGGATCAGCACTGCCATTTTTTAATTTGCCTCCTGACATCTTTGATTTCTGTTCATTTATCCATTGTGGCTTCTTGTATTTTAAAGTTTGATTTAAAATTCTGTTTAAGACTTTTATTTGCACCAAAATGTTTGCTGTTCCTTCCTCTTTCTCTCTCCTTTACTCTCTCTCTCTTTTCTGAAAAATGTGTGTGTATGTTTTAGTTTGCAAGCTGCTTCAGGCAGAGAGGAATATTCTCTTGCTCCAATGTGCACTGTTGAACTGGGTGCTAAGCATTGGGTGCATTGATATAAGATTATATAGGAGCAGCATGGTAGATGCCACTCTGTTGCATATGTGTTATCATATCCAGGCTGCTCCACAGAGGAAATTAAATGGTTGGGTTTCTCCTGTGTGGTTAAGCAGAAGAAGATGTTTTCTATGACCTCATGAGTCTAGACAGAAGGGCCAGACAAGGTTATTTTGCCTTCATACTAAATACCAGTATCTAGCAGCTGTAAGCTGTACTTTGAAGAGTTTTATTGCCCTTGGGAAGTTAAACATGACATCACTAGCAAATATCACGTGGAAACTCTAGTTTGGATTTAGCATTTTTCAACCAGATATTGTCTCCTGGAAGATACCTGATTCTGCTGCCACAGTGATAAAATCAACAATGGCCTTTGTTTTACTATTTAGATTAAATATTGTTCACTGGTTCATTGGTTTCCTTAGGTAAGAAGCTGTAGACTGAATCAGTGACTTGTTAAGGATAGTTGTTATGAAGGTTTTGTCAATAAGTATTTAGGGTTGTATTCAACTATGTCATACCCAGAGTGGACTTAAGATGGGCTAGAACTCCCAGCATCCCTGACCAGCAGAAGTAAGGAAGCCCAGGCCAAGAATCACATACCATTGGCTCTTGTCGCTCTTTGTTTTATATTTTATATTTGTTTTAGTAGTTTAAAAATGTAAACCACCTTTGGTCCCCCACCCCACAGCATGACACCATAACTACGAAGTGCCTTCTAGCAACCTGGTAGCTTCATTTCACCATGACAATTGAAAGATTATCCATGGACCTGTCAAATGAAATCCTCCAAACCAGGTATGGGGAACCTTTGGCCCTCCAGATATTGTCCTCTCATCAATCCTAGCAAGCATGGCCAATGGTCAGCAGTGATTGACGTTTCAGCTCAGTAATGTCTGGAGAGCGAAAGGTTCTCCACACCTGCTCTAACCCACAGGTTATTGTCCTTGGCAAATATCTTGTGGCGGGAGATTCCACAACTTAATGACATTTTGCATGAAGAAACACTTTGTTTTTGTCTTCCCTGAATCTACTGCCAGTTTTAGTGGATGACCGCAAATTGCAGTGTTCTTAGAGAGGAAGAGAAATGCCTATCTCCACGTATTTCACACCATGCATACTTTTGTAAACCACAGTGATGGCTTCCTTGGCAGAGGAAACGGATGTTCAGTGAAACCTGCAGTCTAGAATGATGCAGTCCAAACACAAGTTTGCCTCCTCAGCCACTATTTGTGATGACTAGACATTAGATCCCAATTTTAATCAGGCACCAGCTGTTCAGAATCTGTTATACACAGGTTCTTCTTTGAGAACTTCTTGTCCAGGGAGAGTAGTGGTTGCCCTAAGTATGATTTGGCTTCAGTGAACAAGGCAGTATAAAATAGCTGGAGCTACTGGTAACTTACAGCAAATCAAAATAGCAAAAATTCAGTAACCCAAATTATGCACATTCAGCATGACCGGAATTATGCGAAGTTGATTAGATCTAATTAATTCAGTGTGATTAGTCTGGCCTTGAAGCTAGCAACTAATTCCAATTTGTCCATTTCCCAATTTATAGTAAAGAAGGAAATACACTGGCAGCAGACATTTTTTGCTACCGTGTATTAAGACTTATCTCTGCTGCTAAGAAGTTTAGCAATCATTTTTTTTTAAAGAAAAACGGAAAAAGTTACAGGGCTGCAAGCTCTAATCAGCTACTCAAGTGTGATTAATTAACTTAAGCTTTAACTGCAGATTACTGTTTGAACATTTCCATCCCAATTAATTGGTAGGATTGGCGATAAAGGCTGTGGAACTCAGCCATACCATAGTTTTAAGGGCCACAAGCAATCCACTGTTGAGATACCAGCTCCCTTTATTTGCCAGATTTTCTGTGCAAATTTGCTTGTTTCGTGTGGGTTTAATTTGCAGCTCCTGTGCAATTCAGCTCATGGCATCATCAACTGAACAGTATGCAGTCTCCTAGACGTTAATCTGCTAGTATCATTTTTTCCCTCCAAAGGGCCACCTGACAAACTCCCGCCACCAACAAGACCTCTGCCAACAGTGCCCCCACATCGTTCTGTCCCTCCAGCAGATCCACGGAAGAATGACAGGCCTAAACCTCCACGGCCACCCACAGGAGACAAGCCTTCTTACCCTGGAGCCAAGCCCAACATCTGCGATGGAAATTTTAACACTCTAGCCATTCTTCGTCGGGAAATGTTTGTTTTCAAGGTAGGAGGCTGCTCTTTTATTGTTAGATTAAGTGACAACATTTCTGCCTTTTCGAAAACCGCCTCTCATTCATCATGCCTCTACTCCTGAGCTTTCTTGCTGTTCTAAAGTTCAAGAAAGAAACAAGGAAATAAACACCTGAATGGCTTAAATGTCTAACAGAGGAAAGGCTGGAGTCTTCTATTTTGGGGAATGAATTAATGTCAGCAGAAAGTTGCAATGCTTCAAAATTTAATGGTAAGTAAACGCTGAATGCTGTGCAGAGATAAAAAGGCATAATTCAAGTCATGAATAGAAGCTAATAGGGATGATTTTGTTGGGAACTTAGCCACTTCCAGGCTCATTGCTGTTATTGTGTTTTCTTTACAAGAACCCTGTAATTTAACTTTATAATTAGATCAGTCCCTTTATAAAGGCTGTTTGTCATTGTGCTGTGGTTGCCTTGATACATTTTTTTCTAGTGGAAGCCTGTGTTAGAAGAGGCCCTTCACAGGTGTTGTGGGCTTTTTGTGCTGTTGCTGCTCTTTGGTTGGCTCGGTTGTCATATTGTTTGGAGATGTATCCATATGGTGACATCCTGTGGACTGGAAAGCCTTCTGGGCAGGCATGGTAGAGCAAAGATTTCACTAATGATTCAAACACAACAAACAAAAGCAAATCTCATTACTGGAAAAGAATATCGATCTGGCACACCACCCTGTGATGTTGCCAAAATGTATCATTTAGTATGTTCAATGAGTTTTCTGAGGGATAGTGTTCTGCAAATTCTCCATATTAAGCGTAGGAACATAATCTACATTATTTAACTGAAAAATCCCAATGTGCCCACCTACCTAAAAAGGTTGGTGACTCTTTTCTACAATGAATGTTGATATACTCCAGGAAGTATGGGAAGAGACTTTGTGTGAACAAAAGAAAGAAGAAAGAAAGGATCAGATGTATGAATGTTTGTCTTCTTCCTACTGACTGAAATTCTGTTCTCAATACCAATTCAATGCCACCCCTTGGAGGATTGGTAGCTTCTTCTCCATAGAAGTAACCTTACATTGGCAGTGTACATCAAGTGGACTGATGGACTTGCATCGGTACTTTCCACCATAATCCACAGCCAATGGTGATTCAACACAGGTGATTCTGCCATTTTGCATAATATGTAACAGGACTCATTGCAAATGTGTCAATTTCAGTGATAACATCTCAAGAGTTAAAGCATTTTGGAGTCGATTAAATTGAAATGCTTTAGGTAACTAAGCATTACATAATAGTGCCACTTAACAGAATGTACGTCATGGTTTCCTGTGGTTACTCCTTTTCACAAAATAGATAACTCGTAGGTAGGTGATTCTATATAATTTCATTTCAGGTATTCAGTTGAAAGCATAAAAAGCATATTTTCCTTTTTTTAAATTGTGACTTCTTTGATTCCCACTTCTAAGAGATGCCCCAACTCTTTGAATCATCTCCTCAAACATTTGTGTGCTTTTCTTTGTAGGGCCTTGTGGCCATCCATCTTTGTGAATGAAGCAGAAAGGTTAAGGAAGAATCTCATTTTCTAAGTTGACATTAAGCAGGATATTAAAATACCTACCTCTTTGTTGCACCATCCATCTTATGAACAAAGGAACATGCCCTAATTTGTTTTACACACAGCTAAATTATTCAGTGCATCACTAATACTAATCTTATTCCTTGCCTATGCCTGTGACTTTAGACAAAGAGATCAATTGTAATTTCTATCCAGGTTCTATCTTTTAATTATAAAATAATAACAGTAGTTATTAAGGCAGACTAGTTTCATTTGACTGATTATGGTATACAGGTCTACTAAGAAGTAAGCCCCATTTAATTCAGTGGAACGTTCTGCCTAGGAAGGGTTCATGCGAATTTACCTTAAAATGGTGAATTTATTATACATTGCATTTATTATACATTTACAAGACTCTTAACATCTTGGGTCCAGGATACTTTAAGTGCCTGACTTCTTATATCCCCAATCGGTCACTGAGATCTTCAGAGGATCCCTCATGGCCCAGATGTATGGCTTGTATCCACCAGGAGCCATGTGTTCAGGACTCTGGGCCCAACTCTGTGGAACCCCTGTTGAGATCAGAGAGGCCTCCCCACTCTTGAATGTGCATCACCTAATGAGAAGTTTTATTTTTAATTTCAACAGGCATTTTAAGTATGTTTTCTGATCTTATGGATAACTGATTTTATTTTTATTGTAACTTTTTAAACCTTACCCTACCTCACTTAAGGGACGCAGGTGGCGCTGTGGGTTAAACCACAGAGCCTAGGACTTGCCGATCAGAAGGTTAGCGGTTCGAATCCCTGCGACGGGGTGAGCTCCTGTTGCTCAGTCCCTGCTCCTGCCCACCTAGCAGTTGGAAAGCACGTCAAAGTGCAAGTAGATAAATAGGTACCGCTCTGGCAGGAAGGTAAACGGCGTTTCCGTGCGCTGCTCTGGTTCTCCAGAAGCGGCTTAGTCATGCTGCCCACATGACCCAGAAGCTATACGCCGGCTCCCTCGGCCAATAAAGCGAGATGAGCGCCGCAACCCCAGAGTCAGTCACGACTGAACCTAATGGTCAGGGGTCCCTTTACCTTTAGCTTTACCTTACTTAGAGCAGGTGTGAGGAACCTTTGGACCTCCAGTTGTTGCTGAATTAGAACTCCCACCAGCCCTAGCAAGCCTGGCCATGGGGTAAGCTAAAGATTCCCCAGACCTGACTTACAGACTGAGGTGTGAAGCAGTATGTAAATGGTTGAGATAGATAGATAGGAGGAAAGAACAATAAATTGATACCATTGATTTAAAATACTGTATGGTGTTCAGTTACCTGAAAAATGGTCATAATGCACAACTCTGGGGTGGTATTCAGACCTCTTGAAATTGATGGTCCTAACTTAGCCAGGTTCATTAATTTCAGTGGTTCTACTCAGAGTAAAACTTAGTTGAATATCACCCATAGTTGTCTTTTTGTGCCTGTTCAGTTGTTATATACAATTCAACCATCTTTATATCCAGCATAAGTTCAAAGTAGTACTATACATTTAGTACTATGCATTTGTTTTTATTTATTTAACAAAATGTTAAATGCTTGACTGTAGTCTAACTTCTAAGTGGTTTGGCGTGAAATCAAAACATGAGTGTTCCAAATTACCCAAGAGGATGGTGCTTGGTCATTATTTGCGGATTATGCAGAAGGTCAGTGGCTCCCTGCTTGGATTGGGGTGGGATGCTATGCATCATCTTTTGGGGTGGGTTTAATTGTACATAGGCTAGGCTGCCCGCTTCCTTTTTTTCCAACTTTGAAATCATCCCTGTTCCCTTGCTTCCCTCTTTGAGTACTGTTCAGTCTATCCATTTGTCTATCAATCCTTCTTTCAATGTGCTTTTGGTGGTTTTCCATTTTACTTTGTGAAGTGATTTGACTGAGAAACAATAGCTTGTTCCAATGCCACTCATTAAGTTTCATGGTTGAGTGGGATTTTGAAACCAGGCGTTGTAGTCGCTTATGTTTTACTCAGAGTAGACCCATTGAAATTAATAGACCTAAGTTAGTTTTGCTCATTATTTTCAATGGGTCTACTCTGAGTAGGACTCGCATTGAATGCAGGCAGCCTCAGGGCTCCTAGCAGATTAAATCTAATGTGCACACTGGCTTGCCTATAGAGGCCTGCTTTATTTTCCCCATAAAGAGTATTCTTTGGCTAGTGACAAAATATTTTGTGAAGAATTAACGTGTGCTCCTTCAGCAATTCAAGCAAAATATGTTTCCTATCACTGCAGCTGTCAAGAAACATTGCAACGTCTTTTTCCTGCAGTGTAAGACAGGCCAAATTTGACTTTATTGCGGTGAAATGGTAGCTGTCGTCACCTCTGCCCATTAGTTTAGTCTGCACTACCTTTCATATGAAACTCTGTGCATGTAATTAAAATTCCATTTTAGTTTGAGCAACAGCCCTATTAAACTGAAGGGAAAAGAGGTAGAGAGAGAAGGTATCACTGCAAACAATATGACATTAATTGGTTTTGATGAATATGCTGTTTCTCATTAGCAGATTAGTAATTTCACTATAAACGGATTTGGGGATAGGAAATTAAAGATTAAGAATGGAGGATAAAGTGGCATTGAGGAGGGAAGGAAAAGCACCAGTATTTTATTATTATTGTTTCTAAAGTGATAGGTATTTATTTATCCCATACCTCTTCAAGATTGTTAATAGAGCTGTCTTGTGATTGCTTGACTCTGTAAATGTCTGGCCTGTCAATAGAAGCCTGGGAAATTTCTACAGAAGTATGTTATTCAAATAAAAACTTTGGATTCCAGTAGTGGAGCAGCACATTTTACTGCTGAACTGTGTGGCAGTTAGAGAGAAGGTCAAAAATGCACAGAACGCACACGTAAGCGGGTTTTACTTTTGAGCGATTGAAAGAAACAATTAGTGATCTTTTTTTAGAATAATGAACACAAAAGTGAAATAGAATCAGCTGGACTTTCAGCAGGCAGTCATCTAATGCAGCCATGAAAATTAAAGATCATACCCTAATAATACAGTTATAGTGGCTATATATAGTTTCACAGAAACAAACCACAAATTGTCCCACAGATTATCAAACTATGGTTAATTTTATGAAAGTTCCCCCCCCCTCACCTGCTCCCCTCAGACTGCCTGATATCTTGAGTACCTCATACTGACATCATCTCCTTATCTGCCTGGACAAACAGGGCAGGGAGGTTTCCTTGGGAATTTGGCCGAATGTTGCCTTCAACAGCCAAATATTATTTTGGAAATTCTCCCCACTTTCTAGCTCCAACATGGATAGCTAGACTGCCTCTGTTCTTGGGAGTGTTCATTGCAATCACCCCTTCCACTGCTAATATCTATTGCCAGTGTGACTCACCCAAAAAACTGGAGTCGTGTGCTTTGAGAATCTTTCTTTTCACGTGGAGTCAGTTTGTGGCATTAGTACAGTTGCGGAAAAATCCAGCAAGGACTGCACTGAAACACATCTGGAGTTCGTTTGCAGCTCTCTTCCCCACCCAGTTGCATCTGCAGTTGAAATGATGGACTCCACACAACACCAAAGGCACCAAGGGTTTATTCTTAAAGCAGAGATGGTCTCAACAGTTCAAGACCTACTGGTGTGGTGAGAACCGGTGTGGTGTAATGGTTAAGAGCGGTAGACTCCTAATCTGGTGAACCGGGTTTGTGTCTCCGCTCCTCCACATGCAGCTGCTGGGTGACCTTGGGCTAGTCACACTTCTCTGAAGTCTCTCAGTGCCACTCACCTCACAGAGTGTTTGTTGTGGAGAAGGAAGGGAAAAGGAGATTGTTAGCTGCTTTGAGACTCCTTCGGGTAGTGATAAAGCGGGATATCAAATCTAAACTCTTCACTATTCCTGCAGCCCTGCTGCTCTTCTGGAGTAGAGTTTCAGAGATTGTAGCAGCTGCTTGATGGAGTAGAGCAGGGATGTCCAACCAGTAGATCGCGAGCTACCATTAGATCTCTAGCTGCTCCTGGTAGATCATGGGATCCTTACCGTGTACAAAAAGTTACAAGGAAAAAGCTAAAAGACTGTGTGCAATCCTCCCCCCCAAAGTGCTCAACAACCCTGGGCACTACCCTCCTAAAAAAAACCCCTCAATAACTCTGGGCAATCCACCCACCCCACGTATGCTCCTCCTCCCTCCAATGACAATGGATAGAACACTGTCAGTTTTTTATACTTTTTATAAAAGTATATACTTTTATACTTTTTTATACTGATCCCAGTCTCTTGGGAGTTTGACGTGCCTGGAGTAGAGGACAATGTTGGAGGGAGAGTTAGCGCTGACACTGCCAATAGGTCAGTGGAAGATGACAAACGTAGGAAGACATCTGAAGGCAGCCCTCTTTAGGGAAGCTTTTAATGTTTGACAGACTATTTATTGTATTTTTATATTTTGCTGGAAGCCGCCCAGAGTGGCTGGGGTACAAATTAATAATAATAATAATAATAATAATAATAATAATAAGCATGGGACTTGAAAACAGTGATTGGAAATGGCTACAGATGATAGTTTGGGGTGAAATTCTGCTTAGCATTAACCATGATTAATGCAATAGAGAGACAAGGCAAAGCTCAGTAGGATGTGGAAATTTGAAGGACTGTGCTAAGAGAAGATTTCATCCTGCACCTGGTTCCTAGTCCCTTAATTATGAGATACAACAGGTATCTACTATTATAGTATTATACTACTATTGAAACTGGATATATTTTTGTTGCACAAAGATTTTGTATCTTAAACCTAATTTTGTTGTCAGTTGTTTTTATGCTACGTTTCCAGATCACATTGAGACTCATGTGAAAGGCAATTCAGAAATTAATAGAAATAATAGACAGCTTCACAGAAATCCGTTTTGATTCCTTTAGCAGCAGCTACATGCACAGACACATGTCTAGCAAAGATCAAAAGGTTAGCTGATGTTTTATTCGAAGGTGGTGCTTCTGCATCCCCAAAGGTCTGTGTAATTAGTCAAACAAAATCACTCTTAGTATAGATCAAATGTAGATCTCATCGAAAATATTCTATATTCTTAGGAATCAGCTTGCTTAAGGGGCCTAGGGGAAAGGTTGCTTTCAAATCTGTTCACTGCATGAACTGATTAAAAATATTCTGTTGGCGGAAGAACAAAAAAAGTGCATAATTGACAAAAATAATTACAAATATTCACAGCGAGGAATAATCTAAAATTACACTGAGACGTTTCTTCAGTTGTTTTTTTTACCACAAACAAGTGTTATCTTGTAGTATTAAAATACATTATAATGGAACCAAGGGGAATAATTGCAAGAGCACGTCAAGCACAAGGCTTAATTAAATTTTCTTGTTACTACAAAACGATAGCCTTTCAACTAATTTAGGTAGACATTTTGAGAAGCAATTGGAATTGCCTCTAGAAGCACTCTAGGAAGTGTAAGTAACAGTAACACTTCAGGGTTTTTACACCCTTGTTCTCTTGGCTTTTCCATTCAATATATTAGACCCTAATACTAAATACATTATTAGAGAGGAAGCCGCTGTGGTTTATTCAGAAGCTGCATTTACAGCCATGATATCTGGCTGCTTCTTATTGAGTGCTTCAACCCAATCACACAGGGAGTTGGAGAATCTGCAAGACAACCCCAGAGACCACCAGGAATAAGGTCTGAACTAAAGTTCTCAATGGAGAACTTTCTGCTCAACATTCAAGGGAAATGATTCCCCCCCCCCCAAAAAAAAAACCTCTGGTGGGGATGTTCTTTTTAGGAAACAGCAAAAAAATAAAAAAATAAAAATAAATAAAAATATTCAGTAGGCCTTCCCTTAGCAGCAGCAGAAATTGACAACCTATTATATTTTGCTGTTTTCTCTGGTAGTGGCAGCAACATAACTTTCCTCTGTAAAAAAGTTCTGTTCTAGGAGCTTTGGGAGGGTGGTGGCAATGCCTCCTAGCAACCACTACTATTTCCACAAATGCTGTGGTACAAAGTGAAATCATTCTGGTGGGGGAAATGGTAGCTAGTGGCTGCAGAGAAAATGTTCACTGACACTAAGGCAGAAGTCCTATACTACCCCTTCGAAAAAACCCAAAAAACCGCAGAACTGCTGCCACCGACACTGAACCTCAAGAAATTTTGCTCCCACTCTGAAAAATCACTAACTCCACCCCTTTATAGTTTCACTCGATAAACAGTAAGCATCCATTCCTTACTCTGTAATTTTGGAGACCAGTTACTTTCAAGAAGATTGGGGTCTGTAAGAGTTTCCTCAGTGCCTACACTAGAAAATGAGTTACATCTGACCATTCCTTATTGCACATTTTGAAATTTCTTTAAACCCCAGTCCTTCCCTAATTGATTTATTCTTTGTTTTCCTTGTCTTACCATAAGTCACATCCACACCATGCAATGAAAGCACATGGGCTCCCCGCCAAAAAAGAAGAATCATGGGAACTGTAGTTCACCCCCCAGGCCTACAATTTCCAGCATCCTTAACAAACTACAGTTCGCAGGATTTTCTTTTTTGGGGGGAGCCATATGCTGTCAGGAGTCATCCTACTCTCGGGTAGGACCCTGGGAGAGACACATGCCCGACTGGCATGTTCTCTCCCTCCTGGTCGTTCATTCGGGAGCTTCAAAAGCTTTCTTCTGCCCAAACATCACAGCGACTGATGCCAACAGACATCAGCACACTTAGGGATCTGCAAAGTCTGTGCAGTTCGCGTGACAGACCTCAGCAACTCAGCATTTTGGCTAATCTACTTTATTTACATATAAACACACACGGGTCACTGCAACATGGTTCCCTCTCTCTCTCTAGCATCAGACAGCAAAGAGAAAAAACAAAGGACAATAGTCCCACTTCACGGAACACAAACATCCTGTCTCCGTCACTTCCCACTCTGTGGAGTCAAAACATATACCGTCATGTGATAGACAACAATCTCATGACTGCAGTCACAGAGCAGGAATCTTAACATATGCTTTCAGTGCACGGTGTGGATGTGACTATAGTATCCATGTTAACTTCTGCTTCTTAATACGGTATAATTAATTCTGCATAGTTTGCCCTTGCTCTAGTTGCATTTAATTTTGAGTTTTAGCTAGCACTATTTTCTGTGCAATGTATGATGTTGTTTTGTTTTCGTTTTCGTGGGCTGGCATGGAAGGGAGCGAAGCACATAATGGCCTTTGACCACTGTTAGTCTTCATTTAGTTGTTGTGCTTGTCTTGTTGCATTTGGAAATATTGCAAGCTTCAGACAATTCCTTCAGAACAGCATCTTTAATGGCGTTGCTTTCACTCCCTTGGGAACACTTCTCTAGTTTCAGTTGCATTTACATCTGAATAATACATACGGGCATGTACATATTTCTCGAAATAGTATAACACTATAATACGTTCAGCTGTAGAGGTATTATCCCTATTTATGTTAATTAATCATGCTCATTCAAAGATGGGAGAGGACTTTTCAATGAAAAATAATTTATTAGAGTACCCCTTACATAATTTGTAGCAAATGTTCCTATAACTGGATTTTTTTTTCTTTTTAAAGCTTGTAGTGATCATAGAAGATTAACACAATTTTACAAAACATAAGCTTGATTAATTGCAGAAGATATAAAAAGCATAGTTCGTAACATCCCCTCACACTTGGCTGGAAGTGAAACCCTCCTCTTGGAAGCCAGTTAATCCCACACTCTGTTTTCTATGTCTTTGTATGTGAGCTGTACAGTGGTACCTCAGGTTAAGTACTTAATTTGTTCTGGAGGTCCGTTCTTAATCTAAAACTGTTCTTAACCTGAAGCACCACTTTAGCTAATGGGGCCTCCTGCTGCCGCCGCACCACTGGAGCACAATTTCTGTTCTCATCCTGAATCAAAGTTCTTAACCTGAGGTAATATTTCTGTATTCTGTAACCTGAAGCGTCTGTAACCTGAAGTGTATGTAACCCGAGGTACCACTGTATATTTTGGGGGTTGGTGGGTGCCCAGTGGAAGATGGGAAGGCACTGATAAGTGTGAACAAGCAGATAGGGATAAGAATTACGAGGACAAAGACTTCAGAGGTCTATTTAAAAACTCTTCAGTAAAATTACTGTTCTTTCCTGCTTTGCCATGCAAACCGCCCTAACTGGCTGGGGGTCCAAATATCTGAAGAACTGCATACTCCCACACCTATGCGCTAAGATAACCTTTCTTTGTGTTCCATTTTTAGGAGAAATACATTACTTATGTAGAAAAAACATGGACCTTTTCTGTGGTGGGATGGATGAAATAGTATTATCACTGAAACTTGTTATTTGTGCTGCTGATTAGTATGGCCATAGCTCAGAGTTTGGTAACCCAAAGCTCAGGTAGATAATTGCCTAGATGAGCTCCATGAATGATACACTGATATACAGAATGGCATTTCCTGAATCCGTTTCCTGTAATGCCACCCATAGATTATTACTCCCTTAGTTTTGAATTAAGATATTTTAAAACAGTTGTCAGAAAATGAAAATCTTTTTATTGAACCATGGCTTTTTATCCACTCTGGCATTGAGAAGGAGTATCAGGTTGGCAATCAGGTCCTTACGAACAAACAATATTGCTATACAGTGGTACCTTAGTTTACAACCATAATCCGTTCTGGATGTCCGGTTGTAAACCAACAGGTTGTAACCCAAGGCGCGCTGTCGCCAATGGGGCCTCCCCAAAAAATGGGTTGTAATAAAAAAAAGGGACACGCACTTCCGGATTTGACGTGGTTGTAATCCAAAACAGTTGCAAACCAAGGTACCACTGTATCACATACACTTTAAGTGTTATCGACAGTCCAATGGACAGTTCAAGTTCTGAAACAACTAGCTGTGCTGTACATTGTTATGCCATTGATGGGAAGTAATTCCAGCCATGTTTTCTCACATTATTGATGACCTCCTAGGGATGTTGGTTCTCTATATTTCTTATTATCATGCAATGATATTCAATGTTATCTAGGCTACTTGAGTAAGTCTCGTTGAACTTAATGGAACTTACTTCTGACATACAGCAATGGATTATTGTATTCATTGTCCATAAGCGTCAGTATAGAAGTCAGTCTTCAATTTAGGTTACATGGGTTCAAAGTTCGTATTGTGAATTTGTAAGATTTGCAAGTTTCATGGAGTAAGGACCAGTTTTTTATTCATTACTTTATAAAACAACATATATACAAATAGCATTACACAGGTAATAAAAATTACGGTACACGTTTCCATTTTTAAAAAGTCTGTAAAAGCTGTTGTTGTACTTAATGATGATGATGATGATATACTGACCAGCTATGTAGAAAAAATGAATAATGATTTCATATTGAAAGTATTGCAAAAATAACACTGATTAACTGGAAGCATAGCAGGTGTCTGATTGAATGATTGCGTGATAGTTCCTATTTAGTTTCCATATCTATATTCGCAGCATGACTAATCCTCAAGTATGTAACTATATTGAATATATATTCTTAGAAAAATAGAAGTACACAAGCATTTTTAATAGATTGGTGCTACTGAATTGCAATTTTGTTTCATTTGGATGAAAATAGATATTTTTAGATGGCCTGGGTTTCTAAATCCAAGACTTAAAAATTCAGTTCTTTAATGAAATGTGCTGAGTTTTTCATACTAGGGTTCCAACAAACTTGCAGGACACAAATTTAGAAACAGGGAACCCAACATTAGAATGTTGGTGGGAAATAAGAGAGAGTGGGGTCCAGTGGTTTAGGAGAGAAATAAAATGGAATGGTGAACATGAAAGGCTTCTTATCTGTGGAAATAAAAAGGAAAGGAAAAAGCTGGATCTGTGAAGTGGCAAGAGATGGAAAAAAAGTAGCTACAACAGGTAGAAGGGGGAAGAAATAATAGGACATGCCACTTTGTGTTGAAAAGAGAGAAAGTTTCAGGGTTTCTTTGCTTTAGTTTATTCACCCTTAAACAATATTAATGATTACAAATCACAAATATATAAAAATATGTGGGTCAAGAGTATAAATGACCAAATTAGAAAAGGAGGTGGTAGTATTGACATCAAAATTGTGCACAACAAAGACATCACTCAAGTCACAGATCTTTGGTTTCTGTTGCATTCCATTCCAGTCAGGCAATTTCATTCATTATGATAACTGCAAAACCACAGTCGTCTTTGTAGTTGTGGTCTTGGTATTCTTGGGACATCCCTGTTTGAGGGCTATGACTAGTTCAGTTGCTGCATCTAACTGTTAAATGTTATACGACATACTCTGGGTATATTTAAATCTTTAACTTTAATTAAATTCCAACAGCGTTGTTTTTTTGTTCCAATGTTAATGTATAGCCAGTCACCCTCCAGATGTCCCTTTTAATTTGAATCTGAAAGGTCTGAATACTCAGGCAAGATCACCACCTATGTAATTCGTCTGCTGGCACTAAGCCACAGTTCCGGCACTTTCTCACATCTTCTTTCCTCTCTCCCCTATGAGCTTAGTAGAGGAAAGGTGAGATATAATGTCATCACGTTGTGCATTTCCTTCCCCCAGCAACTGGAAGGGGATTTTAAAACATGATGATGCTATGTCCTGAATGTTACACGAGGGGGAGGAGAAAGAGACTGGGACAACTGGTTTTGGTGCGGGCCACAGCTTGGTTGTAATGTGTAGTCCCAACCTCAAGGGGCAGCACCCCATGCTCCTGGCTTCAGGATGCAGCATGCCATCTGGACCACAGGAAGCACCCTAGAAAAAGGCAGAGACTTCATTCTCCAGGACACTTTAGGACAGCCTTTCTCAACCTTGGATCTCCAGGTGTAGTTGGACTACAACTCCCATTATCCCTGACCACTGGCCCTGCTTCTAATGATGATGGGAGTTGTAATGCAACATCTGGGAACTCAAGGATGGGAAAGGGTGCTTCAGGAGGAGGTAGCCTGTTCTTGGTGTCAGCTATGAGAGTTGTTTAGTCTGCACGGAATGATGTGTCTGCAGGGTAGGAATTGGACCTGCTGAAATAGTGCAGCTGATTCCCTAAATGGACTTGTATTGAATGAAAACAGGTGCAGAATGGTCTTTATCCCCTCCCAGCTTGACTCCTGTTGTGTTGGGTCATGCTTCTAATGTACTAAGAGGCAGTGGTCCATGACGACTGCGGGTAGAAAAGCTGTACCTGCAGTTATCAAATGAATGATGTAATGTGTGCGTTCCCCATTGCTGTCCAGTTCTTGAATCACTTACATTTACACCCTATTTACTTCGAAATGACTTCGACCATTTCACAGCTTTAAAGATCCAATTGGCTTTGTGAGATTGCAGTAACAGAGCTAATGTTCTTTACTCAGGTTCCTATAAAAACCAAGCAATAGGAATTTCAAAGACCCACTAAAGCTGTAGCTAGTAGACTTGGCATTTTGGAGCCTGATTCTGAATACAAAGGAGAGTCCTTGACTTAATCTTCAATATTATTTCCTTTTATATGTCCCCCCCTCTATTTTATAGCCAAATAATACAGTCTGATGCCCCCAACTCACATCAGATTGGAGTGTTTGTGGGATTGTACCAGTGCCAGCAACCAGGCTGGGAATCAGTGCAGCCACCATTATTTATATTGGCTTTTAACAAGACAGATGTAATAAAGATAATTTAGATGGGGTTCTGCAGAGGTGCTCTGAATAAAACTGTCCTGATTGTTCACAGAAGAAGATTCTGGCATCACAAATACATTTTTGGAGTCCCTGGAGTCCTTCGGAAGACCCCTCGCAAGCTTACTTTTTTTAAAAAAAATCTGTTTGCATCAAGAATCACATTATGAATGTAATTATGTCAAATGGTCTATTAGATTTAGCACTTTGAAAACAAACATGGCCAATTCAGAGCACGGCACATTGTCTTCACTCTGGGTTCCCATCACTCTGAATGGTCACTGCTGTTGCCCAGATAACTGGGGCATCGAGAAGAGCATGCTACCTCCTCCTCTTCCTATGTAATATGAGACAAAGTGTTTGCTATGTTTGCAGGCCATGGAAACAGGCCTTCACCTTGGGTGATTTACAAAGAAGATTGCCAAGTCAGGGGTTTGGTTTAGCTCAGACTTAACTTCAAGCCCGCTTCATTCTGCAGTGACTCCCAGTTTGTATAATGATCTCTTCCAGGGATGCTCACCTGACTCCCTCATTATATATCTTCATGTGCCAGGCAAAAACATTCATCCCAGGCCTTTGGCCAATTAAACAACCTATAGCTTTCTAAATAGACTAATTCAGTCAGCTAGCCCTGGTGATTATCTAATGTTTATTAGATGGATTTCACCTAAATTGATTTCTGAAATTTGAATTTTGATATTCATGTTTTATACTGTATTTTATGCTGCTTTTGCAATTACGTGTTTAAAATTTGTAGTTAGCCGCCCTGAGCCTGGTTTTTGAACCGGGAAGGACAGGGTATAAATAAATAATAATTATTATTATTAATGGGGTGGGGTATTGTTTTTGTTTGTTATTATGTTATGCATTTTTGTGTTTTTTAAACCACCCTGTGATCTTTGGACTGAGGTTTTATAATAATAAGAATAATAAGAATACCTGAGTTGTCAAATAGCCCAACAACTTGAAGACATTCCTTCAATCCTTCAGCTCCCTGCTGGCCTCATACTTTGCTACTGCTGTTCCCTCCACCTATTACTGACTCCTCTTCTACCTCCAACTGAGGTATGCTAACAAGACCCTGCCAGCCAGTTGCCAGATACTTCTCTTATCAGAGGTTAGGAGGTGATAGTTAGGTGGAGGGAGCAGCAGAGGTGGCAAATGACAGGTCCAGCAGAGAAGGGCAAAACCGAAGGGCTCCAGCTAGCATTTGTTTGCTGGTACATCATCAGGTTTGAAGGTAGACTTGGAAGGGCATCTACGGAACACAGTCTTAGATTACTGTGATGTTATCTCATGCGCCTCCAGCCTTAGGAACCTTTTGGCTTCTACTATTAAAGCAAAGGTGGCATGACTCTGCACATGACTTTTCTGAAAAGAAGTGTTCAGGGTGATGATTATTCTTGCGGGCAGGAAAACCACCCAGCTCTGACCCACTTACCAAGCCTAGGTTGCTAAAGCTTTATGACACAGGCTGCTTTTTATTCCACTGTAGCAAAAGCAGAATACAAAGATTCTAAGGTACTGGTTTATAAGAAAGGGGGAAATAATAGGTAGGTGTTCCTGTTTGCCTGTGAAAGGTGTGGACAAATAGACTAAACATGCTGACAAGTTAATATTTGGAATTGGTTATGATACATCAGCCAAAACGTAACTGATTTTGCTAAGAGACATCTTTTCTGTGTACAGGTATTCCCTTGTTTTTCACTTCTCCTGATCTTACGTGGCCCAATTTGCAAATCATACAGAAGCGTGGTTGCTCTAAGCAGGTATTCAGTTCAAACTAATAAAATGTGGCATTTGGCTGAATATGTAAGAGTTGCAGAGTCTATAGGCTGGAATAAAGGACACTGGAGTGGAGGCAGTGATGTTTGTAATATACACTGAGCTGCTGAATTCTTTCTGGCCTTGGGGAAGTCATTTAATTTCTTTTCACTCCCATCAAGCTCAGACAGAAAAATGAATTTTAAAAACCCACAACAAAAACAAAAAGGAAAGAGGTCTACTGCAAAGAGGTTCTGCTGAAAGAGGTATTGCCCCTGAGCAAAGCTTTCCTAGATAAAACTTACTTTAAATCACTGTTGTTTAGGAAAGTGTTTGTCCTAGAACTTGGTAGCTAGCACAGATGCTACCATTGCTGCTGTCTTTTGACAAAAGGGAGAAATGTAGTACAAGGTGGTTAGATGTCAAAATAAGTCTGGTTTCCCACATTCAGTGCAAGATTGATTCTTTGACCTGCACATTTATTTAATTAAATGCTGTTAAATGTTTGATTGAAATACTGGTACGAATAAAGCTTCTGTTTATGTTTTTGAAGATTGCATTTTAGCACCTGCCTTTTATTTGTCATCCTGCTTGCATGATAGACCAGCAGACATTATAATGGCTCTTCAAAACATCCATGTGGAGCAGGCCTAGGGGTCACTTACATGCAATCGGGGGAAAACACTCAAAGGGGCTCTTCGGCGATAATGCTTCTGGCTTAATTAACTTAATAAACCTTCTCAGCTGCTTAGATCTGTGGGGCTGGCCCTTTTACAAGTTCCACATAATTATCATTCCACACTTGCAAAGGATCCATATTTTAGTGTGGCATCGCCTGCACTTTAGAATTTCTCTTCCATTTATATTAGGCAAGTTCCTTAACTGTATTGTTTTTGGTGTCTGCTAAAAACTTTTTTATTGTTCCAGCAAGCCTACCTGGGCCTGTAATTTTGACACATGCATTTAATAGGTATGTGTTTTAAAATTAGCATTTTAAAATCTATACTTTTATGGAATTTGTTTTGTATTTGGTATTTTAAATGAATGTTTTAGGTAGTTATTGTAAACTGCATAGTGGTCTTTTGTTGTTCTTCTTGTTGTTGTTTAGTTGTTTAGTCGTGTCCGACTCTTCGTGACCCCATGGACCAGAGCACGCCAGGCACTCCTGTCTTCCACTGCCTCCCGCATTTTGGTCAAACTCATGCTGGTAGCTTCGAGAACACTGTCCAACCATTTTGTCCTCTGTCGTCCCCTTCTCCTTGTGGCCTCCATCTTTCCCAACATCAGGGTCTTTTCCAGGGAGTCTTCTCTTCTCATGTCTTCTCTTCTCATGTCTGCACCAGGCGTCCTATTGGGAAGACCCAGTTTTCTGAGTGCATGTTCTGGAAGTTGGGCAATAGGGGCAGTACAGGATTCCTACTGGTGTACCGACCTCCCCGCTGCACCAAGGATTCCCTGCCCGAGCTGCTTCAGGTCGTGGCGGATATGCTCCTGGAGACACCTAGCTTGGTTGTCCTGGGGGATTTTAACATCCATGCCGACACGACCTTACAAGGGGCCGCTCGGGACTTCGTGGAAAGCATGGCCTCCATGGGGCTGTCCCTGAATAAGTCTGGTCCAACTCATAGCCACGAACATGCCTTAGACTTGGTGTTTACCTCTACGGATGTCGGTGATCTGACATTAACTAAAAGCGAAACAAAAGAAGTGCCATGGTCAGATCACTTCCTGGTGCAACTGGACTTCTCCGCAACCCTTCCCCTCCGCAGGGAGGTGGGACCGATTCGGATGGTGCGCCCCCGCCACTTAATGGATCCAATTGGCTTCCAGAGAGTGGTAGGGGATGCTTTATCCCAAGCTGATGGCCTTTCAGCTGATTCCCTGGTGGCACGCTGGAATGCGGAGCTAACCAGGGCAATTGACTGTCTGGCTCCGAAGCGCCCTCTCCGATTGCATGGAGCTCGGACAGCCCCGTGGTTTTCCCCAGAGCTGAGGGTGATGAAACAATCGTTGAGATGGCTAGAGCGCCGGTGGCGGAAAACTCATTCTGAATCAGACCGGACACGGGTTAGAGCTCAACGTCGAGCCTACCAAGTGGCAATGGCGACGGCGAAGAGGGCCTTCTTCGCCACCTCCATTGCATCTGCAGAAAACAGCAGCAGGAGACTTTTTCAGGTGGTTCGCAGTTTATCGGAACCACCTGTACCACCGGGGCCTGGTAGGGACCCCAAGATCTCCTGCAATGCTTTTGCAAAGTTTTTTGCAGATAAAATCGCTCAGATTCAGGAGGAGGTAGACTCCACCGTGGGAGCAGGGCCAGGGCGGGAGAGTGCTAGAGTTCTGTCTGGTCCTGTTATATGGGATCAATTCCAATCTGTTACCTCCGAGGATGTGGACAGGCTGCTTGGACGAGTGAAACCGACCACCTGTCTCCTTGATCCTTGCCCATCCTGGCTGATAAAAGCGAGCCGGGAAGCGCTGGGCGATGGGTTCTGCGGGGTGGTGAATGCTTCCCTCTGTGAGGGAGCCTTCCCAGACCCGCTGAAAGAGGCGGTCATTAAACCGCTTCTTAAAAAAACATCTTTAGACCTGGCCAATTTGGCCAACTATCGCCCAGTCTCAAATCTGCCATTCTTGGGCAAGGTGATTGAGCGGGTGGTTGCTGAACAACTCCAAGCACGCCTGGAGGAAACGGACCATTTGGATCCCTTCCAATCGGGATTCAGGCCTCACCATGGGACTGAAACTGCCTTGGTCGCGCAGGTTGATGATCTCTGGCGGGCTAGGGACAAAGGTGAGAGCTGTTTCCTAGTTCTGCTGGATCTCTCAGCGGCCTTTGACACCATCGACCATAACATCCTTCTGGACCGTCTAGAGGGGCTGGGAGCTGGGGGCACTGTCATACAGTGGTTCCGCTCCTTCCTCCTGGGCCGTGTCCAGAAAGTGGGGGGGGTGAGTGTTCAGACCCCTGGGCTCTCACTTGTGGGGTGCCTCAGGGTTCTGTCCTCTCCCCCATGCTTTTAATATCTATATGAAGCCGCTGGGAGAGATCATCAGGGGGTTTGGACTGGGTGTTCATCAGTATGCAGATGACACCCAGCTCTACCTCTCCTTTAAATCAGAACCAGTGAAGGCGGTGAAGGTCCTGTGTGAGTGCCTGGAGGCGGTTGGAGGTTGGATGGCGGCTAACAGATTGAGGTTGAATCCTGACAAGACAGAAGTACTGTTTTTGGGGGACAGGAGGTGGGCAGGTGTGGAGGATTCCCTGGTCCTGAATGGGGTAACTGTGCCCCTGAAGGACCAGGTGCGCAGCCTGGGAGTCATTTTGGACTCACAGCTGTCCATGGAGGCGCAGGTTAACTCTGTGTCCAGGGCAGCTGTCTACCAGCTCCACCTGGTACGCAAGCTAAGACCCTACCTCCCCGCGGACTGTCTCGCCAGAGTGGTGCATGCTCTAGTTATCTCACGCTTGGACTACTGCAACGTGCTCTACGTGGGGCTACCTTTGAAGGTGACCCGGAAACTGCAATTAATCCAGAATGCGGCAGCTAGACTGGTGACTGGGAGTGGCCGCCGGGACCACATAACACCGGTTCTGAGAGATCTGCACTGGCTCCCAGTACGTTTCCGAGCACGATTCAAAGTGTTGGTGCTGACCTTTAAAGCCCTAAACGGCCTCGGTCCTGTATACCTGAAGGAGCGTCTCCACCCCCATCGTTCAGCCCGGACACTGAGATCCAGCGCCGAGGGCCTTCTGGCGGTTCCCTCATTGCGAGAAGTGAGGCTACAGGGAACCAGACAGAGGGCCTTCTCGGTAGTGGCGCCCGCCCTGTGGAACGCCCTCCCATCAGATGTCAAAGAGATAAAGAATTACCTGACATTCAGAAAACATCTTAAGGCAGCCCTGTTCAGGGAGGTTTTTAATATGTAATGCTGTACTGTTTTTAACACTTATTGGGAGCCGCCCAGAGTGGCTGGGGAAACTCAGCCAGATGGGCGGGGTATAAATAATAAATTATTATTATTATTATTATTATCATGAGGTGGCCAAAGTATTAGAGCCTGAGCTTCAGGATCTGTCCTTCCAGTGAGCACTAAGGGCTGATTTCCTTAAGAATGGGGAGGTTTGATCTTCTTGCCGTCCATGGGACTCTCAAGAGTCTCCTTCAGCACCATAATTCAAAAGCATCAATTCTTCAGTGATCAGCCTTCTTTATGGTCCAGCTCTCACTTCCATACATCACTACTGGGAAAACCATGGCTTTAACTATACGGACATTTGTTGGCAAGGTGATGTCTCTGCTTTTTAAGATGCTGTCTGGGTTTGTCATTGGTGTCTTTGTCCATTGAGTTTTCTTGGCAGGGATACTGGAGTGGCTTGCTGGTTCCTGCTCCAGGTGAATTACGTTTGGTCAAAACTCTCCACTATGACCTGTCCATCTTGGGTGGCCCTGCACAGCATAGCTCATAGCTTCTCTGAGTTATTCAAGCCCCTTCGCCACGGCAAGGCAGTGATCCATGAAGGGGTTTGTTCTAGTAAATGGTATATAATTTTTGTTAAATAATAAATAAATAAAATAATATTTTGTTGAGCCAGAAATTAGCTCTGTCTCCTTAGTCTATGTGCTTCAGAGTCCAGCTTCAGCACTTCAGTCTTCGTCTGTTTAAACTACTGTTCCCAATTGCATCTGTAAGCAGGGAAATGTAATGTAACATCTGTTTACTAAGTGGGCTCAAACCAACATTAAACCACTGTTTCAGACATAACGGCTGTGTTCAGATGTCATGTACTGGGAAACGAAGCAGGGAAACATGACATGACCCATGGTTTGTTTGAAAGATGGAAACTTCAACCTATGATTTCAAATTCTTTTATTTCAAACAAACCATAGGTAGCCTTAACCACAGTTTGTCAGTATGGACAAAGCAGTGAACTGCAGCTAAGCAAAAATAGTAGTGAATGCTTCCAAACAACTGCACTAGAAGAAATGAGCAGGGAACATGCAAGCCCAAGGATCACCCAGACATAGTCACATCAAACTAAATTCTGGTTTAGCATGATGCCTGAATGGATACAATGGGAACAAACCAAGATCAATCCCTACTTAACAAACTATAACTCTTTAAGCCAGGAATGTAACATCCAAACTGGACCAAAGTATATCAACATCAATCTGTATTTTAATCATTATAAATATTAGGCAGAGTAATTACACACTTTTCTCCAGAGTGTAAGAGAAAAAGGTTCACAAATGTTCATAGGAATCCAACAAAAGACATCAATTCAGTGCTTGGTGGAAAGCTGTAGCAGATTTTAAGGACATTAATGTTTCTTTTGGGATAAATTAAGAATTGAGTCCTCAGACTATAAGAACCTGGAAGAGAAATTTCTACACTATGGAAGATTTTCCAAATTGCTGTTACAAAGTCTGATGAAATGGGGATTTTGCTGCTACAGATTAGTTTGGAAAGCCCATATAAGGCAGAAGTGAATGAAATTAGAAAAGAATGTGGAGACATTACAAGAACATTAACAAGTGAATAAGAGTAATAGCTACAGTGAGGAAGTTAGATACTTTCAACAGTATGGAGATACAAGAACTATATAGCCTGAGAAACAAAAAAGAGGAATGTGGTTTTGGACCATTTACAAACCTTATAATTTTCTGATTGACCTAAAGTTTTCAAAAAAAAAAGGTGTACAGCTGTTGTTAAATATTTATCATGTTTAGCATCATGTATCTTCTGCTATTTCTTGATTTTTTTATTGCAATGGTAACAAGGGGGAAATGGAAGCATTATAAGGGAGTTGGGTACGTTTAGCCTGGAGAAGAGGAGACTGAGAGGAGATATGAGAGCCATCTTAAAATGTTGAAAGGGCTTGACATGGAAGATGGAGCAAGCTTGTTTTCTCTTGCTCCTAAGGCTAGGACACAAATGAAGTACAAGTTACAAGAAAGGAGGTTCTAACTAAACATCAGGAATAACTTTCTGACAGTAAGAGCTGCTTGACAGTGGAATGGACTCCCTTGGGAGGTAGTATACTCTTCTTCAATGGAGGTTTTTAAACAGAGGTCGGATGGCCATCAGAGGTTTCTAAGCAGAGGTTGGGTTGTCATGGGTGCATTAGTTGAGATTCTTGTATTGTAGGGGCTTGGACTACTGTAGATGAGCCTCAGGGTCCCTCCAACTCTACAATTCTATGATATTTTATGTTTAGCGAGAAGCTTTTTCACAGTAAAGCAAAATGAAATACTAACAAACAAGTTGTAAAGTGTGCTTTTTATGCCCATAAACTACACAAAGTGCTTAAATGAATGTGGCTTCTTGTCGCCTTTTGCCCATATTGCGACTTCCCTGTATTATGCTGTCCATAGAATGCCAAAGATATAATTTGTGGCACGGTTTGTGCTGCATAAGTTCTTTTGGAATGGGAGCACTGAACCAAAGCAATATTTTCTGTCTCCCTCAAATATAGTACCTATTGCACGAAAGCAGTACCCAAGGTGCCACTGATCTTGTATTTTGTATTTTGTGGGCAAATGTGTTGGTATATTAAATGAGCATTCAATAAACAGAAAACCAGTAGAGCAGCAAGCCTTTATGGACATAAAGAACATTGTATTGATTTGCAGTGGTCACGGGGAGTTAATAGACAGAATGGAGTTCCCTGCACTGGAACCTAGCCATGACACTGAAATAAAACCAGAAATTGTCAGGAGGCCTGTTAGAGGTTATGAAAGAAAGCACTGCACATTTGCATAAATTACTAGAAGGTTATACAAAAAGTCTATATAGTGCATATTTTTATTAGCATAATATCTAAATAAAGTCAGTAACATGAAAGGTATGGAGCATGACTGAGACCAAGGAATTACTGTTAAGGTTTCCAAATTTATTCAGTTTGAATTTGGATTAAGCTGCAATGGAGGCTGACCTGAACTGAGGTAATATCCACAAAATGTTGTTTAAATCACAGTTTGCGGGTTCTGACTCTTTTCTCAAGATGTACTCAACTGCTTATTCCACAGAACATCTAGAACTATGCAAAATCTATATTTGGGGCCAAACAACAGATGATCTGTGAATAAGATCCATGGATCTGCCTTCAAGGAGGCAGATTGGGAATACAGTGCTTCAGTAGGAGAATTAACCTTTTCCACCATGACATTTACCCACTGAAAATTCTGGTTGGCATCCGCCCACCTTCCCCAGCTGCTATTTGGAGATATGTGTCCATATACTGTTACAGATTCCATATGTACATTTCTCTCTACACATCCCAACTGGCCCAGAGAATATAGCAGTTGGAGGAATGATATTTTCATTGGACAAATTAGTGATGGGGAGGGGAAATCCCCTTCCCCATAGTGCTAAAGTCCCATATTGAATTCCCCTCAGCACAGCTGCCACTAAAATCCTTTAAAGATATGCACACTGTCCTCTTTGTGGGCTTCATCCCATCACATTTGGCCTTTAGTCCTCTGAGTGGACATGCAGGCTTTTCTTTCGTTCTCCATAAGGAAGCGGAGGGAAAAATAAAGATGTTTTGGAGCATTAAATTGTTCTCTATTTTGGCACAGCCTTCACTGTTTAAGGTCAAAAAGCATAGATTAAATATAACTCCTTCTTCTGCCTCACTTCTAAAGTAGATATTGTCAAAATAAAATAAATACTTTACACACACATCAAGAAATAACTGCTGTGCAAAATTGCCCTCTGTTTTTATTCTTGAAAGACCTGGTTCTTGAAGCATTATATTAGCGTGAAGTCTGTGCCACAGCTCTCTTGCTGATGCATATGCAGTACCTTGAACAGAAAATTAGAGGCTTTCAGTGTTGCGCTGCCACTGTATTTCAACGAATCTTTTGTCAGTGGTGATTAAAAAAAAAGAAATACGTAGCATGATAAAATTGGATTCAGGTTCTTAGTGTTTACTGGAATGTACCAGCTCTATGATTTTCTACTGCACTGAGGCTTATATTCAGAAAGGGTGGATGTCAGAAAGATAGATAGGCACCTTCACGACAGGTAACATGTAGGTTGATGGGTTTTACAAAACACCAGAGCTGTCAACGTGACTGTTGAGCGCCTTCACTAACTTCAGATGCTTGAATAGGGGGCAAGGAGGGGCAGCACTTTGTGATAGTATTCTTTTTGACATGTCAACTTCTAGCATCCCTCGAGTATGTTATTTCATGTTGTCAAATTGGAGCCGGGTAAGGAAGTTTGGCCCGTGTCCATAAACTTCAAAGCTTTAGGGAAATATGTGGAGAGCTATGTCATCCACATAGATTGACAGAAGTGGTGTGGTAGGTTTTCACCTCAAAAGAACATGGTATAATGTTTTAGCACTGTAACTGGGGGTTGTATCCATTGTTAAAGTCATTTACAGTAATGTGATCTTGTGTACTTTGCAACACCCCTCCCCCCAAAAAAATCTCTTATTTTTGCACAAGAGAATTCATAAGCAGGTTGCTGGTAACTTCATTGCACAATGGATAGTGCAATCTGTTGTGCAGTGAGCTATTGTATTGGATTCTGGTGTTGCATTAGCATCCACTAATGCTAGAGCCTTTTCGCTAGCAAACAGAGATACAAACCTAAGCTCTGATTTAACTTGTATTTTTTGGTTGTGCTGCCAGTAATTTGTTTGGTTTATTAAGGTAAAGGTAAAGGTACCCCTGCCCGTACGGGCCAGTCTTGCCAGACTCTAGGGTTGTGCGCTCATCTCACTCTATAGACCGGGAGCCAGCGCTGTCCGCAGACACTTCCGGGTCACGTGGCCAGCGTGACAAGCTGCATCTGGCGAGCCAGCGCAGCACATGGAACGCCGTTTACCTTCCCACCGGAGCAGTACCTATTTATCTACTTGCACCCGGGGGTGCTTTCGAACTGCTAGGTTGGCAGGCGCTGGGACCGAGCAACGGGAGCACACCCCGCCGCGGGGATTCGAACCACCGACCTTTCGATCGGCAAGTCCTAGGCGCTGAGGTTTCTATTAAAAAAACAACAACTTGTTTTAGTTATCTTAGTTATTTCTCTGTTTGGGAACTATTTAACATAACTAACTACTTCATAAAGTTGTGCAGTCCTGATATATGGGCTTTCATATAAAAGAAAAGCTCATACTTTGATTTTTCTACAATTCCTTGTTATCTGATTTTTTATCTACACCTTCATTCACAAAGAGAATGTTACTGATATTCTCCAGCCATACACTCTGTCATATTCTCATCCGTTGCTCCCTTTCCCCACTTCCTTCTTTGACTACTGGGTATTTATTTTTTTAAAGCTACCTCATGCATATGTTCATATTGATTGCAGTTGAGGCTTATTGTTGTTGTTTTTATAATGGATGCATTATTTCATTTCATTTCACTTTATATGTCATCTCACTGTTCATACTATATGCTGTGTTGTAAGTTGCCCTGTCCTCTGATCTGTAGTGAGGATGGGGTGTAAAAACTCTCTGTAATAAAGCGCTGCTTCCTTCAAAAAATCTCAACTGTTCATATATAAACTGAAGACATCAATCTTTCAGTAGGGAGAAAACAGCATTTTCAACATCTCTTTTATGAATGTGAAATTCAACTGAGCATTGTGAACTGCCTTGCTTCTTGAGTTAAAGATCAGAAGGCTATGGAAGAAAATTGTGGTCTAATGGAGGTAGAAATAAATATCAATCCTTTTCAACAGCAATCTGTTTCTGGCTTGCATGTTTTCACGTCATATTAAATATAAATGAACTTTGTGTAAGAGAGAAAAAAGGAGGAAAGGAAATAATAGCACCAAACCTAATCTTTAGGGACGACAAAAAGGAATTTGCCCTGTGAGACTTACCACTGCGTCATTTTTCCCAGAGCAGCATCTAGTCCCCCTTTGATTGATGACGCCTCAGAAACTTCCTCTGCAAACTGTTCTAGGCATTTGTTAGTGTCTGAGTGAAAATGTGCTTCCTAATTCCCATTTTGAACAGGCCTTCCCTTAACTTTATTCCCTGGCCTCATCTTTTGCCCTTAAATAAAATTTTAGGTGGTTGACATCTGTGATTTGAGAAATGTGTTTTGGTTAGGCATTTCTACAGATCTGTTTCCCAAAGAGAGGATTTAATTTTTCTGTTTGCCTTTTTCTCCCCATCTCTGAAGTTGAGCAATTAATCCTAAAATTGCTTTACTGTCCCCCCTTAAGTGCTGCAGTAGATCTTACAGCCCGGAGTGGCTCAAGTAGAAAAGGGTAGCGTAACAAGCCACATAAACTTTATGATGTGGGCATATGAGATATGCTTTAGTTAGCAATGGATAAAAATTGAACAAAGCTCTCTTGAGATTTTCAGGATTTCTGATTATGCCAAGTTTTCATACTAGCGTCCTCCTCCCAGGAAAGAAGTCTTGTAATCCGCAACAGAGTTTTGTTAAGTTTATACTCATCACTAACTAGAGCATCTTTCACATCCAGACACCATAGAGTTTATCTGACTTATTTGGCTTCATAAGAACTGAAGGTGGCTCTGGAAGGCCAGTCTAATTTAGCATTCTGTTCTAAGAGTGGCCAACCAGATGCCTATGGGAACACTGCAAACAGGACACAAATGCAACAGCACTTCCTCCATTTGTGATTCCCAACAACTGATATTCAGAGGCATATTCCCTCCAACACTTGATGTGCAGCATAGCCATTGTGGCAGGTAACCACTTATATCCTTTCCCTCAATGAAACCAAAAAAACTGTACAAAAATGTGTTTATTAGAAGAAAGTTTGCATAAAACTGCAAATATTTAATGAAAATAGCCTACATAAATCTGTTTATTAGGGAAAGGCCCTCTAAAAATCAGCAGATATATCAATACTTGAAGTGCTTGCTGCAGATAACACCGCAGTGACTTTCTGAAGTTCCCAGAGGCATGGAAGTAGGAACTTTCAGGCTGGATCAGGAAATACTTCGGTCTGAAATCCTGGAGAGCCACTGATAGTTAGTGTAGATAGGACTAGAGAACCAACATCCCATGGGCTAGATTTGGTCTGCACAACTGTTTGAACCAGCCGGCCAACATCTCCTGAGTGCCGCCCCTCTTCAGCAGCAGTCCATACATGATCACAAAAATGCTCCCATTGGGAACTCCCACTTCATGCAGTAGCAGAAAGGAGAGATGGGTGGATCATTGCAAACATGTTCACGGGCTCCCTGTGTTGGGAAAGGTGAACTGCAAGGTGTTGAGAGCCAACACTTCAAGGTGCCTGGATTGGTTCAAAAAGGAGAAAACTCACTCTTCACTACTGCTAATCTGTTTCTTGGTTTTCTGAGAGGGGACAGATCAGAGAGAGGGAAGTTCTAAGCAGCTGCTAATGGTGATCTCTTACACCTGTTGCCCAGCTGATTCAGAAACAGATGAGCAGTGGCAAACGGGCTTGTGTGTGTGTGCACATGCATGAGAAAGTGTGGGGTGATCCCACACACTGCCAGCTTTGTCCATTCTCATCACCATCATGTAGAAGGCTGGCCACAAGGAAATGCAGAGAAAAGGATCTCCTATCCCTGATCTAGATGGACCAATGGGCTGGCTTTGTATGCGGCAGTGTTCTTTGTGCCATGAGCAACCAGTCTCGGAAAATGCAGGAACCTTTTGCAGAGAGGAAGGCATGTGCAATACAATATTTCAGGGCTTCAGTTTAATTTGTGTCAGGTTATGAGTGATTATTCTTAGCACTTGTGCTGAATCTTGGATTTGTGAAATAAATAAGAAAAAGGGCATCTGAAGATGTGTCACGTATTTTTTCCTGCGCTGCTGAAATTTACCCATATGTTTAGGATGAAGGAGCAGAGCAGTTGGCTGGCCTCAAGGAAGACTTGAGCCTGGAAGATTGCCTTTGTTTGTATAAATTAAAGCACTAATAAAAGAGCTAAAGTCATTTAGGAAGGAGAAATACATTAGGTAAATAGCAGTAATCCATTAAAGACTAAGGAAAGAACAGCCATGTAGAAGAAGAAAATTGTCTTTCAGTTGTATAATTATAGCTGCATTTAACGTAGTACTGTAAATCCTGGAAGATAACCAACCAAATAGTGTTCTTTTTTTTCCCTTTTCTTTTCTCACTTACAAAGATGAACTGCTTTAGTGTTGATGCTGCTTTGCAATTTAACAAACACCTGTTTTTCAAAAGCTGTGAAAAAATGCTGAAGAACTACCTGACTTTCACTTGAGGAGAGCGATGACTTCTTTGTTTTCACCTCAGACAAAGTAACAATACTAAAAGACAAGATGTATGTATCTGTGTGTATATATATGTATATACACACAGTAACCTCTAATACCTGTACACATGTATATATTGTTTTCCCAAAAACTTTGAAGAAAGAGAAAAAGAGGGAAACAACTGATGACACTATGACAGTTTCCCCATTAACACTGTAGTTGGCACGAGGGTTGTTTTATGAAAATACCAGGTTAACAATGGCTATTCATTCAATGGATATTAACATATTGCGGCAACTTGTAGTGTGTTCTCTTAGACCATCTTTCTCCCAGACTAATCTTCACCAACCTGGTGCCCTCCTGTTGTTTTGGAGTACAACTCTCATCAGCCCCAGCCAGCATACCTTTTTTGCTCACTATCCTTATTTAGCATTGTGTGTTTCCGTAGGTTCAATTTGGGCCTTAAGCAGAGGCATTTTGTTTAAATACCATTCAAAAATGTATCCATGGAAAACAGTGTATTTTTGATGCCAGTCTTGATGTTCCATCCACCTTTTTTAAAAATGGAGGGTGGCATATGGCTTATTCCTAGGATTGCCATGATTAGACCACCATGTAATATAGACACGTCTATATAGAGGTCAAAGCTTCTTAGCAGTGGCAATGATGTTTACTGAAATGTGGGTGGTGGGCAAGGCAATGTTTGGGCTGTACAGACACAGTGGCAGAGCCAATCTGGTGCTGCCACTGGTGCACCAGTGCATCCCTGAGTTCTCCATTGCATTTAATAGGTAAGGTAAAGGGACCCCTGACCATTAGGTCCAGTCGTGACCGACTCTGGGGTTGCAGCGCTCATCTCGCTTTATTGGCATACAGCTTCTGGGTCATGTGGTCAGCATGACTAAGCCGCTTCTAACGAACCAGAGCAGCGCACGGAAACGCTGTTTACCTTCCTGCTGGAGTGGTACCTATTTATCTACTTGCACTTTGATGTGCTTTCGAACTGCTAGGTTGGCAGAAGCAGGGACCGAACAATGGGAGCTCACCCCGTCGCAGGGATTCGAACCGCCGACCTTCTGATCAGCAAGTCCTAGGCTCTGTGGTTTAACCCACAGTGCCACCCATGTCCCGCTGCATTTAATAGGCCAGTGCTAATTAAAACACATGCTGAAATACAGAAATATATTTTAAAAATAGTTGTCCGAAGGCAAGGCTAAGTAACATTCTGTATCTTTGAAAAGGTGGTGCCTTCAAATGTTATAAGAGGTACATTTGTTTGTTTCCAGGATCAATGGTTTTGGCGTGTCAGAAACAACCGAGTGATGGATGGATACCCCATGCAGATTACCTACTTCTGGAGGGGGCTGCCGCCAAGTATCGATGCAGTTTATGAAAACAGTGACGGGAATTTTGTTTTCTTTAAAGGTAAGAAGTGAAATTACATGAAGAGCCGAGTAAAAATTCATTTAATAAACTTGCTAACATGTTGCATTTGGAGAGCTATTACATGGAAATGAGGATGACCAACTACAGAAGCAATTTTTGGAATATAACTTGTTTACACTCCTAGATAAAGTGCTCTTTAAATCAGAGTTAAGACAGTAGCCGAGTCTTCCTACGAAATGCTGCCCACTGCAACTGGGGAAGCTATAGCCAAGATCTCCCCACAGATTTCTCTGTATTCATCTGGGACCTTGTCAGGAAGGTATCCCACTTGGAGAAAGGGTTTCTGAAGTTATGAGTGATATCACTAGAAACTTTCGGGTTAGACTAGAATTCTGACACAACGGGAGGGTCTTCAAAGGTTTGGAAACTGGAATTACTTCAGTATATGGCTGCCAGATTACTAAGACTAGTCACTATGGTCCTATTGTGTCTGTGCTGCATCTGTAGCTCCTGGTCTGCTTCTGGACTCAATTCAAAGCAACAGTTTTTGACCATCACAGCTTAGAAACTGGGCACTTGAAGGACTGCCTATCTCCATACATACCTTCCCATACTCTTAAGAAATTCAGTAGAGGGATCTCTATGTGTGCCCCCTTCCATATCTCAGGTAAGGCAGGGAGCTACCATGGTGAGAGTCTTCTTAGTGGTCAAACTACAATTTTAAAACATTCTCCTCAGAGCATCTTGCTTGGCACCCACTTTGTTATCATTCTGGCAAAGATCTTTTTATTTTCCCAAACTTTTTATTCTTTTATGGGCTTTGTGCTACTTGAATTTTCCTACATTGCTGTTCATTGTTTTATAGTTATCGTAGCTAAATTGTATCCATCCCCACCCCCACCCCCAGTATAAACTACAATCTTATGCACCTTGCAATCTTATGCACCTTTATTTGTGAATAAGCTCCACTGATCATAGCGGGAATCAATTCTGGATTAATATGCATGGGACTGTGCTGCCGGTTGTGCAATTTTTGTGCTTTAAATAGCATGAACTATAGAAAGATACACTTTTCCCCTCTAATTTTCCTTTCCCCCCTTCTAATCAGAGTTACTTATTTTAAGCATCAGTTGTTTATCTTGCTTATCATGTCACCTGTGTTATATTATAATTTATTTCCTTCCAATACAGTGACATTACAGTGTTCAGGTGGGAAATGAATTATTAATAAAGTTCCTGCATTTATGCAAATATTCATCATAATTAGAAATTGCATAAAGCCCAGAAAATATGGCATGCGAAATTAACTGTTTTTCAGCAGCCTGTGGCCCCCTCCCCATTTTTCGGTGTGTTTCCCCCTTTTTTTTGCACCAGGCGTCAGCTGTTCCTTAAAATTAAAGGTCTTAAATATGCATCTAATTTGAGTGTAATGTGAAAATTATACTGTATGTTGAATAAATACTAGTTTATCATTGCAACCTGCTCATTGGGAGTGAAAATCCGTGTAGGATATGATTATTTATAAAGCGAGATTTGTTAAATGAGCATTTTTTACATTAACAACAATAAGGGAATCAGATGAAAATGCTCAAATTTAACTGTGTAGTTAATAAGGACTGGAAAATATTGTAGCTCAAAAGGTTTGTGAGGCGGGTAGATGAAACACCATCAGGGACCTTTAAAACCTGTAGTAAAGATGTTAAGAAGAGGGTTGCTGGATCAGACCACAAGCATGAGACAAACATGGCATAGTATCATCCATCTTAATTCAAAATGGCTGCTCTTTTGTGTGCATTAAGTTTACCATACCTGCTGGGCATGCTGAGTATGTAGGCCTTGCAGAGCCTATTCTGTTCACACGGTGGCCAGCCAGATGCAAAATGGTAGCCCATAACCAGCACATGAGCACAGTAGCACACTCCCACTTGTGTTCCCCAGGGACTGGTATTCAGAAACACCCCATTCCCACCTCATCATACTTACATCTTCTCCTGCACCCCAACTCTGTGGCTTTCTTTCTTTGATTCTTTCTCCCATTCCCAGCTCTGTTGTTTCTTTCTAGACCCCAATACTTCTTGCTCTGTCACCGCTTTATAGCTCTCCCCTGAAACTGCTTTCCTTTTCCCCTTTCTCTCAATAGCTTCCTCAGTGTCTTCCCCTTTGTCTGAGGTAAGTTGCAGTTGTTGCTGTTGTGGCCAGAGTTAGGCACGTCAACTTCTCTTTCGGCTTCCTTTTTTTACCGTAGCAGCTCCTTGGGAGAAAATAATCAAAGTTTGGGGGGTGGGATACAAAATGGTGGGTTTCCAGGTATAGCTATAGCTGTCTCTTTTTGGAGGTGATTGAGTTAACCAGCAATTGGCCAGGATCGAGGCCTTGGGAGGCCACCACCATTCCCTGGTGATTGTTCTCATAAATGCCATTATTCATGCACATGGTAATCCATTGCATCAGGGCCCTTCAGATATTGCTGGACTCCAACTCCTAAGAGCCTCAATCAGCATAACCAATAATTAGAGAAGGTGGGAGTTGTGGCCCAGTATATCAAGAGACCACAGGCTTCCCACTCACACACCAGTTTAGTAAACACAAGCAATGGAAGTGAAACCACTAGAAAGAGAGAAAATGTGAGCACTAGCAGCAAAAGTCAGACCACTAGAGAGAGTGTTAATGCATTGTGAGTTTGGAGTTTTAAGCAGACATACTGTTGGCATCATTTTACAAAGACACAAAGACATGCATTTTTATTTCAGTGCATTTATAATACTAGTAAGTTTGCATTCTGCATATATAGATTTTATATTGTTTTCTGACATTCCCACCCACCCCCATTCCAAGCTGGGTCTGGTTCAGGCATGTGAAGAGGACAGCTCCTGCTTTCATGTAGTATGTTTCAAGGATGTCTTCACTTGACTTTCTAGATGTTAGAGTGTGTGGAAAATTTCTGTCTAATTGGTTTCTAGTGTTCATACTTGAAGCTTCAGTGTTTTAGGGGACAGGGAAGTGCCCCAATAGTGTCCATAAGTGAGTTAGTTTGTAGCCCATGTTAGTCATACTTGGAATTAATTAATTCATTGAAATGAATAAAGATGACTGACTTAGGTACATTAATTTCAGTGAGTACTCTGAGTAGAACATAGTTGACCAACTCAATGTATCTTCATATGTAAGATGAAAGCTGCATTCTTCCTGTTTGCTAAGGACCATTAGCTCAGACTTTGAATATTCTTTCACAGTGATTGATAGATGGCCTGATGAAGAAAAACCGTTTACTGTAGCCCAACTCCATTTTTCTCCTATGCTCTGAAATAGAAATAATGAATCTTAGTCACCAGTCTCATGCACACTTTCTTGGGAGTAATCACCATTTAACTATATGTTGCTTACTCCCAAGTAAACACTGCCAATTTGTTGTCATGTTCACTGCTTTTGTAATATGGTCCATTGGCACCTGTTGTAAGAGCCAGCAGACTCACATTGCAGACAAAAACATTTTTAATCTTCTGAAAAGGCCCAAATCTTTTCCTTCCCATGTGTTATGTTTATATTACTGCATGCAAACCACAGAATTCAATCATGTTTTATTACCTTGTAATGAAATTTCAGAGTAAGATGAGTCTGCCGAACCATTTTTCTTTTAGATTTATCTAATCATTTTACACCTCTCAAAAGCATGTTGTCCTCTCATCCTTCTCTAGAAGATTAGTTTTACTTTGAACCCTTAAGCAACTTTGAAACAACTGCCTTTATTATAATATGGCAAACATATTTTGTCCGCATTCTTTCTTAAGAAAGTCCCTTACATAACAAATTATGGGTCCTATGAAAATCACTTAGTGAAGGAAATGTCAGTTCCCATTGGCATGGCTGGTTTTTTGTGGATATACATTACATTCCTACCACCCTTCTTCCATTTGATATAGCTAAGCCACAGTCCTATATCTGTGGTAGGTTCTTTGTCACAGACTAACATGCAATGCAATACTGTTGCTGAAAATTCAGATTTGCAGGGGCAAATTTATGAATCCAATCTTAAACATTGGGATAACTCAGTTGGCAGAGCATGAGGCTCTTAATCTCAGGGTTGTGTGTTCAAGCCCCACATTGGGGGGGGGGGGGATTGCTGCATTGCAGCGGGTTGGATTATATGACCCTCGTGGCTCTTTCCAACTCTACAGTTCTATGATTCAACCACATGGTCACATTTCCATGCTAGACATCCAGCATGCTAGACAGTATAGGTGACTGTCTGTGGCAGCATAGCAATTGGGGCTATTTAGGAAAATATTCAAAGGGAAGGAGCATCATCTGACCCCCTTCCCAGAACTTTGGGACAATATGGTCCCAGGGCAAAATGAGACAACAGAGGAGAGTCTGTTTTTCAACCTGAATCTGTGGAGACCATTTAAATGGCAAAATAACATGTCTGATAGGAACATTAAATGCTCTCCCTCCCATAATTTACTGCCTCAAAGTCCATATCCTGAGGCACTGTTCTTTCAACTAGACTCTCTTTGAGCCAATGCAAACAAAATAAATGATTATCAATGAGGATGGGAGGAGCTTCTAATTTCTGTGGGAAGGCTCAATAAGAGGCCAGTATAGGCTGTGAAATCCTCATGGTTGGCTTTCTTCATGGAGCACAGTGACGTCCCATGGTGCCTTGTCTTTCCTGGGTCGCTTTTCATGCTTCTGGTTGAGCACCTCTTGCTCAGGTCAGTGTCAAAACCAATTCTACCACACACCGAAAGTCTGTCTGCCTTCACCCTGTGTTTCCTATATCATTATCTCCTATCACAGCCTTGCTGTCTGTTCCGTCTGTGATTGCATGTGACTTCTATTTAGTTATTTTAATTTCATTTGGATTCTACGTTCCCCTTTTGGAATTTGTTGCTCAAATTAGGTCTATAGAATCCTAAGCCGTTCTCTCTCAAGCCAAGACCCGGCCAAAGGACCATTTAAACTCTTGTAATGCCAAGCCAAAGGGGAGAGCTTTGCCAAGCCTCTTTCACCATTGAGGCTGAAGGAGAGGAACTTCAAAAGGCTATGCCTTGCCTGTGTGGGAGAGAGCCAATGGGCAGAGCCAATGTTTCTGGTTTTTCTCAGCTGACCCCTATATATATATATATATATATTTTTAAAAAATCAGTTTTAGAAATTTCTCAAGAACATGAAGCTTTTAAAATATGTGGTTCAAATATTGTTTCATAATACATTGAATGGGAAATCTTAGACATTCTAGCACTTAGTTATTCTTTTCTTGCCCTGCATACCAAAGAAAAAAGAAAAAAGGGATAATCGGCTCAAGCTGGATTCATTTCATCTATACTCCTAATAATGTACTATTTTATAGAGGAAGGTCAATTAATTAAAATTCATCCGACAACTGAGAGTTGTTGTTGTTTTTAATTCACACGTCAGTGATTAGAGTTGTATAATGATAAAATCTGCCTGAAGACCGCTATTAAAACTGTATATCCACATACAGTGGTACCTCTGGTTGCGAACGGGATCCATTCTGGAGCCCCGTTCACAACTTGAGCAGAACGTGACCCATGTCTGCGTCTGTGTGGGCTGTGATTCACCACTTCTGCACATGCGCATGATGTCATTTTGAGCGTCTGCACATGCCCGAGCCATGAAACCCAGAAGTAACCCGTTCCATTACTTCTGGTTCACCGTGGGACGTATTCTGAAAGAACGTAACCTGAACCGAACGTAACAAGAGGTATGACTGTACATTGAATGCGTAGAAGTGAGTTGGGACAGGCTGGCTGGCACCAGCACCAAGCAGGAGGGCAGGGGGTCAAGGTTCCATCAAAGCTCTGCACATGCACTCCATGGGGCATCTTCATGACACGTCAGCCCCTCTCCCCGTTGTGTGTACGAGTGATATCAGCATCCCATGGGGCATGCACACACACTGTGAGCATGCTGTGGGGTGTGCTGACATCATGCGTGCATGGCGTGGTGACATTGCACGGCCCCGAACCCCCTCAAACATGGGTCAACTTTCAGAAGGCCACACACCAGTCGCAGGTGAAGCCAGAAGGAAACGCTATCTCTTTAGTACAGTTGGTATATTCAAAATATACCTATTTTGAAATGTATCTTCCTTCTATGAAATCTTGGCTGGATTTCATTAAAGTGCTGTATGGCCATTCAAATCTTGATTGAAAATAGCATTTTACTATCCCAAATGGAAGTGTAAAATATCATTTTAAGTTGTTACTTGAGTGAAAAAAATGAAACGAATAGCATAAAACCCATCTTTATTTATCTATTTAGTGCTTAGATATGTACTTAATCTTCTGCATAATGGCTCAGAATGTACAGAAATTTGCTGTTCGGTAATATAGCATGAACACCTAATTAAAATATAGCAATATTCTTTCATAGCATTCCATGGTAGTTTTCCTGTAGGATAGGTAATGAGGAAATGCCAGATAAGTCTGTAAATATTTTTTAACTGGCAGGGATGCAGATTGTGAAATTCTTCCTAGTGTGACAAGAAATTTAAGCAGTGCTAAAAGCTAACTGTCAAAGACATCCACAGCGCTAGAACTTGTGCCAAGCCCAAATGCAGCAGTAGCAAAGTTGTTGTAAAATTCACACTGGTGCTGCCATAACTTTCAACACCACTCATCCCACTATTTGACAGCTTCATTTTGAAAGCTAAAATTTACTGGCAGGATATGGGTAAGAAGCAAGTAACACTGCCTGCATAGAAATTCAGGGATTTTATTTTATTTAAGTGAAGCAAGTGTAAGGAAAAGGCATGCTGAAAGCAAAATGAATATGTGATACAGATAGAATGAGCTTGAGGATCAAGTGAAGTCTTGTAGATGCAAAACGGCAACAGACGTTTGCAGCCCAGCTTCTCACCTGTTCTCTCTGTGCCACTGTGCCATAGAACAGCTTAATAGGAAGGCTGGCCAGGAAAAAAAACCCCTGTTGTCTGCATGCAGTGTTATGCAATATTTGCAACACTGTAAAAGAGTTTAACCGAAAGATTAGCATCTGCGCCTACTACAAAGGAGTAGCTCTTGAAGGCCCTTGAAATCACATGGATGGATCAATTAGCAAGACTGTATATTCAAAGAAGACACCTAGTAGGTCTTTTAATTCTTTCGACATATTTTCAATCCTCCTCGTGACTTTTTGGAAGCAGGCTCAATGCTTCTGAGAGAGCAGATTTATTTGTCTTTTCTTTGAAAATGGAACAATTTGGCTATGGTACCCTCCTTGTAATGTGTCGTATTGAATTATTGTTTGGGGGTTATGGGTGGGGTTAGTTTTTATTGTTTTAATTGCATTGTGTTTCTATATGCTGTAACCCAACTTGGGACCTTCTTGAAGGGTGGGTAATAAAAACAAATAATAATAATAATAAATTTAAAGAAGTATTTGCTTTGGCTCAGAGATAGCAACTTGCCTAATGATTCCTGACTGCTCTGAGATTTGAAATAAGGAACTTTCCAGTACCCTGCTAACACTTTTAATCTCTTTGCTACATGAGGTAAATATAAATGTCAATGTTAATTTTATAGCACTTTTAACATACAGATGGAACACTTCAGAATCTCTCATACTTAACCTTTCTAAAGCCCTGAGATAAAGGGCATTGATATTCCCATTGTACAGATTCCAAACAGAGGGTGTGATAGTGACTCATCCAATGCTGTTTGGAGAGTTCATTAGAGGACTTATCAAATATTACCCCTCCAACAGAAGGGCTGTAGGGAGAGGGGGAGAGACAGTACACACATTTGGGCTGAAATGCATGGTAGAGACAATACAAACATTATGGCCTGCCTTGTTCAGCACCCACCTAACTAAACTAAACTGTGCTCACCACAAAGGGTGATAGATAACGTTGGAACGGATCCCCACAGGTAAATTTTTCAACTTGATAATTAAAAAAAAAATTTTTTTGCCTGCTCCTTATCTTAAATTCCTTTTCAGTATGCACTTCTCAGATTGAAGGCTCTCGTTCTGTTTCTTTGCTGAAACTCCTGAAATGTGCAGCTCTCTGACCTCCTTCTCCTACTGAAATCCAGATGTTTTCTCATATAACTCCTTGAGCTGAAGAATCAGAAAATAAACTTTCTCTCTCAAAGAAAACCTGCAGTCATGTAAATCTTGAGTTTGTTATATACGGCGCATGCTACAAATAATGATGACAGCTGTGGCAGTATAAGCCCGTCATCTCCTGCATGCATAATACATCTCCATCAGTCTGAAACCAATAGAAATCTTGCATATAAATAATTACTGTTGCCATTGCCCTAGAGACTCAAATAACATATATCCAGATAGCTTCTAGAGTTTAAATTTGTTTAGTCCTAAATATCAGAGGAAAAGGTATCAGCTGGGTAGGATCTGAGAAGCAAATATAATTCCATTTGCCTATGCAGTGTTAGGTACTTTTGTTGTTATTTGTTGTTATTGTTATTGTTCAGGAATTTATTTAAGCCTTGCTTAAATAAATGGTCACACAGTGTAAGACATGTCTGTGCAACTTGTGTGCCACGAAGCAATACAGTCTGGTGCCGTGAACCTGAAAGCCAACAGTGGCCCACAGATGAACACAAAGGGAGAAAGGGCAGTGGTGCTTATTGAGGAGGCACTGGTCTCTGGGCTGGATTCATTGGGTCATAAATATGTTCGACGGAATAATTGCAATCCTCCTTGTGATCAAAAATCCTGTTCACACACTGTTCCCGATCACAGGGAACGTATTTACGTTCAGACAAACACACCGACTACCCCCCTTCAGTTCTCTCCACTCATTGAGACATGGTTTGAGATAGAATCAGCACGTGCAACATCATCCCTTCGCTATGAATGCAGTTTAAAAGCACCTGAATGGATCCTGAATATCTTGGATGTGTTCCACTGGGGAGGAGAGCATCAAAACAATGGTGCATATCAGTATGCCACATTTGTGTGGTAGATCAGAGCCACAGTGCTGCTCTCTGTAGCTTATCTGGATGGCACTGGGTGGGGCTGTGAGGTTGGGGCTACCAAGGCACACCGGCAGAACCTCTCTTGCCCTCCCACTGGTGTGTCTTCATAGTCCCGACCTCACCATCACTCTGCCCTACCCAACTTCCATCCAGGTAAGTTGTAACAACCCCAACTGCTAGTGATGCATATTGGGGAGGCGATAGAATGACGTGAATGTTTTCACGAATAAGAAGAATGTATCTGAAAAGTAGGAGTAGGAGCATTCTCATGCTTGAAAGCGGATTGTTAAGCAGTTGCAAAGGAGCTGATGAAAGATTTAGTTCGCAAGTTGAGCATGGGAAGGATTGAAACCGTATCCCATTTCCTAATTAAAAATGTGACAAAAGGAGATGCTGTAAATCTCAAAGATACTGGCTGAAGAAACCAAACTATTTTCCCCTGCATCCTCTTATTACTCTTTAAGACTTCCCTTATTTAATGCCGCTGAGGGATCTCTATAAAACAAACCGTGAAACAACCCTTTGGTTTTTCCATCACAGTGACTCTAGCGCAGACTTGATCCTCAATCTTTGGGGTGAAATAAAGTTTCCTTTAAAAATGTTTGTAACAAAAACAGTGCCTAAGGGCCGATATGTGTACATGAGGCAAGTCTGCCTGGATACTTTGTTAAGCACAAGAAAGGATATGGGTTTCCATTTTTGTACATGTCATTTTCTAAAATGATTGGTGTTGAGAAATGTATCCACTTTCCCATTAGCTTCTATGCCTAAGGGTGTCTTACGGCACGTCCGCACTACAAATTGACAGCCTGTTTCTAAGGAACTACATCATCAGCTGAAGTTTTTCCAGTTCTGTAGCTCAAGCAGCTTGCTAAACTTGGGCATTTCTTGATCTTACCACAGACAAAGCCTTTCACTCTATGGCAGCTCATAATATGCTGCAGAATTCAAATACAGCAGGCCTCCACCTCTCATGACCTACCAAAAGCAGCACAGTAGCCATGAATCATCAGCTCACCACAACCCATTTTTACAGCCAAGCAGCATATGACGTCTCTTGGTGGGCCACCATTCATGGTTGACGAGCTGCTTTCAGCTTGGTGATCCACAGCACAAATTGTGGCGGCGTGCTCCATTTGGAATTTTGGATTCTGCAGCATATTTGGAATTCTGAGGAATGACAGCCAATGTCTGGATATTGGTTCATATGTTGATATCTGCATTGTGTTCTGTTGTGTTCTTTTTTCTAATTAATGTCTTACATATTTCTTGGGGAGAGTTCAGGGGAAAGAGCCTGTTGGATACATTTATCAACAAATGATAGTACGAGAAGCTAATGTGGATCTTTCTCCCTTCCCTCTGCTCTCAGGTAACAAGTTCTGGGTCTTCAAGGACACTACTCTCCAGCCAGGATATCCTCACGATTTGATAACATTGGGCAGTGGGATTCCACCCCATGGTATTGATTCAGCAATTTGGTGGGAAGACGTTGGGAAAACCTACTTCTTCAAAGGAGATAGGTTGGTATATTCATCCTGGAAGGGACTAATCAACTTGTTATTTTCATAGCATTTGTGTATGACTGGTTGTGTTCCTTTGTTTTCCAATGGCCTTGTGAAAAATATTACACACATGGAATTTTTAGTGTTGGGTTGACTGTTTACTATTTCAAGGCTTTATATGTACGCTTCCACACAGGTTAAGACCTGTATCTTTTGTGTTTGCCTAACTATTATAAATCTTCTCTGTCAAGGGAAGCAAGTCTCTGAGGTTTCAGGTTCTACTGTGCACGTTCATTTGTCATTTATTTTCATTTAGCCTGCAATTAATTGTTTTATATACATATTTCGGGTGATGTCAAATAACTTCAGAGACCTAGGTACTGAAAGTTTTCAATGAATTTGCATATTTTTCTATCTCCCTTCACTTCTGTGCTGGTACTTTTGAAATCCTAGCACAAAAGAATTTAGGGTCACAACACTGAAAACAAAGTGTTACGATTTCAGTATGAGTTTGGCGACAGAAATGGAGGATGACAGAAGACCTACAATCTGCTTTGTACTCTCAGAGCAGTTTAGCTTTATGCATTATGTTATTTGTGTGAAGCAAGTGTTGTGCATGGATTGCTTCTAAAATGAACTGTGACTTTTGTTAATGCATTGTTTTAATCCTCAGTGCTCTTGGTAGTTAAGCAGGGTTTATCTCAACATGGCAAACAAGCACTGATAGAAGAGGAAGGAGATTTAGCTCTACCTTGCTCCAGTTCCCTGCTGCTCTGTCTCCCCAACTTCCTGCTGCCTTATTTTGGACCAAGATGAAGCCGTGGCAAAGATTGGTCCTAGTGTTTTGTCCTTGTGCAGAAAGATTAGCAGAGAGCAGAACATCTAGTACAGGGGCATGAATCAATTCCCCCTTGGACCCTAAAGGCGATGGGAAGTCATGCTGTGACTTCTATCTGTCTTAAGGGGATCTTGGCACCACCAAAATATTTTTTCTGCCTAGCTCATGTTTTCTACTTTGATAGTATCTCAATGATTTCAATGTTTCACAAGGGTGATATATATGGAGCTACCTTAACACTGAGATGTCCTTGCTTATTTGGAAGCTCTGTGTGAGATTTGGAGCTCCTGAATGTGTAGCACTGACCAAAGTGCAACTCCTATTGCCTAGATGCTTACAGAAACCACAGGAGAATGGACTTTTCCTCATTTCCTTCATGGTCAGGTCACAGCTGTGCAGCTGTAAATAGTTATGGGCCTTCCTCTGATATTCAAATCCACTTGGAAGCACTTGAATGTATAGAAGCTCTCAGTATATTGAATAACATTGTGTATATATGCAGTTCAGGGAATGAACCCTGTGTGTGTGTAACTAGATTTCCTGGTGTTTTTTCATATATATTTTTTCATATATATATTTTCAGCATAAAATACAATAAAAACAGATTAATCTAAATGAAAATGAAAAAAGAAAATAACATAAAAGGGAAAAAAGAGAAAGAGGAGAAGAAAGAAAAAATACAAAGCGCTCTAGCAGAGGTAGAACTTAACGCTTGTTTCACACAAAAGGGTATGGACCTTCCCAGGAGTCACCTGGTAGCTTCCCTTCCTTCTCCCAGCCTCCCACCTTGGGAGATCTCACCTTCCCTGTCTCTCATACAGGATCTTTCACCTTCCATCCATCACCTTCCTGTGCATTTCTCAAAAGATAAAATGCAGGCAAAAGTAGAGTGGATAGAAGGAAAATGTGAAAGAGAAAACACAAGAAATAAAGAAATAAGAAATAAAGATAAAAAGAAATAAAAAGAGAGACAGAGAAGAATATAGCACCAACAATTTTACTGGGCACCATAGGCAGTAGGAGCTCTATGGAGTGTGTGAGACTCTCAGTTGCATCCCTGCAAGCATGCATGCTGTTTAAATCTTTTCCCCAACTGTGCTGCTAATTTTGTTTGCCTTTCTGAGCTATATAAGTCTATATTATGAAGACTGCCACAATCAGTTTTATAAATGGAGCCTTCTTTTCTGTGTACCAGCCTTGGGAGAAGAAGTAGGCAACATCTTGACGCCTGAAAAGTATGTTTAATTTCAAGCATATTGCAATCAGCATCTACTGTGAACAAAACCTGTCCTATAGTTTGTCTCCTGCAGATAGGGAGATTTGTTATTTTTTTAAAAGTTTATTCCGGGGCAACAGTTTTCAACCTGCAGGTTCTTGGGACCAAGACAATGGTTGGCATCCTGTTTCTGCATTTGTGACTTACACTTTCTGTAAGTTTTATTCGATTGAGCTTTTGTATAGTAGGTTTATTTCCAAAGGCAGCTATGCTAAGTCAAGGTCCTCCTAAAATACTATTAGCTTGAGCAATATACTTTAAAAAAATCAACCTAGAGGGAACTATCAAAGGAAACTTCTGCTGATGGAGAGGCTGCTACTTAGCACTGTAACAAGCATAATGAACCTCAGCAGGACATAAATGCAATACAGTATGTAAGAAGAAGATCGAAGAACATGAGCCATGCTAAGATAATTGAGCTATTACAGGATATTGACCACCAGTGGGAATAAGCCCATATCCCACTAAGCTTCACAGTACATATTGTTTATATCACCTTCCTCTCCCCCCCTTAATGTAATGTTAGAGTTGAATCCTCCTGCTGGTTTTAATTGCATGAATAAGCCTATTACGGTTTTCTTTCTGAATTAGGACAACCCACCGTTGCTTCTTTAGTAGCAATGAGGTTGTCAGGCATGAAAGAGACAGGCGAGAGGTGATGCCAAAGTCAAAGGAGCAAAATGGCCTCCCTGCTAAGATCATGAAAATATGCTGTAGTCCTCTTAGGAGAAAAATGTGCCTGGAAAACCACAAGGAGAATGTACACATGAATGAGGAAGTCCCAAGGAAGTGATATAAATAGAAAAGTACACAACCATGCTGGATAAATCTATGCTGATTTTTCTACTGAGTACAATCTTGAATTAATCCCATGAAGTAGGGTTTGCCCGGCAGAACTCAGTTAAATTTGCTAGAGCTGTGCAAGAGATAGTGCCAGAGGACTTTATCTATACTTTGCTTGAATGCCTGTTGGTTTTGTTTTTGCTTTTTTATAGAAACCAGTTGGCTCTTCCCCTTATTACCCTGTTTCTGAACTCACTTGCAGCTTTGTAATTGCAGGCCATGGTGATCAAACCCATTTTATCTTTGAATTTTGCCACCAGTGAATCTCTTTATCTGTACATGGAAAGATGGACTTCATTTGTTCAGTGATTTTAATCTATGTGCAGGCAGATTCTGTGCACCCTTCCTCTAAAAAATAAAATAAAATCCTGAGAATTAAGCTCTGTGTTTGATTTGGTTTATACATTTATTTATTTTATTATTATTATTTAGTTAGTTAGTTTGTATACTACCCTTCATCCGTACATCTCAATGTAAACATATAAGATAAAAGCATAAATTATATAATAAAAACAGGAGCAAAACAAAAACAATAAATACCCTCCCCCATATAATATAATTTTGGGGCATTTAGATAGTGCTTAAATCGAATAGAACACAATAAAGAAAAAAGCTATAAAAACAGAATTCAGTTAAAATACCTACTGGACTCTTCTTTCTTCTTTGTCAATCAGTTGTAGCTGAGTAAGATTGTCTTCCATAAACACTGTTTTAACAGTGAGTCCGTAAGTGACTGTGGAGGCCAGTTTTGGATCCCCATGTTGTTCCACAGTGGGGACATAGGTTTCTGGGTGGGAGTTGATCAAGGTGAGGGTTTGCCAAACATGCCTTCCTCTTAGCATGTTTCTCCCTTTCGTCCTGAGTTTGAACGTCTTCAAAGCCCATGACGCCTTTGGTAAAGGCTATTCTCCAGCTGGACTGCTCGTAGACTAGTATTTCCCAGTTGTCAGTGTTTATACTACATTTTAAAAGATTTTCCTTGAGAGAGTATTTAAACCTCTTTTGTTGACCACCAGCATTATGCTTTCCAATTTTAAGTTCAGAATAGAGAAGCTGTTTTGGAGGATAATAATCAGGCATCCGTACAACATGACCAGTCCAACGAAGTTGATGTTGAAGAATCATTGATGTTGAAGAACTTTGCTTTTTCCAGTAAACAGGCATTATTTCGCCTGTCTTCTCAAGTGATATGCAATTTTTTTCAGAAACACCTTGGTGAAATCTTTTGAGGAGTTAGAGATGACATTTGTAAGTGGTCCATGTTTCACAAGTGTAAGGTTGGTAGTACAGTAGCTTTGTAAACAAGCATTTTTGTTTCCCTGAGAATGTCCCAGTCCTCAAACACTCTTCACTTCAATCGGGAGAAAGCTGCACTCACAGAGCTCAGGCAATGCTGGATTTCAGCATCAATGTCAGCCCTTGTGGAAGGTAGAAGTGATCAACATTTCCAATGTTACAATGTTAAGTTGGATTTGTGGCACTGCAGAGGGGTTGTTTTGTGCTTTTTGGTGCAGGACTTTGGTTTTTTGGATGTTGAGCGATAGGCCAAGCTTTTCGTAAGCTTCTGTGAAGATATTTAGGATGGTTTGGAGGTCATCCTCTGAGTATGCACACACTATGTTGTCATTAGCATAGTGAAGCTTGATGATGGAAGTTATAATAACCTTACTCTTTGCTTTCCACCTACTCAAGTTAACATCATACTCAAGTTCACATCTGTTTGATATATGATTTCTACCCCGCTGAGGAGTTTTCCTTCAACAATGTGTAGGAACATGACAATGAAAATAATAAATTGAGTTGTGGTGATAACACAACCCCATTTAACTTCTGATCCCACTGTGAATGGTTCACTTTGAGAGCCATTGTTATCTGCGATTGTTGCTGTCATATTATCGTGGAGGAGCCAGAGGATCTTCACAAATTTATCTGGGCAGCCAATTTTTAGAAGGACAGTCCACAGGGCATTACTATTTACAGTGTTGAAGGCCTTAGGTCAATAAACACCATATACAGGGGTTGGTTTTGCTCTCTGCATTTTTCTTGAAGCTGTTGAGTGGTGAAAATCATGTCCCCCTAGAAGGTCGAAAACCATTTTAGGATTCAGGAAGTGTAGCCTCAGATATAGTTAGAAGACAGTTTGCTAAGATCCTTGCAAGAATTTTGCTGACCTCAGCTAATAAAGAGATGCCTCGATAGTTTCCACAGTCCATTCTATCACCTTTTTTTTTTAAAAAAAAAAGGTTGATAATTTTGGCATCCGTAAAATCTGCAGGGATCTGCTTTCTCTCCCAGATTTTTTCAATGAGCTTGTGACGTTGTTGTGTAAGTTCAATTCCGCCCACTTTGAAGACATCGGAAGGCATCCCATCAGGTCTGCTGGCTTTGTTGTTTTTCATTTGGCTAATAGCTGTACACAACTCTCCCAGATTTGGAGATACTGAAAGCTCATCTCTAATTTGTTTTTGTGGAATTTTTGAGAGGACCTCAGCAGCTGTGGCTGGTAATGTTCTTTCCAGTGTAATGCAATAGTTTCTTTATCCTTTAGAAGTGTGGTACTGTCTGTTGAGCATAGGGGGCATATCCCATTATTTATTGGTCCATAGGTGGTCGTTGTGACTTTAAAGAAACTCTATGCATCATGAGTGTCAGCTGAGTGCTGAATCTCTTGAGCTTTTTTTATCCACCAGGTGTTCTTTAGTTCTCTAGTTCTTCTTTGAACCTCAGCCTTAGCACTGGTATAGGGTTTTTTTCTTAGTGGCAGTTTCTATCTCTTTGCCAGATCTGAAAGGCCTTCATTTTCTTCTCAATAATGTGTTCAATCTCATTATCATTCTCATCACACCAGTCCTGGTGTTTGAAATACTTACTGGAATAAAGTCTTCAGTAGGGACTAGAAGTTTGAATGGGAGGGGGCTTGGCTGACCTCAACTGTAAAGGAGTTCCATAAAATTAGGCCCACAGTATGGAGCACACAGCTCCTGGAGAATATAAGCCATGCATTTGACCACTAACGGTCACTCCCCCAAAGACCTCAATTATTGGTCAGATTGCCATTAAGTAAATCAAATTACTTCTGAATTAGCATGTCTCAGACTGTGCGAGAGCCAGTGTGGTGCAGTGGTTAAGAGCGGTAGTCTCGTAATCTGGGGAACCGGGTTCGCATCTCCGCTCCTCCACATGCAGCTGCTGGGTGATGGGCCAGTCACGCTTCTCTGAAGTCTCTCAGCCCCACTCACCTCACAGAGTGTTTGTTGTGGGGGAAGAAGGAAAAGGAGAATGTTAGCTGCTTTGAGACTCCTGAAGTGAGTGAAAGGCGGGATATCAAATCCAAACTCCTCCTCTTCTTCTTCTTCTTCTTCTTCTTCTTCTTCTTCTTCTTCTTCTTCTTCTTCTTTTGTTAAACCTCTGATGAATTGAGAACTTAAGATAGCATCCATGTCTGAATCATGTAAGGATATAGTCTATCGTTACCAGGGGGGTGGGACCACACTACTGGCCATTTCCCTAGTATCAAGGACGCTCCTGCTGGGACATCTGTTGTGAAGAAGTCTATGGATGAGCTCACATACAGGCTTCTTTAGAACAGACATCTAACCCAATGCATAGATGTCTAGAGGTGGTTGAGCAATGTGGCAACATTCCCCAGTAATGTTATGATGTGATTAATACCTGAGGAAGACTAATGCATATTGCATTTGCTGAGTGTAGGATCAAATGGCCATTTTCAATGAAAATTATACAAACTGCTTTCTTATTTTTAAATACTCCCCCATCCAGTGTGTGTCTCTTCATTCATATGTAATTTCTGACACATAGTTGTGACCGAAAGTGAATTTTTATTGACTGTGAAAATACTGCAGAAAGACCACTCATCTCTTTTCTCGCCTATCATAAAACATGAAGAAAAAAGAGTTTTATTCATGCTTTAGGGAATGGATAGAAGCCTTTTTTTCTAATAACTAAAATGACTTCGTCTCAAAACATCGCACATGATCTTAAGCTTAATCTTGAAAACAAAAAGCCTTTGGCAGATCAGCAACAAAATATATTTGGCATGCACAGTGAACTTCTGCTGGGAGGAAGCCTCTAGATTAAAGATTTATTTTTTAGAAATATTATGGGGTAAACCCAGCAATTTCTATAAGATACGCTGCTCAATTCAATGCACACGGAAGAGCACCCAATTGTTTTCTGAAAGACTCACTGTCATGCAGGTGGAGGTGGAAGTGCAGCTGCATGTTTAAAGCCAGATTTTTAAAAAACCATGACAAGCAGGATTAAAAGAACCCTGAACTGATAGGGCAGAAGTTTTGGCTTAGCGCTTCCTTCATGACCGACCCTTTGTGTGGCCTACAAAGTTGTAACCCACTTTGCTTTGGCTGGGACAACACTGGGGCTTCCTCTACCTTTTGGTGCCGAGCATTGCTCACAGCACATTGCAAGAACATGGTTAGGCAATCACAAGCAGCCCACATAATAAGCAAAATCTGGTAACCACCCAACCAACAAGATTCCGTCTTCTCAGGATTCAGACTCACTTTATTGCCCCTTATGCAGTCTAACATTGCATCCAGATACCCCTCTGGGTCTCTCACAGCTTTTCCTGATTCAGATGTAACAGAGAAATAAAACTTCACATCTTAAGCATATTGACAACACCTTGCTTTAAAATAGTATTGAAGTGTAATCTTGTGCACATTACTCAGAAGTAAGGTCCACTGTATTATGTGGAGCTTACTCCTGTGTAAATATCCATAGGATTACAGCCTTAGCGACTCTGAATTTGTGCACTGCTGCTGCTGTTGTTGTTTTGTTTTACTGCAAATCTTTCTCTGTACCCAGATTTAGCATTGTACAGAATTCAGCATATTGAATTATTTAATGCATATTGCATGATTGGGTAACAAAAGACTCCTGTAAAGCATTCATAAGAGAAGAGTTAAGATTGCTGTGGGAACCTTAACTCAGAGTTTAATGGCTTGTGTGTGATTAAAACTTCAACTGAAACATTATTATGGATCTTTGCATACAATGTTCCTCCTTGTGCGGCTTTGTAGAACCCCTAGGCATCAGAGTTGTTCTGATTATGCAGAAGGCGCTTGTTGATTTGGTTTTCAAACTAGGCAAATCTTTTTATCTACTGTGCCCTTACTAGAAACAGCTGTCCAATCGGCAAGCAGATAAAACGCCTTTGTTACCTGGGAATGTACCTAAAGCAGGAAGGATGTTGTTGCCCTGATTTCATAATTGCACTCAGTGTTTCTTTTCTGACATTGAAAATAGGCATTCATAAATGCATATTCTAATCATGTAGCTTTGTTTATTAGGTACTGGAGGTACAGTGAAGATATGAGAACTATGGATCCTGGTTATCCCAAACCAATCACAATATGGAAAGGTATCCCGGAATCACCTCAGGGAGCCTTTGTCCACAAAGAAAATGGTACGTAGCTTATTGTGCATGTTATTGTTCTTTAATAAAACAATCTTCCTGATCTGCAGACCATCTTTTAAGTACCTCACTTTTTCAAGCTGTGCCTTGCTACCTGAATTTACGCTGCTTTGTAACCCCATGTCAGCACACCTATAAATAGATGCTTTTGGATTTCTGAATTTTTAAAATATTCTACTTGTTCTCAGATTGTTTCCATATTAATCTTTGAATCCAGTGATTGGTAATCCCCTCCTCTTTCTTCAGACTCATAGATCAAGATGGTGGAACAGGGGAAGTGTAAATATACATTTCTCCCCATGTCATTCACTCACTGAAAATTTGCCATCCAGAGCTGCTATTTGCTACAGATTACAATAATATAGAGTCATTTCCAAATTAATCCAGAATGGGATTTTCTTGTTAGAGTTTGCCCATCTCTTGTGTATGCTGTTTCTCTATCACTTTGAACCTTATTCTCCAAACACTGGTTCACCACTTCTGGATTTAGTCTGGAGTATAATTTGCTTGCATTGTGCAAATTTTTGCCCCATTGGCTTTATCCAGGTGAATCTACTTTTGTGCTGTGGAGTACACAATTGCAAAGTGTTATCACAAGTTCATTGCTATTTGATGCAAAATAAAGAAGAGCAAAGGATGACCCAGTGGTTTTGAACCTAAGTTTACATCAGTACTAAATTATTTATTGCAAAGTTATAGCTAAACTATATTGCACATTTATGTAACCACTATAACCCCTGGACTAAGACGAAGCACCATAGACTTTTCTTGATGCTGAAAGTCGTCATTATGTGCATATTAATTACTGCCCTTAACAATTTGATGATGTGGTCTTGAGAGTGAAATAAAGATATGGGATTGCAACCAGTTTCACTTGCTACGTACCTCTAGCTCTCCACATGTGATTGATTTAACAGAGATTGGGGGGTTTTTTTGTCCCTTCCTTCTTCCCTCAGGACGTGTCTCCCCTGTAAAAGATTATGAGACATTTCGCCCTAGTTTAGAATCTTTATTCCTTCCTTTGGCTCAAATATCTAATTTCTGCAGACAACATTTTCTTCTCGGGAATACTCTTAATCACTTCCTTGCTTTAAGTCTGTTTCATCCATCAATAGAAAATCTTTCCTGAGCTGAGCATTTTGGGTGTGTGAGGGAGGAAGTTTCTTTTTCTTTTTCTTTTTTTGCAGCAGCAGCAGCAGGAAACTAGTTTGTGCAACACTGTGTTCTTACATTTATTGCCATAAAAAACTAGTTTTATTTGTGTGCGCGCACACACACACACACACACACTCATATGTCTCTATAAAGACTTGTGTTAAAGTATATATAGTATCTGATGCACTAGGTAGGATTGGAAATGTATCTCAATTAAATTTGGCTCCAGTGTAAATACAGAGTGCTAAATGTGTCAAGGCATCTTCATTCACTTCTGTAAGGTGTGTGTGAGGTTGGGGAGAGCATTCCCAGATTCACAGCAGTGAATGGTGCTGTTGTTGCACACAAATATGCTCTATATGTGAATCAGAGCTGATAAGAGTAATCTCATGCTGTATTAGCTGGCTTCCTTAAATGTATTACATTTAACCAATAAACATGCAAGTAGGAGTTGTGGACATATCACAAGTACAGTGGTACCTCAGTTTTCAAATGTAATCCATTCCAGAAGACCATTTGACTTCCGAAATGTTTGGAAACCAAAGCATGCATTTCCATCCGGAAAACTCAATATGGAAGCCATGTGGTTTCTGAAAAGCGGTCAAAAACTGAAGCAGTTACTTCTGGGTTTTCACTGTTCAAAAGCCGAAACGTTCGACTTCTGAGATGTCCGAAAACCGAGGTACCACTATATTCAGTGCATCATACTGATGTGCAAATAAAGCCTTTGCTGCACCTTCTAATCACTATAATATAAGGTAGGGTTGCCACCTGTCCTTAGAAAATGTGACCATCCCTGTTTTGGACAAAAGTGACCCCTGCCCTGTGTGGATTTCAAACAGGACACCTTTTTCCCAATATTTGAGTTCATCCTCCTCAGAATATGAGGAGAGGGTGGGTCTGGTGGGGAGTGAGAGAGAGGGTTTAGGCAGACAGGGTAGAGGGTAGATCCCATTCATTGGTTGGCGTCACCTGCCCATCTCCCTTCTCCTCGCTCCCTGTTAGTATACCTGAAGGAGCATCTCCACCCCCATCATTCAACCCAGACACTGAGGTCCAGCTCTAAGGGACTTCTGGTGGTTCTGTCACTGTGAGAAGTGAGGTTAAAGGGAACCAGGCACAGGGCCTTCTCAGTAGTGGTGCCCGCCCTGTGGAATGCCCTCCCATCAGATGTCAAAGAAATAAACAACTATCTGACTTTTAAAAGACATCTGAAGGCAACCCTGTTTAGGGAAGTTTTTAATGTTTGATATTTTATCATGTTTTTAATATTCTCTTGGGAGCCGCCCAGAGTGGCTAGGGAAACCCAGCCAGATGGACAGGATGTAAATAATAAATTATCATCATCAATGTCCTCACCACTGCTATATCTACTGTATTATCCCCACCAACCCCAGGAGCACCCCTCCCTTCCTTAACACTGTCAGGCATGAGAGAGAGACAGCTGGCCCAAAATGGCGGCTGCATCGCTGTCAGAGCAGCTGATGAGGAATGCAGCCTGGCGTAAGCGACAATAGAGGGAAGAGGAAAGAAGTGGTCTCCTTCGCCCATTCCTTTCTTCCCTTTTGCTGCTGCCCCTCTTCAGCCCCACCACGGCCCTCTGCACCACCCTGCCCTGCCCTTTCCTCCTCCCTCTTCCTCCGTGCTCTTCTGCTGCCAGCATGGGTGAGAGGCTGGAGCTGCAACTCAAGTTGCCCATGGCAGCTGGCCATCTATCCCCGGCCCCTGGCTGTCTATGTGAGTCGAGCGAAAGAGTGGGGCCAAGTTGCTGAGGGAGGTGGGAAGCCAAATGTGAGCAACCCCCCTCCACCAAGGGGGGGCAGGATTTGGTGTCATGAGAGTGTTGTGCCCCCCCCACCCACCAATCTGTCCTGTATTTTGCCTGACCAAAGGTAGCAGCCCTGAATATAGGACTAAGTAGGTGGAACTGAAATAACTACATACTCTTCTATGAGACACCCTTGCCTTTTCCCTCTCCTTTCACCTATGTCTTATCTATGTTGAATGATAGACTGTAAGCCTCTTAGGACAGGGACTTCTTCGCTCATACTTTGCACAGTGATGGCATAAGAGAGAAAAACCACCATAAATAATAGGAAGGTTATGTTGTTGTCCCCTGTGATAGAATGTGAGTGGAGTTTCACTGCTTCCCAGTCAGAGGGCTACAAAACTAGCCCAGAGATTTCAGCCTTTGCTTTCAGGATGCAATAATTTCCATTTTATTTATGTGTAAATGGCTGTGCATTACAGGGGGGGAAATGGACCTCCATATTTTCAGTGCAGGTCAGTAAATTTTCTGTAAAGGGCACCTGTGTGTCTGAAAACATACAGTAAATGAATGCCTGGAAACCTGAACCAATTGCACTTCACAGCAGAGTGTTTCTGAGGCATTTTAAGATGAGTGGGTTCTCTTGAAATGTTTCAGCAAAATCACGGTCAATTCACTGAGGAGACATGAGGATTCATTCTTTTTCTGTAGTGTGTGAAGTGGCCCTGAGGTCACACTGAACTTCATTGGTTTTCAGTTACTAAAATAACAGCAAAGATACCTGAGACCTAGGCAGACAATACAATTAAGGAGTGAGCCATTTTTGCCTTTGTGTTGTGTTGTTGTTAATGTCGTTTCTTCGAGGCTAAATGTAAGAAATCCTCTGTGCTTTCGGAGAAGAAAAACTAAGTATTGAAAGTTGCCTGGTGAAGCCTGCAAGGAACAGTGCTGTGAATTGTCCCCCAAAGTCAAGATCACTGCATGGCGCAATTGGTGATTGCATCAACAGACAATGAAACAAGCAAATGAGAAACCCCACAACCTACTTTCAGAGAACTCTGATGAATTTTTGCCTGAAACCATTTCTCGTCTACTCTTCAGATAAAGATTTGACTTGAAATTGTACCAGATAGCTTCAGGGGAGAAACTTCAGAGGAACTGCTTCCAATTAAACAACATCTTTCATTAATATAGAGCTAATCCTTTTAGCTTCCTAGTTCATTTTGGGGGAGGGGAGAAACATTTGTGTTGCTTGATTAAAAACAACAGAAACTGAGATATATGTCTCCTATTCTTACATCTACTTTTGAAAGCTTCTTGATAGTAAGAAATATCTTCAACAGGACCAGCTCTGTTTGAGAGAAAAAGATGTGTAAGCTTTTGAGTTACGCAGAAAGCTTTAGAAGAAAGTTTTATACATTTTGGCAGGACTTGGGGCAGAGTTATGCATTACAATTAGGTAAGGGGAGCTGCCACCAAAAATGACATTTCTCCCTATTTCAGGTTCTCTCCTCCTTTACTGTAACATGCAGTATATTTTACAACATCATCAAGTTATGCATTTTCCAACCCAACCAGCAGCAGAGTGAGCAAATATGCTGATTTTCAGTGGCACATTTGATGTAAACATATGTTATTTTGTTAAATAACATCGTTCAGCCTGGACACTGAGATCCAGCACCGAGGGCCTTCTGGCAGTTCCCTCATTGCGAGAAGTGAGGTTACAGGGAACCAGACAGAGGGCCTTCTCGGTAGTGGCGCCCGCGCTGTGGAACTTCCTCCCTTCAGATGTGAAGGAAATAAGCAGCTATCTTCTTTTTAAACGACATCTGAAGGCAGCCCTGTTTAGGGAAGTTTTTAATATTTAAGGCTGTATTGTTTTTAACACTTGATTGGAAGCCACCTAGAGTGGCTGGGGAAACTCAGCCAGATGGGCGGGGTATAAATAAATAAATAATAATAATAATAATAATAATAATAATAATTTGTCAAAAAGGGGTACTCCGGTTGTTTGCATATAAATTGCCAACCATGTGGATGACTCTTATGGGAGCAGGAGACCTTTAGATGGCTGAGAGTAATGGGGTAGAAGGAGAGGTCACAGGAATACACTGGTTCATGATGGTTGAGAGATAGCATGGAGAGAAGGTCAGGAAGGGACTGGGTGTTTGTGCTGCACATGGGAGGAAACAGAAAGTCACACAGACTTTGACGAGGAATGTTGTTTGAACAACAAACAAGATAAATGATTTTGTGGTAGAGTTTGGAACAGAGCTGAGAAAAGGAGTGACAATGGAAATGCAGAGAATATTGCAGTGGGTCAGGGTAAGAGATGATTGGAAGTGTATTGGAGATTTTGCTGAGGAGGCAGAAAGGTAGGGCTGTGCTTTTGCAAGGCCGTATCAGGAGAAGCAACACAACTCTCTGATGGGCAGAATATAAGAAACAAAGAAGGTGGGGGCAACAGGATATATGTTGTCAATTAATATGGGAATAATATTTAAGGAGAAAGTTTTGGGAAGAAAGAAAATTTCCATTGTGCCACTGTTTTCTAGTAATGGACAAATTTATGAGATAATAAACCCTGCAAGAGTCCCAAGTACCCCATGTAATATCTTATGCACTAGAATTTCTGAAGGACAATTAAAATAAATAACAGCAATGGCACAAGATTTTTATATTATTCCATCATGAAACTAACAAAAAATGGTGATGGGTGAAAGCGTTTGGGTCTATTTTGAATAGAAAATGAGATGCTCTAAAGAGGTTTTTCCTCTCCACAGTGAAATTTCGAAAACCCATTTTTGTGTAAGCAGTTGAAACTAGCATCGAACCTAAACTTTCCAATTAGTACTATTTGCATCACAAATGAAGCCCATTCTTTTTCTTTTCTTTTCTGGGGACCTATAATACTGCAGAATGCAAACTGTGACATAGTAAAGATAGAGAAAGCTCCAGCTATTTGTGCACAGTTTTTAAACAGTAGGAGGAAGTTCACCCATTGTGAAAGTTTGTTTCAGACTGGATCGGTGCCACTTTTCATCTGGGCCAGTCAAATGCTTTGGATTATTTGGCAGGAAAGCAGCATTTCTGCAATTAGCCACCATTTTTAATTATCCTGGATTGCACTTGAATGATCAAATTCTAGCTCCCCGCAGAAAATCTGAAGCTGTGCACACCTGCTTTCCATTGGCAGAGTTAATACAGCATTTCCTCTCAAAGACATAGAAGTACAGTAACAGAGAACAGAATCAGCCCAGACAGTCGAGAGGGAGGAGCAATGTAGGTGGGTCTAGCACAGTGCTGTAATTTGCTATAATTGACCAATGTTCCCAAGCTGGGTAGGGGCTCTTTGAGCAAACAGGACTCAGGGTGAGCATAATTTATGATCCTATTTAAATGTCAGTTTTAAATAAGGATCTTAAATCCCTCCACTGGTCTAAATGCATCTGTCTTGGTTGTTTCATAAAGTTAGGAAAGATAAGCATTTAGGACATGACACAAGCTAAATTATGCTTCAATCTTCCCCACTTAAATTAATGGGACTTTTTAAAAAATCACAGTTTTGTTGGGTTATGCATGTACAGTTTCCTGTGCATAACAAAGGATCGCTTTGATACGTTGGTTTCTCATCAGACGTACTTTTTTCAACATAAAGACATGTCTTTGTTGAAAAAAACCAACATGCCCTATAAAGTTGTTGGAAAAAGAATGTTCTGTGAGGGAAGGGCTATTCCGATTATCTTTTTTCTTTTTCTTTGAGTATGTATATTGGGAACACATGATGGCATTATGATAGGAACATATGAAGCTGCTGAGTCAGACAACTGGTCAATTTAGCTCAATATTGTCCAGTGCTTTTTTTTCTAAAAAAAATGTTTATTTTGACTCAAGAAAATCACCATTTTATAGTTCAAATCAGGAAAAATAAATACAGTAAATAGAGAAAATTACAAAGTTTCACAAACTATTTAGGAGTATGCATACCCTAGCGCCGCCCCAAAGAAAAAGCGTTGGTATTGTCTATGCAGATATGGGTACTGTATTTCCCAACTCTGCAGCTAGAATTGTGACAAAGTTTATTCAACAGACAAATTTTATTGAATATAAAAATTAAGGTTTATCTAATTTTGAAAACTTGTTTTCAATCTCAGTTTGGTACAGTAAAGTGGACTCAAGTCCACTCACAATAAAACCACAACTAATATCCTAAAATACAAACCAACAATAAAATAGTTTGTTTTTTTTAAATCCCAGCAGGCCATATTAGGAGAATGCTTTCTGGAATAAATACCAGAAAGATGTATCAGAAGAGGCCTAAACATATATTACAGTAGCATTTCACACAACCGAAGCTAAAAAGCATGTTTGATGACAAATATGGGGTTTCTAAAGCTCTTTTCTATCATCCTTTCTATTTATCCACTAATCAGATGTTGGGAGTTAATGTTCAGCCATGAGGTTTCTAAGTGCTTGCCAGGTACAAGTTTTAAAATGCGGGGTGTAGCAAAGATATATTTTTTATTTCACAATAATTGGCAGAATCATGTACGGTCAAACCTCAGTTCCCGAAAGCCCCTGGTATCTTACGTTTCAACTCCTGAACGCCAAAAACCCGGAAGTAAGGTTTTCAAACATTTTTCGGAAGCTGAATGTCAAACGCGGCTTCCGCTTGAGTGCAAGAAGCTCTTGCAGGGTGTAGCAAAGATATATTTTTTATTTCACAATAATTGGCAGAATCATGTACGGTCAAACCTCAGTTCCCGAAAGCCCCTGGTATCTTACGTTTCAACTCCTGAACGCCAAAAACCCGGAAGTAAGGTTTTCAAACATTTTTCGGAAGCTGAATGTCCAACGCGGCTTCCGCTTGAGTGCAAGAAGCTCTTGCAGCCAATTGGGAGCCACGCCTCGGTTGTCGGACGTTTTGGAATCCAAACGGGCTTCCGGAATGGATTACGTTAGACAACCGAGGTTTGACTGTGCAGAATGGTGCAATGAAGATATGGGAGTTTTGAAGCAATTGTTACTGCAAATAAGGTATAGAGTAGCGAGGTCCTGTTGGGTGGATATTGGCAATGGCTGGATCCGTTTTATTAATTTCTAAATGTCAGTTTTAATCATGCTTGTTAACTCCAAAGTTTCAGTAGCTCCTTGTCTTTTGTTGACTTTGGACACGACGAAATTACAACTCATTGAAAAATTCACACTTTTCTTCCTCAGGCTTCACGTATTTCTACAAAGGCAAAGAATACTGGAAATTCAACAACCAGATGCTTAAAGTAGAACCTGGATATCCCAGATCCATCCTAAAGGATTTTATGGGTTGTGATGGACCAGCAGACCGGGACAAAGACCGACACAGCCCTCAGGATGACGTAGACATTGTCATCAAACTGGACAACACAGCCAGCACTGTGAAAGCCATAGCCATTGTCATTCCCTGCATCCTGGCCCTGTGCCTCCTTGTCTTGGTTTACACTGTGTTCCAGTTCAAGAGGAAAGGAACACCCCGCCACATACTGTACTGCAAACGCTCTATGCAAGAGTGGGTGTGATGTAGGGGTATGTCTCTCTCTCTCTCTCTCCCTCTCTCTCTCCTAGGAGTTCGTGGTAACTTGAGATCAACCGAAGAGCTGTTATGCAGTTTCCTATCTAGGAGCAGGCATCTGTCCAGCCCCTTGACCAGGGCTGATCTTTAAAACCCAGGGGGCTGCCTGCACCCTGCACAGGAAGTAAGAGTTCACTCTAGTGGGAAGCTTCCATCGTACACAGTATCTGCCGTTCCTCCAGTTCTTTTGTCTTTCTTTGTCATTCGGTTCTAGCCTTTTTCCTCTCTGCACGCTCAGTACACCCAATGCAAAACTATCAGGATTTTTTCCATAAAGAAGAGGAAATATTACAGCAAAAATATGGGAAAACAAGAAGCGTCTCCAGTGTCTCTGTTGGGGTTTTTTCTGTCCCCTTTGAAGCCTGCTCCCCTTTGAAAGAGTTTTGCGTGAGGTTAAAAAAAAAAACAATAATAAAAAAATGTAATCAATTTTTTTTTTTTTAAAAAAAGAGAAAAGATAGAGCAACTATAACACAACAATCACAATGGAACTTTCAGGAAGTGTGAAGACCCAAAACAGCTTTGTCTCCAAAGAGGATTGCTTTCTGTCAGCTACGGATATAGTCCTATACTCCTACTCATAATTTTTGTTAAGTGGGAGACCAGGATGACACACAGGAATTCAGACTGTTTGGACAGCCATTTTCCAACAAATAAGGGGCCAAAATATCTGCAATATAGTAACAGCCTTAATGATACATTCATTTTGTGTTTTATACAGCTGTTCTGAGCTATGTCCTCAATGTTTTAACACATTTATATTCATTACTATATTCAGATAGTATCTTTTTTATTGATTGGTTTAGATTTTGTTGGTTTCCTGCCTCCTCCTCTTTTTTTTTCTTTCTCCCCCCTCCCCCCGAGCTGTACCAGGCCAGCAGCCCCAGGCCTTCCACAGGTCTGTCAAGAACACTTAATGTTGAAACCATAGCAGAATGCAGCAAGCCTGTGAAGTAGATTGCAGTGAACTAAAGTGACACTTAATGTTACAGAGAAACATAATGCTAGTATTAGGTTTGTGTAATTTGTGACCCTTTGAGAACTATAGGTTTTCAGAGTTTCAAGGGCTGCGAACATTGGCAGTCTGGAAATTATAGGAATGCACAGCTTAAAAAAACTCTGGGTTCTAAAACTTATTTCCTGTGATTTACGAGTTCCTTTGTAGGTGGTCCATAAACCATATCAGTTCTGCAAATCGTCTCCTTCCTTCCCTCTTAGCATCATTGACTTCTGTGTCTGCCTCTCCTCCTTCTAGTGACTTTATGCACTCTAGTTTCCATATGATGCGATATAGTACCATAACAAAACATGGCAGCTGAGACCAGTATGCCAGAAGTCATCATGATTGGCAGGTCACATGGCAGATTGGTAGGTCTCTAAGTGGATTAGATACCACACAATTAGAATAACCTAAAATAAGAGAGCATTTTTTAAAAAAATGATTTGCTCACTCTGTTGATGGTGATATAACAGAAGCAAACAATATTAGATAATTATTATTATTATTTTAAAACAATGCATTGCAGCAGACAGAATACAAGTGGCTGCAAGTCTAGCTGGTCTTTGGTTTCTCAAGATGTGCTATGCCAATCCATTGCAGGAGTCCTCCCACATCTCTGTTGCTTCTTTTATCCAGTCTTCATTGCTCCATGCAATGGTAGCCACCAGTAACAAGGACCTGACATCCATTTATGCTATTGATAGTGTATATCCTAAATATTTTGTTTTCATTGCCACCACACACCAACAAACATGGCAATGTTTGCAATGTGTGACACCAATGTGTTGCCATGCAGATTCCCTTTCATTTTGCTACAGTGCTTTTACATGGGTATGGGCAGTGTAACAGCGAACCACAGTGGCTGAGACTGAAAAGCTGGAAGCGAGTAAGTCTTGAGACAGACAGCTGTGGTTTTTAGCAAGATGAAGGAAGTATGATAGAGGCAACGTTGGCTATGGGATGTATCTCTGTTCATTGTTTTTGCAGTCTCTATAGTGCTGCAAAACCCATTGATTAGAAATGACAGCGGGGAAAAGAGGAATCACTTTCGACATCCCAAGAAACAATGCTCCTGTCATATCACCTTCAACTCTCATAAAAGCTTTTGTCTTTCTCCAGTCTGAGGGCAACAGGAACATGGGATTGATGATGGAACCAGGTGGAACTCTCTTGTCCATCAACTAGCGTAGCGCTTGAGTTTGTGTTCCGCTTAACCCTTGCATTTTTAAACTGTATTGCAGGATTATTCTGTTTGCCTTGCATCATGTAGATATGCAGGTGCAGATAACAGTTCCAATGGAAACCAGAGAGCAAGGACTCGGGCATTTCATGGTGCTGCCTCTCCCATTGCAAAGTGTTGCCAATCGGGCATTTGCCTTAGTTCCCAAAGGGTCACAAGTCCTCTGGCATTTAGCTGTGCATTAAATCACTGACAGAACCAAGGGAGCACCAAAGCATTGTGTCATCATGTGTAATATTTGTGCTAACAGCAGTATTGTCATTTTCATGTGACCTGCAGGGCAGGTTATGTATCAATATTTTTTCCTAGAGAAAAGTCAGCAACTGACAGACCTCTTTTTATTGATTTTAGGAACTGCTTCTTGCAGTGACAGGCTTTTTACAGTCACTAGGCTGTGAACTTATTAAAGGTGTTCAGAAAGGATGCACCCCACATGTCAGATACCTGGCTTTTTATGAAAGCTGGGATTCCAGGGGAGTAGCTTTTGAAACAATGAACAGCTTGCCTTGAACTTTATTGATCTGTTGATTGTCATTACTGAGTTAAACATAGTCTTCTGTGAAAAAGAAAAGAAAAAAAAACATTTGCTGTCTGAATTTCCTTACAGTGTACTGTTTGATGTCTTTGCTCTTTGACCTTTAACTTGCAAACCGGCACAAACTCAGTGGGAAATCCGGTGTGGCTGATCTAATTTGGATTGGGACTAGGCTTTTACAACAAAAAGAGTCCTATCTATACATTGTCCAAACATTCACTTATTTTAGAGAAGGGAAATGGCTGTAATACATGGAGGAGCCCCCATCCCCAAGACTGGTGGAAACCAACAGGTAGCACCTGGCAGCGTTCTTGCTCAGCTCCCATGTATTTCACTGGGCAGTTGGTACAGGAAAATTTCCCTATGGAATGTGCCCAGTATTTGTAGCAGATAGTACCTAGATGGAACAGTTGCTATGTATACATGCACACTCTAAAAATGAACTGCAGTGGAAATGAGTTTCTGTTTAACTTTGGTTCAATTTTCTGTATAAAACCAGTCCTTTCTGCAAATGACTCATTATAGATGATGACATTCTAAAACACACTAAAATACTTGAAAATGGCCACCATTGGCTTTTACGTCAAAGTTTTTTATACTAGACTCAAGACCGTTTGTTAGTGATTTCCTAATCCACCTTACTGAATCATTTTTTAGAGAGTGTAAGTATATATACACATTATTTTTTGGTAACAAATAGCTTGACTGCCTTGAATTTATATTTATATTGAGCATAGCATGGAGATTAGTATGCCTTTTTATTCAATTGAACATGATTTGGGGTTTTGCTTTGTTTTGAATGGAGGGTCTGTTTTATAATCATGTGAGGCATCCTATACAGCATTGCAAGGTATTGTTTTTCTCCGAGCATATATAGAAGTGTGGCTGGATAACAAAAATAAGGAGAAATGGGTTGCTTTGTAGCACATATGCAATGCCAATAGCATTTTGGAGAGTCTTAGAGGTGCTGTTTGCAGTATCCTAAAGGCTGAGCCACTATGCAACCATTGCATTTCACCAATATATCCATTTTAGTTGTTGGTACCGGAGTACCTTGGTTGACCACATCTGCAAACATAGAGCAATCTGTGAAGTCCTCCGTTCCACCTCACTTTCTAAACCTACCTATTAGCCAGCAAAACCATGAAGTGGTTCCTATTTTGCCTCAGGCAGAAATCTAGAACTCATGGTCTGTTACAGGCAAAACAAAACAAAAAGAACCTGTCCCTTTGTATTGAGCCTGGGATAACTGAAGCCAAGATGAGCTTAATTCAGATGTTTTAGTTTTGCTGTTGTTTTACTGTAGGCAATAGATTTTTATGTTACTGTAGCCCTGTCCAGTCATTCAAAGAATGTGTGAGGGCATAAAGTGTGTAGAAGGGCTGTGGGCCAACTTCTCCCCCAATATCTCCACCTGTCTCATCCCTGCAGTCTAAAGGAGGGGGCAGGTTAGGTGCATTTGGTTGCACAAGATTCGAAGTCTTGCCATGATCAGGAGCCCTGCCTACATTACCAGGTTCCTGATTCCAGGAGGCATCTGAGCACCTTTAGCTAAACACACTTAGAAGACCTTCTAGATCTTCCCTCTCATTCCTGGGAAGGCCAGGAATGGAGCCAGCAGGGACTTTGGGATAGGAACAGAGCACACAACCATGCACTCTCTACACACTTCCTGCTCACATTTGTTCTTTAAATACTTGGAAGGGCTTGGAAGAGTCCAAAATATAGTGAGTGTTGGCATTCCCATGTAAACACTGGAGATCCTAAACAATTGTTGTGACTGTCTTAAAAACTCAAGATTCCCTAGTGACTGTTGACAGCTGCCTGAATGTGATCAGCAGCTCTCACTTATATGTGTCTGAAAAGTGGAAGGAGATTCATGGAATCAGTGCATGAATATCAATGTTCACTACATTTTGGATCTTCACTGTAGCCTATACGTTACATGAGTACGGTGCTTCAATTTATTTCTGTTCCCTCATTCACTTGAACATTTTGCTCTACTTTCAAAATCGATCTCATGGCAGCATAGAATTTCAGTACAGTGATTTCCTGGAAAGCAATGAAGAAGCTGAGCATGTTGCTGGTTGCTCTTTTTATAAGGTAATACAAATGTTTATATTTGGAGGATTTAACGTACAGTAATTATTATGCAGGAAGGTAAGTGTGATAATGTGCTGTGCTTGATATAAGGTACATCATGGTTATGTGAATGCTTAATAAGTTGATATATTTAAAAGTGCATTATATATTATATACAGAGAGAAGGTGAATTGAAAAAAAGTTTGGGCATGATTTTGCCATGCAGGTCAAAGTTGTATTAGCTTTTCTATTACAAATTTCTATTTTATGAAGCAATCATTTGATAGTTTCCCCCAGGATCTTGTACCCTATGTGTTCAAGCTAATTTTAGAAATTTGTGTGTCTTCACTTAAAAAGTTCAAAAATAAGAATGTGAATTTACCAGTTTAGACATTGAATTCCAACAAGATTTTTTTTAAGTCACAATGCGGGGGGAAACTGATAATTGATTAGCATTTTGTCTGAAGTCCATCCAACCCTTTTCAAGGCTGCTTTCTCACTCAGCTATTGGTGAGAACCTTAACATGATCTCTAATTTCAGCATGAAAAAACAGCATTGAATTTTGAATAAATGGGCTGCCCAATTTTAGCATGAAAAAACAGCATTGAATTTTGAATAAATGGCATCTGTTTTAAATAAAAACCAGAAAGAGTTCTGTGACTCCTCAAAAGCAAACAAATTTGTTGTAGCAAGAGCATTCTGTAGGCAAGAGCCTACTTCATCAGATGCATGAAGTGGACAGTGAAAGCATGAGATTCATATCTATAATACATGGGATCAGTGGAGAGAAGCTGTTTCTAATAAGGCATCTGTGGTCATATTGTCACAGTCCACAATGTGGATCAGTGCAACGCAAAAATATAGATGTCATCAATCTATTGCAGTTTATCATTATGGTGTGTTGTGTAAATGGATAAATAGCACAATATTATTTGCCATAAACCAGGGAAAAAAATCTTTCTGGGTTAAACATTTATGGGGGGGGGTGAAATTTAAGTAAATACTTTTGTAGGTGATTACTTGGTATGCTGAATTGGAAGGAATATGATCTTGCTCCAAAGGAGCCTTTTCTAAGTCTCCCTGACTTAAACATAATATGCATTTTATAACTTCTTGGTGATGTTTTTGAGGCAGGATATGGTTTTAAGAAGTATAAAAATGCAGCTAAACATAGAACAAAAGTGTATGAAAACACTAAACAATGCAATTAAGTTTAGTAATGAGATTCTCTTGTCTAACTTGGTTACTGAGATGATTAACAGACCACTCACAATGGTGTTGTCTCACTCACCTACATGTGATCTGTGAACCTGTGTAATATATATTTCTCCTCTTATCTATTCAATCCATGAACATTATTGTGCAGCCCATTTCCATACTTCTTTATTGTACATGTTTATTTAGAAATCTCATTTATTCAATGCAGCTTACCCCCAAGTAAATGTACAGAAGAGTAAGACCCGCTACAGTTCTATTATTCAGTATCTGATTTGGGGAAGCATATCCCTGCAACTATTCCACTGGTGACCATTTTAGTGTCCTGCATTTGGACGCTGGCCCTGCTAGTTCATGTTGAGCTGTGTGCTCATTTTATAATGAATACCTCTGCTTGTTTCCTAATGCCACCATGCTGATCTGAATAAAATGCCAGCTTCAATATCTAACAAAGCACAGGATCCTATTCTGGCTTGTTGGTAAGAACTCAGAAAATGGAAACCCTCGAGTGAGGTCTAAGTACTCATCATCTTGCAGATAGATGCTGGAACTGCATATATTGGAAGGAAAAAAAGAGGTTGCCTGTTTATTTGAAAGGGTTGCTTGTAGCCTCCAATGTGTAACAGGTGCCTGTGGCTTTAGAAGATGACACAGCTGGCCAAACAATGCAGATTCTATAATCTGCTGCCCTCTTGTAAAACTAGTTGGTATACAGGTCAGCCAAACAGTAAGTGCAGCCAGAATAACAAGATGGGACCAATTGCCACCCAGCATTGTCCGATATAGCAAGACAAATCTCTCTTACAAGACATGCCACTCCTGTTTGCCTTAGTTGTTTTTGTTTGTTTGTTTGTTTGTTTAGTTCTGGGGAAATAAAGAGGTTGGGGGGTGTATTCAACAAGAAGGGGGAGACATCTACTTTTTCTTTTCTTTTCTTTTCAACCCTTAGGCCTTATGTTTCTTACATGTCATATTGCACAGACGAAGGACTAGTGGACCCATGGCCAGCAGCATGTTGTATAAATAAAGTGCCGATTAGTTAGGTATTAACACGGAGGCCGAAAATGAGAGCAAAACTGATAATGTTCATGGTCCCTTTTACACAAGCTTAAGGCAGGGACTTTAGAAGTGTGTGCAGTATTCCTACCCTTAAACAGTTGTTGAAAGTGCCTCAGTTAAGAACAACACAGTGCAGGCCTAAAAAAAATAATCTCTGTTGTCAAGGAGAAGCCTGTATCCATGCCACTTTTTCCAACCTGGCGCCCTCCAAATGTTTTGGATTATATTTTCCATCAGCCCAAGGAAGCACAACCATGCAGGCTAGGAATGATGGGAGTTGCAGTTCAAAACATCTCAAGGGCACCAGTTTGGCAAGGGCTTCATTAATACATAATCTTTGGACTGTGCCAGTATGCATATAAGCTATTGCTACAAAATGATCATGTGCAAAACTCAGCAGGAAGCCAGGGTGACGGCAATGTCGTTATCATTTGAAATAACCCCATACGTGACTTTATTGTGGCAGTTCTACCAACTACTGAACATACAAAGGAAATGGACCCGCTTCTCAGTAAGGCTCGTTGATTGTCATGGCAACCAATGACATATATGCCATTAGGTTTCAAGTAACTGTATTCAAGTGTCCCATTTGTAAAGCCTGTGGTCATGCTATTTTATTGCTGACATGGCCATGATTTCATTAATGAACCACATCACACACACACACACACACACACACACACCAACCCCAACCTAATGTGTAAAGGGTGCCTGAAATAAATGAATAACCAACTAAAAGCATAATGGCTCAAGGAAGTGCTTGTGAAGCAGTCCAACACAGTCGTGATGGAAGAGGGCCTGTCCCCATAATGAAATTATGGTCAGGAGGTTTGCAAAACAGATTTACATCTGTTTTAAGAGCTGCCAAAGGAGGCTTTTCTTAAAGCTGCGTTCTTCAACCTTGGTTCCCCAGATGTTGTTCAACTGAAATCCTCACTATAGCTAATGGTCAGGGGTGGTGGGACCTGCAGTCCAAGATTTGGAGATCCAGGGTTGAAGAAAACTGTCTTAAAGTACCTTCTACATGTGTCTTGTCAATGTGGAGCAGATGCTTGTCTGTTACGACATCTCACAGAAGTATAGTTGGTGCTGGTTCTGTTATTCTCTTGGCACCTGGTCAAAACTTACATGTTGGGCCTGCTGTTTTAGATGTTTAGTCCTATTGTGTTTTACTTCCTCTTACAAAGCTGTTTAGATTGTGTTTTATGCTTTTATCTATGGCAGTATGGCCATTATTGGTCATATTTTATTCACTGCCCTGATAACTGATTGTTGTTTTTTGGGAGGAGGGAGAGGTAAAGATCTTTTAATAAATAAACAAATGTGCCATTGTTATAGTGCCAGACCAAGTAATTATCCCGCTTGAAGCTGATCACCAAATGGCAACCTATTCACTAACCCTTCTAGGGCCAACACTTTAAAAATTCTGTACCATTTCGAACATCAATTCCTGTTCTCATCTATCCTCTAAGTCCTGCTGTTTGAAACAGCCTGTTCCACCATGCTGTATGGCAGGGCCACTCCTGTGTTGTTGACAAGGCATGGCAAGAAGATAAAGTGGTTTTCACAGGAACCCTGGCACTTTAATCTTCATAGAAAAGTGCTGCTGCTGTCCACCAATAGCACCTCAAGCGCTTTCTCTAAAAAGCTGAATAGGACTGAGAAGTCAACTTTGGCAGAAAAGTGTCCCAAGCTTTCTAAGTTGTTAAAGTCTCATGAAAGTTATCAGATAAAAAAAAACATTTCCATGCTAAAATATTTATGTGGTTTTAATATAAGGATATAGAAAACATCACACTCAAGTAATTTTTTTGTAAGCCGCTTTGAAGTAGTTAAAAAAACAAAAACCATCAGCAGTATATAATTTTTAATGAAATCAATAAATAAATTCCCGAGATGTGGATGTGCTCTTCATTATACTTGTTTGCTATGTGAAACGGCGAGCTTCCAGCAGGGCAAAATGAACAATGTCAATCCAACCGTATTGTATAGGCTTTGGAAAGTCGTCCAGTGGACCAATCTATAAACCAGCTAAAATATACTGGGATATGATAATTAAGTCAACAGGGCTGAATCAACTGCAAACAAAGGCCTCTGTTCATTCATAAAATGGGCATTTTGCTTTTCTCAGAGCAACGTTTTTGGCTACCTAATAAAGATATTCAACTCGCCCCAATTCAAATTCTTCTTTGTGTGTGTATCTGCAGTGTAGTTGTGTGTAGCTGTTGCTGCACAGCTTTGTTATCTCTGACTATTTGACTGGCATATTTGTGCTTTCCGTTTAGATTGGATTAACACATGCATTATATCCTTTAACATCAAGCCCCCCCCCCCATGGTGAGACATGTCTTTGACTTTTAATTTCATTCAACCATTGACTTGCACCCCAACAAGAAAAAAATAAATTCCACCACCAGAAACCATTCCCTTCAATTAGAGTGTTTAAAGACAGCAGCTTGGTGATTTTCCCCTGCCCCCAAAGTGATGTAAAAGGCAGTCAAATTGGCTTGGTGTTATTTTATGTGGGCCGATGTCCGGATGACAACATTACATAGGCTTGGGTTTCAACAAAATTAGCATTCATTTGCACAGGTGCCTTTCAGTTTTATTATTAAAAATGCTTGTTGTTGAGCCTTTCCTTTCGCTGTCCAAATGTTTGCTGCTTTGTAAAATTCCCTGTGGACAGTGTTTGTGTGCCTCCATCGCACAACTCTGATCACCCATCGTAATCCCTAATAAGAACTGAGTCTGGGATGCCCCTGTTTCTTTCCCCGCAGATAAGAGTCCTGAGATGGTGAGATAATCTTTCTGTGCCCTCTGTTAGTTTATCCTTATAGCTGCCAGCCTCTGCAGCTAAATAATTCCTCTCCAGAGCCTGTACTGTTTATTTGAGCCCTGGAAGTTTTGTAGATTTGCAGGAAGAGCTGCAGATCTTTAGATATTGGCAGTTTATTCTGTGGAATATGTGTACAGGAGCTATTTACAAGTGACCTATTTATTTCTTGTCATGGCTGAAGCATGATGGTAGTTTTTTTGTCATTTACATGACATGGCAGTTCAAGATTTCAGGGGATATGGGCATATTTTAGTATATGATTCAGAAAAGTGTTGTTGTTACCCATTCTCCTAAATTAAATGCTGGTTTACTGCCAGTCTGTTTGCTTACAATAAAAATTTAGTTGTTTCCACAGCATTATTCATATTTATTCAATGTCACTTGCCTTTTGCTGGAAATGATCTAGGAAACGATTTATATTCTGACCCTTGGCTGCCTTCCTGTATTTCAGTATCCACTGTTCCCAGTGCATGATGAGAAACCAATTTTTCTCCCACATCTGACCCTTTATATTTCTGCAACTGGTCTTTAGACAGATGTATGCTTGATTTCCTCCACCTCTATAGACCTAATCAAAACGTACAAGCAAATGTGTGCACCAAAAGACCGATGGCAATTTAAATGAAGTAAAATTCACATTGAGAGGGAGCAACAACAACAAAAAGAGAAGGGACAATCCTTTTCATACTGTTTCTCCATCCTATACTATGCTCCTAAATTGCTTTTCTCTGCAGAGTTCCAAATGTGTGTTTGACTTCCCAAATTGGGAGTCTATAGGGAGATACGAATCAGCAGGCAGGGGATTCCCAGTTGGTTTTGTGCTCCAGATAACCTCCAAAGTGGACTTTCTCTCCTATTAAAATAAATAGCCCCCAAGATTTTGTTACACATGTTGTCAGAAAATATTTAGTCAGGGTATTAGGCACAAGATGCTATCAAGAGACTTGAAGACCAATGGGAATTTTCTTTGTAACTCCAGTAAGATGTGGATTACATGCCCTGTGGAATTTAGCACATAGGGTTCTACATGCTATGGTTAAAATGTGTTAGCACCGGGGAGCAGAAGTGTGTTCTGATATGTTCTGCTTATTATAAAATCAACGTATTAACTCCCCCCTTTTTTTGTTAAAAATCCTTTTCTTGACTCTGCACATACAAGGTCTACTCTTAAATTAAACCACATCTGGTTTTGAGTTACATGCCTTTAACCAGATAACATCTGAAAATGTTTTTTAGGTAGTCCTAAAAACAAGCCAGAATGGAAACTGCCTATCATGCCTAAATACTTTATCAGAAACAACTCCTTTATACAGGCAGTTGTTGCTATGGTGGTCACACTGTATGAGATCCATCAAAACAGCAAGCTCTGTATACCTGTGTTAAGGTATTCGGTCTTACTTTCCCCCGCTTTTGCACATACTTATTCTATGCCAGAGTTTGGTTCACAGTGCTGCATGTAAGCAAAGAGACAGTGACAGCATTTTCCTATTTTCAGAGAGCTGATTTCTTTTACATTACTTTAATTTTATGTTACTGTACGACTCCCACAACATTCTTTGCATTAATAATATTTTTTAATAAATACCTTTTTTTCCCTTTCAAGTAGTTTCTATGGACAAACACAAAGCTTGTTTGTGTGCAAAACGAAGGCTGACTAAATGGTGCTAAAGTGTATATTGACTGTCAGATATAATCAGGCAAAAATTTGTGGTGCTTAGACAGATTTTTTTTCATTGTTTCTTTATTTTCTTGATCAATGCATTTAACAGTGTTTTATTATACACACATTCTTTATTAGTAAATGAAGGCCTCATAGTGCACTATTAAATAAAAAAATGGGTTAACTAATCTATGTACCAGCTCACCAAGCTATTATCGTTTAACTCCTTATAATATTGCATAATTAAAGGTCAAGGGGTCATGATATTAATCTCATTGCTGTTCACTCATTACATGACTGAACATTTTTGAACAAAATACTTATGTTTACAATAGTATAATAACCCTTTGACTGCTGCGGCAACCTTTAACCACGAAATTAAAACGTCACATGCTAGAATTGTCTTTTTGGTTCTTGTCCTGGCAATCAAAGAGTTAAGGGCTGTGCAGTGATTTGTTTTCTATTTATTAATTTCTATTTATTTTTTTGTTTTCATTTGAGGAGGGGGGTCCGGGGTGGGGCAGTTCTCGTCTGCTGTAAGTGTCTTAACCAAGGGAAGGGTTAAAAATTGCTTTTTTTATACTATCTTATGTACTTACCATCATTTCATTGTGTTGTAATTAAAAAAAAAACCTGTCAATAAATAAGAAAGCAGAAGCAGCGTTTCTTAAATCTGTCGTGGTTTCATTTAGATTGTTGTCCGATTTGAACAGCGGGAAGTGAGCACCTTCTGCCATTTATCTGCTTCATACTGTGGTAAAGGGGATACATATGGGGTGTGTGGAGGAACCTGCACACTGGAGGTCATGGCTCTGCTGAGAAAAGGCATGAAACCTATCAAACGCTATTTGTCTCAAAATTGTTCTTCAGCCAACCTGGTGCCCTTCAGATGTTTTGGACTACAACTCCCACAATGACCGCTCTCCACATTAAATGAGCCCTTTGTGTGGTCGCGCACAGCCCCCTGGACCCTATGCAGCACCATTAGCACAGGCTTGGCTTCGCCTTCCCCAGGTGGGATACCTGGAGGTCTCCGCCTACCTCAGCCAGTTGCCCAATCACGTCTGGGGAAGCGTTGCCAAGGTGATCAAGCCAGGTAGGGGGAGGGACCACCTGCTGACACAATAGGGGGAGGACCTTACCTGGGAATCGTCAGTAGGCTCCAGAGCTTCTCCCACCCTACCCACCCTAAGTTAAGACTTCTTTTGCAGGTTAACCTTTTTTCCACAGGTACGCGGGCACTGCTACGTCAAGGGCCAGAAAGGAATTCTCCTGCATTGGCAGGTTTGCCTTTCCTGTAGCAAAACGTCACAACTTTGGCGGTAGTAGGCCTTGGGCAGAATCCTTTAGTCTATCTTCCCTAAATGGGGGTGGGCGTGTAGCGGTGACCCACGCCCCCCTTCTCTTTGCGGCAGTGATACCAGAGTTCCCCGTTAAAGGGGTTGTTTGAGGGGAGGCTTTGGCCATACGCCTAGAAGTCAACATTGTTCTCCCCTGCAACTGTGGCGTAATGGGGGCGGGCTCTCTCTGCTTGAACATATGTTCTCCAGAGCCAGCCCATCCTGCTCACACACTGGATAACCCTGATGTTCCCCAGATCTGTGGCAGGGGACTGGGAGGGATAAACGCCCAATGCCTGAGCCAAGGTCTACCCACATCTCAAACATAATAAAGTTGAGGCCAATTTTAATCTCATAGCATGTTGTCTTGAGTCGTTATTCCACATGGGGGGCACTCAGGGTTTGGGGGACTCCGCCTGTCCACGCAAACAGCTGGTTGGGCCTGAAAGGAGTTAAAGTCCTAAACCAAGTTGTTGAAGGCAGTTCCACAGCATGGGACAATAAATGCATTGCACTCAACACAGGTATATGGGAAGACATCCCCCCAATTGTCTCGCTATAAGCTAAAGCTGTCATGAAAATGTTAAGGGCCACCAGCAGAGGCTGTAAAAAAAATCTTCCTACATGCTGTTGGCTGCTTAGATTAGGAGGTTTAGTTAGACAAACACATGGAATGCACAGCTTCTTTCCCCCCATGGCTCAGGGGAATAATTGAGCTGGACCAATGGAGTCCCTGGAGCCTTGAAAATTGCCAGCTGTGAGTGCTAGCCTTGCTGTGTTGGAGCTGAGATTTGTCTTGAGGACAACAAACAGAAGGGTTTAAACCAATTTATTGCAAGACAAGCAACATTACTAGTTCATTTAGAGCTCTTGAGGCAGAAATGAGGTTTTTCTCATAGAGTTATTTAAATAAAAAAAACTAATTGTAATTGATGAGGGAGTCTCGAATTGAACTCAGTTGAGTTTGCTTTTCAGGTAGTTGGAGGACTGAACTACATAGATGGCCTTCTGACTTTTCAAATGCTATTGGTGGGAGGCTAGAGATGTCCTAAAGTTTCAGTGAAACACAAAGAGAGAGAAATCACTTCTGCCACTCCAGCTCCCCTCCCAAATGGTGCCCCCATGCGTATAAACTGGAAGTCAGAAGAAAATAACTACCTGAAGTATCAAATTTTGAATAGGATATTTGCATGACTTCATGGATGCCCTTTGTTTAACTTTATAGAGCACTTCCACTTCTAGAATTCACATAAGAGTTACAGGACAATTTTTACAGGAAGTGTAAAAGCAGATAAACTGAATGAAGGAAACATATGACATGATTAGTGCCCAAATGTGTGGTCAGTGGTTAGCTTCTCTGTGAATGTAAATCGGTGTCGATCTCTGATCTGTGAATCTATTTTTGATAGTGCATGTCTGCCCTTTTACTCAACTTTGAGTAAAACACAAACACAAACTATGCACTCTTCAACTCTTTGCATGATATTTGGAATTTGGGACACTGGCCTCAAGCTGCTACTGACACAATTGGCCTAAGGCTCTCTTGAACTGCTAGACAGACAGGCAACTTTCCCAAAATAGCCTCCTTGAGCAAGGGTATTAGAAAGGCTCCCACTGTGTGTGTGTGTGTGTGTGTAAAATGTGTTTTATTTGACATAGAGATTTCAGTTTATTTTTTTATTTTCCTAATTTTAGGTGCTAGAGCAGGAAAAACCTTATCCCACATATCATCAATCCCTACACTTAGAGCAGGATAACTTGGAAACAAATCATTAGAATAATTATGGACAAGTGTTGAAGACCCCTTTATAGCTTAGACATTACCTCTTGAAGGCACATCATGGATAATTTCATACACTCCTACTATGCAAATGCAAATACTGTAGCTATTGCTCATAGGGGAGTTGTTCCAGCGACTTGATAATTTGGGTTGTCTTTTTCTGAAACTTTTCTACAACAATCTTTTTGATGCAAGAAAACCAGAACTGCACACAGTATTCCGACTCTGAATGCACTGTAGATTTTATAATGGCCTTACAATATCGGCAATTTTATTTTCAATCCCTTTCCTAATGATCCCTTACATGTGATGTAACCTTTTTACAGCTGTCACACACTTCATTGGCATCTTCATCAAGCTGTTCACTATGACTCCAAGCTCTCATTTATGGCTTTCTTGATTTGTGAAGAGCAGGCTAATATGGTCATCGGCATTGCTTCTTCCAGACATCTCTCTCTACTGTTTAATCAACCCAGAGTGCCCTGGTGATAAGTTATCTGTTTTCTGTGCATAAAGGACTAGACTTAAAACACAAGAAAAGCTGTGCTGAAAGGTCCATCTAGTCTAGCATCCTATTCTAACAATGACCATCCAGGGGCTTCCAAGGAGCTGACGGAATATGAAAACAACAGTCTTTCCCCACTGAATCTCTCACACACGGTTACTCATACTGGCTGTGAACCCAGAGGTTCTACAGTCATCTTGCCTAACAGCCTGTCTTCCATGAATCCCCTTTCTGCATCACATATCCTGGCAGCAAATGACAGGCTTTAATTAAGTACTGTGGGAAGGAAATCCATATTAGCCGTGCATCCGAATTATCCAACTCTGTTGCATGACCTGGATATATATCTTGAATCTTGATGAGGATGGGAATAAAAAGGTCATGATTATAGCAGGGTTTGGGGCCCAAGAGGACAATAAGCTTGCTTAAAAATACGCAGAGAGCTGTTTAAGGCAATGGTTTGATGAGTTCAAAACTTAGAATTCGCAGAAATCTGTACTTGAAGCAAAATGTAAGCATTACACCATAATGAACAAATTATTCACGAATAATTTTTCCTCTGACTCCAACAAGGAAACAATTGCACATTTGATGATTTCAGCAAAGGAAAGGTCTGGGATTGGAAGGACCAGTTTTTAAGTACTTTGGCAAGTCTTAAGTATTACACCTTGTTTAAATAGGCTTCATTAAGGAATGCTGATTGCCCTCAAATGTAAACATGCACACCAGTAGGGCCTAGGTACACCAGTTCCACAATGCTGACGGTAGAAAAATCTGGTAAGTCAATAGCTACTGGATACCGAAGATCAAATTCAGCTCAGTGTTATGAGAACATTGTAAATGAGGACTGTAAAAGCAAAAAAGCAAAAATGAAAAACTGGAACCTTCTTACTACCTTGTATGTCCATTAGGAGAAAAGAGAAACTTGAGGAGTAGGTGGAACTGCACATTCCAGTAAAGGGCTTGTCTCAGGAATGTGCTGTTTCAAGTCCTCCTCCCAGAGCTTTACATACTATGTAGAGGAAGTGACTCAAGCCCCTCTCCCCACAAACTAAACCTTCCTTTGATCGAAGTGGCAGCTTCAGCATCATTGAAGTGTCTTACTTAAAAAGCTGTTTCTAAACATTCAGTCGTATGTGAAACAAAAGGACAAATACTAGCATTCGAAATTTAAACTACTGTACTGAAATTATGGCAAATGCGAAAGAATAATAGGAATGCACATAATTCTGTAGCCATCTTGAATGTGCAACCTGTATAAAGTTGAAAAGTTATGTCTTCTAAAGTAAGATAGACTGCACTCTAAACAATCATTATCTAATTCTGTTAAGTATCACTGTGAACAAAAGGCTGACTTCACACTTTACACAGCATAACCACTTAATTACATATCCCAGGAGGCTCTGGTTAACTATGATAATAAGATTTCAGCTTACTATCTGGCTCACTGCCACCTCCTTCTACTTAGTCAGTGCAGTGTACTGGGTGAGAATGATGGACTAGGACTTGAGACACCAGGATTCATATCCCCACTCAGCCATGAAACTCACTGGTTGACCTTGGGTGAGATTATCTCACTATTCTGATTCAGGGCATTGGATACTTATTTAAGTAGTCTGAACACAGCAGGTTTACCCATAAGAACATGAGAAGGTATTTTAACATTCTATATTCAGAGAAGGTGATATCTGGCCACCCTTCCTGATGTTATTCTAAAAGTGAATTGGAAACGAGATTTCCTTACAGCTTTGGCTGCTGACCTTTCAAAGAGACTCCGTAATGAATTTAATAACACTGGAGACTATGACTAGCATGAAATAAGTTGTGGTAACCAATGGATACTTTCACACTTAGAAACAAAGATATCCTATATTAGCATATGGCATAAGAATCATTTGAGAGCAGTGGTCTGTAGTTATTAAAGACCTTTGCAAGCTGATTTCTGATTTTTGGAAGAAGAAGGCATGGCAGCAGGTTTTGAGTCGCATCATTTTATCCCTGGGTTGGGAGAAGGAAATAATTGGTTATAATGATAACAATAAAATTAATAAATGGAAAGCAATCAACCCCTCTGGTCTGTTCTTGAGCAAAAAAACCCTGAAGAGTTTGTTCTGATGCTTTATATTTGCGCCAGTACTTAGAATGAAAGCAAGAGAATTTGTCTTTGTCAGCCAGCTACATATTATACAGAATAAAGCAGCAGTAAAACAAGATCAAAATAAAATGTCTGTCCAAGGAAATAGCTGAAAATATCTAGCATTCATTTCTAGTTTCCCCTCCTGTTGGCAGAAGGAATTCACTAAAAGAAATAGTTGTCACTTGTTTTGAAGCCTAGAATGAGAAATAATGAACACACTTATTGCAAGAGAAGCCATGTGCTGGTTTCTTAGATGTCTCCATTATAATACAGAAAAGTCCAACTGTTCCGATTATCAAAACATGCCTCCTTCCATTTAAACGCCTTAATTGTGAACTGGAGCTGTCAGAACTCTTTCCATAATAGTTAAAAAGTGTCACTGGGGAAACAAGAAAGGAAAAGAGGATTAGGGTGAATGTGTTTGAACGAATGACTAGTCACCAAAGGAGGAGAGTACATCCTCAGAAAGTGTTTGCTTGCTTGCTTGTTTGCTTGATTGTTTTGCAGAGATAAACACATATTCAGAAAGTTTTACTGACTTAGAGCTCTAGAGAGTTTACTCCCCATGAACCATTCTAAATTGGCATATTGGTGGACTAATGGATTAATGGTCCACAGGAACTAATCTTAAATCCCTAGAGCTCCAAGTCAGTAAAGCTTTTTGAGGGTGTGCTGAAACCCACCTGTATTGAATAAATCTTCACTGACTACAGAAAGCTGCAAATCTGGGGCTTATTTGGGCATGCATCTCAGTCGTATATATGTTGACTTGTAATAAAGTTCTGCTGCGTTTGATGCAGCTTGCTCCTAAGTAAGTGTACAGAGCACTGCAGCCTAAGGCTCTGTAGAAATGTATATTTTATTACAGTGATTCCCTCTTTACTGACACATTGGCTCAAGTTCTAATCTATTTTGGTGGCTAGATAATCAGATAAATGTAATGAAGGAGAGGAAGAACATTGCTGCAGGTGGGAGAGCCTTGCTTCTGGCAAAAAATAACCATCTGCTTTCTCCTTTAAAAGGATTTTAAAACCTACTTTGAAGTTTCAACTCAGTACTACTTTGGCTGATTCTGACATTACATTTTGTCATGACAGAAAGCATTACCCTACCTCAAGATGTAAAATCTACAAGGATACTGGGGGAAGGATCACAAATAGGAAACTAAATTCTTGCCTGCACATGAATTTAAGTACCTACATTGTCATGATATGGCTACACAGCAGCAATCAGATAGTTTTTGAATGGATGCAGTAACAAATGCTGCAATGGGCCTTTCAGCTACCAAAGCACCTTCATTAATTAAGGCTATCTTGAAATCAAAACCTCTCTGACCACTGCATACATATGCATTTTAAGGGGATGTGTTTAACCTGGCTCCTACTTCTACTGGAAACTACTCCGTTTGCAGACATCTCCATTAATATTTTCTAGAATGCCGAAACTTGAGTGTAATGTTTTTGCACAAAATAAAAACGCAGAACAAGGATCTCCTTTTAGCATGGATGCTACTGAAAGCTGTTTCAGTTCTTCCATCAACACTGGAAGTGGCCAACACATTCAGTCAATATGTATATTAAAAAAAGATTCACTATCCCTCCCCTTTCCTATGAGTGCTGGCAGCAAGAGAGTCTAACGAATCTATTGTCAGTAAACATAGTTTATTTCAGATCATGGAATGTGAACTGAAAAGTCATTCATGCATGTGAATGCACTACTGTTCAAGGAAGTGTTTCTTCCCATCTTGCATTCCAAAGCATGATTCATGAACTGACGCTTCTGTTAATCAAATAAAGTGTGCTACTAGCTCTGATTCTCTCTCACCCAACTTTCTGCCATAACTTCATAACAGTTAGTTTTGCTACCATAGAAATATTCATAAGATAACATGAAGATTTCCTTTTCTTCTTACTAGCTTGTTTGACTGACTCTTTAGTTCAAGGGTAGACATATTCTGGTCTGCATATGTTGGGGGGCATATGCTGGCAGTAGGCAGGATCAAAGCCAAAAGGGGAGGATTTTCTGTTATATTAAGAAGTATAAAAAGTATAAAGAAATAAATATCAAATCCATGGAGAGGTCCAACAGAATATACAGGGGTATACTTCCTTGATCCACCACAATTGACCTTGCCTATTGTTGTCTCCAAGGGACGCAGGTGGTGTTGTGGTCTAAACCACTGAGCCCAGGGCATGCTGATTGGAAGGTTGGTGGTTTGAATCCCCATGACAGGCTGAGCTCACATCGCTCAGTCCCAGCTCCTGCCAACCTAGCAGTTTGGAAGCATGTCAAAGTGCAAGTAGATATATAGGTACCGCTCCGGCGGAAAGGTAAATGGTGTATCCATGTGCTGCTCTGGTTTCACCAGAAGCAGCTTAGTCATGCTGGCCACATGACCTGGAAAAACTGTCTGCGGACAAACGTCGGCTGCCTCAGCCAGTAAAGTGAGATGAGCGTCGCAACCCCCGAGTTGTCCGTGACTGGACTTAACTGTCAGGGGTCCTTTACCTTTACCTTTTTATTGTTGTCTCCAAATAAGAAAGGGATGCTAATAATTGGATGAACCTGCTCAAGAAAAACATTCAAAGAATTTTCAGAAGAGGACATTGCAGTAAAACTAGTAAGATCTCTTTGCACATTCCCAATTTTGAAAGACAGCTATTGAGACTCCCAAAAGTGCAGCAGCATTGAGGTCTGTAATGGCTGCTATCCCTCTTGTGCATTACATTAGAGAGAGGAACCATGTGGAATGTGATAGTGTTGGACTTGAACACCATCTCCCATCAACCCCACAGTCCACATGGCTGATGGTCAAGGATGATGTGAACTGTAGTTGTACAACACCGAGAAGGCTGTAGGTTCCCAGCCTTGCATTGCAGATTGGGCCCAAAATATTGAACTACTCCTGTTTGGATTCATGTCAGCCTAAGTAAAGGGTTGAAAAGAAACCATTCTCTTTGCTCTTGCTGTTGCCTGGACAAGCCCTGATGTTCTACAGCTTTGAAATGTTTATTCTTCTTGGCACTCATTTAAACACAAATTGTCTATTGGACAGCAACTAAAATTGCTGCCTTTGACAGTATTTTAGGAACATTTATACTAAATACACTTGGCAATTAAAAATAGGGGGGAGATGTTTCCAATGAACTGTAGCAGTTAAGAAAATCATGGCTCGGGATATATTCTCCTTTCCATCACACATGCTGGGCTCATAGAATGTTCCATGTGACTGTCTAATGCAAACCTCAAAACACTCCACTGGTGAAAGCCCCATTTATTAGCCCTTACAGTATTTGCTTGTGTGTGAGAGACAGAGAACATCCTTGCACGTGCACCAATTTGCCATTGCCGTTGCCATTTCTTTTGGTTTGTTGCTTTACTTTCCTTCAGTTTCAGACTTCAGAAGCTGAGGTGGGGGATCTGAGATAATTTGAAATAAAGAGGAAGGAAACCAGTGGGGGGTTTTCCCCAGGGGGCACTCAGGGGTACGTAGTACCGACACCACTTTTTGTTGTTAAAAAGTGTGGCACTGACTGTAACAACTTCATGGTGAGTACTGGCACCTCTTTTTCTAGAAAAAAAAGCACTGAAGGAAACACACTAGTGGATTCATGAACAGGTCATATTAACTGACTCTTTCAGATTGTACTGCCAAACATACTAGAATGTGAATGAGCTTGTAGGTACTTCCACGAAAGTCAGAGAACAAGATCCATGCGAGGACACAAAGATGAAGGACGTGGGACTTTGGGAATCGGAGGGGGAATAGAGATTTCCTTCATGTATCAGACCACCTGCTATTAAACCATAGAATCCTGTATACAGTCAATATACATTTCATAAAGGTACCCTGACCGCTAGGTTCAGTCACGGATGGCTGTGGAGTTGCAGTGCTCACCTCGCTCTATAGGCCAAGGGAGCTGGCATTTGTCTGCAGGCAGCTTCCGGGTCATGTGGCCAGCATGACTAAGCCACTTCTGGCGAACCAGAGCAGCGCACGGAAACACCATTTACCTTCCTGCTGGAGTGGTACCTATTTATCTACTTGCACTCTGACATGCTTTCAAACTGCTAGGTGGGCAGGACTACATTTTATAGAAGGTCATAAATATGGTTTGCATTTTTATCATCAAGCAAAGACTTTGACATTCATACATGTATTGGGATGGCATTTTATAATATAAATGATACCAGACATTTCATTTCCAACTTCAATATTTTTTTTTTCTACAGAATTCAATAAAACTCTTGACAAGGCTGTAACGTGTGCTATTTCAGAGATTTTTTTCCCCTATTACTTGCAGCCTGAAATTTTGTACATTTACTCAGAGGTAAGCCCTACAGAGCTCAATAGGCTTTGTGCTCAGGTAAATGTGTATAGGGGACACAGGTGGCGCTGTGGGTTAAAGCCTCAGCGCCTAGGACTTGCTGATCGAAAGGTCGGTGGTTCGAATCCCTGCTGCGGGGTGCGCTCCCGCTGCTCGGTCCCAGCGCCTGCCAACCTAGCAGTTCGAAAGCACCTCCGGGTGCAAGTAGATAAATAGGGACCGCTTACCAGCGGGAAGGTAAACGGCGTTTCCGTGTGCAGCTCTGGCTCGCCAGAGCAGCGATGTCACACTGGCCACGTGACCCGGAAGTGTCTCCGGACAGCACTGGCCCCTGGCCTCTTAAGTGAGATGGGCGCACAACCCCAGAGTCTGTCAAGACTGGCCCGTATGGGCAGGGGTACCTTTACCTTTACCTTTAAATGTGTATAGGATTGCGCCCGCTCTTAGACTAAAAGCCGCTCAGTTTACAGTGGATCAGTGGGGGGTGGGGAATAAATATTCCAAATAAATACCTCTCATCTGAGCAGTTTTCTATTATTGCTAGTCGATTTGGTGACGAGATCCAAAAAACTAGTATTCAGGGTTATCACTGTTACTTCTCAGTGGGTAGGCATCTTGATCAACTCCAGTAGATGTCTCCAGTCTGGTGTCTTCCAGATATTTTGGAGTACCACTCACCTGTCTACACACTTTGCTTCATATCTCAAATTCTGCAAGGATTAAAGACTTGCTTTCTTAGAGGAGGAGAAACCCATGGAATGACCCTTATTCCCCTCTCAGAGCTACACAGGGCCAACAAATCCCTCTTTCTGGGAATACCATAAGTGTTATAGCTCTGAAAGGGGAATAGGAATCCACTAACAACTCTCAACACCCTCAACAAACCGCAGGTGCCAGGATTCTTTATGGTGGCTGTGTAAAGTTGGTATAATACTGCTTTAAATGTGTAGTGCAGATGGGGACAGATTCTGATACCATTATCTTCATAAGTTATGGTCTTCGTCACTCTGAGTACTTACAGAGAGAAGAACCCCAAACAGTCAGTTGGAACAAAATTCCAGCTTTTCTTTTTGGTTTGTGCATATGATCCAGATTCTTTGTTGACTACACACTAAGTAAGTGTGTTGCGAGGGGGGTGTATCTTTGTTTTGTTTTTCCTCCAGAAGTTCCTATGGCTTCTATTGTAATCAATTTGAACGCAGGATTCCATCAAGTCATATGTAGTTCAGTTATTGATTCCTTCTAACAGGTGCAGAAAATAACCTTCAGATGCATGAAAATCAATTTGCACTAACCTTTCCTAAAATTGTGTTGCAAACCCTTCATTTCCAGAGAATTCATATATGTATTCCAAGTCCATCTTCCTAAATATCTCCTCAAATTGATTTGTTTATCCATTGCAGTGGCAGCAGCTGGTAGAACTTGGAAGCAGCAACTGTAATTAAGGGACAAGGCAGAGAGAGAGAGAGAGAGAAAGAAAAAACTTTGAAGGGAAAAATGACCCCATCCTTTCTTCAGCTGCTTATTATGAGAACATTTATGATATTTATACCCTGGCACGTGGGCCTAGTGCAACATAGTTTCTGTCAAACAGAATATCTGCTTTGTCTTATTATCCCAGATTTTGTTCCTAGGCTAGTATTAATCAAAACTTAATTTGAAAGTTAAAGGAAATGTTACTTTCATTCATTTCTTAGGTGCTGGGAAAAGCTTGAACACTTCATGGTAGGATTCTGCTTTACATCTACCATCAATTTGTGTAAGTTTCCTAAAAGAAAAGGGGGGAAAGAGCAATTGTGTAATGGAGCCTAAACCATTTTTCACAAGTGGAATTGTAATTATTGTGCTGTGTTAGCAATTTTTAAAAATCTTTTATTGTTTTATCTTTTTGTAAACCGCTTCAAGCTTCTTTCTTTTTTTACAATCAAGCGGTGTGTATACGTTTTATGAAGTAAATAAATATTGGTGCTAAACTTGATTGTACTGCCGCAACCAGCAAAAAACAAACAAACCCAAACATCCTGGCTTTTGCTGTCAAAGAATGGCACGAATTGTCATTGGAAAGATACAGCCAGTGAACATTCAACATAAATATTTAAGCCAATTTCAGAACCATTCTGCTGCGAATCACGAACATAGAAGCAGGAAATACCTGCCATTAGTCCCAGTCTGTTGAGCCACTGAATGGCTACTGCATCCTAATTCATAGAAAGTACCTCCCCACCCCCAGCCCTGAATGAGATGTGTTAGTAAATCTCTGTGTGCATAACTTTTGCTCTGCCAGGATGCTCAAGGTATGAATTCACAATAATTGCAGATTAATGACAGAATGTTGGCCTCTTGCATGATGCCCCTGCTTTTCTTGCCAAGATCGGGATGAGGCATTAGCTGACACAGCACAAACTATTAACAGCAGCAATATCATGGTCTCTTTCATCCCACCCCCCCTTTATTTCCTTGTCATTTTGGGACTGTAGCATAGCTGTCTATTGAGCATTGTTAATGACCTCAAGCAAAGTCCTCTCCCTCTAGAACCTCCGCAATACAGCTTCTGGAATTCTATATTTTGGATAACATTGCTCCACAATTCAAATCCCTGGTTCTTTAGGAAATCTAACACAATCTGTAAAGCAAACAAGTGGCAGGGAGCAAAATTCGGATGGAAGGTCACCCTCTGCCAGCTTTTGAGTTCTTTTGTAAAGAGTACTGGGCTACATAGAGCTGTAGTAATGGCCTGTCTATGTGCAGTTGGTAATGTATTTAAAGCTGCAGTTCTGTATATACTTAGGCTGCAGTTCTATCCCCACTTACCATGAAGTCAATAGAACTTCCTTCTGACTAGACATGGTTAAAGGTAAAGGGACCCCTGACCAATAGGTCCAGTCGTGACCAACTCTGGGGTTGCGGCACTCATCTTGCTTTATTGGCTGAGGGAGCCGGCGTTTGTCTGCAGACAGCTTCCGGGTCCTGTGGCCAGAATGACTAAGTTGCTTCTGGCAAACCAGAGCAGTGCACGGAAACGCTGTTCACCTTCCCGCCGGAGTGGTACCTATTTATCTACTTGCACTTTGACGTGCTTTCAAACTGCTAGACATGGTTAGGATTGCCCTGTTACCCAGGAGCAAGCCTGATTAAACATAGTAGAACATACATTTGAATAAACATGTATAGAACTGTGTGGTCAATATCTATAGATGTTTTAATTCTCTTATAGTTTAATTACTTTTAAATTATAATATTTCAGACATTGTTAGCTTTCTGTATTTTATCTGTGCTGTTTTAATTTGTGCAAGCCACCTTGAGTCACGGTCTAGGGAAAAGATGGGATATAATAAACATAATCATCATTATCCTACCTCAGGGGATACTTTACAGGCTTTAGGAAATGTCTCACTGCTGTAAGTGGGGCAGGGAAGAACTGGGTGCTGCTTTCGGTAGGGTGCTATTGCCCAGTACCAGCGAAGATGTCAGGGAACTGCCATCAGGGCCGGAGAGAGAGAGCGGGCTCCGGAGGGGTTCCAGAGAGTGTCCCGGGATGGGGAGAGGCAGCCCATCTTCTGGGGAAGAGAATCAGCGTAGTACCAGTGGAGAAGGGAGGCAGATGGGGGAATCGGCGAGGCAGTCCCATGACTCCTTGCCAGGGACCAGCGGGGAGAGTAAGGGTCCTGCGCTGCCCACACCCTCCCTGCGCAGAAGGCTTCCGTGCAGGGGTAGTAGGCAGAGACTAGGCGTCAAAGAGCTTCTTTGCTGGAAGAAGTTCAAGAAATGCCCACTGACGGATTCTGCCAGTGATTGAGACAGCCACGGGTGAGTGGCTGTCCGGACAGAAAAGGTTCACTCAGGCAACCCAGCCAGGCGTTGCACCGGTTTACGCACGAGCAACCCCTAGAACCACTACAGAAGAGAAAGCAGCCAGCACCAGTAACATCATTTCGACTCATTCCTCCAGTTTTCTATGATATTGAGGATAGAGGTCAGTGGGACTCCAGGTAAGTGTGTATAAGATTGTAGTTTAAACACCCTGTGTCTCTAACTTCCCCAAAGCCAATACATTTCCTCACAAGGTACCTTTATGCAGCATGATAATTATATACAGATTGCATATGCAGCTCTTAAATTATTATGACTAGAATGAAATATTTTGCATTTTGACCTAGCCATTTTTATTTTCAATATCTTAATAAACTGTGCTTTCAAACAGCATGATGCTGATAATGCCAAGGTCGCAGGTTTGATCCCCAAATGGGACAGCTACTTATCCCTGCATTGCAGGGGATTAGACTAGATGATTCTCAAGGTCCTTTCCAACTCTACTAATCTATGATTCACTGTGAAAAGAACTGCATAAAAAAGTCAGCATGAAAATATGAGTGAAAGCCCCAGGAAAGGCACTTGCAACCCAAAGTATTGTTTTAGCTGTAGGTGAATCATTGGCAGGAGCAACTGCTGACTTAGCAATTTGGATTAAGCAGTTTGCTTTCCATTCTTGCTAACTGCAAGAACATATATATATACTAGGATGCAGACGTAATTATAGCACTTGCTAAACTTGCTGAGAATTGCATTTCCTAGGGTGCGTTTATGTATATTTTTGCTTGTCTCTGGGTATAATATTTACTTTGGATCTCTTCAAAAGGCAGCTTCACTCATCTGGCTGTGCACAGCTTTGGGAAAATGCTTGTGTAGAGAATCACTTCCTCTCTCAAACGTTATACTTTGAATTGCATTTGAGAATTGATTTTCAAGTTCCAACTTTGATCAAATGACTCCTGAGAGATCAGCAGGATTCATCTTCTCCAATTTCTTCATTTGTTCCACTGACACAATAATCATCAAGTGGCCTCTGTAGATCAGCACACCACCTATGGAATGGATGATATCAGGGACCTAGCAGAACAGAGAACCTGCTACTTCCCTTGCAGGATTTGATCCTTGAACAAATGGCCTTAAGGCCTATTGTTTTTCTTTGATGGTGATGAGGTAGACAAAACAAAAGTTACACTTGGCAGCATACTATTTGAGCATCTTGTACTGAGGCAGGAAGATGGGGTGTTGATGCTCAAATATCCTATGCAGCTTCTGAGTCCAAATGTGCTCTGAGCTTTTCTTGTAGGAAGTGGAGGAATAGGATTCCTTGGCAAATGAGAGACTGATGTGGCTAACCCCTCCCCCGAAGACACTCACTCAAAGTTTCACAAGTCACTGTTTGCCTAATGATGGCTTAATACAGCGGTACTCAACCTGTGGGTCCCCAGACGTTGTTGGACTACAACTCCCATCATCCCTGAGCTCTGACCTTGCTAGCCAGGGGTGATGGGAGTTGTAGTTCAACAACATCTGGGGACCCACAGGTTGAGAAAGGCTGGCTTAATAAATCCTGGATGTGAGACAGCTTAATTTCTCCTGTTTTGGGTGGTAGCACAATCATTAAGAGGCTTTTAGAGCTCTACAATTTTATATTTTTTTCTCTCCTTTAGTTAGTGTCAGCTCTGGGCCAGAGATTGGGACCCAAGCTAGAAAGGATGTTAAATCTGAGATTGCATTTAACATGTCTGTTTCTTTTTCTTTGGAAAAATGCTTGTGGATGGCTCAGAAATGGGACCATGGTAGGTAGGTTGGAGAGTTTATTTTTTAACTGCACTTATACAGGCACTTCATATGAGGAATTATCCCAAGCGGCACACAAAATAACAATAACACATTTAAAATACAGTATGCAACAGTGAAACTATAACTGATTAATTAACAAAAAAATTAAAGCGGAAGTTAGAAAGTGGTGTAATTCCTCCATTTGCTGACATGCCACTTAGCACCTTCTGGACAAATCTTGACACTGCCTGGCTGGAACAAAGGCTTTAAGGTAGTCTTCGCCAACTAGCTGGGGCTGATGGGAGTTGTAGTTCAAAACATCTGGAGGGCACCAGGCTGGAGAAGGCCCAAACTGCACGGTAGGTGGGGTGTGTGGCTGCGTCTATATTTTCTTCTAGAATCACCATGAATATGTATACTTACAATGTGCTTGATGTTTCCCCGCCTCAGTTGTACATTGTCTGCCACACTGAGACTCTGTCTGATTCTATTTATGTCTTATATCTTTAACCTTTCCTTCATCCGGATTATTCCAAGAATAAAAGGTAAAGGGACCCCTGACCATTAGTTCCAGCCGTGACTGACTCTGGGGTTGCGGCGCTCATCTCACTTTATTGGCCGAGGGAGCCGGCATACAGCTTCCGGGTCATGTGGCCGGCATGACTAAGCTGCATCTGGCGAACCAGAGCAGCACATGGAAACACCGTTTACCTTCCTGCCAGAGCAGTACCTATTTATCTACTTGCACTTGACGTGCTTTTGAACTGCTAGGTTGGCAGGAGAAGGGACTGAGCAACGGGAGCTCACCTCTGTCACAGGGATTCGAACCGCCAACCTTCTGATCGGCAAATCCTAGGCTCTGTGGTTTAACCCACAGCGCCACCCTATTACAAGAATGGGGTACAAGCATTGTTATATCCCATGGTATCATATGTTACTTGGGCACATTGGACTACAGCAGAGTCTCAGCAAATAAGCCAGGTTCAAGTGATTTTTACATGATTTTTTTTTTACATGACTGATTCAAATTCATAGGTGCAGCAAGAAGGAACTGCAGAACTTTTTTCCTTCAAATGTTAGGTCTCTCACACCATCCAACTTCAGTTTTCACAGCAATTGATATAACTGTTTGAAGACTATGCATAATTGATCTAGGATAATAGGTAGCTTATCTGTATAAACATTGTTTAATGTTCTGGCCAATGAAAGTGCTCCTTTTGAAAACCTGCCTAAGAGAGAAAATGAAGCCAGTAGTGGAATTACATTAAGATTTCAAAATAGAAAACCCGCAGTCTCATTATGTAGTGTATCAGCTTAACAGATGAAATTGGGTAAAGTCTGACTACGTAGGCAAAAAAAAAGTTATCATTAATGAACAAAAGGGTTGTGCTAGTTAAAAAATAAAGCTAATCCTAGGTAATTTGTGAGATTTAAATTTCAAAATAGCCCAGAAGCCACTTTTCAGAGATTACTATCAAAGAGGGTTTGGAAATTCAGGAATAACACTATGATTTTAAGAAGACATGGAAGCAAAGATGATGCACATCAGCTGTCACAATCAGCAATGAGGTCATCACCATCTTCTGACCCCTGGAACTGATGCAGCACAGGAGTGGTAGCTGGAGTGGTAGCTCTCTCCTCTTCTGCCCCACCCAGAGTCCTAGAGTTATGTCACTTTAGGACCTCAGTGACCTTGGCTACTCTCTTTTCAATCTTTTTGGGGTCTGCAGAGTTGCCGAAAATGGCACAGTATGGAATGGTTTGGTCCTCTATCTGGATTCAAAATGCCATCCAATGGTATATACCAAAATCTGCTCTTTGTTTCCAGGAACCATAATGCCAAGTTGGGTGATGATATCCAAAGGGGCATCCAAAGTGTTGTACCTTAGAATGGTCTCACCAAGATGGGTGATGATATCACCAGGGGATTCCTATTCAGTGCAATTTGGAATGGTTTGCTCCACCATCTGGACTCAAAATCAAATGCAGACAAAAACCTGTTTCCTGTTTCTCATTCTTGGGAACCATCACACCAAATTGGGAATCAATATCTTCAGAGGCATGTGAAGTAGCTCAGTTTGGAACTGTTCAGTCCACCACCTGAATTCAAAATGGCATGCGATAGTATCCAAACATAGAACAAAACCTGTTCTTTGCTTCATGGAACCACCATGCCAAATTGGGTGACAATATCTTCAGAGGCATCCAAATGGGAGCAGTTTGGAACCTTCATGCCTAACTAGGCAAAATCATGCCAAATTGGGCAACAATACTTTAAGAGGAATCCAAATTGGCACAGTTTGGAATGATTTTGCCTGCCATCTGAATTCAAATGTTCCGTAAGAAGTAATGCAGTTAGCTGTTTTGGAATTACTTGATTGCACTACTTCTTATTAAGCCATTTGGCAGAATATCCATCAACCTGTTCTTAAATTCTAACTGTTCTGCAACAATTCCCTAACCTCCTTAGCACCATTACAAAACATGTCAGGCTGCAGACCTGAGTTATGTCCATTTAACAGTAAATCTGAACCTTCTTTCCACATAACATTGTAAACATTGCTTCATACGTTAAATGGCTTACTCTAGTAAATAACGTGTGTGTGTGTGTGTGTGTGTGTGTGTTGTCAAGCTTTGAAGTGATCCAACAGTTGCTAAATATCAACAATAAAATCCAAATCTCAGAAGTTGTTGGTTAAGTTAGTTGCTCCATTGGAAGTCTCCACAAGTCGTGCCACACAGGAATGTTGTCAGAGTAGCAATGCATAAGAGTCCACCTCAAATAAGCCCTAGGGCAAAGTGAGCTATCATTCAATCCAATTGTCTTAGGTCACTCAGGGAGAAAATAACTCGGGAACCATTCAAGCAAAACTTAATCTATCGCTGCCAGGGTTTGCCAAGGCATTAGTAGTCCCCGTCCCCCCACACCTCACCTTATCAATTGCACTGGAGATGTCTGCTGCTCCATCTAAGAAAATCTAACTTGTACGTGTTCATTGCCTAAGAGAAACAACTGTCTAACCTTACCTTCTATTAGGAAAACTTTCTCATTTGTTTCTTGATGGCTTGGAAGGTTTTTATTACAAAGGATTTGGGCTAGTTTCTTTTATATTTTTTCTTCGTGTCAAAGGGATATATACATTGACTCATTTGGGCATGGCATGAATCCTTTGACCGGTAGAAAACAGGCAAAAAAAGAGGAAGCAATATATTTCTAGGCCACTACGAGAAAGATTTCATATGTAGGTTTTAAAAAATCAAAACACCACAAACTTAAATTAGTTATTTGTTAAAAACCACAGGAAGTTAATGTAGATATATCGACATATTGCAGTAATATAAATAAATAGTTCAGATTTATATCTTCTTGAAACTTATTTGTCCCAAAACATATTAAACAATACCCAATACTCTAGAAATATATTTGTTTGGCCGTTATTTTTTCTTCTGTAAAATCAAAGTTTTAATAATGTCACAATATCCCACATTCTGAGACTGGGTGTGGGATGAATTTGTTCCCAAGCTTACAAATAAGCATCGTAAAAGAGTATAAACAAGCCCATATATTATAATCATGTGTATATGAAGCTCTTTGTGCAGCTGTGTCCTGCAAATTTAAACCGATCTCTTCAGCTTCCTTTCCGATAATCTCTTTGAAATCCCCAAATGTAATGGAATCCTGTGTTTATATGTAAACACTCCTACTTTGCACCCTCTCTTCTCTCTGAAAAGATCAGAGCTGTATATGATACTTTGTTTGTAATCCAAATTATTCTTTGCAGTTGTTTAATTCACGTGTGTGTGTGTGTGTGTGTGTGTAGACGCACAATATGCTTGCTTTCGTTCAGGGGTCCAAGTGCTGTTCCCAAGGCAAAATGGCAGAATCTGCAGCTGATACAACTTTAATCCAAAATGGAATTCTGAACGCTGTTATCTCTCTCAACTTTTGCAGCACACCTAATCAAAGTCGGGCATTTTAAACAGCAACAGAAGCTGAATTCCTACTGGAAATGAATGTATTTGCATGCTTATACCTCTAGTGCTTCACTGCAGCCCCACCTTCTGCGCACTGCCTGCAAAGCATTGGCCAGACCAGTGCTGCTTTCATTTCCACTCAGAGGGCACTCAAGAACATTAGGCACTTAGCTCAAGTACCTCTTTTGCATAAGCTTCCTTCTCTCATTTCTCTCCCCCTTTTTTCAAATGGAAGGAACTGGCATTTAGTTTACTCCTTAAAGAAACAGCAGGCCTTCCAAGAGAGGTCTGTTCGGCAAACCCAAACATAGCTGAATTTCCATCTGTGTTTGTCCACGTAGCTCTTTCGTGCATGCACTATAAGTGAGAATAATTCATGGGTAACTCAAATTAATTCATAATAGTCTTCACGGGACCTCTAAACAATCATGGTGGAGCACTTTGACCAAAACCAGTGTCTACCCACTCCAGGTTTATATTGGAGCTAACAGGTTTGTGCATTTTAGGAATCTGCTATACCTGTTGAGGACTTCCAAATAAAACAGAAATACTTAGCTTTGAGGAGATGCCTCTTTTGCCATGGGATAAAAAGATGTTCATTGCATTTAGCATCAAGGCTATCAAAATGGAAAGAAATCAAAATATAATCATATGCCTTGGTCGGCAGATGTTTTCAGCCTCTTTAAGTTACTCTGCAACCTTTCACTGTCTTTACTATTGACCTGCTGGCCAGCCAGCTGCTGCTGTTAACCTAAAGGGTGAAGAAGACTGATTTTTTGTGTCCCTAAGCTCAAGTAAAACACCTGGTACAATTAACTGATGCGGGCCCTGGAAACTAAAGGAAGACTCTTCAATTATGACCTAAAAGATAAAATACTCAGATATGGTTAAGGGTGCAGCTAAAGGAGATGCACTTTGTTTTGTTTTTGGTAAACCCTCACATACAAACATACACAAAATATTAAAAATAGAAGAAATGTATACAAAGCGTGTTCTCCAATAAATGAGAGCACGTGTTGTGGTGTGGGCTGCTGGGCCAGGCCTCTTGTTGCCAGGCAGGTTAATAGTTGTTGCCTGGCATTGTGATTGGATAACTGGGTTGCTGGGGCAAATTGTATGTTGCAAATTGGGTGGGTGGGACCATAGTCTTTAAATATTGGTGCACTCTGGTTTCTCTTTCTCTTTGCAGAGTGCATCAGATCACCCACCCGCCCGCCCTCTTCTCCGGTTGACCTTGCTTTGCCTGTCATGGGGTCATCTGCCTTGGCGCAGGGGCCTAGTAGGAATTTTGCCATTTGGTGATTGGCTGTGCCATTTGGTTTTTGCCTACTACTCAGCAATTCGTCACAACTTGTAAGGTTGCGGTTAGGCATTGGTTATAATATGCTGGTGGTGGAGGGGTCAGGATAGGCTGTGCCTGCCCCTACTATTGCGCTGAAGGGAATTCTGTTAAAGGAATCCTGGGGCTTGCCACAATTTCGTCCAATCCCTGCAAGCCTTTGGGGAGCTGCTGGGGTGAGCGGCGTGGGTCCGACGCTTAGCTCAAATGACCCCCAAGTTTGACTTTCCCTTCTACTGGCTACCGATTGGACCTCGGGATGTCAGTTCTGTCCCAGGCAGGGGGACAGATAGTCATAACCAATGTCTAAACAACCACTCACTGATTTTGTATTTTAATAAAGTTGTGGCCAAAATAGTGCCCAAAAACCAAAACTAAAATTACGTGTTATGTGTGAAGTTATTTGATGGGTGGCCCCGGGGACCTACACACGCAACAGGTAGATTCTATCACAGAACCTCCTGGTTCTTCAAGGACAGCCTTGGTAAGCATCAAGACAAATCCTAGTTGTATTTTAAAACTGCAAGTTTATTTGTCCTCTGTGTATTTTGCTCTAACTACCTCTTTGGGGAGTGGTTGGTTTCTTTGGGGGGAGGTACCTGCTCTTTAGGAAAATTTAGGTTATGTGATTATATAATTGTATTCTATGCTTTTCATGTAGTACATTTATATAGTCATTTGAAAGTCAATGGAGTTTGGGAAAATCATTTATTTCCCAAGGCTCCTAATCCAAATGCTTAATGCTAGTAAAGTAAAAAAGGTAAAGGACCCCTGGACAGTTAAGTCCAGTCAAAGGCGATTATGGGGTTGCAGCGCTCGTCTCACTTTCAGGCCAAGGGAGCCGGCGTTTGTCCACTGACAGCTTTCCAGGTCATGTGGCCAGCATGACTAAACCGCTTCTGGCGCAACAGGACCCTGTGATGAATGCCAGAGTGCACCGAAACGCCGTTTACCTTCTCGCCACAGCGGTATCTATTTATTTACTTGCATTGGCATGATTTCGAACTGCTAGGTTGGCAGATGCGAGTGGTGCTGTGGTCTAAACCACTGAGCCACTTGGGCTTGCCAGTCAGAAAGTTGGTGGTTCGAATCCCCGCAATGGGGTGAGCTCCCGTTGCTCTGTCAATGCTAGTATGATCCTTAAAACACACAGTAAACAAGGGCACATCTTTTATGAGTAATAATATATTACTCTATATAGTTGCCAGGATTATTCAAGAAGCATTTATTAAGGCTTTATTCTTAATTTTGCTAGCTGGTGCTAAATAAATAAAACAAGGAAGTAGGACCAAGCAACCAGAACTAGGAGGCCAGTCTTATCTTTTGTACGCACCTTTGCCTTTTGTGGGTGCCATTGGCTGTTACAACTCAGGTAGCAGAGTATCTTGGGCCATCTGCGCATCTCAGTGCAATTCAAGAGGTTTTCAAAAGTCTGGATTAGTGAGCATTAGTTGTGTTCTCAAAGTTTGTGCTGTTTCTCTGTGGGAACCATATTTCCAGTTATCAGAAATCCAGCAAACAGCTGCTTTGGCCCCTTCTCAAGCTTCAGTAATAGCACTGAAAACAGAAAGCACACAAGGAAACTGCCATTATGCTTTTCCAAAGAAGTCATTATTCTCAATGTGCTATATCAAAATGTGCTGCTTAAATAGAATTTCACAACGGCATCAAGAAACAACAACCCCAGACCCCAGAATGCCCTTTAATTCCCGAACAAATGGAGAGGCAGGGATTTTCACATCATACTGTTGAAATAATCACTGCAACCCAATTCTCACATTTATTTTTGATGTGGCAAGGTCACTGCCATGTGTCTGGATTTAGCCTCAGTTGACTTGTGCCTTCCCTGTTCCCTGAATGAACTAAGGCTGCAGACTCTGGGCAAGTGAAGAAAGGGAATGCTCAGGCTGATGACACTTCAGTCCAAGCTTGCACGCCATCTTCCTTCCTCAATTTATTTTATCCAGTCATTCACATACTTTTACGCAGAGTTCAACGCACAACATGAAACAACACCGCAGAAACGCTTTGATTGGCTTTATGGACAAGCTTGGCATGGGGGACATGTATCACCAAAATAGTTGAGGCAAGATGGGTATGGTCTTTGTAAGATTTCCCTGCAGAGTAAATAGAAGTTTTGGCAGAGCTGGGACAAAAAGCAAAAAGACAACAGAAATGTTTCCAATCTGTCTCTGCAGCTGTTTTTAATCCTTTCCATTGTGTGGCTGGAGCAAAACACCCCCAAAATTCACTGCTTCATTTGGTGCACTCTTTGAGGGGGATTTGGGAATAAGGAGGAAATCTGGAGTGGGGTTGAAATGCTGCTGGCTGCTGGATGGCATCTGCCTCTCTTCTACCCATAGAGATCAGTACTGTGTGGTGACATACACCTGGAGCGGTGCAGGGGCGGGGCTAGCCAGCATGTGGGGGTGGGGTTAGCTGCCCACATGGCGAGAGTCTTTAGCCATCTGCCGCCCACACGGTGAGCGTGGGAGGGTGCTGATAACTGCCTACGCAGGGAGTGTCCCTAGCTTTCTGCCACCTGCACGGCAAGCGTCAGGAGGGGCACTGCTATCTGTGGTCTGCCGCCCACGCAGCGTGTGTCTGGGGGCGCCACCTGTGCAGTGAGCCGGGGGAGCGGCGCGGCAATGTCACCCACCCTTGCGACTGACACCCCGCTGCACACCACACACCCCGCACCCTTCTTCCTCTGCCAGTGGTGACATAGCATCACTCTGACAGGACTTCTGGGTTTAAAAAAATGTTGAGTCACTGCACTGCAAAACATAACGTGAGGATAATGCCTGAGACAGTGGAAGCCTACATGGGGGGGGGAGGGGCGGCTCCTGATGTAAGTAGTTGTTACCGAACTGCAACTCCCATCAGCCCCAGCAAGCCTGGCCAATGGCCAGGGATGCTGGAAGTTGCAGTTCAGCAACACCTGACGGGCCAAAGGTTCCCTACAGCTGAGGTGGGTTGTAGAAGACATATGCTGCCAAATCCTTCACATTTTGCATCTCCCTCTGGTTGCAGCTACATGGACAAAACTGTGATTAGCTTGAACGAGCCTATTTTAGGTGTTGCTTCCCAATGGTGGTACTTTCTTTAGTTTCCACACTCACACAAATCATTACTAGGAAACAGCAGTGTGAGTGTGGCAGGTTCTGTGTGCTACACTCTGCTCTCTTCAGACTGTCTTTACCCTTTTGGACTGCAGGGTACAGGACAACTTAAGCACTATGATTCATAGGGATGCACGGAAACACAGAAGCTTGATTCCTAGTTACTTCTCAGGAGCCCTCTGTAACTCAGGAAAGTTTCCTTTTCTCCTGGTCTTCTTCTTGGTGATGCAGACTGACATAAGGCAGAGACACACATCAACTCCAGTCAATGACAGACTAACTGGTCAACTATGGCACACAACATCCTGACCTTTCTGAGAGTTGGCCAAAACAGCTGTTCTAATCCATCACAATTTCTAGTCTGTAGGAAATACTTCGAGCTCATAGATTGTTCTCTAGTTCAGGTGTTGGGAACCTCTGGCCCTCTACATGCTCCTGAACTACAACTCTCGTTGTCACTGGCCACTGGCCATGCTTGCTAGGGCTGGCTGTTGCCCAGAAATATCTGAAGGGCCACAGGTTCATTATCCATACTGTAGTAGGAGTGACGAACCTTCGGCTCCCCAGATGTTTCTGAGCTACAAGTGCCGTAATTTCTGATGACCGGCTTTGCTTGCTGGGCCTGATGGGAGTTGGAGACCAACATCTGGAGGACAGCAACATCTAGTTCCTCTGAGGAACACTATGATCACTCCACACGGACTTCCCTATAGGAGTGCTAACTGTTCCCTTGCATGCTTTCTCAACTTTTTGCCAACTCTTGGGGACAAGCATATCTTGTGAAGCTCTCTTGCTGCTGGCAGGATCAGAGTGCTCCTTGGCTTTCACCATTGTCCAATCTCCTCTCACATTTAGTCCCCCAGTAGCTGGAGCAGCTGCGCTCTCTCTCTCTCTCTCTCTCTCTCTCTCTCTCTCTCTCTCTCTCCCCTTCTCCTTCTCCCCCTCGTCCTCTGTTATGTCTCCAGAGGCTCTTCCTTCTCCAGCTGTTTTAGCTCACCCCCCAACAGTTTATATAGCTCCCTATGTCTTTCTGTTGGTAGAACACCAAGCTGAATTGAGTGGACTGTATAACAAAGACTAAGCCAGGCTGGCAGAACAGAGTCCAGGTGCAATCATCAACTTGTAAACATGCCTTCAGTGGTTTGATGTTGCTTCCGCTCTCTGGATGTGCCCACGCTGGAGGATTTTCCAGCATCTGTTGATAACTCAATATGAACAGTTGCCTGATCTTCAGCTGTCTGCAAAAAATTTAAAAAATAAAAAATCTCCATTTCCCAAACTCTGAACATTTGTTTTCCTTGGCGGAGTTGATCATGCAGAATGCCAGAACTTGCATTAAAATGCTCCATGCTGACAAAAAAGAACAGTGATTTGGTTTTTTAATAATCCAGAAAGGTACATTCGTTTTCAGAAGAATTTGAGGTAAAAACTTATTTAGTGCTAAATGGACCCTGTAAGAAATTAAGACAATTTAATCAATTATGTAATTATGCACAGGGAGAACAAAAATTCAGGGAAGTAGCATTCTGACCAGTATAAATATTCACTACATACCTGGAATATATTTGCTAAATTCTACTCCTAAGGTAGCAGTGCACAGAAACAATCAATGTGTGACGACTAAGGGTGGGGAGATAGCAGGCTCAGTCCTGCTTCCCCACCCAATATGTCGAAAATATGCAGTTGAGGAAGTCTTCAAAAATACTATAAATGTATCTTGTTAAATAAGAAAACAGTAGATAGGTTGATATCATAGCCTATAACAAAGCCTAGGTTGATGCAGACAGACAGCAATGTGCAATCCCAACAGCATTGACACTAGACCTTCAGTTGAAATGAATTTGTCGCTACATTGCAATCAGTTTGAAACTTGAGCACTGAAATACAGCACATCCCAAAAGAGATTTTCAGTAGAACATTGATTTCCTGTAGAGAATATACTACCAGCAGAAGCTGAAATGGAACAAAAGTGATAAAAATTGGGTTTCGTGAAGTAGGTGTAATGAAATGGTGGTGTGTACACAAAGTTTCAGGCTGGGTAGTAGAAGTGGGAATAGTTGGTAGGCAAGAGTCCATTCCCTGACAGATTGGGAAAATAGAGAGGAGAACCATGTACCCCCACTTTTGAGCTCCTTGGAGACAAAGTAGGATATAAATGTAGGGTGTGCCAGGGTCCACACAGCAAAAGGTTTACTCATAGTGCAGCAGGGCTTTCCTCTCTTCCCTCAGCCCCTCGTCTGTTCTAGGAGTTCCTCCAACTCTCCAGAGCAGATTTGGGTAGGGTGAAGCATACACAGGAAGAGATGAGAGGAGGGAAAGTCCCGTGGTGCTAGTGTTAATCCTTGCACTGACAGGACAAGTTAACAGAATAACACTTGAGAAGAGAGAACGAGAGAGAGAGAGTCATATCTGACTGTAGTCCTTGAAAAGGTTTGGCTACCATTATTGGAGAGATAAGTAAGAGGTGACAATGTAATGGGGAAGGGACTCACTGGTTGAGCTTGCTATACCGAAAGTTCCAGACCCAGTTCCTAACAGCTCCTATTAAAAGGATCTGGTAAAACAGGCAGGAATAGACCTCTGCCAGAGAGCATCTACCTGTCTTAGTATAAGATGCTCATCTAGAAGGACTTTTTTTTTCTAAGGAGAAGGCTGTGCAAATCTGCATTGAACGTAAAATTAGGTGTCCATTGACAATTTAGTGAATGTTGGCTTTTACATGTGAATGGCAGCATTCACTTTGTGTACATTCCTGCACACCAGTTATGCACAAATAAATGCTAGACTGACTTTCAGTTAGATTGACTTTCAACATTCATAGCTCCATTTTTGAATTTTTACGTGTTACCAAATTCACCCGAGATTGTTGTCATCTGCCCAAATTTGGACATTTGCTGTAACGTGATATAGTATTTACCCAAACATGCCTTGCTACAAATCAATTTTTTAAAAAGATGTGTTACTGTTGTTGTTATTTAGAATTTGAATTCAGCCCTTGACAATTGAATCTAGAGCTCTTTGTGGTTCCTGCTAGATTGTCTGCAGCACAGACACTGTAATAATAGCACTTGTATAGGATATTGGAAAAACAGATGCCCTTCAGTCTGATCAAAATTAGGATGCAATGTGTTCCAAGAGGATTCCAGTAGGAATTGCTTTCCTTGCTCAGTTGATGGAAAACGCAGATTTCCTGGTCTGATGTTACTTTAGAAATGTTTCTACTAATCCTCTTTTCTAAACCAGTAGAGCCTGTGCATCTGTCTGTTAGGTGCTTACAGCATGAATGAACACTTGCCAGATGTTACACTAAGTATGAGGAACTTTCTGAAGGAGAAACATCTGCTTTACAGTTACAATTAGAAGATCTGTTCAAGACATCCTTCATAGAAGCATGCAAAATGAGGTTTACTGAGAAAAGGATACCCATCTCTTAATTTGGGGTACACAGTAGGAAAGACTTTGTGGAAGTAGAAGATCTTGAGAAATGTTCAGGTTTTATGCATCAGGGCAGATCTGCACAACTTGCAGGCTACAAAATATTCCCAAACTTGGCTATTCTATTTTTGCTATTCAAGATAGGCAGCAAGAATAGGAGATTTAGCCTTGACTTGGTAATCATATATGGCTGGTGGGCCACATGTTGAGCAGGCCTGCACTGATGACCACCATGTGGAATCACTCTAAACTACTCCTGTTTGCACTTTCTGAGCTTTCTGTGCAGCTGCTTGCCATGTGGATCAGCCAGTCTTCATCACACCACTGCAAAAGGTCATTACAAGAGGTCTGTGGTGCTCTGGTGAATGTTCCTTGATCTTTGTGGTAAGCTGCTGCACATGATTAGCTAACACCATACAAGAACCTTCAATTAACTAACTCATCATTTGATGACTTATCACTGAATGCTTTGCAGCAGACACACGAATGGCTTCTCCTGAAAATAGATACGCTTGCAAGTATGCAAGTACATTTTTGAGGTCATAATGTGGCACAAAACCTCTCTCTTTGGTATTTATACCTCATGGCATTTTCACAGATCCATCATATTTGAGTCATCACTTTGGTTTTTTGCAACCATGAAGCGATGAATATACATGCACAAATTCTCCCTGTTAAACCAGAAGGGCCCAGATCCAGGGGAAGTTAGTCACATCTAGTTCTTACGGAGTCAGTGGAATATATCCCATTAATTTCAACAGGACTATAGACTCACCGCAGTCTCACAGTGGAACCCTTTGCTGTATGATAGCGCATGGGAATTAAGGAACCAAGTAGATTGGACAGTTCACATGCCTCATTCCCACATGTTTGGCACTGACCCTCTGATTGGAGTGTCAACTGAATTCAAACCACTGACACAATTGCCTCTGTCAGCCATGCAGTTTTAAAATTCTTTTTTGTACTCCTGTGTGGCATAGGATAGAAAGAAATAAGAAAGAAAGAAAGAAAGAAAGAAAGAAAGAAAGAAAGAAAGAAAGAAAGAAAGAAAGAAAGAAAGAAAGAAAGAGGACTTGCTTTCTCTGCATTTAGAGAGGGGCATGAGTTTGCCAGTTTACAGTTCTAGAAACTAGATATATGAAAGAGTGGCATATCTATATGATATTATTGATTATCTCCAAAACTAGTGTTAGAGATCAGCATCACTAGCTACCTCCTGAGGCCCAAACTCTCCAGTAGGAGGGCCAATCCTGAGAGCTTTCTAGCCCCATTTTTCCTCTTCCTTGTGACTGCTACCTCTTCACCTGCCCTCTCTGAGCAACCCAGTAGTAAGAGGAGCAAGGAGAAGACTTAACATTTGAACACCTTGTCCTTTCTCGGTCTCAGAAGTGATGCCTACTGCAAGAGGAAAACAAATGGGTGATACAAGTGGATCGTAGGAGGGAGGCCCAATCATGAGGATGGCCCACTGAGAGCAGGTTTCCCAAGCCCAACAAAAACAACCTGGAAGTAGCAGTGGTTGTTTCACTTTTGGCTTCCACATACTTCTCAACCATCTCAGCAAAACGGGGACATCCCATTTTTTTTCATATGAGAGCACAGCAGCCATTTTGAGTGTTGTGATCTTGTGTTACAATCTTGCCACCCACCCACCCATGCTTTTTTTCAGGGCCGCAATCTCACATGGCCCCCCAAAATGCATGGTTTGGGGCGCTTTGCTTACGTGACAGAACAACTGCCCCCAAAGTGCTTTTCCAGGGCTGCAAACTCATGCAGATCACTTGACTCATGCGGGAGCATGGCCCCAGAAGACAGCATCCTGATTTTTGCCTCAGTGTGTTGGAGGGTATGTTTCCGTGACTGATTATAATGTCACTGGTTCATAAAGCTGGAACGCACCTGATGTTTGTATAACCAAAAGCAGAAAAGGAGGATATTGAAATGAATGACTATTACTTCATTTGCTGCTTCATTTAATGTATAAATAGCCTAGTGGTTTTTGTTTGTTTAATTTTGAACATAGGCAAAAACTAGCATAAGAACACCCAGTATATATTTTTTAAAATTTATTTAGAGCATTCGTACCCTGCTCTTCAGCCAGAAGAGCTACCGGAATGGATTACATATGAACAAAACAAGGCAGTCCCTCCACACGGACTTTTAATCTAAAATAAAATAAAATTCAAAACTCAAGCACAGATTTCTAAACAGTTGACCGGATGGCACAGTTCAGGGGCAAGAGATGCCTGATGGAGGTGGGATTCCAGCAAAGCTGACACAGCGAGCCCTGCTGCTTCCTCTGATGCTCCCACTGAATCTGTCTGATTGAATGGCGGCCCCCTGGTGACACCTAAGGGCAGAGGAGGCCTGATGGAGCTGGCCTGCCAAAGCACAGCTGATGGACCGAGCCCTGCTTTCAAGTACCCCCTGCTGAGGGAGTCTGATGGAATCTTCAATGCCCCCCCCCCCTGCAGGCGGAGGAGAGCATAAGATCAGTCTGCTGGATCAGGTCAGTGGCCTATGTAGTGTGGCATCATGTTCTCATGAGTGCAACAGCACTCTCACCACCTGTGATTCCCAGCAACTGATATTCAGAAGCATTAGCATCTCCAGCGGTGGAGGCAGAACATAGCCATCATGGGTTCTCCATGAATTTGCCCAGTCCAAGTTGGTGGTCATTACTGCCTCCTGGGGGAGCAGGCTGCACTTTCTTTTATCTGTCCTGAACCTCCCAACATTCAGCTTCAAGGGATGTTATGTTATGAGAAAGGGAGAATAAAAAAGGTTTCACTATCCACTTTCTCCATGCCTTGCATTATTTATTTATTTTATAAATTTCTAATGTGCCATCTTTTTTCTCTCTAAACTAAAAAGTCCCCAACACTGCAAGCTTTCCTCACAAGGAGAGCCATTCCAGCAAAGAGTTTAAAAGTTTTTAAGGCCTTCTTTCCGCAATAAGAAGAAGGGTAACTCTTTGCAGATCACTCTGAGAAATTTAATCATTACTTAAAGTTGATCACATGACTGCCTTTTGAAGGACTTTCAGTACAAATATTTAATGCCTTGTCCTTCCCATGGGAAGATCCAGGAACCATTTCCTTTTGTAACTAAAGGGATTTCTGGGTTCTCGGATAGAAGAGTGAGGTTTAGAACTTTGCACAAGCCCTAATGGGACAGGATGGCTTTTCCAGCATTAAACTCTATCCTGTTTTATTAAATTAACTTTGCTTTGGATTTTGAGGGGCAAGGGCCTATTGCCAGAAAAAATAAACAATGTGCATGCTGCTGTTAATGGCTGACTGGAAAATATCTCTCTCTTCAGCAAAGGTCTGCCATTTTTCACTTTAAGGCATATGGAAAGATAATTAGGCTGGGTTTCTCATTAATAATAGAGTATTTGAAATGAGAGAAAATGAGGCCACCTTCAAATTGTTATACTACAACAGTCATAATTTGAAAATTGGCGCATTTGTCTCCACACACACACAAAATAGAGGAAGAGAGAATGAGATCCAAGAGTGAGGTAAAATAATTTGGATTAAATGCAGTCCAACTGTTAGGCATATTAGCCAGTCTCTTTGAGAATTATACCCCCTCCTCTCTAGAATTCCTTTTAAAATGAAGAATTCTTTGCATTTCACCAGCAACCTTAGCCCCAACTCCTGCTGCCAGAAGTCTGGTGGTAGTTCTGACTGCAGCCGGTCATCAAAGACCATTTTGGCTAAGGAGTAACTTGGGTTTAAGCCAATTTAAGTAATCAGCTTAGTTTGTGAATCAGGCAGCTTGTAGAAAACACCATCCTGTGTACTTAAAGGCACATACTGGAAGGTGCCACCTGATGGTTCTCAAGCTGGGACTTCCGGCAGCACACAAGACTGGCAGACTAATCTCCATGTTGTGAGTCAGAGTTAATGCACACTGGCCTCTGCCACCAGTCAGGGGGCCAAGAGTCACTGGGAGCCATGTCCTCTGCCTCCAGAAGGAATACCATGGCACGAGGGAGACTGATCTGGTCCCATCTATCAATAAAAGAAGGAATAGCTGCAGGGAGCTCACTATCTCCCCCACCTGTTCCCTGCTGGAAGGAACACTCTGCTCCAGCTGCTATTTGCCTTGGGACTGCAGAAGACAAGGGGAAAGGACACTGTGGCTCCATCCATCAGACTAAGGAACAAAAGCCACCAACACCAGCAGGGGAAGAATATAAGAAGAATGGCCTATGGCTGACCAGATACTTATCCAAAACTAGCAAACAGAATTTGAGCACAATAGCACTCTTCCATCCTGTGGTTTCCAGCAGTTGGTATTCCGAAGCATTGCTACCTTGAGCTGTGGAGATAGAACATAGTTATCATGGCTTGAGGTCCATTGATAGGCCTCTCCTCCATGAAATTGACTAAGCCTCTTTTAAAGCCATCCCGTTTGGAGGCCATCACTGTCCTCTGTGGGAGCAAGTTCCATAGTTTAACCATGTGTTAGTCCAACCACCTGCAATATAGGAATGACAGCTAAAGAATCCCCGACAAATGGTCACCCAACCTCTGTTTAGAAACCTCCCATATATAGGAGTCCACCACCTTCCAAATCCTACACCAGCAGAGATCTGCATGTGGGGAACCTGCACATGTACACTGGGCTCTATATTTCAGATCACCCCTCCAAAATGTGGATGGCAAAGGGCAGGGCTAACAAGGATATGGTGGAAGAGGTGGGACCAGCAAGTGTCATGACATGAAAGGAAGATGCCTGAAAAGTGCCTCTGAGATGCTCAGCAGATAACCTCAGACAAGTCAACGTCTCTCAGTCTAATCTACTTGACAATGTCATTTCAAAGAAGACACAGACTGTAATTCAGCCGTAGGCCTTTGTGATGGTGGAGAAATATCAGTTTACAAAGTATTGAACCTAGCAAGTATAAGGCTTGAGCCATAGGTCATATACCTTCATGTATGTTAGCATATATTTGGGGATCACTTCCCTCCGAAGCAATATACTTTAAAGTGCATTTCTCTCATTTGCTTTGCTGCCACTGATGCATATGCTCTCCCTGAGAATGTCTTCAGGCTTGCACATTTCCCCCCATCATAGTTTAATTAAACCTTGACCACATCCACATTGCAGCTGCTTATTTATGTGAGGCAATGCCAAACGGAGATATTTTTTGCAAGCGCAATTGCTGTTCACGGAGCAGACATTGTATGGGATACCATACTAAATACCCTTTGTTTATGGTGTGAGTCCCTGCTGCTACATGCCCCTGGGAAGCACAATAAAAAGTGGGAAGATCTATGTGATGTCTAAATGTCTAAAACAACAACAACCCCAAAACACAGACCCACACATTGACACTTGCACAAGAAGATAGTTTTTCTCTCCCCTCTGGTCATTTTCTCTCATCCACTAAGCTTCAGAAATGCATTTGTGGTCACTTTTTGCTGAATCCAGACATGCACACCATTTCCAAAACAGCCCTGTGGTGCTGTCTTCACCTTGTACAATGTCCACTCCTCCTTGGTCAATAAGTAACACCCAGGCTGTATCTTACTCCCACCCCAATGGTCCCTGTGGGAGCCCCCCAAATCCAGTAAAAATGCACAATGTGAACTCCATGCAGAATGAGTAAGTAATTCCTGTAATGGAACTGAAATGGTCAGAAGAGAGTTAGGGGGTATGTGAGTGACAATAGTAAAGGAAGAAGCAGTCAGCTATATCAGAGGCATTTAGCAGACCCTTCACAAGTTCCACTATCCATTCCTGATACTGAGAGAAGCAGAGCATATACAAATGTGAGTCAGAAAAAGTACACCTTGAATGCACATAGGCCTGGTATTAATGGAACACTGAAACCGTGAAGATGGGTTGGGTTTGGCAGGTGCAATGCTGCTACCTCACCTGTGTTGATTATTTCCAGTGCAAAGATTATCAGTTATCATGGAAAGGTCTGTTTCCCATTCACAGATGAATTTGCTCTGGTTCTGTGGGGAATTTCCACACACAAAAGGGGCTGCCTAGTGACTGTTCAATTTGGTGTCAGTCATTTCTCATAGGTCCACAAAGAAAATTCTCAAAGGTGCAATGGAAGTATCTGAAAATACCATAGCAAATCCACTCTGTAATTCAGTGCTTGTAGATTTCTTTGAGGGCAGTCAACGTAGCACTAAGCTTCTTCAGTTGTTTAATCAAGGGAAAGTGTCTGATGTTGATTTCTTATATTTAAGAAAAAGAGGCATTTTGTGCTTATCCAGCTGCTGCTGCTGCTAGGATTCTTTTATGCTAAGTCAGCAGACCTCCAAGCAGTGCATCTTCTTAGTCCCTGACACAAAGTCCTGTTTCTTGCCCTGCTGACTCAGCGCTGCGGGCTACAGACATTTCAGAAGGAGGCGGAATTTGTCATGCAGTTGGCAGTTCAGGGGATTCAGATTAAAGTGTTTCTTGGATCAGAAAACTGAGAGCAAGTGACTCATTTAGGCTGAAAAATGCATGTAGAGCTTCCTTTCTCTTCTTGTCCTTGCTTATATGGTCTGCATATGTGTCTATAATTGATCCATTAGCAGTAAGCAAATGCATCTCAATCTAGCTGACCTAGAGTCTGTGGCTGGGGGAGGGGGTGGTGATACTTTAGCATATAAATCAAAGCTATTTGGAAATAGTGAGTATTTCCTAAGGTGTGCATGTACAAAAGCAGCTTGTTGCATACATATCCATGTCTGTGCATGGGCAGTAACCATGCCTGCAAAGAGGTGCTTTGCGTGTGGTTCCATCAGTTGCTTCTAAAGTTACACTTCATGGAGGGTGGGGGGGTCATCTTACCCATAGGCGCTAGGAGTGCAGGGCGCCAGGCTCTCAGGGGCGCCAGGCCAAGGGTCCGGGTCCCGAAAGTTGAGTCCAGGGAAGGGCCCATCTGTTGGTCGGAGTGCCACAGTGGGCTCTTCTGCTGCGGGCAGCTCTGCACCTCAAGTTTGGGGGCGACCGAGCCAGCGAGATGCTGAGGCAGCTGGCTGGCTCCACCCTCCTGCGCACCTGGGACTGGGCAACTGGGGGGGGGCACCGGGTGGATCTTTGCATATGCTTAAGCCAGCCGTGTGTGTGTGTTTGTGTGTTGCATGAGACCAAGATAGCAGGGTGGAGTTGCTTTCAGGAAGTGGTCAGGAATACTCATTGGAAAATGATTAAGTCTTGCCCACAATAACATTTCTTGATTGCCTGTTTCCTTTTGAAAGTTTCACTATGTGAAAAATAATAATAATAAGTCTGCAAAGGACTGTAAAGGATTCAGTCCCTCCACACCCTTCAGCTAAGGCTCATCCAGGCCATCCTTGAATCCCTATAGCAAAGGAAGGAAGGAAGGAAGGAAGGAAGGAAGGAAGGAAGGAAGGAAGGAAGGAAGGAAGGAAGGAAGGAAAGAGAGGGAGGGAGGGAGGGAGGGAGGGAGGGAGGGAGGGAGGGAGGGAGGGAGGGAGGGAGATTAATGAATGATTCAGATATCTTTCCTAAAGAAATATGAAAGTGAAAACTCTGTTCATAGAAAAAGCCCTACAACTGTTTTAGCCTCCTGTAAATAATGGTCGAATAGAATATAATTATTTTCTTTGTTTTGCAGGATATGTCTTGTGACAGGGCTCTGTAATATTTACAGTGTAATTCTGCACATGTCTGTGCAGTAGTAAGTTAAATTGACAGGTTAGTGAGTACCTAATGTACTGCCTAAATGTACCAATACATTAATTAATTAAAAATATTTATCACTACTTCATGTGGGAGCGAGTTTCATAGTTTAAACACCACTATATGGTCAGTGTCACATCCTGAATTTTATGTACATGCTCAACCCAACCCAGCCTAATGCACACTTTCAGGTAAATCCACATCCCATTTAAACTAAGGATACCAGATTCCCCCCCCCCCAATGAATCCAGGGACACTTTTCAACTTCCTACTAAATAGATGGATTTTTGTCAGGGGACTGATTTGTAAATCCTGGGACTGTCCCCGGGAAACGGGGACATCTGGTAACCTTAACTTAAACCAAAGTACTTTGATGTAAGCCGATATACACTCAGTTCTTCATGCCCAATTGTGGGCTGGGCTACAATTCACTTAGGAAGAGCTTCCCTGCTTACCATATATGAACTAGTCCAGGATTGATGGTGGTAGATGACAGTCCCATTATATACATGAGCCTGTTCACAAAGTTATTCACAGCATATCTCTTGATAGCATAAATGTCTGAATGGATACAATCAGTCATTTGATAATGAAGCATTATCTCCTATCAACATAGGACATTATCTAACAGTGGAAGCCCGACTGGGAGATGATAGTACATACTATATAATGATTATCAATGAAAGTGAATTGTGAACTTACTGAAATTCTAATGCCACTCAGGAGTCCAACCTGATCATGGGAAGGCTAGATTAATGTAGGGGATCAAATACGCTCCACCTTCCTCCAAACTTTCCATGTTTAGTACAAAGGTCTGAAGGCTGAAAGTGGTTAAAAGCCTTTGTGTGATCCAGAACCCTGATGTGATCCAGAACCCTCTAGGAGGTTTCTAACCTCTGTGTGCTTCAATGGAGGGAGCACACTGTCATACACCATGTGCTGGTTCAAATGTTTCAAAGCCCTCAATATCAAGTGGCTCTGTGGATGAATCCACCTGGAGGAAGTAACACATGAACTTCTGTGTCTGCTTTGACAGGCGCTACTTCCTTGCAGTTATTTGTATGGTATAGGTGGCTTTATAGAGCAGCAGAACCCATCAACATGTTTGCATCAGCTCATACTTCATGTCCTCCACACTGTTGCTTCCATGGAGCTGCCCAGGATGGAATGTTTTCATTCAGGGGTAGCCAATGAGATGCCTTTCAGATATAGTTGGGCTCCAGCTCCTATCATGCCTGACCATTGAGCATTCTAGCTGGGTGTGGTGGGAGTCCAACAAAATATTGGGGGTGCCATGTGTGTGTGAAGCTGCAATGAAATGAATGGGATGTCTTCTCATGCCTGAGCTGTGTGAATGCATTGATTACTCAGAATACATTCCATGAAGACTGGAGATAAATTGTGTAAGCCTTGGAAACATTTCCACTGAAATGTCACACATTACAGATATTATTCGTCATTCTCAGAGAGAATAAATGCTATTTCTGCTCCAACTAATTTCAATTCTAGGATTTCGAATCTGCCTTTGAGTTTAATATCCCTCTTATCCAATATAATCAGATCATTTGCACCATTAACGTAAGAGATGAAAATTTGCTCCAATATACACAAAGATTGGTCAAGACTATTTTCACTCAATGTAACACATAATGGTTCCAAAACGCTAAAACTACTTTTCATATCTCTTAACTCATATACTGCTAACACATGTGAAGGTTAGCTTTTGGTATGGTAATGAACAGCACAATAGCATTAACTAGAGGCAGAAAATAGCAAACTTTGGGGAAATTGTGGAGGGTTTTATTTTCTGCCAACCACAGGACTCTGAATGCATTGAGAAATTGGGCATGAATTTGATTTATATGGGTAAAAGATTTCTGGTTTTTCGGGAGGGGGGGGGCTGCAAGTCAGAGCCAAAAGTGTGTGGAGCTTGCACCATTTCAAGACTGCATGTCTTTTTCTGATTGCCGTTTTACTTCATCCCCACCCCAAGAAGGCTTGTCTGGGAAGCTTGAGTGGTCCAATTGGCAATATTACATCTGTTTTTTCCCACAGCTTGGAAGTTCATTTTAAAAAGGAACTAGTTCTAGTTTAAATTCAACATGTCCCTTTACAAAAGGACCTCGTACAGGTCGTATTCAGTTTAGAGTTCAGTTCATGTTTATCCAAAGGATATCTGGCGTATTTCTTTTCAAAGTTCAGAATGCTACAAGTTGCTGTGCTGAAGTATAAAATATGCTTAAGAAAGCTTAAAAAAATACCAACGCACACAGAGTAGAATACGGATTGTTTATTTCCCCCAGCAATGATGAACTTGAAGATAAACTAGAAATTGTTCAAAGGTAAACATAATTCATGACCAATTCGCCTAACAATTATGGGAACCACTTTTAGTTGCAGTTTAGAGATGTTTGAACTAATTCAGTGAACTTCATCAAACTGCACTGGTTCATTCCAGTCACTGGTTCTTCCTACGTGTGTGTGGCAGTCCTGCCCTAGCTTGGCTTAAGGCTCAGAAGGAAGTCTGGATGGAGGCAGTGACATTTGTTGGAGGGTCAGGATCGCATCTAGAAGAGTAAAAGTCACACCCAAGAAAGCAGAGTTGAGATAGGTTGCGCAGGTTCACAAAAGGCAAGGCAAGGTCTTTATGAACTCTAGACAGCTCACTCTGTCAGGTGCCTGAACTCACACAAAGAGAGCTGTTGTCTGAGCAGCATGCTGAGGTCTTCTGAAGTCTTGCTGGTCTCGATCTGCGATTAACTCTGTCCCCCTGAGAGAAGTATCTAATTCGGCAGCCAGTGGCTCCTGAAGTATGTTTTTTTTAAAAAAAAAATTATTGGGGTTTTTAATAAAAGAAATACAAAAATAATAAACAGCATTGCTTTGTTTTAACAAAATTTCATAACTTCTTTAGACTTCCTCACGTCTCCTGCTCCCACTTACATCATTAATAAATTTTTCCAAGCAAATTATCATCTTCTTTGCAATTTTGTAACCACTCATTTAAATATAATATAACAGTTCTCCAACAAATTTTGTTTCTCTTAATCTCACTTATCATCAAATTCCGATCCAATTTAGTGATGGCCAATTATTTATAACCAAGCATCCTTCTTAACATTCCACTAAATCACAATATTTCTGTAAATAAATCTTAAATTTCTTCCAATCTTCTTCGATCCTTTCTTCTCCCAGGTCTCGAATTCTGCCAGTCATCTCCGCCAGTTGCATATAGTCCATCAGTTGCATCTGCCATTCTTCCAGTGTTGGTAGATCTTGAGTTTTCCAGTTCTTAGCGACAAGTATCCTTGCTGCTGTTGTTGCATACATAAAGAATGTTCTATCCTTCTTTAACACCTTCTGGCCGACAATACCCAGAAGGAAGGCCTCTGGTTTCTTAGTGAAGGTATACTTAAATACCTTTTTCAACTCATTATATATCATTTCCCAGAAGGCCTTCACTTTAGGGCAGGTCCACCAGAGGTGAAAGAATGTTCCTTCATTTTCTTTACATTTCCAGCATTTATTATCAGACAAATGGTATATTTTGGCAAGTTTAACTGGGGTCATGTACCATCTGTATATCATTTTCATTACATTTTCCTTCAAAGCATTACATGCAGTAAAGTTCAGCCCAGTGGTCCACAACCTTTCCCAGTCTTCAAACATAATGTTATGCCCAATATCTTGTGCCCATTTTATCATAGCCGACTTAACCATTTCGTCTTGTGTATTCCATTTCAACAGCAAGTTATACATTCTTGAAAGTACCTTAATCTTAGGTTCTAACAATTCTGTTTCCAACTTCGATTTCTCCACCTGGAACCCTAACTTTTTGTCACTTTTAAAAACTTCTTTAATCTGAGCGTAATGTAACCAGTCTCGCACTTTATCCTTCATTTTCTCCATACTCTGCAATTTCCAATTATTTCCATCTTTTTCTAGCAGTTCCCAATATTTTGGCCAATAGGCTTCCATATTGGGTCTTTTTCGGGCCTTAGCTTCCAGAGGTGAAAGCCACCTTGGAGTTTTATTTTCCAATAAGTCTTTGTATTTTGTCCAGACATTGAACACTGCTTTTCTGACAATATGGTTCTTAAAGGCCTTATTGATCTTAACTTTATCATACCATAAGTATGCATGCCAACCAAAAGCATTGTTATAACCTTCCAGATCCAACACATCAGTGTCTTCGAGAAGTAGCCAGTCTTTTAGCCAGCAGAAAGCTGCGGCTTCATAGTACAACCTTAAGTCTGGCAGGGCAAAGCCCCCTCTTTCTTTCGCATCTGTTAATATCTTAAACTTAATTCTGGGCTTTTTGCCCTGCCAGACAAATTTGGAAATATCTCTCTGCCACCTCCGGAAGCACTCCGTTTTGTCCACAATTTGCAATGTTTGAAACAGAAACAACATTTTTGGCAGTACATTCATCTTAATAGCAGCAATTCGGCCTAACAAACAGTGGCTCCTGAAGTATGCAGGTGGTAAGGACTACCCCAGACGATTCTCTCCAAGTCTGATAAGTAAGCTAAAGTCACATACTCTGGCCATGAGAGTTCTAGAATGGGATGTTGGCTCTTCAGTTGAATGTAGAGCTAGGGCTGTCTATGTTCTTATGAGTCCAATCTAAAGAGGACTTATAGTAGGTTTCCCTTCCTCCTGGCAGGCTTCCTGCTTCACCTGCAAGTGCCCTTACCAGGAAAGGGTAGAGAGGTGTGGCGTTGTGGTCTAAAGCACCGAATCTCTTGGGCTTGCCAATCAGAAGGTCGGTGGTTCAAATCAGTGGTGCAACAGTGGTGAGCTCCCATTGTTCTGTCCCAGCTCCTGCCAACCTAGCAGTTTGAAAGCATGCCAGTGCAAGGAGATAAATAGGTACCGCTGCAGTGGGAAGGTAAACAGTGTTTCCATGTGCTCTGGTTTCCGTCACGGTGTTTCGTTGCACCAGAAGCGGTTTAGTCATGCTGGCCACATGACCTGGAAAGCTGTCTGTGGACAAATGCTGGCTCCCTTGGCCTGAAAGCGAGATAGTCGCCTTTGACTGGACTTAACCATTTAGGGGTCCTTTACCTTTACCTAGAGAGGTGAGGACTTGAGCACCAGACCAGCCGGCTACAATGATAGGGCAGAGGAGCAATGTTTGGGGAAGGGTGCGTTACTATGGTGGTGAGAAGGAGTTTCAGCAACAGCTGCCACTAGCAGCAGCTACCCACCCTCTCCCTCTGGCTAGTTCCCACCAATGGACCCTAGCAAAGTGCAGCTTGACACCAGTGTGACTAACTTGTCATTGCCATGAGCTAAGGTAGTTGTGTGAATGGGTTCTTATAGAGAAGAAACTGAGTTGCAAAGCAAGAGAACAGCACCCAGTAGAGGTTGACAAGTTAGAATTTAAGACAGGAGGACAAAGAGGCACAACTAGGCCCAGTCAGTTGAGGCCATTGTGGGAGTATTTAAATACTTTGTCTGGAGTACCAGAACGCTCAAAGCTGACCCTGCATTGCTTGTGTTCCAACTGAAAAAGCTCAGTTATTGCTACAAGCTATAGCAATAATACACTCTAATGCATTTCTCCTGATTTCCTCAGTCTTATATTATTCTATTGCATATTTTCAAGGCAATAACTAAGCGGACCATGAAATTGCCACTGTAATGTATGGTCTTGATACAAAGAATGTTGGCATGCTCCCATGACATAGTTGTTAAAAGATGGATGTTTATGTTTTCACCAGTGGGGTTTGGGAAGTGGGGCTATAGGCTGGACAGGATGTAAGAAGCATGGTTGTGAAAGGAAAATCGAGGATAGGGAACGAATCCTGTCTGCAAGCTGTTAAGGGGGAAAAATACTACCATTTATTTGACAAGTGGGGTCACCATGCTCTTGTGAACCACGAGACATTCTTTAAAGCAGATCATAAGAAAACACAAGTCTGAAAGGAAAACTCTTGAAGTTGCAGAAGGGGGTCTAAATCAGCCAATCATGCAGCACTATTGGGCTGTTGAAGTCAGCAAGGCTGAAATGAGTGAATAGGCAGCTATCAAGGTGCATTTATGCGAACCTCACACTGATGTGAAGATGGATAATATATCCATGAGATTACTACGGTGCCAGTCTTCATTGTACCCTTGATTGACTGCCTGGGTGACTAGCTATTCTGATTTGCCTCTTATCACATACACCATTCGAGCAGCAGGACTGCCAGTGAAAGATGGATTATTATTTTTGTGAGCCAAACCAGTCATTTGTGGCAATAAGAGATAAAGAATCCAAATAAACAGAGTTTGGGATACTTGGCCTTAGAGGTTTTTCAGCTCTAACAAGAAGCAGCACTATGGAACAAAATCAGAATTTTGTCAGAACATTCACACACACACACCCCCCACACACACCAGGCTAACCTGCCCCATGTTGCAGCTTGATACGATAAGCAAGGAATGGAGATCCTGTGGTCATCCAGACATTGTTCCCAGCTCCCATCAGCAGAGCCAGCATGCTGACAATGGATGTAAGATGGTATTGTCTTCTACTCTACCTGTATTTGCAGTCTGCAGCACTGTTTCCATTCCACTGGAATTAGTCTCCCACACGAAACCATGTGCTCTGTCTCACCGTCTGCTGTGGAAAAATTACATAACTTATATTCTTAACTACCTAATTACATAAAATATGTTGCTATTATGTTACTGTACCCCATTCATTTCTGTGCAATTCATTTCAGCATAGTTGCCAATCAGAAGGTCAGCGGTTCGAATCCCCACGACGGGATGAGCTCCCGTTACTCAGTCCCTGCTCCTGCCAACCTAGCAGTTCAAAAGCACGTCAAAGTGCGAGTAGATAGATAGGTACCGCTCCAGCGGGAAGGTAAATGGCATTTCCTTGCGCTGCTCTGGTTCGCCAGAAGCAGCTTAGTCATGCTGGCCACATGACCCGGAAGCTGTACGCCAGCTCCCTCGGCCAATAAAGCGAGATGAGCGCCGCAACCCCAGAGTCGTCCACGACTGGACCTAATGGTCAGGGGTCCCTTTACCTTTACCTTTATGCTTCTGTTCAGAGCACCGAGCAAAACAGTGACAAATTTGTTTTTAAAAAGGGGTGTTGACGTTAGCATGGTACTGGCATTTGCTTTACCATGCTGGGTACTGGCACCCGGTCTTTGTGTTCTTTTGAGGATATGATTGGAACTATCTTCAAATTGGGGGGGGGGGTGCTCAACAACTATACCATGAGTGTCAGAATTTGAGCAAAGCTTTGATTGAACCTGGGTTAGTTACTAGAGTTTTAAACCCACCAGTTTCATTCAAAGTAATGAAAAGTGCTACAATTAGAGCTGGAGGGAGTGTGAATCCTTGCTGTCAAAACAAGAAGAAGACAAGATAAGGAATGTAACATACACCATTCCTGCCCTAGTCTCTTTTCTCAACTCCTCTATTCAGAGAAAAGACAGTTTCTGCAGCCCAAGAACTGTGATTGCCTCATCCAGGACTGCTTTTACTGATAATACTGTGATAAGGTTGGCATGTTTCAAGTCTAGAAAATGAAAGATTTTACCCAGAAGGGAAAGTCAACATTCGGGGCAGGAAAAAATGCATTTGTTGATATACTGTGCTATGATTAAGACCTGAACTTCTTAATGAGGTCTCAACAGAAAGCATTACTTTTACCCGTTTCTATTTTTAAGATAAAAAATAAAAAAAATAGTTTTTCAGTTAAATGTTTTACAGGCAGTTATCCAACAACCAACATAAAAACAAGATTACAAAGAATCTCCTGAACTTCTCTCCTCCCCTTTGTGGGTCCTTTTGTTAACCATTTCCTCCTGCATCTTTTATAATAATCCAAATCTTTTACCTCTCCATTATATGCAAAATTCACCATTGAACTACAAGTGATATTCCAATCCTAATAATGATTTTAGCTGTTTACAATGGTTTTTAAGATAAATTTTAAATTCCCCCCTTTCCTGATTAAAATTTTGGTCTTCCTGATTTCTGATTCTTCAGTCATTTTTTGGCATAATCCGGCAACTTATTCTGCCATTCTTCTTTGGTAGGGACTTTGTTTTCTTTCCATCTCTGGAAAGAGATGGCCGCAGCTGTAAATAGTCTTTTCTGCTCCATTGGGATTTTGGCACCTTACTTTTACCCATTTCTATACTGAATACTCTGCAATGTTGGGAATTCTACCCTAAGTGTAAACAAACCAATTATTCAATGGAGTATGAGAATGGAAGCTGCCTTAATCCCCAATAAACACAAGCTCCATTGCACTCACCCTCACATCATCAACACTGGTTTCAGGTTGACTTTTCCAAGGGAGAGATGCTATGCAGATGTCAGTTGTGGGCAGCATTCCTAACCTGTCAGTATATTTGTGAAGGTCAGTAGAGCTTAGTCAAAAAGAAAGTATGTTTATAGAACAGAGCAGTCACAAGTATAAACAGAACCTACAGAGCAATCTACCATTCTTTGGCAGAGCAACCCCACATTATGTGCCTGCTGTTTTGCTGTGATCAAGCTTACGTAGTAGGTTTCCCCCCATTCATTGATTGCAGTAGGAGGTAATTTCCTATGCCAGTCCAAGCTGGCAAAAGTCATGCCCATTTTAGAACATGTCAGGTGAACAAGAAGCCTTTGGATCTGAATGACCCACACATTGCCCAAGATACCTCCTGTTAAGTTAGCTACTGAGGTTTTAGGTTTTATTGCACATATATAAAGCCCCAAACAGCCTAAGGGGAGACCACCTTTCCCCAAATCATCCTTCTTGAATCCTTAAATAAGGCCCTCTTGTGGGTGTTACAGTTTGTTGAATGAGCACCCAGTTAGAGCATTTAGTGTAGTAGTACCCACGCTTTGGAAACTTTTTTCTACATCACCATAATGTTTTCAAATGGTGGTTTATAGATTCTTTAAGTAAATAAATATGAAGAAATAATGGTTTGGAAGGAGGGAAAAACATACTCCTTGGTTTGTGGATGTTGTATGCATAAGTTGTGACAAGGGCTTTCTTAACACTGGCATTCCTTCCTATGAGTGAGAGAAGGGTAAATGTGTCTTCAAACATATGGTCTGCCATCAGCAGTTTTATTAAATGTGTTGCCCAGATGAGGCTGTTTTTGTTTGTCAGCTAAAACACTATCCAGGGGCAGGGATGGGGTAGAAATTTGATTCAGTTCTCATTTATCGGTGAGCCTACCTAATGCACACATTCTGAAGCCACATGTGAACAAAAACACTTGTCACCCTTCAAAATTCGCATTTTTCTGAATTTTGCAATGCAGTTCTCCAGAAAAGTAATGTGTATAAAAATGCATATAGTAGGGTACAGTGTGCCCAAAAGGTGTACATTTGTTAGTATAATGTACAAAACTGCATTATATTATGGGGAACTGCTTTTTAAAAATGTGCATATTGGGCAAAATCATATACGCAAATGTCAATTAGGAGAAATTGACATTAAAATTCTGATGAATTTTCATGATGGCCATTTCCCAAAAATGGCAGGCTGTAGAGGACTGAACTTAAGTTTGGGGAAAGGAGAAACTGAGAGAAACTGAAAGTTCATTCATTCCTATCCTTGTGTGGGCAATATGGTGCTTCTAAGATATTAAACCACAGTTCCCATTACCCCTGTCCATTGACCATGCAGGTTGAGGCTAATAGGAGCTAGGAATCCAGCAGCAGATGGAGGGTAAATTCTAATCCAACTGATAAATTCATAGTAAGTTGCAACCCTGCTTCAAACTTGCAAAAATGGACATTGTGAAAGAGACCACATAAAGAGTTAGTTTGGAAGAGTAAAACGGTTAAAGTGGATGGGTGGTGAATAATAAAGAAGAGAAGAGAAAAGAAGAGAAGAAAGCATTAATGCAACAGGAAGGATGATAATGTCCTACAAGCAAGAAAGGAAGAGGGACATAATTCACATTTGCTGAGGGTACATGGAGCAATTACAAAAGGAAAGAGACTGCCAAAAGATACTGAGTAAGCTGTCAGTCAAGGAAGCTAAAAAGGTAAAGGGAAGCATCAGAAATACAGCCTGGAAGCCAAAACACAGAGAAGAATGGGATAGTGCGGGGGAGGCATAGCTGAAAGAGGCCACAGAAGGAGAAGAGAGTTGTGAGCATCATTTGAAATGGGAGGCTGATAGTGATAACAGGGAAGAAGAAAGTATAGAAAATGTCTAGAAAATAGCAGTAATAGTAGAGTAAAGCCTACAGCAATTGGGCAAGAATAATCTCGTCGAGGTTGCGTGGGATGTTTTTTATACGCATATTTTAATACGTTTTTTTGAAGTACTGTCTTCAGAGTGAGATACATACAAAGGCCCTGAAATGTACAAAATCACATCTAGTTTCCAGGCAGACTAATGCACATTGGGGTGGAGGGTGGGGTTGGTGGTTCAGTATTAAAGAGAAATCACATTTTCTGTAGAGGGTCAGATTGCTACAGACCTATGGACAAGGACAAAAACTGGTGTGTGTTTTTTTTAAAAAAAACAGCATCACAAACCTTTTTCTTTGGAAGTTTAATTGTTATGAAGAATTAATTGATTGATATATGCCAGGTTTTGTGAACTTTTCTCCTATAAGCAATGAGGTGGAATGATTGCGTATGTTTGCCCCCTGTATGAACAGATAAGGAACCTAGTACCTGCCATGCACATCACTTTGCTCTATGTTTTCTTGCATTGCAAAATGGCATGGGAATGCAGAAACAGGCACTTAAGATTTTTCTAACCTTAGGTTCATTTGTTTGTTCATCAAAATGTTAGTGCAAATTACTCTTAATATACTCTTAATATACATATTTTGTATGCAATTTCCCCCAATAGGCAGATTAAAAAAAAATTCCCCCTAATATGCTATTTTTCACCAATATATGACTTTCCACACACAATTTAGCCTAGTATATACATTTTTGTACACATTACTCGGCAGGAGGTCTGCATTGCAAAATTCAGAGAAGTGCAAATTTCAAACGGTGGTTGTTTAAATTTGTATATTGTTTTGAAAAGTATGGATTCAGAACTTCTCCCACATCTCTACTTTGTACCAATGGTGGGAAGTGTCCGTGCATTTCTTCTCTTCCACCATTTGTAATAGGATCCCAGCCAATGATTATGGCAGCTATTCTACCCTTAGATCCAGAGGTTCCCATTCCTCAATGGGAGGAGATTCCCCTGTAACAAAAAAGTTTTCTCCTTTAGAGGAAGAGAACATTTGGATCCAGCTCAGTGTGTTCACAATATTGTCACCAAGATGGCGGCGATCAAGATGTGTATTCTTCCAAGGTTATTGTTTTTGTTCCAAAATATCCCGATAATTAAAGGCACCACCCGATTTAGGAACTGGCAAAAAACTATGACTAAGTTTATATGGCAGGGGAAGAGAGCCAGGATAAAGTTTAAATACTTAACTGATGCAAGAGAGAGAGGTGGTTTTGCGGTACCGAATATAAAGCTGTATCATGAGGCTGCTTGTTTAAGTTGGTTAAAGGACTGGGCCACCCTTAGAAATACTGATTTATTGGATTTGGAGGGTTTCGATATTAGGTTTGGGTGGCATGCCTACCTGTGGCAGGAGAAAGGTGTGGTTCACAGGGGGTTTTCTAATCATGTAATTAGAGGCTCATTATTGGAGGTGTGGAACAGATATAAAAAACTGATTGAAAAAGGGACCCCCTCGTGGCTCTCCCCAGTGGACATTATCAAAATAAAAAAACCAAACATGACGGGGGAAAGATGGACCTATGAGGACCTTTTATCTAAGACAGAAGAAGGTTGGAGGATGAAGTCTTATGATGAGTTGAAAGATAAGATAAAAGAATGGTTACACTTTCACCAGATCAATGCACTGTGGGGTGAGCACAAGAAAATGGGGATGAGGGATAAAAAATCAAGATTTCAGGTGGAAATTTTAGAGAGTAATGATAAACACCTCTCTAAATTATATAAACAATTATTGGAATGGGATACAAGAGAGGACTTGGTGAAGGGTGTGATGGTAAAATGGGATAGAGACCTTGGATATAATATCGATTACAATAAATGGCAGACACTCTGGAGGAAAGGTATGAAATTTACAGCGTGTGCAACCCTCCAAGAAAATCTAGAGAAAATGATGTACCGCTGGTACCTGACCCCAGCAAAGCTAGGAAAGATGTATAAAACTGCTGACAATAACTGTTGGAGATGTAAAGATAAGACTGGGACCTTTTTCCACATCTGGTGGACCTGTGATGCAGTGAAGGATTTTTGGGGAAAGATTTATGATGAATTGAAAAAAATCTTGAAGTACAACTTCCCCAAAACACCCGAGCTGTTTCTTCTAGGCATGATTGGTGAGGAAATAAAAAAATCAGATCAAACCTTTTTTCAATATGCGTTAGCCGCAGCGAGGATCTTAATTGCACAAAAATGGAAATCCCCTGATATGCCTATGATTGGAGAGTGGCAAGTGAAACTATATCAATATATGGAGTTAGCGAGATTAACACAGAAAATAAGGCAAAATAACACAATGAAACTTAAAGATGAATGGAAGAAATTTTTAATTTATGTTGAGAATAATATGGGAATTATTAATATAACAGCAGATGATATTTAACACCTTTGATGTATAATACAAATATAAGTTCTACTGCAAAGATTATATAAGGGCTATGTAATCCTAGACCAAGTTGAACGGAAGACTGTCTTTTATCGTTCTTTCTTTCCTTTTTCCTTTCTCTTCTTTTGATTGTTCTTTTCTTGTAATTTCTTTTTTTTCCTACTTTTTAACTGTATGTATATATGTATTCGATGTGTGATGTGTATTGTGAATCTTTTTTTCCAATAAAAAAAAACAATATTGTCACCATGACACTATGCTGTCATGCTGGTGTCTCTAGGAAAGGGCAATGTTGTATTCTCACTTGTATCTGAACCACCAGCGAACCTCAGTAGGAAGTCTTCTATGTTCCAGGTTTTACATTTAGTCCAGCATTTAATAGCAGCTAATTAGTTATGACATGAGCTTGCCTGATTTGTAGTTAAACTTGGAAAATTCACTACTCTCCATTCATTCTGGAAATACTACTTGATTAATCAGCAACGAATAAACTCGTTTATTAACTTTGCACAGTGGATTGCTCTCCTTAAAACAGAAGAAACAGAGCCAAACCGAGGTCCTCTTGGAGAGCATTTGAAATACTGTTGCCGTTGTTATTCCAACACATCAAACCTCTCTTGATTCTTCTCATGTTGACAGATTTGTGCATTCAGAATCTTAACTGAGGAACAAATTCTACCAAATAAACCATGACAGTTTTGTTTAAATGAGAATTCATTTGAACAAGGGTTTCTTTTGCAATGGTATCTCTACCATTGCAGCTGGAACATGAGGGGGGGGGGAATCATAGAACTTACAAGTAGGCAGAGAAAATACAGTTTGGGGGAAAAGCTATAGCTCAGCCATATGAGAAACTTGCACATGCTCTGCACACAAGAGGTTCCAGATTCCAGCCTTGGCATCTCCAAATAGGAATGGAGAAAACGACTGTCTGGAAGACTGCAGAGCCACTGCTAATCATTGCAGGCAATGTCTATATTGACCTTTGCCCAAACATCACAGAGTGGTTTGCATCATACTAAAACATCGTAACAGTCATACATATTAACCATACAATGTAAAAATACATATCAATCTATCTCACAACTAATGCAGCAGCATTAAATAATTCATTAAGCATATCAGTCATTGAAAACCTCATCCCAAAGTCTGCAGGAAGAGGGGGCTTCTTTGTCTGTTTCCAAAAAGAAAACTGTGATATGGTTGCAACTCACTTCCCCAGATGCTTTTCAACAACCCCCAGTGCTGCACACTTCACCTTGCACAGAGACCACTGGTCTGACTCAATATAAGACAGATCAATAGGTTTCCAGTGTGGTGTAGTGGTTAAGAGCGGTAGTCTCTAATCTGGGGAACCGGGTTCGTGTCTCCGCTCCTCCACATGCAGCTGCTGGGTGACCTTGGGCCAGTCACACTTCTTTGAAGTCTCTCAGCCCCACTCACCTCACAGAGTGTTTGTTGTGGGGGAGGAAGGGAAAGGAGAATGTTAGCCGCTTTGAGACTCCTTAAAGGGAGTGAAAGGCGGGATATCAAATCCAAACTCTTCTTCTTCTTCCATGACATGTCTCCCTTTTTAAAGGTATACCTAGCTACTTTATCCTAAGACCACAGGCCTGTTCAGGCATGACAGCCAACAAGAGGAAACATGAATAGAAAAGGGTAGAGCTCTGTGGAAGGTCAGGGTTCTTAATTGTGTGGAGAGGACCCACAAGTGCGAGAAACTCGATGTTGCAGAAAGTACAGTAGAACATGGGGATGTCACATGATGATAAGAAGCGGGGCTAAGGAGCACAGTTCTATAGCTTCCCCCATTTTCCATGTTGCTCCTTCAGAGCTGCCTTCTTCTTTCTTTGGCGATCACTCGTAGCTGAGTAAGATTGTCTTCCATAAACACGGTTTTAACAATGAGTTCGTAAGTGACTGTGGAGGCCAATTCTGAATCCACACATCCTTCCACATGAAAAACTTGCACTACAACTTCACAAGCTCATCAAAAATATCTGGGAAAGAGGAGAGATCCCAGCAGACTTCAGGGATGCCAAAATTATCAATCTCTTTAAAAAAGGTGTCAGAACTGATTGTGGGAAACTATGTGGAATCAGGTGTTAAACAGGGTTGTGTTATTGCCCCAACTCTATTCATTATTTTCATTGCCATGATCCTACCCTTTGTCGAACTCCCCACTGGAGTAGAAATCATATATCGAACAGATGGAAAGCTCTTCAGAGCTGTAACACCCAAAGAGGACTCTGGTGTGCAAGCAAACAAGTATGTAACATAAAATGTAGATATTGCTTTTCTACCACAACCTCATCCTAATCCTCATTAGCAACTGCATGCAGCCCTGATTTTAAGCCCAGGGAATCTCCACAAGCAGAGGAGGCTCTCTGCTTCACACAAGTTGGAGGGCAACAAGATAACAAGGGGCGGTGATGCTACACTTAGCTCTGCAGCAGCCCCATGTGTGATTACTCAATTCAGCATCAAAATATGGTTAGTGTCTGAGGTGTGATACAAGTACAAGGCAGATACCCCAGATCCTAAAGCCATTCCAATTACCACAGAGCCTCAGGTGTTGCAATGAACGCATGAATCAGCATCTGTACATCATGAATATTGTTAAGGAGAAAATTGTAAGTGCTAACTGCAGAATAACAGTATGAATTCCTAGAGAGGTTTCCCTCCTAAGAATAAAAGGAAATTTCTGGTGGTTATTTTAATGGATATCGAGAAATGCTGCTGGCAGAGAAATGAAAACACTGCATCTAAGGAAGAGCCACGAACAGAGTTCAAGAGAAGGAAATGCAGTAAATCACTTGAGCTAGATGGTAATCATCCATATGGAGCTCTAAAGAACCTGGAAAGCAAATAAGCTAATGAAAGCGATGCTCCCAAATACTGGAAGAGAGCCATTATTGTGCTTATGGAATAAAAGGAGAAAGGTGATGCAAGGATAGCAGACGAGAGGAATTCATTACATTACAAAAGGTCTTGTAAAACCCAAGAAGGAATTCTCTGTATCAATGCAGTCCTATAAATGTTTGCGCAGCAGTAAGGCCCATTGTGTTCCGTGGATCTTACCTGTAGACACTCCTTAGTTAATTTATAATGACAGTGTCTTTAATCTGCATTTTTCACACACACGTTTACTGTTTCTGCAGAAAAGCAGGGCAAAAATACATTTGAACGAATAATTGAACTTTGGGGCTGTTAACTCAGACTCTGGCGTTTACAATACCAAGCCCCTTTTTGCTAGTAAAGCCCCTGCATTTTGAAAAAGAGAAATAAACTTAAGCTCACATTGTCTTTATGCTCAGGAGCAGATCACCTGATGGGAAGAGTGGCTCACCTGGTGAGGTAGAATTGCAGCAATAGCCTACTGGCAACAGTGTCATTGCTGCTTAGTGGGAGGAGGAATGAGTGAGGAGGTACTGAGACTAGGGCCATGGGGATATGCTGGCGGAAGCACTGGCTTGGGTCTTTCAGTGCATCCACTAAGTTCCTCCTGGTATATAGCAATGGCACTGCTGGGAAGATGTTGTTGTGCCTCTGCTCCACTAGGCTTGCTGTAAACTGCTTTGAGGCTGGTTAAAAAAAAAAAACAAACCCAACCCAACCCAAAATCAACCAGTGTATAAATTTTATGAAATAAAACCAATCAATCAATAACATCAAACTCTGTTTGGAACAATGGGGGAATGTTCCCTGATCTGCCAAAGACACAGACAGTGAAAATCAGTGACAACTACACACACCACATACAAAATGGCAGCCATTGCAACCTAAACCACTTTGCCTAATGGTAGGGCCAGCCCTGCTCTGCACACATTCTATGAATGCATGGATGGAGAGGAGCAGGATTGTGCATGATCTAAGCCTTCATGTTATGCTTTTATCTATTGGCGTAAATTATCCCTGAATAGAGTTCCTCCCCCCACAGTATAGACCTAGGGCCTCTGCCTCCACATCTGGGAACTTTGCTACTTAGTCTTACAAATCCTGACAGAGCTGGGGGGGGGATCCATTAAAAAAGAGGTTGTAGGTAAGGAGGAGAACAGCCCATGCCACTTGTTTATTGTATATAATTTCTGTCTGGGTACATCTTCCTTCTTTAGCTGTTTTTTCCATTTCCCATTGCTTTTGTATCAGGATTATACGTTTGTTCTACTGAACATGAAAACATTTTCAATGACTTCTATATAAAGAGAGAGAGGGATTTTAAAAAGTAAATAGAAATAACTTTGTCTTAACTCATGAGCAATGAGAGAAATACTAGCAGATTCCTAGAATGTGGTTGTGTGAATAGGCTGCCCTGTTCTTTTCTGGTATACCCTTTGCTTGGCACAGAAATATTGGCTGTTGTTTTTTTTTTAATTTCAAGGGACTTCACTCTTTAGAAATGTTTTTCTCTGTAGCTGTGTACATAGACTGTCACAAGGCACATTGTTAGGATGGTCTACTTTACAGTTGTCTATTGTAAATGCTTGCAAAGGACAGTCTTCTATTTGAAGAGTCTCTCACTGCGAATTGCAGAGGGCCTTCTCAGTAATGGCGCTCTCTCATTCAATGTCAAGGAGATAAGTAGCTATATAACTTTTGAGAAGAGATCTGAAGGCAGCCCTGTATAGGCAAGTTTTTAAAAACGCTTTATTATGTTTTTATATATGTTGGAAGCCACCCAGAGTGGCTGGGGCAACCCAGTCAGATGGGCAGGGTACAAATGTTGTTGTTGTTGTTGTTGTTGTTGTTGTTGTCTAGTCCAGAATTCTGTTCCTACCATGGGCAACTAGACACCTATGGGGAAGCCCTCAGAGATAACATAAGCCCAACATCCCTGTAGCAAAAGAACTATGCACTTAGAAACACAAAGCTCAAATATTGAGCATGGTTCTTTGCAGAAAGCTACTTGATTGCTTGCATTATCCCTTAAAAGTGAATTCTGCAATAGTGTGATCTAAAGGAATAGCATCTATCAGTCTCCCTTGAGACTGGAGTTCCTTGAAAGGGTAATTAGACGTCAAGTAAGTTAATGGTAAATGCAGGCCCTTTTAGCAGAAGGGATGATTTATGGTTAAAACGGCTTATTTAGCGAAGGGAGGCTCTATAGCAACTTGGGTTTCAGTGTACAAAGAGAATATTGTAGATAAATGCTGCAGTAATGTAAAAGGAAACCATTGATTTCTAATGAATAAAAAAAAGAGGGATTCAGCCATCACTGCAGCACTAATGCCATATTTTTATGGATAACTGTAAATAAATAAATACTGTGGAATAATCTAGAGTCTATGCTATGCATGCACCCAGAGATGGATGGAGACGTATCGGTGACTGAGACAGAACATCTAAATGGTGCCCTCAGGTGGTTAAAAAAAAGAGAGAGAGAGAGTAATGAAATAAATAATTGGCATTTCATTTATAATGCTTGTGGGCTCTACATTACCAGCTGGATAGCCAATATTGGAAAGAGAAGGATGGATTGGGTGAGATCCAGCAGGACTATTTTTATAATTTGAAAACTAGATTTTACAGCTTCAGTTTGCAATGAGATGACTGCTGGGTGAGGCCAAAGACTCATTGGCTCCACTTTTCTCTTTCTAGTACTGACTAGCCAGATAGTTCAGTGGACCCCACCCTCACTCCAAAGCAGGGTATGAACTAGGAAACATCCTTCTTCTGTGGGTTAGTCCACAATACCTTGGTGGTACCTTGGGTTACAGACACTTCAGGTTACAGATGCTTCAGGTTACAGACGCTTCAGGTTACAGACTCTGCTAACCTAGAAATAGTACCTCTGGTTAAGAATGTTGCTTCAGGATAAGAACAGAAATCGTGTGGTAGTGGTGCGATGGCAGCGGGAGGCCCCATTAGCTAAAGTGGTACCTCAGGTTAAGAACAGTTTCAGGTTAAGAACGGACCTTCAGAATGAATTAAGTTCTTAACCCAAGGTACCACTGTATTTAGCTATCATGTCTAATAGTATGAGACCTACCCATCAATGAATTTGCTTAATAATTGACAGGGCTTTCTCAGTGGTAGCACCACTGCTACGGAACTCCTTACCTGGTATGATCTTATAGGTTCCCTTTCTTCACATTTTTAGTCAGCTTTTAAAACTCACCCCAATAGGAATTTTATGTATAATTCTTCTGCTTTTTCTTTTCTTTTCTGCTTTTTAAAGCATTGCTGCATAATTTGATTATTGATAGGGTTTTTATGATTATTAGTTATTTTCATATTTTGTGTTGCACTTCAAACACGTCTGTAGAAAAGCAGGGTAGCACTTGGGGAATATATCACTGTCAGCCAAAGACACATTTTTTGAAAATTACTGGAACATACAGGACCCTTATGCGAGATTGCAGCATTTCACCCAATCCAGAGAGCTGTGGTTGAGGCCTATCAAAATTAATGTGTGATTAGCATACTTCACATTGGGTTGGATCCTAATAGCCAGGTTCAAGTAATCCAGTGCACCAGCAGAATCCTATGTAAGGACTCACACTAACACCATAGGGCTTTCCATCTTTCTCTTCCTTCTATGTGTCCCTGAGCCTCCCCCAAATCTGCTCTGGAGGGTCAGGAGAACCCCAGAACACTGCATGGGGAGAGAAGCAAGCATTTCCAGCAAGCAGAAATGGAAGACATCCTTGTGTTCTTTGAGGGTGCTGGCAACCAGTGGGAACTCTTGCTGAAGTATAGGGTGGGATTTCTTGTTTATCTCCTCTTCAATTTGCAGCCCCCTGCAGCCTCAGGCCTCACCTGTCATGCTGCTTTGCAAGATCCCCCAACTGCCCAGAACAGATGTTTTCTTTTTAAAATTGGCAAATGGGCTAGGGGAGTAAGAGGAGACCCATAAACAATAACACACTCAACCATTTTGCTAGTGGGAGAATCGTGTGGGCTGGAGAAGAGATTGATGAATATCACCTCCCCACTTTTGTAGGTGGAACATTCCATGCATGGGACACTGCTGAGAGGACGCACCCACCTGTGGATGGTTTTAGTTAGGATCTAAACCATTGAATTAAGTGGGGGTGTACAAGTGGCTACCATACTTTGGATTAGAGTCTTTGTGTAGAGATTTACTGTTTTTGAAGCAAATTTATCTAGTATTTCTTTTTGATTCCCTGTCTTCCTCCCACTCCTTCATGCCCTTTTAAAATGATTTGTTTTTGAAATAAAGAGTTATGGATGCTTTCTGCTTCTCCGGAGCAGCAAAGGTGGCGTCAGAGAATTGCTTACCTCTCCCACGTTTTTCCTGGAAGGATTTGTACAGAACCTCTGGATTATTGGTTTTAGCTTCTTTTGTGTTGACATTTCTTTTCCTCCTGTGATTTGAATATGCTGTTATATAGCTTCTTGGTACCACTCTCATAGCTTCTTGTTGCAGTGAGAGAAATTTCCCCTGTGCTGTTTGCTTCAAAATACATTTTTGGCTTTTCCTTTTGTATATTTTGTCTGTGAAGAAGCAGGCTATTAACCCTCCACTGGGGGTGGCATGAAGAATGAGGTTCCAAAACTATGTTCACAAATTGACATACAGCCTTCCCTGGTCACATACCCTAGACTTCAAGAAAGAATGTTATTTAATAGAGCTTTGCAACTGACAAATGCTTGGATCTCTAATGCTGCTTCATACAAAGAAATGAACATAAAATGAAATGAAAATAAAAGCTGTTGGGCTTCATCTTCCAGTCAGTTTTGCCCCACAACATACAGTCTTTTTATGCAGTGGTCTGAATTTTTGGATGAGCATTGTGAGCTAGACAAAAAAAAGCTGGAGATTTCCCCATTGGTCTGGCTTGCAAACAGAAAACCTGAGATATATTAGTATTTGCCCTAAAGACTGAACTGTATATAAATTCAAAAGTAAACACTGTTTTAGTGTTTCACTACCAACAGGTTCCTGAACTAGTTTTAGCATTAGAAAGCTGCCTCTGGTAAGGGGAGAAAAGAGATACTATAGTTCAGAAAAAGCTACTCTGATCTAGGAATGTCAGAGAATTCCGACAGCAACAGGAGTGCAAATGTTCACTTATTCATCCCATGTCCGGAATGTAAATCATTCCAGTGAATATGATTTATATTTGCTGCTGTTGTTTTTAGTTTGCAAATGATACGTATTTGATGACTTCCCTCCTGCCCCATGACCATTTACATAACATTTCATTTGCATTGAAATGTACGATGTGGAATAATGCAATTGTAATGTCAATAATTACAAAATTACATAATAATCCACTACAGCAATCAGAGAGACTATGTCCGTTTTGTCAGAAGCTGAATTGCAGTGGAATGGAAACAGAGCTACATGTGACATATCTGGGACAGAATTGTAGAATTGAAAGGGACCATGAGTGTCATCTAATCCAACCCTTGCAATGCATAAATCGGTTGTATAATTTGGGGCTTGAACCCATGACCATGAATTTCATGCTATACCAACTGAGTTAGATGTTTCCTTACATCATTATCATTTATTGCACAGCCACAGACCCACTAAAACAGACCTGCATACAAAGAATAAGAAACATGAACATTAAAACATGTGCTTATTATTTCCAGGTTCAATCCTCAGCTTCCCCAGGTAGTTCTGTGGAAAGGCTTCTACCTGCACCCTGAACAACTGCTGCCAGTCAGTGTCGAAAATACTAAGCTTGACGTACCAATTGTCTGTCTTGGTAAAGGGCAGCTTCCTTTATTCCTTGTCACAAATCTCTCCTTACTTGCCAGTGGTTCTCAGCAGCATATATAGTCAGTCTAAGTTACTGAATTCCTATTTGGATCCAGGGTGTCCTGGGGACGAGGAATTGCTCAGAAAATCATGTGGGACATATTGGACAAAATTAATCAATCTAGAAGACTGCAGGTGTAAGGATCTGTTACATAGGTGTCTGGAAGAAATTACTGGAAGTGGTTATTATCTTTGAGGAAGGGCACACAGTGAGCTAGGATAAATTATGGGCAATTGGTTCCAGTCTTGGTTTCCTGCTTTGATGACAACTTTTTAATCAGCTGTATCTGAGGGAAGGGTTGGAGAATCCTCCATCTTTTCCAAGTTAATGAGGAAGGTAACAGAGGAAGAATAAAGGCAGGCTATCAAAGAACATGAGATAGTGTCTATAATAATAATAATAAGCCTCCATTGAAACCATGATGTCAAATGATGATTTTAGGAGAAGGGATGGTTCCTAATGAGGTGCCACCACAGTGGAAAGAGATAAGAAAACAAGGAGGGATTTGACATCTGCGCATTTGCCAAGAAGCAGCACGAGTAATGCTGAAAATAACCTTAGAAAGTGGGTGAGTTTATTATGCAAGTATATGGCTGTGTAAGCATGCATTTTATAATTCTTAACCCCAGTAATTGTGGAGGAACTGGACATGTTGTTGACAGAGGGAAGCAGGGTGCCTCTATCAACAGTCTTCTCATAAAACTAATCATGCTCTTAAAAAGAAAACAGAGGCTACACAACATTTCAGAATATTCTGTTGGGATAAATTTTATGAGTATCAGAAATCAATAATAGCCAGTAAACAAAATGTAATAAAAACATAATGGATCTATTGTGGTAATTTGGACTTCAAGGCATCCATAATTACACCCAAATGCATCTCACTGTGAATTGGTGCATCCAAGAAGAGAATAAAACTGTATCCTAGAGTTGATCCAAAAATTCCCAGGATATTTTTTATTGTTTTAAAAAAGTCTGAAGTAAATTAATCAGCCCAGGCTCCCCATCCTTTTTGGACCTGTGGGCACACTGGCAAACCAGATAAACTGTTGTGGACGCCACACACACACACACACTGCAAACAAGCACACCTCACCATGTATTCTATTTGCTAGAACGTAAAACTTCTGTCAAGCTTAATTTTAGGAAATGGAGGGTACCCCTGGGCACTACAGTAGACTAAAATGCACTTATGAGAGTCTTGTTTTTGACCCTTGAAATTGTTGTTGTTGTTTAGTCATTTAGTCATGTCCGACTCTTCGTGACCCCATGGACCAGAGCACGCCAGGTGCTCCTGTTTTCCACTGCCTCCCGCAGTTTGGTCAAACTCATGCTGGTAGCTTCGAGAACACTGTCCAACCATCTCGTCCTCTGTCGTCCCCTTCTCCTTGTGTCCTCAATCTTTTCCAACATCAGGGTCTTTTCCAGGGAGTCTTGTCTTCTCATGAGGTGGCCAAAGTATTGGAGCCTCAGCTTCAGGATCTGGCAGTCTAATTAGAGGATGTAGCAAGAGAAAGTCTTCAGTATTCACCCTTCCCTACATTCAGTTAAGAAAAGTGATTTGTGCACTGGTGCTCATTTTGTCCACAGTGCTGATTTTATACAAAGTAAACCAGTAAGATTTTAAAATCAAATATTTCGATGTCTATACTTTGTATTACAGCTTAAAAACAGCAAATGTTCAAAGAATGCCTTCTATTGTGTTTGCTTCCTGCTGAGACTATTTATGAAAGAAAATAATGGTGATACTCAGAGCTCTCTTTTCCCCCCAGTGAACTATTTGGCTGAAGGTCTTGTCATGGGGAGACCAAAGCAAAACAGATGGATGAATGAAGTAGTTCTTGGACAGCAGTATCAGTAGACAAGGCTTTGGATTTGCTATTATCTCACCTCTTACTAGATCCTGATGATCAGATTGTGGACATTGTTGACCAGAGGGTTACATCCAAGAGACATGTTACACTTGATGAAATGCTTCTGTCTCTCTTGGAAATTATGCCACTGTGGAAACTTCTCCACAAATTCTAAAGCAATGATTAAGTGTGAACGGAAGAACAGCTATTGAGCAGGTAAATTGCAAGTGTATGAAAAATGTCCCAAATGGGTTATGCCTGTCGCTGGAGAAAGCAGTAGCTCATTGGCAGGGCATGTGCTTTGCATACAAAGTGTCCCAAGTTCATATCCTTACATCTCCAGGTATAGAGTTGGGAAAGATTCTTCTCTGAAATCCTGGAAAAACAATGGGCATAAACAAGGTATAAGATATAAGGAGACCAGAAGCATCACACCTGGGGAAATGAAGCAGCGATCCTAGCATCCTGGCATGGTGTCACTGTGGTTTATTTCTCACAATAACACTAGCAATAACATAACATATAACAACAATATACAAAGCATTATAAAAAATACGGAAAATCAAAAAAAAAATAATTCCTTACAGTAGCACCTTAAAGACCAACTAAGTTAGTTCTTGGTATGAGCTTTCGTGTGCATGCACACTTCTTCAGATACACAGAAGTGGGCATGCACCTGAAAGCTCATACCAAGAACTAACTTAGTTGGTCTTTAAGGTGCTACTGGAAGGAATTTTTTTTGTTTTGACTATGGCAGACCAACACGGCTACCTATCTGTTACAGAAAATCAGTATGGGGTGCTCAAGAGCACAATACTGGGATGTGTGTTTGGCTGCTACTGGGTTGCATGGTGACTAATCCTGAATGAAAGGGTGCATTTCACATATTCTTTTCAAACTTGCAAAATAATTATAGCAAACTACTTTGTGCATACCATCCATATAACTGCATACAGCATTTGACATTGTTCCATCCTAGTGGGGCATGTATGCTAAATATAATGTAGACTATCTTGAGAACACCCTACATAAATAAATAAAAGTATGAAAGACAAAGAGTGTCTTTTTAAAAAATGGTATGAAGGGGAAAATGCCACCACAAGAGGTACAGAAAATGGAAATTAATATTTGTCACCCTTTAAGTAAAACTATTCCGAACACCTGAGTTATTGTGTACCTGTTCCTTTAGATCTGAAGTCCTAATCTCAGGAACTTTCAAAGGTATGGTGACTTGTTATGAGCCTCAGCACCTTTCTATCATCTTCATGACAAATGAGCATAAAGGGCAACACAAATGGAGCTATCTGAGTTAACTTTCCATTGGTTCCACTACTGTTTCAATACCGTACCAAGATGTTGCCCCTCTCAGTAACCAGCCACATTGCACAGCATTGGGAAGCCAGGTCAGTTGGCTGCCAAAAGGGCAGTCATATTAATCTTTTGCAGCAAACACAGCCACAAATCTTTGGCACCTTAAAGAATAGAATGTGTAGTATGGAATAAGCTACCTTCCAATTATTCCCCCCTCCTTTTTTATTGTTCAGATATACACTTCTGAATCATTAGATAAGTAAAATATAATTGTCTCACTAATAAAAAAAGCCAAAAATAAAAGGGGGGAAGAGATAATATTAAGTAAACGGGGTAATATAAATAGGTATCATTGATCCATCTGTTAGATTATTATATACCTAATGATATCTGAGCAAAGTATAGAGATAAACATTAAAAAGAAAAGAGGGCAAGAAAGAAAACACCTTGAAATATTATTATTTTTTATTCCCCCCCCCACTTTAATATAAAAATATGTGGTATTTAGCCTTAGCTGGAAAAAAAACTCATAAATTCTCTGTTGCTGTTTGGCGGGATTTATGTTATGTACAACAAATACAGAACTCCCCCTCTACAATATAACATGAAATACGGCATTCCTAATGGTCTACCAACCTAATATTAAGTCTTTTCCATACATACTGCACTGCTTTCTTTGTGCTTCTATTACTTTCTTTTATTGATTTGTTTGATTTAATTCGATAAAATATTTTTGTTAATATATTTTGATCTATAGATATTCTAAAAGAAAGTAATAAAATATATATTACTATGAAAAAAAGAAGGAAGAGGAGGAGCTGAAATAACAAATTATGTATGCATATTCATTACAGACAAGTTACCAACTAAAAATAATTATCGCGTAAGTAGCACTTGAATCGATTACACTTCTTCACATGTACTGGAGGAAGTGATCTGAGTAAGGGCAGTTTCCCTCATTATGAATGGGATTCTTTGGGGAAAGGGAGAAATTGGCTTCTGACGTTGTAGGTCCGATAGTGAAGGGGAGCAATCTGTCACTGCCCTACCCTCTTGTTGTTTATGCCCAGCAGTTATGAGTATGATCAAGCAATACCGTACTGATTAGATATCTCCAAACCATTTCCCCTGAGCCATGACGATTGTGAAGCATGAAAACTCATGTTCTTTTTTGGGGAAAGGGGAAAATAATTGAGCCTCGATAGTGAAGGGAAAGAAAAGAAAAAGTTCTTTCTAAACAGACTGTAATACAGCCCACTTTCTTCTCACATGTTATTTTCACAACTTAATTGAGTCAGTAGAGAAACGTCTTTTTAAAAAAAAAAGAAAGAAAAAGATTGTTTTATTACAACTTATTAGAACAAAGGGACGCAGGTGGCGCTGTGGGTTAAAGCCTCAGCGCCTAGGGCTTGCCGATCGAAAGGTCGGCGGTTCGAATCCCTGTGGCGGGGTGCGCTCCCGCTGCTCGGTCCCAGCGCCTGCCAACCTAGCAGTTCGAAAGCACCTCCGGGTGCAAGTAGATAAATAGGGACCGCTTACCAGCGGGAAGGTAAACGGCGTTTCCGTGTGCGGCTCTGGCTCGCCAGAGCAGCGATGTCACGCTGGCCACGTGACCCAGAAGTGTCTCCGGACAGCGCTGGCCCCTGGCCTCTTAAGTGAGATGGGCGCACAACCCCAGAGTCTGTCAAGACTGGCCCGTACGGGCAGGGGTACCTCCTATTAGAACAAAAGAGCTTCTCCCACCCCTCCCTTTTGTGCTCCCAATTAGTTTGCTAGAAAGCAGTGGTGGGAGGATAAGAAATCTAAGCCTTTATTGAGGAATGATTTGTATTCCCATTGTGGCACAAACTCGGTCAGGCCACACAAGGCAACAGAAACAGTGTTTGGGGTGGAGGTAAGTGAACCTAAGAATAAATCAAGATCCCATCTCAGCAAGCATCCTGTTCTCACAATAGCCAACTGGATGTAGAAGTGGATCTTGGTAATATGGCGCCTAGTGCCTCCCCCTAACCCAAAGCCACCTTCCTAAAGCAAGTGCTGGGCTTGGGGAAGGAGGTGCGAGGCTCTGGCAGGGCCCTAGATGTCAGGAATGTTCCTTCCCAGAGTAAGAGCAAGGGCTCCGAGGACCAAGAGGGGTGGCAGGCAGAAAGAGAAGGAGGCTTGCTTTCTTCACATGCAGAGGGTGAAGCGACCGCTCCCGTCCTGGAATGCAAGTCGTAAATTTTCAGGACAGCGTGAGGCAGGCAGAGGGGCCACAGCTCTCAGACACACTCTTAGGGGAGGAGGGGCAAACTGGACAATCTGCTCCTGAGTCTCCTTGTACTAGGATGTTGGGCAGAGTTCAGGCTTGGGGTCAATCCCACAAAAAGAGGAGCAGCTGATGGCGTATATCCTGTTGGGAAAGAGGACACCTCCCAGTGGGCTCAACTGAACCATCTAGTGAGGGAGATGAGCTGTGTGCTCTGCCTGAACTACTGTGCAAATACCAATAAATCTGAAAGTTATACAGTGGTACTTTAGGTTACATACGCTTCAGGTTAAAGACTCCGCTAACCCAGAAATAGTGCTTCAGGTTAAGAAATTTGCTTCAGGATGAGAACAGAAATTGGGCTCTGGCGGCGCGGCAGCAGCAGGAGGCCCCATTAGCTAAAGTGGTGCTTCAGGTTAAGAACAGTTTCAGGTTAAGTACGGACCTCCGGAATGAATTAAGTACTTAACCTGAGGCACCACTGTAAACCCACCAACCTGTCGTGTCTTGGTGTGAGAGGGAGGTCATAAATCCTGACATTAGAGTCCTCCCACCTCGTTCCTAAAGCTGGGAAAGTGCTCACTAGGCTTTCAGAAGGAGGCAAGAAGACTCTAGGACCCTGTCAGATGCCTCCTGCTTTCTTCCCAAAGCCCAGCACTTATTAGGATTGCACCTTGTGTGTGGGAACCAATCAAACTGCCCTAAATCGGCCTCTGCTCGATGCCTGTGACACACACACACACACATGATGAAAGCTATATAATAACCGAGTTGGACACTCCAAGAACCTGCAGAGGGAATTTCACAGCTCTTAGGCTACCACAGAAAATGCTCTCTTCCAGGCCACCAGCCCTCCAAATTTCCAAGGGCAGCAGAACCAACAAGAGGGACCCACCTGCTGATCTTAGCACCTGAAAGCCCATCAGTTATTTGCTCATAAATGACACAAACCTGTCAGATGGACTTGATTGCTCCTCCGCTCCCCCTCATCATAGACTTACAAGATTAATAGATGGAAGGGAAAGCAAGGTTATTAATGCATTCAGATCTGCATAAAGCATTTGAAAGGGGAAATAATTGAAGACTTTCATGCAAAGCTCATCCTAATTGCTGTGGATCGTAGAGCATTGCCATGCTGATTGAAAAGTGGGAGACTGTCATAAACAAAGTGTAATGATGAAGAGCAAAGTATCAAGCAAGGTAGAGATGACCAGTAGGGTGCTGATTGAATCAGTGTTTGGTTGCCTGAGCCATATTTCACATCCTCATTAATGTTTTGGCAACCAGGAATGAATAGCACATTCCCTGTTCAGGGAAGTTTTTAATGTGTGACATTTTAATGTATTTTTAATCTTTGTTGGAAGCCGCCCAGATGGGTGGGGTACAAATTAATAATACTAATAATAATAATAATAATAATAATAATAATAATAATAATAATAAATGACATGCATAGCAGACAACAGCAATGTAGCTTAAAGGTGATCTGGACATGTGTGTATCTGTGTGTTTGTATGTGCAATCTGAAGCACAAGCAGAAAAACAGGAAAAATTAGCTTGAAGAAAATACAAACCAATATCAGAACAGAAAATAATCAGAACACAGATTTACTGGAAAAGGAAAGAAGGAAGGTTCAAGGAAAGCTTGTAATCACATTTAATTTGCATCATATTTCTGGGGAGGATTGCTTTATTTACAAACTGAAAAGAAGGGGCTTTAAAAATACTACAGGGTATAACCAGCATGACATTTGTGTTGCAGCTAATACCATTACAATCAGAAAAAAAAGATGCCAGAACTCACCATGGACACCTGCCTTGTTCTCTTATAATGACAATGGTGGTCATCTGAGAGGTGCTGGAACTGAGTTCTGGTGAGTTCTGGCTGGAAAACAACAACCCTGATTACAATATGCATTTTATAATTGGCATTGATCTGGCAGTGATTTGGGTTATTTGTGAAGCATATAATTGAAGATGGTTTTATAAATGGCTTTCCAGAACTGAGCAAAAATGAAACCCCCAAAGAAGAGAGGGACAGTGAGAGGAGGAAAGTGGTGGTTTAAAATAAGGACAGAAGTTTGAGCAAGCAGGGGTAACTGAGAGGAAAATGGTGTTTGTAAACATATTTCCAGAGAAGAACTGAAATTCTCCAACAAGTGAAGGAAAAGTTTGAAAAGGATTTTTATATTTTTAAAAAAGAAAGAAATCAGAAAAACCCTTTTCGGATAAATTTTTGGCTCAGCTCTACTTTTGAAGAATAGCTATGATCTGGTTTGGATTAGAGTGGGAACAGAGTACACTGGTTTGTATCCAACGCTAGTCACATTCAGATTAAACACATTGAAATTAACTGGAAAGGCTCACTTAGGTCAATTAATTTTAATGGGTCTACTCTGAATAAAACTTAGCTGGCAAAACCCCACTGTTTCTGCTCATTCTCACAGCTTCCACTGTTTTCTCTCTCTCTCTCTTGTCTATTTACAGCATAATTTCCATAGTATTCTGCTTTATTGCCAGTCGGAAGACAAAACTAGGTTAAATAACAGGAAATAAATTCCCAGATGTTTAAGAGCAGTTCAGATTTGAAACAACTTGCCTAGGGAGGTTGTGAAAACTCTTCCCTTGGAGATTTTCATGAAAAGGCTGCACAGAGATGGCTTTTTATTTGCTGTAAGGTATCTGGCCATGTGGAAGGGGATTGGAGTAGATGACCTGTGGTATTTCTTCCATCTTTGTGAATCCTTCGGGGTATCCGAGGAAAGACTCGAAAGACCTGCAGTCTACCCACACATCCATTATCTCTTTGAAGGCCAGTGATAAGTGATATGCTTACAATTTATATATAGATGCACATGCCATTGCTGATCACCACAAGGTGCCATGGAATGTTGTATGGACTTAAACTGTATCCCAGTATATATTTATCTCAATGTGTCCTGCTGCTAAATACATAGTGATAAACAAGTAGAGGGTTCCTGATCACTGTTCCAGCCAACTGTGGCTTCTTTGAGGACACTCCATTTCCATCCACAGCAACAGGCACGCAGCATTCTGTGGGCACTAAGCATGGTCATGTCGTTCTTGTTGTTGTTGAGGAGGAGGAGGGCAGCAAACACATTTGTTTCCCAGTTACAGGTATGGAGCACCATGTGGTCAGACTATGAGCATAAAGATGCACAGTAAACATTGAGTTCTTTCTTAGTCGTTCATGTGTACTTTGTTTGCTTTGCAGAAATGATTCTTTGTATCATTAGCTTTTACAAGATGATAATGTGACAAATTATGTATGTACATATCTAACATAGGATATGTAATAGCAGACCTGATGATCCCTTGGCACCTTCCCAACTCTCTGGGTTTTATAATTGTATGAACAATGTGCAATGAGAAATCTGCTTGAAATTGCACCCATATGGCAGCAGTTCCGTGAGTTAAACTGTTCACAGGCACCATGTGTTTTCTCATTTTGATCTGGAGACAGAACGTGTGATAGGTGGTGAACATAGATAGTGCAGCCATGATGGGGATGCAGTGTCAAGCATTTTTCGTGGCCCCATTTGCTTGTTCTAGAGTGAGGAAGAGTGTGTTACCTCTGCCCCCCTGACACTCTCAAGGTCTCCTTCCACAAATCGGAGGGCTATCTTCTGTGACGGGAACCTTTTCTATCCAGGTAGGCTTTCCATGTGTTTTAGGTCCTGGTTTTTCTAGGTTCTGAATCATGTGGGAAGCCACATGAGTAGAGCCAACTCCCCACTGCAAAAAGTATACCTACAACTCATGGAAAGTGGGTGAGCCAATGGAGGCTGGAGTTAGTCTCTTCTGCTCATCCTTTTAGTGGTGGTGGGTTGAGCTGAATCTGCCCTTTTCTACGCATTATTGGTTAGCATTTTAGGTTGACACTTTTACTCTTGTTTTTAATATTTTTATCTGTAAACTACTTTGAGTCACTTCTGGGGGGAAAACCAACTAATACAGGCCACCAATTACAGGAAAAAATGAAAAAAAAAATCCTTCCAGTAGCACCTTAAAGACCAACTAAGTTAGTTCTTGGTATAAGCTTTCGTGTGCATGCACACTTCTTCAGATACACCAATCTGAAGAAGTATGCATGCACACGAAAGCTCATACCAAGAACTAACTTAGTTGGTCTTTAAGGTGCTACTGGAAGGAATTTTTTTTGTTTTGACTATGGCAGACCAACACGGCTACCTATCTGTAACAGGAAAAAATGGGGCGGCAATACTCTGTACCAGTGAGTGTCATCACAAGATGATGATGATAACAATTTTAGGGTCATCCTCATCATTTTAAACAATCTTATCAAAGATCCTGTGGGTCTTTTGTAATTCAGTCTCTTTTATTTGCAGCACAAATACCAGAAAGAAGGTGAGAGGTAGACTAGTAACTTTATATAAGAAAGGAAGGGAGCTAGAAAGAGGTTTGGGCTGAACAATCACTGAGCTTAGACAGTTAAAAAAATACAAATTAAAAGAGCAAGATGGAGTACAACTGAAAATACTTCCCTGGAGATTGAGTGTGTCTGTCTGTATAATGGATATCATTTGCCTAATGGCTTGTCTTGAAATTCATGGCTCAGTTTCAGGCACTGGAGTTTTAATCAGTCCTTAGTGAAATTTTGCCAATCTTATTTGATCCAGGTTGCAGTTCTTAGCCCTTCATCTTACGCCACACAAAATCCCTGTTGCTTTAAGGTCTCTGCAGTAACTCTGCACCAGTTGGGAGCTTATAAACAAATAGGGGGGTGAATCTAATGGTGAGGTATGCATGCTGGGTTTAATCATGTCAAATATCCTGTGGTAGGGAACTGACCTGGTATCAAAGAGAGAAACAGCATTTAAAAGAGTGCTTTAAATGTATTGACACCACCGAATGCTGACTTTTGGGGGGAGAAGGGACAGAAAGCCGAATGACTGGGGCAATAAATTGGACTATCCTGGGGGAAGACATGGCTGACTAGCTGGCTGAATCCTTGAACTTGAGCACCCCACACTTCAACATCTTGTACAGGCCCCACAAAGAATATTGCAATTATCTATCTGTAGAACTCTTTGGTGCTTTACTGACCTCATCTTGTTCATTCTCTCAACAAAACTTATGAATCTCTCTCCCTCGCCCTCTCTTTTACACACCCCTCCACATGTCCAAGGTGAAGTGGACACATGAAAGTGTCTCCCATTCCCAAACAAAACACACTCTTTCTTACAGCATACTAGAATCCCTGTTTCTGACCTCACAATAAAGTTGCTGATACCCAAAAGTACGAGACTGACAAGCCTGGGAATGAGTTTAATTTGTGTGTGTGTGTGTGTGTACGTGCGCCATGGCAATTCCAAAGCAATCTGTATCATTCTGTGGTTCTTTGTCTGTCCCCCACCCCTCCGCCTTCCTCTCATCCTTCCACCCACTCATCTACCTTGAAGTGCAAGCTCTTTTAATCAAGAACTTTCTGATCTTTCCTCAGCTTGAAAATTCTCCTTGTCGCTCAGTGAAAAATAACAGCTCCTCTCAAAACACATACCTCATTCCATTCCATGGTCTTGGGTCTTAAGGGGCGGCTAGCTCCTAAACCTCAGTAATATCTTGGTATCAAGTGCAGTTGACAGGTAATGGAGAACTTGAAAGAGCTGCTGATATTATACACTGCAGCTCTGTTATTTACGAAGGCACAGTTATCAGGCTGACAATGAATGGAGCAGAAGGAAGGAAAAGTAGAACCTCAGCTCCTCAAGGAATCTTTTAACTGTTTTCCAGTCCTCTGGGTTTGAAGAAAGGCAGTGGAGAGACAGTCGCAGAGACAAGCCCTTTATAAGACATATTTTAATTGGCCGTACAAAGTGTGGGGAAAGAAAGGGAAAAGGCGAAAGAATGAGCCCTCAAAGGGTACTTTTGTGGTTTTGTGTGTTGGAGAATTTTTATTTAGACTTGGATATTTGCCAGAGTGTTCCACCTGACACCTAGTTAAAGCTCCTTCTATCTCTGCCTTGAATTTCACGGCCTGAAATATTAGTTGTTATATTTCTCGTACAAAATAAATATGGCCCTTAAGCTTGATTTTGTCTTAAGTGAAATGCATTTATAAGCAGAAGTTCTGGTGAAGGCTGCTCTCTACTCCTTTGCTCCCAAAAATAAGGTGGAGATGATTGCTCATGCTCAGCAAATGTGGGACCCAAATGCCACTTGGCTAATGTATCCATATGTATTTATCAAGACACCTGGCTTCAAAGGGAACGTAGGAGCATAATAAACATCCTTATCCCAAGTCAGTCATAAGCACATGCTGGATCAGGCCAAAGGCCCATCTAGTCCAGCATCCTGTTCTCACAGTGGCTGACCAGAAGCTTGTGGGAAGCCTCCAATATGAACCTGTGATTCACAGCAACTGGTATTCAGAGGCATAATGCCTCTGATGGTCGAAGCAGAACATAGCCATTGTGGCTAGTAGCTATTGACCATTACTCCATCTAACTCAATATTGTCTGCATTGAATGGCAGTTGCTGTCCAGGGTTTCAGGCAGAGGATTCTTCCAGCCCACCCTGGAGATACCAGGGACCTTCAGTATGCAAAGTAGATTTTCTCCCATGGAGCTATGGTCCTTCTCCATGGGAGCCATCCTCCTCCTATATACTGTCAATGGCCATGATGGCTACCCTCTGCTTCCATGGTTGGAAGCAGCAATGCTTCTGAATATCAGTTGCTATAAACAGCAGGAGGAGAGAAAGCAAGCTGGGAGCAGGAGTAACCAAGGAGAAGGGTGTTTGCAAAGTTTTCAGAATGCCTGGTTGCAGATAACACTGGATTACGGAGAGTGGCACACATCACATATGGCACACACCACATTCTTTGGACAGAATGGCTGGCAGTTTTGTGACAGTTCTCTATTTAGTTTGTTTCAGCTGGGATTCCAATTCCAACCTAAACTACGTTTTGTTATTGGCGGGCTAACATGCAGTGACAGTTCTGTAACAGTTACAGATCTAATCCTCAAAGAGTAAAAGTAGCAAAAGAAGATAAAGTGCCTGCAATCCTGGCAAACTGCCTCAGCTCATTGGAAAAAGAATCACCTCTCTTTTTTCTCCTAGAAGGCTGTCAGTGATGCACATTGATCCTCGGAGATGGATAGTGGGTCACTAACAACTTCAGTCTCTTGTTTTCTGCCCAGGGGGACATGGTTAACCCTGTGTGGCACGGCATGGACAGAAGGGCCTACAAAACAAAACAGTGACTAAGGGAACACTCCAAAGAGTGAACCAATGTCCCTAGGGTGCTTCCTCAATCTTGCTCCAATCAGCGAAGATAGTGGACAAACAGAAGCAACAGGAAGTGCTGCAGAGTTACTTCCTGTTGTGGTTTAAAACTACCTTGCTTTGTGCACTAAAGGTCCCAGCTTCAATTTTTCCCCATCCTATCACCATCTTGAGGTGGGGCCAGTGTAGGCAGCACTGAGCAAGATGAACCAATTATCTCATTTAGAGGAAGGCAGCTTTCTGTGTTTCTTCACTGTTTTGGTTCTTTGGGTCCTATGTCTATCCTCCTAGCTGGTCCGTCTGGGTATTTATTTTCTGAAGATGTGGCTGTTGATCCAGATGTGGTTGTTGATGAGAGCCAGTGTGGTGTAGTGGTTAAGACCGATAGACTCGTAATCTGGTGAACCGGGTTCGCGTCTCCGCTCCTCCACATGCAGCTGCTGGGTGACCTTGGGCTAGTCACACTTCTCTGAAGTCTCTCAGCCCCACTCACCTCACAGAGTGTTTGTTGTGGGGGAGGAAGGGAAAGGAGAATGTTAACCACTTTGAGACTCCTTTGGGTAGTGATAAAGTGGGATATCAAATCCAAACTCTTCTTGTTGCAAGTGACTATATCACAGCTGGGATTGCAACCCCATGCCCCACTGCCAGCCTTCTTGCATTGATTGACTTTTCACAATCCCCTGCCACATTTTGATGCTATGCACAAGTCAGGAAATGGCTAAAATAGACTAGTCCTCAGACATTTTCTAGCTGCTTTGCCTACATAAAGGTAAAGGTACCCCTGTCCGTACGGGCCAGTCTTGACAGACTCTAGGGTTGTGCACTCATCTCACTCTAGAGGCCAGGAGCCAGCGCTGTCCGCAGACACTTCCGGGTCACATGGCCAGCGTGACAAGCTGCATCTGGCGAGCCAGCGCAGCACATGGAAACACCGTTTACCTTCCCGCTGGTAAGCGGTCCCTATTTATCTACTTGCACCTGGGGGTGCTTTCGAACTGCTAGGTTGGCAGGCGCTGGGACCGAACGATGGGAGTGCACCCCGCCGCGGGGATTCGAACCACTGACCATGAGATCGGCAAGTCCTAGGCGCTGAGGTTTTACCCACAGTGCCACCCGCGTCCCACTTCGCCTACATAACAGAAGTAAAGTGTGTGTGTGTATATGTGTGTGTGTGTGTGTACTCCCACCTCATTGTTTAGATCAGAGGTGGCCCTTCAGATGTTGCTGGACTCTGATTTTCATCATCTTTGACTCTGCCATTTGGGACTGATGGGAGTTTGAGCTCATCAATATCTGAAAGACCACAAGCAACCCACCCCTGGCTTAGATGGGACAGTACTGGCATGCGGCATATTGTCACAAGTCTTTCTTCTACCCTGAGGGAAAAGAGCAGCTGCTTTAGAAAAGTCAAACTCTTTCTTCTTCTTCTTATACATAAACCAACAGGTACTATACTTTGGTTCTAATCAATAGCTTCAAATCCTTCTGTGTAGGAAAGTATAAAGGATTTATTCTGACTATTGTATGAGACAGTTGCCTCAAACTAATTTGTTTAGACATTGGATTCTCTCACAGGAGCAATGTACAGACAATCAATAATTAACTCTGTCAGATGGCTAGAGGCCAGAACCAATTATGCTGCAATGCAGACATCTTCAGACTCTTATAAATAAAAAGCAAACCTGGAAAAAGTAAATTAAAGCATTATTTACTAACATGATAAATAACCACTCTCTATTCAGCAAGCTTTCACCTACAATGTGTTGTCTTGCTGATTGCAAATAATCAATAAAATAAAACAAGAAAAACAAGACAGGATGGCCTATGCTGTATCTCATCTATGTCTATGGTACACTGATCTAGTCATTAAATACTTTCTCTCATCGGGCATTTTTTTTTAAAAAAGCTTTTAATGTTTTCCCCATTTAACAATAGGTGATAAAAAACCCTCTTTATCATTGTTTGGGGTGGGGGTTGAGATTGGGCCTATGTTACAACCCTAAAACTGATAAATGGCCTACTGATCCAACAATTGATAATTCTCATTTTTCATGGAGCAGCTGAGATCAGAGGCAACAAGAAAAAGGTCTCTCTACCCTCCCAAACTATTGATAAATCCTGAAGAGATGTATTTGATGGAAGAAGGGAGAATTCTATATTATATCTATGCACATGTGAGAGAAAAAGGAGGTTCGTATGTCAGGTCTGTGGTAGTGGGAGAGGTGCACATGGACAGAAAGGGAGAGATGTGTGGGGTGGGGCCTGTTTGTGTGTTTGCTTGTGTGTGAGTAAGGGGGAGAACTATGTATGCACCTGCAGTGTGTAAAAAAGGGAGAGATGCACCTGGGTAGATGAAACATATATACAGTGGTATCTCGGGTTAAGTACTTAATTCGTTCCGGATGTCCGTTCTTAACCCGAAACTGTTCTTAACCTGAAGCACCACTTTAGCTAATGGGGCCTCCTGCTGCTGCCATGCCACTGGGGCATGATTTCTGTTCTTATCCTGAAGCAAAGTTCTTAACCAGAGGTATTATTTCTGGGTTAGCGGAGTCTGTAACCTGAAGCGTATGTAACCTGAAGCATATGTAACCTGAAGCGTATGTAACCCGAGGTACCACTGTACATGGTTGTGAATCTATGACATGTGTGAGAGAAACAAGAAGATAATCTGTGTTTGTGGTCTGTACGTTGATGATGAGTACAAGTGAGCACTGTGTGCATACAATAGAGAATGTGATTGACCACCAGGTATATTTTTGCTGGTGACAAGGAATGCTTCTTGTTATTAGACAGTGAGAGTTCCCCCTCTCTGTGCAGCTGTCCTTCTGGAAAACCAGTATTGTTTGAGTTCCACAAACAGCTCCCACAGGTCTTATCACTGACTTCCCATGGTAAGCCTGAGGTGGGATAGGGGCAAGCACAAATGACTCTATTCTCTCTCTCTCCTTTTGTACTTACGCCACACCGCAATGACAGATAGTGTGTGCAAAGCCACATACCCCACAGTGGCCTGTTTGGTTCAGGATATGTCGGTAAGATCTATAGCTGACCTGCTGAAGACAGGGCCTTAGTTCAAATCAAGCCTGGGTATGTAGCATCCTCTTCTCCTCACCCCCCCCTTTTTGACTGGCACGTTTTTTGTAATAAGATTTTTTTTTTTTGCTTTCCCTGCATGAGAGTCTTACTTTTTAAGCAAAGCATGCTTCTTTGCTCAACTGACTTTAAACCTGAAGCTTCCAGCCCATGTTTTCTTCCACTGGGAAGTAAAACGAACCTCATTCTAGTCTGATTGATAAATAGAATGCACAGGTATTTGAAGCTTAAAGAATCCATCCCACAGTGTATTCAGAAAAAGAGATTCAGGGAGAACACACCTATATATCTTCTATCCATTCAGGCTTGTCTGCCTCTCTCCATTTTTTGATACTCTTCTCTTTTTTCGGTCTTGTTCATCTTTGTGCCTATTAGGAACCATTGCTAAAAATACTCTACCCCACAGCTAATAGGTGCTCTGCTCAACATTCGTATTGCTCATTATCCCTGCCAGAAAATTAACCAGGAATAGATCTGACCAGGAATGCAGAACTATTACACCAGATGCTATCCAAAGAGCTGGATAAGCCTTTGGTTCCTTAATCCTATAATGCAATATAGCAAAAAAAAACCTCCACTGTAAGAAAGACAGTTCCTATACTGTCATTTGGCAGGTAACAGAATTTATGTCCAAGACAGCATTAACTTAAACACAACAATTGCTCAAAGTGTGGGTGGGGTCATGGGGTCACATGCAAGCCCTACCCAAAATATTGCAATATCTGTCATCTCAATTCCTAACCTTGCCCATCTTGCAAGGGAGTTTGCAGAAGGCTTCTACTTGCATTTGCTTGAACATGAGTAGAACCCTCCTATACACATTGATACTGCTACCTGCAGGGACCCTCTTTATGAGAGTCCTGGATTGCATGAACTTAATGGGGTACAGATGTTCCCCATGCAACAGGGGTTGCAGTAAGGTTGTGGATGGACTTAATGGACACACAGACATTGTGGGTGGGGTTTGCATGAATATACCTATAGTGTATCCACAAAGACTTTCTGATACTTTGAAAGTGGAGCTGTGAAAAGAAAGAGATTTCAAGGAGGCATGGAGAAATGCTGAAAACATTTTCGTCAATGCCTCCTGTGTTTCATTCACTTTTTAGTTACTATGAAGGGGTGTGATTGTTCTGAGAATACTGCACACAGATAATTTACAAAAAGAAATGTTGCCACAGTTTTCTATCTTTATCTAAGGCTGCCTGTTTCAAATTGTGAAGAATAAAACCATTCTCAAAATTGTCCTGTATTAAAAATAAACTATGGGCAACAATGGTGCAGTGAAGCCAGTCAATCTTATCTGTTTTCTCTACAGAATAGGATCTTCTGATGATCTGTGATTGATCATCAACACTGAAAATCATAAATGAAGGCTTCTATGGGCCTTCACACACACACACACACAGAGAGAGAGAGCAAAATATACAAGATATGAAAAGGTAAGGTAAAAAGATAAATATGCTATAAAAAATGGAAGATGCTATCAATAACCTAAGTATAGTTTGTAATTATGTGCAACCTTTTTCTTTAACATTGTATTCAATATTTACTCTACCTGATGAAACATGAAAAGAGGGTCTCAGATACCTTCTTATGTTCCAATGTTGACTTGCTGTAAGGAAGGAAGATAGAAGTCAGAGATAGAAAATATAATTCTGGGTCAGTTAGAGCAGCCACCAGATAGAAACTGGCTCAGTATGGTGTTTGTAATGCGTAAAGCAACATTTAGCCCTGGGATGGGGAATCTGTGACCTTCCAGATGTTTTTAGACTCCAGCTCCCATCTCTCTTGACCACTGGACAGACCAGCTAAGACGGATGGAAGTTGATACACAGCATCACCTGAAGGTCACGTGTTTCCTATCCCTGCTTTAATCTGTTAGTATAGCCCTGCCTCTTGTTCCGTCATCCTTGCTCTATGAGAAGTGGTCTCTTTCTCTTTTTATGTCTATTCCAGTGGGTGAGGAGCAGAACCACCCCCTCCAGCTGCACACTTTCCAAACAATGTATAAGCAAGCCAATCTGTTTTCATCTCGTTTGAATGAATTATTTTCAGTTATGAGGTATTGTGGATTGAGACTAATTGCTGTTATCTTTAGCAGGAGATAGGAACTGATACTGAAATCCTGAGGTGGGGTGTTCCAATGAGGCTGAACATTGGAAGATTCAGGACAGGCAAAAGTAAGTAGCTTTTCCCACACTGCATAGGAGGTGTGTGTGAATCTTTCACATCACTGTGAGGAGATGTGTGTGAATCTGAATTTATGATATGGTTTATCTCTGTAGTTCATGGCATAAGAGTGACATAACTCTAATCTGACATGAGAGCCTCCACGATGAGCTTTGGTGTCAGGAGTGGAGAGTAACTTCAAAGACAAGAATTAACGAGCAGTTCATATTTATAGTCTTTTTTATTCAGTCATCTGGTTGCAAGAAAAAAATCCACATCTCTCCACAAAGAGAGCAATTGGCTACTCTGAACCCTCCCCCTTCTGTCTCCCGCAACACCCTAGATGCCAAAAGGAAGTTCTTCCTCCTTTCTGCATTCTTTGTTCTCCAATATGGATGGACCTCTTAGTCTTTGGGGTGGGAAGATCTTCCACACTGTCCAAAGATGTCTCTGCTAATTGTTCCCTCCCTCCTAGTTCTCTTCCCATTATGTCGTAGCTAGGTAACTCCTTTCTAAGGTGCTCCCTGTCTGTGTCTCTCCCTGCTTCTGAATTGCTGGAGACGGGGGGGGGGGTAAAACTTACCCTTCCAGCTCCTCTTCAAAGAGGAGCTGTTCTGTCTGAGAATGCATTCCCCAATCCTCTGATTCAGGCCAATCTCTAACATTTGGTGAACATGGACCAAGCCAGATTACAGCCCCTTGCTGAAAGGCATTTGGGCATATCCGGAGTTCACACACTGACCTAAAAGATTAACATGTGCAATTTAGTTGCTAAGTACAGGATACTCAGCTCTTCAGTAGGATCCATCCACACAATAGTAAGGTGATTTGAAGGCAGATAGCAGACAGGGATGCCTAGGTTCAGAAGTCTTTCGCCCTTTGGTTAAGCAAACTGGATGGCCAGTTTTAAGCATCTCTCACTATTCTGGAAGGAGTTGTGGCAATTGTAGAATTGATTCAGTCCACAGCCCCCTCTCCACTGGCACAGCTTGGCAAAAAAAAAAAAAAAGTATAAAATACCCAATAGATCCAAAGGTTAGTTAGCTTTTCTAACTCCAACAGGACAGAACTTACCCAGTGCTCCCCAGGACTCAGCATACTTCTGCTTCACTTCAATGGTTTGACTTCACCCCTGATGGCATACTCTTCCATTGGCTCCTGAGATAGATGGAGGCCAACAACCTTTGAGTATTTTACTGCTTACTGTTACACATTTATGCTCATTTCAAACCTCATCATTTTCAGATATGAAATCTGATATTTCAGAGATAAAGTGCAAGATCTCCCCCAAAGTGCTGAAAGCACAGATGGGCAGATCTGGCTTCCTCTCACAGCATTTGAGGAATTCTGCGGAGAGGCGAGACCTTCAAATAACAAATGACAAAAGGGGACCCAGTGGACCATGATTAGAAGATGAAGGAGAGAAAGAAAAAGGTTACATGTTATTAAACTGAAAACTTTCTAACATTTATAGGTCTGTGATGTTAGATCTAATTCTCAGTGTAATGCTGGTCATAGCAGTTCAATTGATATTTCTGGCTTTGTGGGTTGAAATGTAAAATTGTGGGCGAAGAAAAGATCTCAAAAGCTCACCTGATATAACCTTATTTATAAACAAGGCAATGTGGCCCACAAAATAATATTTGTCCTGTCACTCTGAAGGAGTACTCTTTGTGTCATATGCAAATCCTATTGAAATTAATGGGAAGTGTATGTGGTTGCAATAGTCTTGCATAGTCTATTCATTTCATGGTTATCCAAAAGAAGTATCTGATGGCAATGAAAGAAGATTGTGCCCATTTTCATCTGTCCATAGCCCCAGTCCACAGCTTTGGTGTACACCAAGATCTTCTGTATAGAGAGCTTTCCCTGCTCATTTAGGAGGGAAGAGGTGGCTCTGTGCATTGCCCTCCTGGTCTTCTGCAGCACTCTTGATATATGCACATCACCATAAAGATGGCCATCAGCCAACTGATGAAGTTAAGGGAGATAGAAGACAGAGAAATGAAAATGCGAACATCCACTTTTACTGATCAAAGCTGCTACAGCGCGTTTCTAATTTGTAGCTATGTTAGGTCGTAAGAAAATTAGATTTCTTATTTCTAGCTGATGGCTCAGCTCCATAATGTGTTCTAGTTGTAAGCAGCTTTGGTTCCAGCCCATCAATTCCTCCCATCTGATTAATATTTAAATTCAATAACGATTTTAATACTGATGATTTATGAACATTCCATATATCACATTGATTCCCTGGTGTAAATGTAAATTACATGTTTCCCTCCCTATTTGCAAGCCAACCTAATTCATTGGCAAGATTACATAAGTGAAAAGCAGAGACCCAATTTATTAAGCTTTGAAGTCAATGAGGTTTTTTTAAAAAACAACAACAACTGGGCATGATATTTAGATATATGGATAGCTGAGCTGCTGTGAAGGCATTCCAGTGTTTCCTTCCAAACAGAAATTCTTTTTCTGTCAAATCACAATGCCGTTTCTTGATGGACACAAAATCACTATCCCATTTTACCTTTATGCGCTGTCATTGTTGCAAAATCTCTATTTTCTGTAATTTCCCTAGCATGCCTCACACATTTGGCTTAAGTAACTGTTTTATAGAAATGCTTCTGAAATTCTCCTCCTTTGGATTAACAGAGCGTTGCAAAAAGCAATCTAGATGTAATCTATGATTGCAACAAGATTCTCTGTCTGTGTGTGTGTGCATGTGGAATTTTACCAATGCAAATATCCACTTGTGTGCATTGATGAAACACTGCAAAACAAACAAACAAACAAACAAACGTGATGTGGTTATATGTAGGACTGCATTTTTAAAAAATTGGTGCTGTGTTTTACTGATGGCCAGAGTTGCACCTGCCTACTATAAATCACCAAGCAGTAGTGAACTGAACATGCTCAGCCTTAATTGAGTTGTTTAGAGGGATTCCCATTTTAATGTCTTTTGGAAAGTACTTCTCCAAAACCTTAAGAGTTTGCCTAAGCATGCCAGACATTCTCCTTGTGCATGGGAGGTGCTGTTTTGGCTCAGAGAATGAGTTGCAAAGAGGATACATAAAAGAAATAAAGGAAAAGGGAGTGTGCCTCTTGAGGCAGAGGATTCCATGCACTCTTCCTCCATCATGCATATGCAGCGCTATTAAAAGCTGTGACATAAATCTCTACAGCTTGTGGTGATGGCAACTCATCGGTAATAGAAAGCAGGAGCATTGCACAATCCACCGAGGGATCTTCCTGCATAATCTCATCATTTCAACTTGATTTCCATGTGAACAACACTCAGCAAACTGAACTAGAAACATAAAGTTGAAGAGAATGTGTAGAGTCCAAAAAGCAGTGCATGAATGTATGGAGTCCAAAAAGAGGCCTAAGTGCCCTCTGCGACCCCGTTGAAACCGGGCCCCTTGGTTTACCGAGGAGCTCCGGAAAATGAAGCTAGATGGCTAGAGCGAGTATGGTAACGGACTCGTGATGGAGCTTCAAGAAGGTGCTGGTTTTGACCTTTAAAGGCCTTCACGGCCTAGGACCGCCTCTCCTGGTATGCCCCACAGAGGACTTTAAGGTCCATAAATAGCAACACCCTAGAGGTCCCGGGCCCTAAGGAAGTTAGATTAGCCTCAACCAGAGCCAGGGCCTTCTCAACACTGGCTCCAGCCTGGTGGAACGCTCTGTCTCATGAGACCAGGGCCCTGCGGGATCTGATTTCTTTCCACAGGGCCTGTAAGACAGAGTTGTTCTGCCTGGCCTTTGGCTTAGAATCAGTTTGATTCTCTCCCCCCTGTTTCTTTTTCCTTTCTCCTCCTGTGAAGAGGCTGCATCTTAATGTTTTAATGTTGTATTTTAATCTTGTTTTTTAAATTGTATTTTAATCAACTTGTTTTTATTATAGGTTGTTAGCCGCCCTAAGCCCGGTCTTGGCTGGGGAGGACGGGGTATAAAATATTATTATTATTATTATTATTATTATTATTATTATTATTATTATGTGGGATAGTGTTCATGTTATGCAGCCACATTTTTTTAAAAAGCTTTTAAATAATAATTTAAAAGTCCAAGCAATTTAAATAGATGGCAATAATTTCTGGAAGTTCTTTAATCTGAATTTTCTACCACTTTTCCTGTAAAAAGTGCCACTTTCAACCTATAGGAAGGCAGCCAGAACTTTCTGCAGTATTAAGAAAGTCTGCTGTTTATTCAAAGTGCTGCAAGCCCTTCTGTGAATTAGTTTTACCTTGCCATGGTTTTAGAGAATATTCAGGAACGGAAAATCATTTGGTAGCTTTGAGGTATGAGTTATGATTCATACTTTTAATTTCAAATCCGAAAGCATGGGAAAATAAAGAATGAATGTGTTGTGTTGGAGAAGATAAGTGGTGAGAGGGTCTGGGTCCACTGCCAGTTGGCAATGGCTAGATGGCTATTGATCAGACTGGTGTTGTTACAATGTATTATTCATATGATTTGCATCCTCAGTGTTTGCTATGAATTCATTCCCCCCCCCTTTCTCATGGCACTTCCAATAAAATGGTGGAAGTGGAGATTTTATAGCTGCCTATGAGAGACCTAAATTTCAGAGGCATGTGTGTGTTCCTCTCCATTCCTCTCCCATACCAGAGAGCCATCTTGGCAGCTTATTGGCAAAAGGCTACCGGTGTAGTCCCCTTTGGGATACATTCTCTCTCATTCATTCTGATTGCCACAGCAGTTGCAGCTTTTATGTAGCTTTTGGCCCTTCCCCTTATTTACTTATTATTTTTTAAAATCTTGACTTTCTTCCAAAAAAGCCCAAGGTGGCACATATTATTTTGTACATCCAGGTGAAGTGGGTTAGGTGAAGAGTGACAGGCCCATGGTCATACAGTGAGCTTTATGGCTGATTGGACCTCCCTTGCCTTAATTCAGCACTCCAACATTGACTCGATTCTTCCAGAAAGAGCCAATGCATAGATGTGGGTGTCCCAGCATCAAACTCCAGATAAGGTTAGGAAGGACTCCTGCCTGAATTCCTGGAAAGCCATTGGCATTCAGTATCAACAATACTGAGTGAGATGGACCAATGGGCTGAGATTCTAAGTTCCAAAGACTAACAACAAAGGGCAAATTTTGGGATGACTCCAAAACCAAGAAAGCAGAGACACCCAAATATTGCCACATTTTCATGGGACACATATCTCTATCACATATGACACCCTACTTACCTAATGGAACAGAACTCATACATGTGAATATGAGCAATATTGGCTGCTTTTTTGGGGTTTGGAAATGTGATATAAATAATTATATTATTTTACGCATTGTTTTTTACATTTCACTTCTAATAAAATGTATTGAAGCTAACTATTAAATTATTTAAATTGCGCAATTAATTAAATTAGTTTCCACCATAGCTGATAGAAAGATGGACAATATAGGTTTTAGCAGAAACTGAACTGTAGTGGAATGGAAATGGCACCGATTGTGACAAACACAGGGCAGGATGTAAATCTTTGCCTCCTTACATACCTAAAAACAAGACAGCGCTGCAAATGGCATTATAAAATGTATCTTCATTGAAGGAAATGTGGAACATACATGAAACAAAGAAAATGTAACAGTTATTGGGAAGTACTGAGAAGTATAAAACAAACTTTGATGAGAAACAGAATAGCATCTACTCTAAGACTCAGTTTTCAAACTTCCTCTGAAATGTGCAGAAGGGTCTCTGTCATTTTTGTTTTTAATGCTCTTCCAATGACTGGCTCCCTCTTGAGACGAGAAACTACATTTTTGGCTAGCTGTAACCTCTCCCTCATGAGATCAGGCAGAGGAAAATCTATTTTTTTAAAGGATTTATTTTTTGGTTTTATAGGTTTGAGTGTTCCACTAAGGGATTTTCCAACTTCCTCCACTTATTACACTGAAAGCTCTCTAAATATCAGCATTTCCGTGGGGAAGCACAAATGTAATGCTCATCAGTTCTGGAAAATGGTGGGGCATTTTTCATTATCTGTCTCTCCTTACGATGTCCTCTTAAAACAACAGCAACAACAATAACTAGAAATGGCAGAGCTTCTCTAATTAAAACCTGTGGCAATAAGACACTCATGAATGAGAAAAAGCAGAGGCTTTTCTTATCCTAGAAAGACAAAAATCCATCAAATATCCCTTTCCTATCAAGGGGACTGGAAAAATTAGCATGAAGCTAACAGAACAGCCCAATAATTTTATGTTACTTTCCTCATCTACAGGGGGCAGGGACTGTAGCTACCAGAACAGCAGGATAAAGTGCAATGTAGGAGCCACCTCCCAGTTTGTTAAACTAAGAAAGTGACCACATTCACACCATACATTTAAAGCACAATGACACAACTTTAAACAATTGAATTTTGACCCCTAGACTGAATTTATATGCTCATTTCCGGCCACTGCTGACATTTTTAAGAGCCAGAAAAAACTTGCATTTCCATTTATATTTTTTCTTATGTTGTGTCAAGTATCTTTCTGCAAACAGAAACAAATGAGCTATTCAGAGAACCATACTGAAGCCCATTTTTATGCTTTCTGAATGAAAAATAAGACTAATCAAGGGACTCCCCCTCTTCAATGGGAAAAAAAACACAATGAGAGCAGAATACCCATTGAAACAATTGATTATTCAGTGGCTTGAATCAAAGCACATGGGGTTTATCTGCAAAGCCATCAAAAAGATTTTTTTATTGAGACACTAAGTAGATAAGAGCATTATTTAATGTCTGAAAATGTAGCAAGCCATTTTTTTTTAGTGTGTAACTAAACAAACAAATGAACTTACAGCTTGTATAACAGAGTACCTCTGATTCTTAATGCAGACCAAAAGTTCAAAAACAGCTGCTATGGAATAAATCTAAGACTGCCATTCCAAACACACTTTACTGGGGAGTAAGCCTCATTTGACTCAGTAGGGCTTAGTTCTGAGTAGGCACAGAGACTGTAAGAAAATAAGAAGAACCCTACTGGATCAGCCCATCTGGTCCAGCATCCTATTCTCTTGGTGGCCATTCAGATGCCCATGGAAAGTCTGGAAGCAGGACCTGAGTGCAAGTCCCCCTTATGGACTTCCTATAGGCAGCAGTATAGAATGTATACATGCATGGGATAGACATACAAGATTATATTTCAAAAACTGGATGCCTCATGTTGCTCTATAAAATTTGGAACCATTACCTAGTTTTCACCCACAAATCTTATTTATGTTAGCAAGCTAAATTAATGTGCTGCATCTTTGAACTTTTAATTACAATCATTTGCATTTTTTAAAGCCAGTTAAATAACCCAGTGATCCTCACCATATCTGAGGGCAGTGAATTCCAAAAGGTAAGTATGAAATGTATATTTTATTTTATTTTCCATTTGTATTATAAATAGTTATCTTTAATAACATTATTTTGAAATAGAGTGAAATTTATAATATTTCCAAAGTCAGTATCATGTGAGACAATGTTCCAAATACAAAAGATAAAGTATTTGAAGTCAAGGCTGCCCTGGGATTAAAAATCAGGTCAAATTTCCTACTAGTGTCATGAGTCCCACAGAGATATATTGGAAAGGGTGTGTGGCTCCTGATGAGGTGGGGGAAGACTTCAAAGAGTTGGAGCCAGATTACCATGGAGAACGGGGTAAGGGAGATACAACTGGGGACTTGAGAAATGTCTGAGCTGCAGGAGAAGCCAGTGATCAAGAAAGGCAGGAGCTGGATCCTAGGGAATGTTCAAGTGGTTTGTCAGAAAGGTGTCCCATCCTGTGATATCAGAAACTTTTAGTCAGGTACCTCCTAAAGGGCCAGTGCTAATACCAGCCCCTCCTGTAAGTTGGGAGCCTCCTCCAGGGGAGGGAAAAGGGCAAATGAGGGTAAGTTGGATACGGAGCCAGCACCTCCATTGTCCAGGACATGGAAAGGCCAGCACTGTCACATTCAACCCTCAGGAGCCCAGTCCACTTGCAGAAGTGCCCATTTGCTTGCCCATAACAGAGATACCTGTTGTTTGCATGGGTATCGGTTGGGTCAATGTCTCAGCTTGCGCCTAGCCATGCAGTTCACCTGCTGTGCCTTCAGCCCTTGCTTTGCCTATGTATCACACAGATTTGTGCATTAAAGAATTTAGCAGAATCAGAAATCAAAGTTTGAGTTTTTCATCCACTGGTGAGGAGAATTATCAGAGACATACAAGGCAAAGTGCATTCCACAATCAGGGCATCACCACAGAATGAGTCCCTTTTTTGGTTTGGCTGCACCACAGATATCCCTTGAGTGTGGAACCACTAGGATAATTTAAGCTGCTGTAGAGCAAAGGAACAAAAATGCAATGCAGAACATTTCTTGCCCTCAAAGTCAGTTCACTGTGCTGTGAGATGCTAATGATCATTGTTGCTCCACCAATGGTATCAATATACTGGCTCAAGAAGGTGTTTTACAGGTTGCTGTCTCAAAACAGAGAGTCACATGTCGAGGTCATCAGAAAAAAATGGTGTTAAGTTCATAGTCTCTCATCAAAGCTCATTTCCATTCTAAATCAAGGGTCCGAATATTATTTCGATTTAGTGGCATTTAAGCAGCAGAATCATTTCTCACATGTTTGTGGACACTTTTTAGAGACTGTCTACATTCTCTACTGCAACTGTTTTCCCAAGAGAGTCAGAAGAAAGCTGAGAGTGAAAGGAAGGGTAATAGATTGTACTGATGAACTTGGCGCCCTTCACTTGAGAGAAAAGACTCCCAAATGCTTCAGTCCATGGAAGCAGCAACAAGAAAAATGTTCTTTCAAGGCAGGGCTATGGTCATTGTGACATGAGTAGCTGGTTTACTAATCCTCTCTCACAGCCACCTTCCCAATTTGCATACTTGAAAATTTCAAACTCACTAGCTGGGTCCATGCTATCTGAGCCACGCTGCACAATTCATGTGCCCAATCATTTGGTTAGAATTTCCCTAGTTTATTCTGCTAAAGTTGCCAAAATACTCCTGTACCACTGACCCAATCCTTATTTGCTTCCCAACTAGCATAAACACAATAAGTCAATTCCTGTTCAGAAAGTTGTGCTGTTTTATGAACTGTCATGTCATGTCTATCGACAGATGGCTTTGTTTGAGAAAGGCTTCATTAGCAGACCTTTCCTATTCAAAAAGTCCATATGGTGTTTTATATTCACAGGAGTATAAAACTTGTTCCCTTTTCATTTTTAAACAGATCTTCATGATCTTTTTCTATGAAGAGATGATACATAAATCCTACAATAACATTAAGCGTCTGGTTAACTAAGAGTTTGGGCCTTTAGCAATACAATGATATGCAGCATATGGTAGATAAGGGGACATGCAAAGAAATGGCATTTCAAATACGCTTGTTGTGGTTGTTGTTGTTACTACCATTTCTATCCCACCTCTCTGCCCATTTATCACAAAACAGAACAGCAGCATGTATTTTAACACAGCATCACCAGGAACCCTGAAAGTGTTTTTACGGTGAATGGGCTCAAGGCAGTCCAGGAGTCAATTAAAAATTTAATCCAGAAGAGAACTGAAAATACACAGTTCATGAATATTATAGAATTGCTCAGTGTTCAGAACTTGGCCTTGCCACTGTCAGTCTCAGCTCTGTCCTGCTGTAGCTCAGCTTGGATCATCAAAACACAGCTGAGCTTTGCTCTCAAGGCACAGCAAGCTAGACCGTGCAGTCAACTGTCAAACCCTAAAAAATGGATTGATCCTCTCCCTCTTCTTTATAGCTTAGTTTGACTGCAATAGCAGTCCCTTTTGCCTGATTGTGGCTAGCGGATTCAGCACCACCTGGCTAATTTCAGGAGGGATTTTAGCCCTTCTATCACCACTATCCTTACAGGACTGTAGCTAGGGGGTGGCGATGAAGGCCCCCACCAGGGGCACAGGTGAGGAGGGGGCGCAAAATCAGCAAAAAATAGGTCCATAAATATTTTCTGTGAAAGAGTTCATTACAAGGTGAAGTGCGTGAGGAATTGAATGGGTGGAGTGGGGGTTGGAGGAGAGGCGGAAAGAAGAGCTAATTTGTCCCTGGCTAGGGGGCACAATCCGAACGGTTCTGCCAAGGGTGCAAGATCATCTAGCTACCATTCTGTATCCTTACAGGGTCCCTGAATATTAAGGAACAATTTAAGCACAATCCCTGTCAAGAAGAAGTTATTAGCAAAGTCTTCATGGAAGAACATAAAAGCATTGGCTAACTTCTTGAAGTCCAACAGAGACTGGACCTTGTCTCTCTTCCTTAGAAGTCTCTCTTCCTTAGAAGGGCACCCCAAAGACATGCCTTTACTTGTGCAGTGAGCAAAAGGGGTTTCATGGAGAGATACGTACAGCTTGCTGTGAAAAGGTTTGCTTCCTGATTGTGTCTCAGTAAATACTGCACTCACAGTGCTTAAAAGAAAAACAAAAATGGATCTTGAAGTCTGCCAAATATAGCTACTCATTAAGAACATTCACAGGGATCCATGTCACTTGTGACGACACACTGCTAGAACGATGAGCTCTCAGTCAGATGTAAAATGTACCATTTTATTTTATTTTGTTTTAAAGGAGGAGATGACTTTAGAAAACAATGACTTATTCAAATGTCAGCCTAATTCCAGGCACAAAAGATATTTCCTATTTTCAGGGCAAAAAAAGACAGAACAAGGCAAAAGGGAGAGAAAAATAAAAATAATGAGCAAGTCGAGAGAAGGTAATTATATATATATATATATATATATATATATATATATATATATGCTTTCGTAGATTTTCACGGGTACAGGAATGCAGGTTTTGGTGTCCTCGGGTGTCTTCCCGTGTAAAAGTTGGGGTGTCTAGGCGACGTTTCGACGAGGTCTCACTCGTCATCTTCAGGCTGGTGCTTTCGGCTTCTTGTTACTGGAACAGAGCAGGATCTCAGTGTTTGAGTTCCTATAAATACTGTTGAGGGGGTGTGGTGTATAGCCTCCAATGTTCTGGGCAGAGAGGAAGTTCCCAGGCTAGTGTGCCTTTTCTTCTTTTGTTCCTTAATTACTTGAGGGATATCTTGAGTGATTTCTTGAGTGATATCCTGAGTACCACTTAGGTGGGTCATTAGCTGTGGATTAGTTGCTAAAGTCTTTGTGTCTTGACCTCTTGAACTTTGTGAAGAGTTTTTCTGAGAAGATGGCTGTACTGCACTTAGTTGTGCTCTGGCTTGGCTTCGTGTATAGGGGCGAGCTGTGGTTTTGTGGCCTGTGTCAGCCAGATCTGTGTAGGGATTGCAGGGGGGTGCAGCATCCGGAGGTGCCACCATGGTTTGGCTACTGGATGGTGTCTGTAATTTATCTGTGGAGAGGGTCTGGGTTTGGGTCTGGTGTGGTTGATTGGTGATGGCGTTCTGTGTGCCTCTGGATCTGGTGTCAGTTTTTGTGGGGAGGGCTAATTTCCAGATGTCTGGCAAGCGGGATGTGTCGTCACGCTTGTTCATGTTGTGACGCTTGTTCATGTTCACAACATGAACAAGCGTGACGACACATCCCGCTTGCCAGACATCTGGAAATTAGCCCTCCCCACAAAAACTGACACCAGATCCAGAGGCACACAGAACGCCATCACCAATCAACCACACCAGACCCAAACCCAGACCCTCTCCACAAATAAATTACAGACACCATCCAGTAGCCAAACCATGGTGGCACCTCCGGATGCTGCACCCCCCTTCAATCCCTACACAGATCTGGCTGACACAGGCCACAAAACCACAGCTCGCCCCTATACACGAAGCCAAGCCAGAGCACAACTAAGTGCAGTACAGCCATCTTCTCAGAAAAACTCTTCACAAAGTTCAAGAGGTCAAGACACAAAGACTTTAGCAACTAATCCACACCTAATGACCCACCTAAGTGGTACTCAGGATATCACTCAAGAAATCACTCAAGATATCCCTCAAGTAATTAAGGAACAAAAGAAGAAAAGGCACACTAGCCTGGGAACTTCCTCTCTGCCCAGAACATTGGAGGCTATACACCACACCCCCTCAACAGTATTTATAGGAACTCAAACACTGAGATCCTGCTCTGTTCCAGTAACAAGAAGCCGAAAGCACCAGCCTGAAGATGACGAGTGAGACCTCGTCGAAACGTCGCCTAGACACCCCAACTTTTACACGGGAAGACACCCGAGGACACCAAAACCTGCATATATATATATATATATATATATATATATATATATATATATATGTGATTAATCTGAAATGAAAGCAAGAAAGAAAGCTGTAAAAATTAAAGTTTCTCCCCCCTCTTTTTAATCATTGAAAATATTAGCTGTTAGCCATATTGCTGATGTCAGTTACCCTGAAGATGGAGGGCTGCCCTGGCTGTCTTCAGTGAATACTCGCTGCAGTGAAGCAGAGTTCATTAGGAGATCTGCCAACCTCACTTCATTTGATCTAAATAGGGATTTATAAGTAGCAGGCAAATGTGGAAGAATCATCCTGAGCTGTCTTCTAGCTCCTCAGTGTTTTTTTTTTTTCATATTGCAAGGTCTCCTTTGGACCACCACCCCAGAAAAAAAAAAATGTATGTAGAAGAATGAGAAAACAATAACCTGTATTGTCAGAGTTGTGTCAGACAGAATATATTAAGAATGAGTAGGGTGGGAAAATATGTTTCAGAGACGTGGGGTGAGTATTTCCACTTATTTTAAAGGAAGAATAGCCTGCTGTGTTTCTCAATGTGCTTTATGGTTTAGGGTACCCATATAGCCGTATGTGGAATCTGTGCTTCTATTTTGGATTAATGAACTCCTTATTTCCCTAATGCATGTCATATAGAAAAGTCTTTTCCTGAACCAAATATGATTCCTTCCTGAAAACAAATACTAGCTTAGAATTTACTTTGCTTAGAGAAACAGCCGTGGATATAGTCTCTCTTTCTATAAATATCAAGGCACAGGAGCTGGTTAACATTTCCATGACTTACAGTATGCTTGACAACCCCTGCTTGAATACTCACAGTGGAAGATAGACCACCACCATGAGAGGCAGTCTATTCTCCTGTTGAACAGCTCTTACCATTAGGAAGTTTCTCCTAGTATTTAGCTGCAATTTCCACCCTTTGATTCTAGACAGAGGCAGAGTTAGGGCAGCACAACTGGTTGTGCCTCACTGTGCGCCAAGTCCAGGTGGTGCCACAGGGTATTACAACCATGACGCAGTGAACTGAGTGTCAGCACTGCCCTTGAGCCAGTGCCACCAACTGGACTCATCCACTCAGCCCCGACTGGGCTAGGCGAGCTGGGTAGCACTTCCAGAGACCACCTTCTACACAGGAACAAGTCAAAGTGCTGTGGACTCACAGCTTAGAGTTGTGAGCAGCGGATTCACTCCAACAAGAAGACAGTCGTCGCACAGCAGAGTATAGCAGAGTACAACAGAGCATAAACAACTCGGAGAGCAGCTCTGTAAAATAGCTTCTTTATTCTATAACTACAACTATAATACACAACTATATACAGAGCTAAATGAAGTCTAAACAAAAATGCTGAACTGCATTGAGTGTCTGCAGCTGCTCTTAGCAGCAACCTTATCTATACACACGATCTCTCTCTAACACTCAGTCTCTCTCTCTCCCCAACACTTTGATGAGAGGCTGGAGCGGAATAAGTAGAGAGCAGAAAACCGCCCCCTCCTCTCTGGAGAATCAGCAGAGAACATCAGCATATTCTTGGATATGGGAGGGGTGAAATCTCCTCATTGAGCAGAACAAAAGGTGGGAGTCAGGGGAGTGACAAATTTTGTCCTCACACAGAGCGATGCTGAAATTTGAAAGACCCAACTCTGTCCCTGTTCTAGACCTTCCTTCTGCAGCAACAGAGGACAAACCTACTCCATTTTCTATGGGACAGCCCTTCAGATAAGTGAAAATCTCTATCACCCCCTTTTTGCTATTTTGGTGTGAAGCACAATTTTGAGAGGTCCGTACTACATTAGCTGATGAAAACTGACCTCCCTTTATCAAGCACAATGATCTCCAGATGTTCTTGGACTTGTAACTCCAATCACTCCTGACCGATGACCATGTTGTCCAGGGGTGATGTTAATCCAAAAACACTTTGGAGGGCACCACATGGGCATGTTTGAGTTTAAAATCTGGACGAGTACTTCCACAATCAAGTATCCAAGTAGTAGAATTTTTAAGAGCTAGTGGTTGTTGTTTCATAACTGCTACCTGAAGAATGCAAAAATGGTTCTTGAATGTTCTATCATAGTGCTGTAGATGCTCTTAGCACTTTGAAGAGTTACACAAACCAGTTATAGAGAGCCCCCCCCCTGAACCTCCCAATCTAAAACCAACAGTAGGGAAGGACACAAAAATGGAGAAATGAGGGAACAAGTGTTACGATAAAACTTGGCTTGTAGTTTACAGTTTCTTTCTCTCAGACTGTCTGAAGAATCACATAGTGTTGTAGGTAAGTGAATTTTCCATATGCCAATGCTTAATTTTTCAGCCACTCTCTGCTGGGATCTGTGTGACATTTTGGTAGCTCCTGCACCTTAACCATAGCTAAGTAGAAGTCCGGGCTAATGTAAACCAAGGTTTATAATTCAAGCAGGGACCTTGCTTATGGGCACTATGGTTAAACTGTGGGGATGGGGTCAGAAGATCATTTGAATACAAACCATGGTTTGTAAACCATGGCTTAACATCTCATGCAAACTGGACCAATGCATAACATCTAGATATTTGGAAACCCAGAGTGCATAACCTTAAGCATAAGGACTGCGTGCTGCCCTCAGCCTAATTTTGCATAGCCCTCAGTTTAGTTTTAAAACTCCATACACTTCATAGCACCCACCTGGGGCACCCACTTTTGAATATGTTGAATATGGCTCCACTCATGACCAGCTGTGCCCCCTGAAGGAAATGTATCTCATCTTTTAAGAGGAAAAAATGTTCCTAACTTCTGTTTAAAACCATAGTTGCAAATGATGATGAATTTTAAAAAGAATGAATGAAATCTATAACCACTGGTGTAGTCAGTCTTTCCAGCTAGTTCCATTGCAAACATGCAAGCAAGCAAGCAAGCAAGCAAGCAAGCAAGCAAGCAAGCAAGCAAGCACCTTGCTTCCTTCAATACAATATATTGAAGATCAACATTCAGACCTTTCCACAAAATTAAGTACTTCTGTTGCCTCAGAACATACAGCTGCTAGCAGCTCAAGTACTGTTGAGAATTTTGCACAGCATGCTTTGAAGAACACAAGGTTGTATTTACTCAAGATAGGAATCACAATAGAGGCATCAATCTTCAAAAATCTGTTGAAGTAAGAGCATTAAGGAAAATTGTGCAGTATGGCTACATATTTTACTTTCAGAATAATATGAGCATTTTAAAGTTCATAGCATGCCATTATGCTGCTTTTTCTCGTCAAAGTTGCTGGGGCAAAAAGCACATGTTAAAAAATAGAATTTGAACAGAGATGATAAGAATCTAGTCTTATATTTCCTTACAAGACAAACTTTATCACAGTTAGGCATTTTTCATACCTTCCCAGTAGTTGAACCAAGCCATTTGAAATGCCCAGGCAAGTATTTAAAATATGTGTGTGTGTCAGAAGGAATGGGAAAGCCAAGTATTTGGGATGTACTCAATATGGCAGTTGAACCAAGGTATTCAGGTTAAGTCGCTTTCCATGTTATCATGCATCCAACTCAGAAAATAGACAGGTTGAAGAGTAGTACAAACAGTACAAAGTGCAATGTTAACTCATTATCTCAAGTTTGTCTATATTCTCTCTGTATAGTGTAGGTTTCACTCTGTAGATAATATACAGTAGAAAAAGCGCAGAACAAATTGATGAGCTGAAGCGTTACAAAGAACAGACATTGTCAAGCATCCAGATAGACAGTATCTGGTATCTAGTAGTATCTAGAAGTGATTTAATATATATATCACATAACATGTTTTGCCTGGAACATGGCCACAGAAGAGGGACCAATTAACATTAACCCTACTGTTCAAAAGAGGGGAAATGGGAACATGTGGTCCTCCAGAACTTGTTGAACTTAACTCCAACCATCAGGCTCAAGCTAGCATGGCCAATGTTAAAAGATGTTGTAGTCCAGCTACATTTGCAGGGCCACAAAAATTTTCATTCCTGGTTGAAAAGTCATTTTTGAAAGCATGGGGAATGGGAATTGTGCTAGACTTCTTAAAAGAAGAGGCCTCCTATCAACCAAGGCTTACCTAATCTAGCTTCCCTATTTCCCACAATGGCCAACCACCAAGTCACTAGCAGGACAAGGGTGTAATAGCCCTATCCTACTGTTGTGCTTTGGTAGTTGGCATTCAGAGGCATATTGCCTGTAATTCTGGCGGTAGCATATATGGCCATTTCAGGGACTGGGCAGAGGAGGAATGCTGGAGACCGCCTCCCCATCCTGACCCCTCCAGGGAGGAGGAAGAGGAAGACAGTATAGATTTACAACAGTGGTTTGAGGGAGGTCACAGCTCAGAGGCAAATGAGGGAAAGGTTGGGAAATAATGAGAGAGGAAGAGGCAAGACCGGAATGGCAGCTGGCTGACACGGTGTCTTTAGAAAACATTCCAGACCCTCCATCTCCCAGAACCCAGCGAGTCTTAAAAGTAGGAGAGCAAAGAGCTCAAAGACAGAGGGCATGTAGCAGCACCCATAGAAGTGACAAATGAAGAAGTGGGAGAGACGTGGAGGGGTGGAGATTCACTTGGGACAATGCCATTATCCAAGAGGCTGGGTTCTACAGCTTCTCTCTGTAATATTGAAGTAAAAAAAGATGGTAAGAAACTTTTCCTTATCTTTATACTTTCCTGAGCAACCAGCCGGGAGCCACTGACAGCTTCAAAGTCAAGTGGGTATACCAAGAAAATGATGAAATTATTTCTCTTTTTCGTCTCTAACTCATGAAAAACTTGTTTAACATCTCTTGAAAAGTTTAATGAAATATAAATAACAAAAAAAAATCAAATAGAAATAGGAAGAACACTGGATGTAAAATGTGGCTTCTTTCCTATTGAAATAGCTATTTGTGGGGAGCTGATTTTCACTGGGGAAATTGTGTGCATGAAAGAGTTAGATGTCTTTTCCTCATTCGCATGCTGAAGTCTGGACCAGAAACACACTCACACATTTAACAGGTTTTCATTTGACCCTGACCTTACCATCACAGCGTGGGAAAGAGCCTTTCTGTAGTGACTCTGATGCTGGGAATGGCTTTGGTGCCATAATAGCATGAGATAGCATACCATGTAACATGAACCGGGATCTTCAGTAATAGTAGTTCTCTTTTTTTTCAAAAAGGCAAGCTTTCAAGTGTTGAGAAATTAGTTTTTTTGAGTCTGTTCTTGGAATAAAATAAAATAATTTGCACTCAACCATTCATCACATTACCAGTTTTTTTCCTGGATTCTCCAGTCATCTGTATTATAGCAAGTTCCTCTTCTATCAACCTAACTTTCCCTCCCAAAGAAGCCCACACATATGGTGTTTATAAAATAGGTTTGTTTGACTTCATATGATTTCACTTTATTCTGGACTTCCTGCAGGGCACATATTCTTTCTTTTCAATTGCTGAAGATAATTCAATAATGTTGCCTTTCCAAACAATGAGCAATTTATTGCTTAAATGTCAAAAAAATTGCCAGGTTGACTTAAAGTAGGACATGAGGCTAAGCTTGGAAGATGCTGCTGCATTTAATAAAATAAAATAAATAAAATAAAATAGCGTAGACAGTTTTCTGAGAAAATAAACTTTGCACTGGTGTGGTCCACACGTACTAAAGGAAAGGATACATAATTCTGTATTTAATGGGCTTGTATATTTTCATGAACTGAAAAATATCATACTATATTATAGCTGAAAGAAATATGCAAAATTAAAACACATCTAAATAGCAAATCTAAAAAAATGTTAGTTTAACATGTAAACAAATTGCAAGATGCTAGGAAAGCAACATCAAAAATACCAAAAATCCAGGTCTCTGGAATAAAAATGGCAGTTGATGTTTCAGAATGCCTGGTGAGTATTTCTGTGAAGAAGATTCCAGTACATCAACACTAGCATAAAAAGGTAAAGGTAAAGGACCCCTGATAGTTAAGTCCAGTAGCAGACAGCTCTGGGGTTGTGGCATTCATCTCGCTTTACAGGCTGAGGGAGC